>NC_133332.1:55946427-56621427 GCF_042186555.1 Aquarana catesbeiana
GACCTATGGTGACAACGACACCTACAGGCAACAGTGTGGAACTGCACGCAACACAGCCAATGCTGGAACAGAGGCTAATTTAGCTATAGATTGAATTTGAACTATGTACAGAACAGATGACCCACTAAATTTACATATAAGCGGTAGATCAAAAATCTACCAGCGCTACACAGTGTTGCCAACTGCCCATAGATTTATGGAAGCCCGTAAATTTAAGCCCATTTTCGGGGTGTCCGTTAAAAAGATGGCCTCGAGCCAACCATTCTACTGCGCATGCGCCGCTGTAAAGCCGACCGGGCTCGGGAAAGCTCGTACACACTCGCCCGGAGGCGCATGCGCAGCAATGCAATGATGCCGCCTGGCGCCATTCTTAAATGGAAAGTAGCGGCTGCGGCACTCGTTCTCAGCGCGGGGGGCCTCCAAGTGTGTAGGGCTTCAGGACGAGGCAGGCGGCGGCTCACACAAGGTTCAGACATGCCTCATTGCTGGATTTTCATGGACTCCACGGATTGTGACACAAGGAGCTCCTGGCAATGACACTGGGTATGCCTGCTGCAGAGGGTGGGACTCCGTGGGAGTGATGAGTACAGGATGGACAGCAGTGAGCACAGTACAGTCAGTCACACATGTGAGTGACTCAGTGAGACTGACAGCCTGACTGAGGTAAGATAAAAAGATGGTAGAGGAGGACTGGGGGTGAACTGGTGAAGCCATAAAGGGGACAGAGGAGAACACTGATGTGCTGCCCTGTGGAGAGGTGAAAGGGGCACAGGAGGACACTGTCACACTGATGTACCTCCTGTGTCATTTCCGTAGCGACTGTCCACCTCCTGTGTCATGTCCGCAGCGGCTGTCCACCGCGGCTGTCCACCGCGGACTGTCCACCTCCTGTGTCATTCCCGCAGCGGCTGTCCACCTCCTGTGTCATGTCCGCAGCGGCTGTCCACCTCCTGTGTCATGTCCGCAGCAGCTGTCTACCTCCTGTGTCATGTCCGCAGCGGCTGTCCACCTCCTGTGTCATGTCCGCAGCGGCTGTCACCTCCTGTGTCATGTCTGCAGCCTCTGTCCACCTCCTGTGTCATGTCCACAGCCTCTGTCCACCTCCTGTGTCATGTCCGCAGCCTCTGTCCACCTCCTGTGTCATGTCCGCAGCCTCTGTCCACCTCCTGTGTCATGTCTGCAGCGGCTGTCCACCACGACTGTCCACCTCCTGTGTCATTCCCGCAGCGGCTGTCCACCTCCTGTGTCATGTCCGCAGCGGCTGTCCACCTCCTGTGTCATGTCCGCAGCGGCTGTCCACCTCCTGTGTCATGTCCGCAGCGGCTGTCCACCTCCTGTGTCATGTCCGCAGCGGCTGTCCACCTCCTGTGTCATGTCTGCAGCCTCTGTCCACCTCCTGTGTCATGTCCGCAGCCTCTGTCCACCTCCTGTGTCATGTCCGCAGCCTCTGTCCACCTCCTGTGTCATGTCCGCAGCCTCTGTCCACTTCCTGTGTCATGTCCGCAGCCTCTGTCCACCTCCTGTGTCATGTCCGCAGCCTCTGTCCACCTCCTGTGTCATGTCCGCAGCCTCTGTCCACCTCCTGTGTCATGTCCGCAGCCTCTGTCCACCTCCTGTGTTATGTCCGCAGCCTCTGTCCACCTCCTGTGTCATGTCCGCAGCCTCTGTCCACCTCCTGTGTCATGTCCGCAGACTCTCTCCACCTCCTGTGTCATGTCCGCAGCCTCTGTCCACCTCCTGTGTCATGTCCGCAGCCTCTGTCCACCTCCTGTTTCATGTCCGCAGCCTCTGTCCACCTCCTGCGTCATGTCCGCAGCCTCTGTCCACCTCCTGTGTCATGTCCGCAGCCTCTGTCCACCTCCTGTGTCATGTCCGCATCCTATGTCCACCTCCTGTGTCATGTCCGCAGCCTCTGTCCACCTCCTGTGTCATGTCCACATCCTCTGTCCACCTTCTGTGTCAGTCTGGAGAAGAGTCTAGAGTGGGAACACCGCCGGGATGGATAGGATAAAACCCAGACCTGCCAACCTGGAGCCGTCTGACTGAGTCCTGCAGGATGCACCTGAGAGGAGGTCAGTGACAGTGCTGCAAGGCTAGTCTGAGTGGGGGGCGGGTTGCTGATGTAAGGTAGGAGTGAATACAATAATGTAAGGGGGCACTGATACAAAGGTTCCCCCCTATATTAGCAACCCCCTCCCCCCTTACCTTAGTGTATTCACTCTGTGAAAGGTGGTCTCTAGTCACCAGAGTGCCCCCACATCAGAATTCCTGCCATTCCCCTGTATATAAGAGTCTGCAGTATTCCCTCCTTTCAGTGCAAGGGCAATGCTGCAGACCCTGTCGCAAGTGGGAACTCCGAAGTAAAGGGAATGCAGTGGACTCTGATATAAGGTGGTCTCTGGTCAACAGAGCCCCCCCTCAAATCATGATCTGCAACATTCCCCCTTTACATAAGAGTTCCCTTTCACTGTAAGGGGGGATCCTGCAGACTCTGATGTAAGGGGGGACTCTGGGCTGGCTGGGTTATAGTAACCTGACCTTCATGTAAACGGAGAAATATGTTTTTTGACTTTTGTTTAGCTTAAACACATTGCTAATAGCACTAGCTATATGTTTATAATTTAAACATTGATATTTGCACTGTTTAGCACTAAAAACGGCCATTTCAGGTAGTTTTTAGCAGTGTCAGTAAAAAATGCAGCTCTGTCAGTAAATGTCATGGGTTTTTGGCAGTAAAAAAAAAAAAAAAGGGTGCTGTTTGTAAATTTTGGTGTCCTGCCAGTAAATTTCTCTTCGGGTGGTTGGCAACACTGGCGCTACATAAGCATAACTATTTAGTCTTTTCAATGGAATCAGCGTTTCCTTTATTGTACAAAAGATGGCTGTGTTGGATTATAAATGATTATAAAAAATTCTGTTCTGAATCTGTTAATGTAATGTGGAAAAAAATATAAATGTTAAAGCTTGTAGCACCATATTACGGCTGTAGATTTCAGTGTATCTCATCTTCTGTTTAGTTTGGTCATTCAAGCTGTGAAAAATAAAGTTTTATATATATATATATATATATATATATATATATATATATATATATAACACGTACACATATATATGGTCAAAAGAAAAGTTGTAAAAAAAGAAAAGAAGAATGGTCTTCTGGTTGTCCCTCATAAAAAATAATTAATTCTCTTCGGTTCCATTGACCGGCTTCATGTCTGGTTCTGCGTCTGTCACCGCTTGAAGCAGGAGTGTTCCAGATAGGAGCCGGATGCGGTGTAGATGGAGTACGTGGGAGGTTGCTGGGGTCGAGAAGGCCTAATTTGGTCAGAATATCTTGACCTTCAGGGATAGTGTGGCGATGTAGGTTGTGCCATTGTGAGGAATAATTCATTTAAATGAGAAACCCCATCTATACCGAATCATTGCTGTGGAGAGCACAGAAGTGATTTCTTTCATTTTCCTGCGTCTGTCCAGTGTTGCTTGGGAGATGTCTGGATAGATCTGCAGCTGTATTCCATCTAATGTTATGTTTCTGATGCCACGTGCAGCACGCATTATTTCTTCTTTGACTAAGAAGTCTTTCATACATAATATAATGTCTCTGGGTGGTTTATCTGGCGGGGGTTTGGCTGACTGACTGAATGTGTGACTGACTGTACTGTGCACGATGAATACAATCACATATGAAGGAACGTGGGTTTTGTTCTGGCAACAGAGACTGGAATAATTTTGAGGAGTATTCAATTAAATCTGTGATAGATTCTGGGCACCTCTTATTCTAAGATAACGCCTTCTGTTCCTGTTGTCTAAATCTTCCACATGTGCTTGCAGCTGTGTAAAAGCAGATGAAAGGGATTCATGTTCCCTAGAGGGATCATTAAATGCGATCGCTAATTCATTGTGCTTGTTTTCTAGCAAGTCCGTACATGTGCCTATGGCTGCTATCTCCTTAGATAGGGTACTTGTGGATTTTTGAATTTCAGTTTGAAACTTAGTGAACAGTTTGGTATATAGCGTATCTAAACTAATGTCCAGATCTGCCTTTGAAAGAGGAACATACTCACTGCTTTTTGATGATTCTGTGTCCCACTGCTGTAGGTCTATTGCAGGAGAATGGGAGGCAGATGTAGTGGGCAGGGAGCCAGCGCCATTTTTTGCCATGCTGCCACACTCCTGTGATCTAAGAAGATAATGAGTGAGTGACTTCTGACTGCCCCCACGTCTCCTTCTCCCCAAATTTGGCATGCATAGGATCTTATGTGAAGGGGTGCTTCTTTGCAGTGCTAATAGCGGCGGTTTATGTCCCCTATTCCGTGGCTGGGAGCCCTGTGAGCCGGAGCTCTCGTTAGATGCGGCTGCTCCATCCCATGCAGCGCATATGCCCCCAGAAAAGTGTTTTTTTGGCATAATACTATACGGTGTATATATACGCGTTATTACAGTGTATATGATAATAAAATTATATCTCCTAAACGTGCTCCATTTAGGAGATATTCACCCTGGATGCATCCAGTTACGTCACTGGCGCATGCGCTCTTAAGGTCTGGCATACCTTGCCGGACCTTCAGAGCTTCATGCCGGAACTGAGGGCTCTAGCACGCATGCACAGGAGTGACGTCATCGCGGCTCCAGCCAATCATATAGCCAGAGCGTGCGAACCCAGAAGAAAGACAGCGGGAAGATGTCAGCCCTCTCAGTGGTGACAATACAGCATTTGAGGGCTTTGTTCCAAGGTGAGTATGTCATAATTGATTTTTTCAAAACAGCCATGGTTTACAACTGCTTTAACATTTGTTTATAGCAAAGCTTTTCTTCCCTGAAGTAATACTTTATGTAGAAGATAAACTACAGGAGCAAAAAACAATACCTTGTGTTCCTTGTTACACGTAGGAACCAATTAGTTTACTGGAGTCAGGTTAATGAAACATTCATATTCCGGTTGACTGCTTTGTTGTACTACCTTCCACACAGCTCTTATGCAGGTCATGGTATACTGTATCTAGTAGTAGCTAATAGGGGCCGCCCATCCATTAAGCAGAAACACAGAATCTCTCCCTTCCCTACTGACAGAACGGCAGTCTGCCTTGTGTACATCAGCAGACCACTGTTCTGTCTCTCTTGGGAGCGATCGGCGGGTCCTGGCAGACATTGGGTCTGCTGGACCTGCTGATTGTTTCCTGCTGTGTCCAATCACAGTGGGAGCAGGTCGGCGTGGCGTGAGTGTGCGCCCCAGACCCAGAAGTGCAGAATCACGTACAGGTACGTGATACTGCACAGGAGAGACCCCTTACCAATTTTATATATATATATATATATATATATATATATATATACACATATACATACAGTATGAGGTCAGCAAGCAGTTAAAGAAAACCTTTCCTGAGTGACATTGGGACTGCCATTGACATATATCCTTATTTGCATACTTGTTCCAGGTTATGGGACTCAAAGTATTGAAACAAGAGGGTAAACATGACAGCCAAGAGACTAGCCTTTTCAGAATGAGAAGTAACAATGGAAGCCCCCCCCCCCTAAAAAAAAATAAAAAAATACCAAACTACCTTTCCCAAGTATGGGGCTGAGATCTATTCAAACTTGCTCACCTTCATAAGTGACCTGCCAATGTCCTTTGTGTTGACCTGTAGTAGGTTCCCAATGAATGGTAAGGGCATGGGTCCTGGAGGAAGTGTTGTTTTCTCCTTTAAAATCCTCATGAATCTCAGAATTATACAGGATACAAAGAAGATGATGATAAGGAGATATGTGGCATACCAATCCATACTGCTACCTGCCACATAGATACAATAGAAAAAAAATCTATGATATATAAGAATCATTAGTATACAAATGATTACAGGTGTTATATTTGTGATAGATCTCAGAAAGTAAGGGGTCTCCATGGACATCTTTCTCCCTATTATGTACCAGATGTTACAATCTATAGATCAGCCTTTCTCAACTGTTTTAATTCAGAGAAACCCTTAAAAATACCCTTTTAATAGCAGTACTCCCTTCAGCCACAGATTGGTGCTTTTATGGATCCCTTTTTTCATTTTTGCAACTGCCGTTACTGTTGTAATATGTTGTAATGTTCACCGATTTATGTGGGACATTATTATATGTATATACACATACAGTCAATATTAACCAGGCCAGAATTGAGTTGACGATGGTCTATTTGTCCAAGCCAACTCAATTTTAATATAACAGCTGAAAACCCTTTGATGTGTTAATCTCATGCAAGTCTACCTAGGGGTGTGAGGTATGGGCTGTTAACCTAATTGAACATTTCAAAGGGTACATTGTTTAAAGGACCATAGAAGAAATATTTATTGATGGTAATTAGACTTGAGGGGGTAACAATGGGATCAAGGAGTGTTTTGGGTTGGCCTAGCGGAGGCTCCCTCCTGTGGGGCTAATTTATCAGGGGGGCTTGTTGATATGCAGGAATGTAGGTATTCCAAGGGCTCAAAAGGGTGTTCAGGTGGTATCTGTTAATCTAATTACACATATCTAAAGGGGACTTGTTGATGTTGATATGCGGGAGTGCAAATTGGGGTGGTTCACGGCTGTTCACGGCTGGGGGTTGTTGTCTGTTTGAAAGACTAAAGCTAATCAAAGTCCTAAATTGAAACGGCCAATCAAATTGCTCAGCTATTCAATATTTAGTGAATATAACACGGCATTCAGTCTATAGGGAGGTAGGGAGGCTTGTCTGTGTATGCACACAGACCTATGAACATGGGGTTCTGAATTATATCTACTCTGTCGGATTCTTCTGTCATCTGTGGACTTTGTTCTGTGTCAGAAGTCAATAAAGTGCATCTCTCTGGAAGAATTGGGTTGCTGCGGAAGAGTACTTACTAATTATCATCATACCCACTATACCACTATATAATAATATATTCGATCACTACAGTTACTTGTGTAATCACTAATAGGACTGCCTGGCTGGTGGTGCAGCCACCTCTAATTGCACTCATTCATAGTGCTTTAATGGAATACTTATATGCTTAGGTGGTGTCATATGCTCCGTTCTATGTTTTTATGTGTGTTTGTCTTTGTTCCCAGACAATGTTGTCTACATGTTATTAGGTGTAGGATTTCTGTCATTTTTTTTGTTATTTGGTCATACTGATTTTTCAATAAATTAATATAATATATAACATTTTTTGATTATTATTTCCCTAGGCTTTTTCTGTGTGGCACTTGGCACTGTGCCCTCTCTTTGGTATATTGCACATTTTTTTTTTATATGCTCATTTTTGGCCTCTGAATCCCACTCGATTTGAGTGTGTGATTAAATACCCGGTGGTACCTCCATGTACCCTCATTTAGTTGGTTCCCTATCCTTTCTTTTGTGAAAAGTTCAACATGGCACTTCATGGCAAAGAACTCTCAGAGGATCTGAAAAAAAGAATTGTTGCTCTACATAAAGATGGCCTAGGCTATAAGAAGATTCTCAAGACCCTGAAACTGAGCTGCAGCATGGTGGCCAAGACCATATAGCGGTTTAACAGGACAGGTTCCCCTCAGAACAGGCCTCGCCATGGTCGATCAAAGAAGTTGAGTGCATGTGCTCAGCATCAAATCCAGAGGTTATCTTTGGGAAATAGATGTATCAGCCTGTCAGTGCTCAGACCATACGCCGCACACTGCATCAAATTGGTCTGCATGGCTGTCATCCCAGAAGGAAGTCTCTTCTAAAGCTGATGCACAAGAAAGCCCGCAAACAGTTTTCTGAAGTCAAGCAGACTAAGAACATGGATTACTGGAACCATGTCTTGTGGTCTGATGAGACCAAGATAAACTTATTTGGTTCAGATGGTGTCAAGCGTGTGTGGCGGCAACCAGGTTAGGAGTACAAAAACAAGTGTGTCTTGCCTTCAGTCGAACATGGTGGTGGAAGTGTCATGGTCTGGGGCTGCATAAGTGCTGCCGGCACTGGGGCGCTACAGTTCATTGAGGGAACCATGAATGCCAACATGTACTGTGACATGCTGAAGCAGAGCTTGATCCCCTCACTTCGGAGACTGGGCCACAGGGCAGTATTCCAATATGATAACGACCCCAAACACACCTCCAAGATAACCACTGCCTTGCTAAAGAAGCTGAGGGTAAAGGTGATGGACTGGCCAAGCATGTCTCCAGATCTAAACCCTATTGAGCATCTGTGGGGCATCCTCAAACAGAAGGTGGAGGAGCACAAGCTCTCTAACATCCACCAGCTCCGTGATGTCGTCATGGAGGAGTGGAAGAGGACTCCAGAGGCAACCTGTGAAGCTCTGGTGAACTCCATGCCCAAGAGGGTTAAGGCAGTGCTGGAAAATAATGGTGGCCACACAAAATCTTGACACTTTGGGCCCAATTTGGACATTTGCACTTAGGGGTGTACTCACTTTTGTTGCCAGAGGTTTAGACTTTAATGGCTGTGTGTTGAGTTATTTTGAGGGGGCAGCAAATTTACACTGTTACACAGGCTGTACACTCACTACTTTACATTGTAACAAAGTGTAATTTCTTCAGTGTTGTCACATGAAAAGATATAATAAAATATTTACAAAAATGTGAGGGGTGTACTCACTTTTGTGAGATACTGTATATATTAATACAGCAGATCGCACTGTGATTGGCCAAAGCATGCAGGCCAGGTGCATGCTTTGGCCAATCAGCAGCCGTTAATGCACTGCGATCTCGCAGTGCATTATGGGGCTCTCCGTGGCGATAAAATTTGCCACAAATGCCCCATATGTTCATTTGTTCTGTGAGCAAATGAACAGCGGATGTTCGAGTCGAACATCCAGACTATCCCTAGTAAACAGTTGTCTATTATGATTGGTGTTGATATGAAAAGCACTTATGCACCGTACACACGATCAGATTTTCCGACAACAAATGTTGGATGTGAGCTTGTTGGCTGAAAGTCCGACCTTGTGTATGCTCCATCGAACATTTGTTGTCGGACTTGTTGGCTAGCAGGTTCTCAAATTTTCCACCAACAAAACTTTGTTGCCGGAATTTCCGATCGTGTGTACACAAGTCCGACACACAAAAGTTCACGCATGCTCAGAATCAAGCAGAAGGAGCCGCACTGGCTATTGAACTTCCTTTTTCTCGGCTCGTTGTACGTCTTGTATGTCACCACGTTCCCACGTTCGTAATTGTTGGCCAACATTTTTGTGACCGTGTGTATGCAAGACAAGTTGGAGCCAACAACCTTCAAACAAAATTCCACGTTTTTTTTGTCGGAAAGTCCGATCGTGTGTACGGGCATTTTACTTTTTGCCGCCTGTCCTAAACAATTCCACCCTTACCAGAAGTATATATACCTTCATCTCCCAGCCTCAAATAATGGGGTTCTTTTTTTAAAGGCAAATGAGACTGTTCAATTTGCAAGTGAATTTTCCCCAGTGCTTAGTGAATGTGGTGACATTTTGCTATGCACTTATTCTTTAACCCAATCATAATAAACAGAGTATTGGTAACTGTAAGCGCAAACACACAAGTCCATATATATTTGTTAATACTACACTCAGGTGGCGCTTTCTTCTCTACCCCTCTCTCCAATCATAATAAACAACTGTTTACAATCACAAGCAAGGAAAATAAAAAAATGCATTTTTGCTTGGACAGGAGTAGATGATGGAACTCAGAATTCTCTTGCAAAGTGTAACTTCCATTTTAAGCCGAAGAGCCAGTTTGCCTTTAAATCAACCCCAGTATTTACATGCTTTGTGGAAAATCTTCTTTGCAATGGGTGCTACTGCCTAGTAGATCCCCTTAAACTTTTGTGGGATTGTTTTTTTAAGCCCAGAGATGTTAGAGAGAGATGATCCCATAGAAGTCTATAAACATCCACTGCACAGATAGGACCAGATAAGATTTTGATTCTAAAGATTACATTTTTTTTTTAAAGTAACAAATGTTATACTTTCCTGCTCTGTGCAATGGTTTTTCACAGAGCAGGCCCAATCCTCTTCTTTTTGGGTCCCCTGTGGGCTGTCCTGACTCCTCCTCCCTGCCTAGTTCCCCCAATGGCAAGCCTCTCACTATGGGGCACTCGAGCAGGCTCGCTCCCAAGTGCATTGCAAGGGAAAAAAACCTTCTGCCTTTAGAACCACTTTAAAGAAGAAAAATACTACACCATTCCTATTTTTTTTAATCCAAATTTAGTTAGAGATTTGCAAAAAAAAGGACCCACGGGAGTCACTAAACTATTTGTTACATAGTAAGTTAGAATGGATTACATTTTTTGTTCCTATACAAATATATATATATACTGATTTAAAAAACATTAGGAGGAAGTGTATATTTGTGACATTGGTACCTACAGAACATATTGCAAATATTGGATCCATTATGTAGGTATCAGTTATACAGAAAACTACAAAAGCATGGTTAAAAACATCTCAAACTGAAAATACAGAAAAATTTGTTTTGACGGGTTTTATTTTAAGATTTAGCCCGGGTTCACACCTATGCGAATTAGAGGTGCGTTTCCGCACCTCTAATTCGCATAGCAGGAGAATGTGACTGGCTCCCTATGGAGCCGGTTCACATATCTCCGGGGCGGCTGCGGTGCGCACTGCACAAAAACGCTGTGCGTCTTTGGCTGCGTTTCAGGGCCGAATTCAGGCATAGAATCGGCCCTGATTCGTCCCTGAAACGGTGAACAGGGACGCACAGCGCTCCTGTGCGGTGCGCAGCGTATTATGGTGTGAACCCGGGCTTAAAGATTTAATGAATTAATAACAACCTGTAAGTACAGAAATATCCATATACAGAATATATATACAGAAAAATGTTCCAGGGCTGCCGTATTAACCCTCTATAAATAGTAAATTACCTTGCAGTAAGCATGCAGCCACTGAACATACACTATATTACCAAAAGTATTGGGATGCCTGCCTTTACATGCACATGAACTTTATTGGCATTCCAGTCTTAGTCCGTAGGGTTCAATATTGAGTTGGCCCACCCTTTGCAGCTATAACAGCTTCAATTTTTCTGGGAAAGCTGTCCACAAGGTTTAGGCCAGTCAAGTTCCTCCACCTCTAATTTGCTCATCCACAGTATATTGCCAAAAGTGTTGGGCCACCCCTGCAAATCATTTGGTGGAGGGGGGATTATGGTGTGGGGTTGTTTTTCAGGGGTTGGGCTTGGCCTCTTAGTTTCAGTGAAGAGAACTCTTAAGGCATCAGCATACCAAGACATTTTGGACAATTTCATCTTTCCAACTTTGTGGGAACAGTTTGGGGATGGCCCCTTCCTGTTTCAACATGACTGCACACCAGTGCACAAAGCAAGGTCCATAAAGACATGAATGAGCGAGTTTGGGGTGGAGGAACTTAACTGGCTTGCACAGAGTCCTGACCTCAACCCGATAGAACACATTTGGGATGAATTCGAGCGAAGACTGTGAGCCAGGCCTTCTTGTCCAACATCAGTGCCTGACCTCACAAATGTGCTTTTCGAAGAATTGTCAAACATTCCCATAGACACACTCTTAAACCTTGTGGACAGCCTTTCCAGGTGAGTTGAAGCTGTTATAGCTACAAAGGGTGGGCCAACTCAATATTGAACCCTATGGAATAAGACTGGGATGCCATTAAAGTTCATCCCTGTTAATGAATGAATGAATCAATTAATGATTTGTAAAGCGCTGCAAATGCTAACTGAATCGCCTCAAGGCGCTAATGCGTTTTGTGTCTGAGCAGCTTCTGTTAAGGTAGGTGTCCCAATACTTTTGACAATATAGTGTAGGAGGTGGAGTTGGCTTCCTTCTATCCCCACAAAGCACCTTCCACGTCCTTCCTGTCCCTCCCTCTCTATCCCTCTCTTCTTTCGAAATGCACTGTATTCGTCTGTTTTCTCCCATTTCTCTGAGGATTGCAGCAATTTATCGGCCTCCAGGACCGGTATCGTGCTTTCTTGATGACTTTGCTGCCTGGCTACCCTACTTTCTCTCCTCTGAAATACCCACCATTATTCTTGGTGACTTTAACATTCCTGTCAATGTTAACAGCCCAACTACAGCTAAACTTCTCGATTTAACCTCATCTTTTGACCTAACCCAATGGACACATACTTCCACTCACTCCAATGGTAATACCCTTGACCTTGTATTCTCCCATCTCTGCAACCCTGGCAACCTCACCAACACCCCCTTTCCTCTATCTGATCACAACTTCATTACTTTCACTGTATCCTTGCCTCCAACCACCCATCCCTCCAAGCAGCAAACAATTACTTGTAGAAACCTTCGCCACTTTAACCCTTCTCTTCTCTATTCTGCTACTGGCCACCTATATGACATAATCTCTCCCCTGTCCTGTCCTGACCTGGCCACCTCTCTCATCATCACTAGATGCACTTGCTCCTCTAACCACAGAATCAGGCCCCGACCGTTACAACCCTGGCAAACTGACAACACTAGAAATCTCAAGAGACATTGCCGTGCTCTTGAACGACTGTGGCGTAAAACCAAATGCCTGCAAGACTTCACCCTATATAAATCTGCCCTTCTAAAATACAATTCATGCCTCCATGCTGCCAAACAAGCCTACTTTGTCTCTCTTATTAACACCTTGTCATCCAGTCCCCGTCGGCTCTTCTCAACCTTTAACTCTCTGCTTCGTCCACCACCCCCTCTACCCACTAACTCACTCACTGCCCAAGAGATTGCCAATCACTTCAAAGACAAGATCGATGCAATTCGTGAGGACATCTCCACTGTGCGTACGTCTTCCCCACCCAACATACCTTGCCTAGCAGCACATTCAAGACTCTCCTCTTTTGAATTGGCTACTATGGAAGAGGTTACAAAAATTTTCTCGGATGCCCACCTAACCAATTGTCCTTTGGATCCTGTTCCCTCACAACTACTACGGTCACCCTCTTCTTCTATCCTATGCTCCCTCACCCACATCTTTAATCTCTCCCCTCTCTAGTGGCATCTTCCCCTCCCCTCTAAAACATGCGCAGATCACTCCCATTCTTAAAAAGCCCTCAGTGGACCCTACCGACCTGAACAACTTAAGACCCATCTCATTGCTCCCATTCACCTCTAAACTTCTAGAACGCTTAGTCTACAACCGTCTTAGCTCCTCCCTCAATGAAAATAACCTTCTTCACCCCTTACAGTCTGGCTTTCGCTCGCAGCACTCCATGGAAACTGCCTTACTAAAACTCACTAACGATTTACTAACTGCTAAAACCAACAGCCAGTACTCCATACTCCTACTACTTGACCTCTCTGCGGCCTTTGATACTGTTGACCACCCACTCCTTCTCAATAAGCTACATTCCCTTGGCCTCCGAGATTCTGCTCTATCCTGGTTCTCTGCCTATTTATCATGGCCCTCCTTCAGTGTCACCTACAACTCTGTCTCCTCCTCTCCATTGCCCCTTTCTGTGGGGGTCTCCCAAGGCTCGGTTCTTGGACCCCTTCTCTTCTCTATCTACACCTCCTCCCTCTGTCACTTAATAACTGCCCATGGCTTCCAAAACCACTTATACGCTGATGACACCCAAATCTATCTGTCTACTCCTCACCTCACTCCTTCAGTCTCCTCTCGCATTACTAACTTACTAACTGACATATCAGCATGGATGTCGCACCACTTCCTTAAACTAAATCTCTCTAAAACTGAGCTATTAATATACCCCCTGCCCGTGCCCCCCTCCATGACTTTTCCATTAAAATCAACAATGCAACCATCAGTCCCTCCCCTCACGCCAGGGTACTAGGTGTAAACCTAGACTCTGACTTGTCATTTCAGCCTTAAATCCAATCGTTGTCAAAAGTTTGTAGAATTCACCTCCGTAACATCTCTAAAATTCACCCCTTTTTAACAAATGAAACCACCAAGCTCCTCATTCACTCACTTGTTATCTCTCGCCTTGACTATTGCAACTCCCTTCTCATTGGCTTACCTCTCCATAGGCTATCCCCTCTTCAGTATATCATGAATGCTGCTGCCAGACTTATCCACCTTACCAACCGCTCAGTGTCTGCCAACCCTTTACTCCAATCCCTACACTGGCTCCCAATCACCCAGCGAATTAATTTCAAAATACTAACCACAACATACAAAGCCATTCACAACTCTGCCCCGAGCTACATCACTAATCTTGTCTCCAAATATCATCCAAATCGACCTCTCCGCTCCTCTCAAGACCTCCTGCTTTCAAGTTCTCTCATCTCCTCCTCCCATGCTCGTCTCCAGGATTTCTCCAGAGCCTCTCCCATCCTCTGGAACACGCTACCTCCATCTATCCGGCTATCCCCTACTCTTGCTACCTTCAGGCGATCCCTGAAAACTCATCTCTTCAGGAAAGACTATCACGTCTCCAACTAATCTCCTACCACTTCCACCAGCTCATTCCCCACAGTTACAACCTTTTGTACCACCTGCCCCACCCTATTAGATTGTAAGCTCTTCTGAGCAGGGCCCTCTTAATCCTCTTGTATTTTATTGTATTATAACTGTATTGTCTCCCTTTATATTGTAAAGCGCTGCGTAAACTGTTGGCGCTATATAAATCCTGAATAATAATAATAATAATAATATATACTGATTTAAAAAAACATTAGAAGGCAGTGTTATACAGAACACTACAAAAACATAATTAAAGATTCCTAAAAACACCTCAAAACACCTGAAAATACAGAAAAATTAGTTTTGAAGGGTTTTGTGTTAAGATTTCATGAATTAATAACAACCTGTAAGGACAGAAATATGAAAGCTGCTATTGCTGATTAATTAACAAAAGTGCAGGTTCCAGGGCTTCCATATTAGCCCTCTCTAAATAGTAAATGAATGTGGAGTAAGCATGCAGCCACTGAACATATCTTGTATGCTTATTTAAGTTTGGTTACATAGTTACATATAGTTACATAGTAGGTGAGGTTGAAAAAAGACACAAGTCCATCAAGTCCAACCTATGTGTGTGATTATGTGTCAGTATTACATTATATATCCCTATATGTTGCGGTCATTCAGGTGATTATCTAATAGTTTCTTGAAGCTATCAATGCTCCCCACTGAGACCACCGCCTGTGGAAGGGAATTACACATCCTTGCCGCTCTTACAGTAAAGAACCCTCTACGTAGTTTAAGGTTAAACTTCTTTTCTTCTAATTGTAATGAGTGGCCACGAGTCTTATTAAACTCTCTTCTGCGAAAAAGTTTTATCCCTATTGTGGGGTCACCAGTACAGTATTTGTAAATTGAAATCATATCCCCTCTCAAGCGTCTCTTCTCCAGGGAGAATAAGTTCAGTGCTCGCAACCTTTCCTCATAACTAAGATCCTCCAGACCCTTTATTAGCTTTGTTGCCCTTCTTTGTACTCGCTCCATTTCCAGTACATCCTTCCTGAGGACTGGTGCCCAGAACTGGACAGCATACTCTAGGTACGGCTGGACCAGAGCAGAGTTTGGTGACTACTGACTTATGAAATAGTGGAGTAGGGAAGACGATGCACCTTTAAATACAAGTCAGCAATGTTAGCAGATAGATTTTCCACTCCACGGATAGATCTAATTGTTTAGAAATAAGTAATCAGACCATCAGCCATTTTTTTTCTGTAGACCCAACATATGGAAACAGTTTATGTACTGTGCTTTTTTTTTATAACTGTCTATAAAGGGATATCTGACATTCCAAGGTAAGAGATCCCTTACAAAGTGGATCTGCCTGTGGTTCACCTATACAATCATTAACACACCATACATTCGGACATTGCCCAACTGTGTCAAAATCATTTGCATCATGGACCAGTCTTGGTCTTTGCTTGGCTTGCTTTTGGTCCCAAGACCAGTCCAACAAACAATATAAAAGAAAAGATCTTACCTGTAGTAAGGTGAATTGGTGTAGCTCTGACAGTTATTTGAATATGATTTTCTAGTTGAAGAGGGAACCAGACACTACAGCCTTCAGGGTATATAAAGATTATAATTAGCCTTTCTCCTCCTACTTTATTTTGTAGGGAAATTTCATTAACCCTTGACAGATCTGAAAAGCACATGATCCTTCGTACACTAACGTTTTCTGTTTTAGGATTAGATGAAGAAAAGAAAAACAGGTGGTAAAGAAGTAACAAAGTAAAAAGCAGAAAAGTTGCTGTGTAAGTGGTAGTACCCATAGAAGAAGGGGCCTAAGGAAGTCTATCATGGTGTTCAAACCAATATCATTGACTACTCCAGCCAGTTCAAAGAAACATTTAAAATACTATAAAGTTTCCATGAAGTAGACTTTTCAGTAACTTTACAAACGGCATGAATACATCCCTGTCATGTCACAATATACTATAAATTAAATTACCAGTGGAGTGACAGACTCTACATGTATCCTGGCCATATCATGGTCTTCAGAATATTGCCATGATACGTGTGGAGTCCTTTTTTTCCATAATAGTTTTATCAAACCTAAATACACAACATACAAGAAATATACTTTCACATAAAGGAGAACATAACAATCAACCATCATACAGAATAAACAGGACTGTTTGGGCAAAGATAATTTTAGGAGATGTAACAACAGAACTAAACTAAAAAAAAAGGAATAGTTCAAAGTACCACTGTAGTGAGCCTCAGGGATATAGTATCAAAATGAAATATACAAAGATACATGTGTAAAAGAAATACAAAAAGTTTATTATAACAAAGATAGGATAAATAAATATGATCCTCCACCTTCCACCATCTAAAACAGACAACTTTGTCTAACCATAATAAATGTCATGACTTAATTTGTGCATCCACATTCACCCATATAACTGCATAACTATAGAGGTAGGTAAGATATTGAGGGGGAGACTGCATACAAGGGGGAGGGCGGCACAGTGATGTAGTGGTTAGCACTCTCGCCTAGCAGTAAAAAGGGTCGCTGGTTCGAATCCCAACCACGACACTACCTGCCTGGAGTTTGCATGTTCTCCCTGTGCCTGCGTGGGTTTCCCCAGGGTACTCCGGTTTCCTCCCACACTCCAAAGACATGCTGGTAGGTTAATTGGCTTCTGTCCAAAATTGGCCCTAGTATATGAATGGGGACCTTGGATTGAGGGTAGGGACTGTTGTGAGTGTGCGATATACAGGGTTAGGGACAAGGGTCAGGGTTGTAGACACACACTCACTCAGGTTGAACTGGATGGACTGGTGTCTTTATTCAACCTTACTAACTATGTAACTATGTAACATAAATCATAATTCATAATTGCAGGGCCACGTGGTCTTAGCAAGTTAGGATACCTTTGTGAGACAGAGGATATAAATGAAAAACTGTCCAAAGGAACGCAGACCAACTTGACAGTGAGGATACAGGGATAGACGCAGTCTCTGGGAAATAACCCACTTGAACCTCTATGTTCACAGGGGTGTGTGGGCCACCATCACAACGATGTTGAATAGGACAGCTATATAACATGTGAATTGCAGCAGACCCTGTCTAACCGATAACGATTGGCTGACCCTAATGATGTCCTGGCGAAGCACGTCATGCTCCTGTGTGTCTGACACTGTTCTGTGCATCATCCTGTCATTGCAGCTGGACTCATAGGACTCAATGGCATGGTTACATCAGTGATGCTGTGAATACTTCTGCTACTTGGTCAGCAGCTCGCCACAACTCACTGGAGCTGGTCCACGCAGCATTCTGTTCCAATTGCAGCTCTGACTATAGGACATGGCTATTACAGTAAGCTTGTGAGCACATCCAGCACCTGACCGTCAGCTCTCAACAACCGCCCTGAGATGGGCTAATCATTCCACACAAGGTGTGTCATTGAGCTATGAGTCTGAATGTTGAACTTCCAGTGATCAGTATGAGAGAGTAAGAGCGATAACACCAAATTTAACACACCCCCCATTCACACCTAAGACCTTGTAACACTAATGGGTCACATGACACCGGGGAGGGAAAATGGCTAATTGGGCCCAATTTGGACATTTTCACTTAGGGGTGTACTCATAGGGGTGTGCAGAGTGTGCCTGGGCATACCCTAATCACCTCCTGCATGTTACATATTTGCCAACAACAGCAGTGAGTGACTGTCCCACCACAGCTCAGTCCTGGGATCAGCAGTATCATTGCTTGTAGTGTATGCATTTAGAAGCTTCCAATCTCATTTTTTCAATCTCCCCCCAAGTCTCCTGTATGTTCGATCTGTGTCCTCATTCACTTAGATCCTCGCCGTCTGCCCAGAGAACCTGGAGGCAGGGCACTGCTACTGCCAGGTGCTGCTGACACAGTGCAGGGAAGGGTGAGCTGAGCTGATGTTCTAAGACAGTGATGGCGAACCTTAGCACCCCAGATGTTTTGGAACTACATGTCCCATGATGCTCATGCACACTGCAGTGTAGTTGAGCATCATGGGTAATGTAGTTCCTAAACATCTGGTGTGCCAAGGTTCGCCATCACTTTTCTAAGAAAAGTCAATTTGGAGAGGTAAGCTGGTAGTTTTACATCAGGACTAATCAGCAGGATTTGTTTGCAGTGTAATGAGAATGATTAAGCTAATATGGAGGATCGGAAGAGCTGTGTGTATGGGGGAGTCGGTTGAGTCTTCAGCCTTGCTCGCAGCTAACAGATATCTCGGAAGCTGGCACATATCACTATATAAACAACCCCCACACTCTGTGCATGTCCAAATAATGTGAAGAAACTTTATAACCATTCAATTTAACACTGTGTTCTCCATGCTCTGTACAATCAACATGTAAATTCCCCACATAAACTAAACACTCTATATACAAGTTAACTGTCCTCAATAAACAGAGCAGAGCACAGTGTTCACAGTTATTTACATGGTAGTGTAATTGTATGAACACTGATTATTTTGAGAATAATAATTTTTTTTTATTGAGAATTGTTATTTTGCATCTGCTGTAGGGCAGCCTATTCATTTCAATGAATGAAAAAGAAGTCCTGAATTTTTACCAAAAGTGTGGGGCACCCTGTAGTTTGGTCCATGTTTGCAGATGCATGGAGCTGTCATTAACAATTAGGACAGCACATTTCTTTGCATGTTGGGAAGGCATGCAATATTGCATGCGATACCCACACGCATAGATGTGAACTTAGCCTTAAGCCTCGTACACACGGTTCTATTGTTGGAAGTTGATTGTCTGTTGACAGACTGTTGTCCGAAATTCTTACTGTTAGTACGCTCCTTTTGACAATTGCTGTTCAATTTTCCGCCAACAAATTTTGGATGACAGGCTAATAAATTTTTGTCAAACAACAGCTCCACGTCAGATTTTCTGATGGTCAGTACATAAATCAGTCACACAAAAGTCGAAAGGACTGGAAGAGCTGGAATTCCTCGTAGTACGTCACTATGTATATGCAAGACAAGATCCTGGCACACGACCTTTTGACAAGAATCAGATGCTCGGTTGTCCAATAATTGTACCGTGTGTATGAGGCTTTAGAGTGTTTCGTTTATGTGGTGAATTTACACTTTGGATTGTACAGTTTGGATCAACACAGGGTAATTGGAATGGGTATACATTAACTTCACATTATCTGGAAACCACATACACAAAGTGCTTTATTTTATCTATCTATCTATCTATCTATCTATCTATCTATCTATCTATCTATCTATCTATCTATCTATCTATCTATCTATCTATCTATCTATCTATCTATCTATCTTCCCTCCACACTCCTCTCCTGTACAAACTGCCCACTGTCATACCCTCCACACTCCTCTCCTGTACATACTGCCCACTGTCATACCCTCCACACTCCTCTCCTGTACATACTGCCCACTGTCATACCCTCCACATTTTGCACTTTTCTTTCACTCTGCCGATGGAGAGTCGGGGTGTAGGGACCTCAATTTATTTATCCACGAGAACAACGAGAGGTTTGGTGGATAAATGAATTGAGGTCCCTACACCCAGAAGGAATGAACAGGGATTATGACTTATACCTGTTTTTATAAGCCTGTGAGAGATATATTTCATGCTTCCTTACAGGTTGAATGGAAGCATACAGGACAGGAAATATGGAATACATCCTGAAATGGACTTTGGCTGACATACAGTATTATTTAAATATAGGACTTTTTTTGTAATCGTTTGCAGTTATTTTTTATGTTTGTTTTTGTGTAATATTTTCCATTTTTGTTTTTGATCCTTTAATGCTGATTAACTGTATTACTATGTAATTGATATAAGAACTGAATTTTTTTTCTTCTATTTGAGAAATGTAATTATTAGGTGAATGATGATTTATGCACTAAAGATGTTTAGTTCTATATTTAGAGGAGGTTCGAGGCATGATAACGGGTGAAACTGTTTTTTGAGTAACAGCGGTAATTGAATTAGTGTGATACACCTGTGAGGCTATACCCTGTAGTGTTTAGTATAAAAGTATGTGGTTAGAATTAGATCATTGCACAAAGCCTGATGAAGAGCATGAGATGCTCGTAACTGTACAGTAGCATGTAACCTATTTTATGCCCATATACCCATTTGATGCAAATATATTTTTGCATTGGAGAACGTTACCATTGTAGCAAAGTGTCATTTCTATAGTGTTGTCACATGAAAAGATATAATAAAATATTTACAAAAATGTGATGGGTGTACTCACTTTTGTGAGATACTGAATCTATATATGTAGATATATTTAGATATATATTTATATACAGTGGGGGAAATAATTATTTGATCCTCTGCAGATTTTGTAAGTTTGCCCACTTACAAATTAATGAAGGGTCTTTATTTTTTATCATAGGTGTGTTTTATATGATAGAGACAGATTATCATCCAAAAATGCAGAAAAAACACATGATACAAATGTAAAAAATTGAGTTGCAGTTCAGTGAGTAGAATAAGTATTTGACCCCCTAACAACCAACAATAATTCTGGCTCCCACAGACTGGCTACGGTATATGCTCATGTGGTAAACAGATTAGTCCTGTCAATTTAAGAAGGTGCTCCTAACTACAACTTGTTATGTGTATAAAAGACACCTGTCCACAGAATCTCTTTCTTCTATTCAAACCTCGCCATCATGGGTAAGACCAAAGAGCTGTCAAAGGACACCAGGGACAACATTGTAGACCTGCACAAGGATGGAATGGGCTATAGGACCATCAGCAAGGCGCTTAGTGAGAAGGAGACAACTGTTAGAATGATTATTCGCAAATGGAAGTAATACAAAACAACCATAAATCGCCCTCAGTCTGGAGCTCCATGCAGGATTTCGCCTCATGGGGTAAGGATGATCATTAGAAAAATGAGGGATCAGCCCAGAACCACATGGGAGGAGCTTGTGAATGATCTCATGGCAGTTGGGACCACAGTCACCAAACAAACCACTGGTAACACAATACGCTGCCATGAATTAAAATCTTGCAGCGCCTGCAAGGTACCCCTCCTCAATGTACAGGCTCATCTGAAGTCTGCCAATGAACATCTAAATGATTCAGAGAACGATTGGGAGAAAGTGCTGTAGTCAGATGAAACCAAAATTGAGCTCTTTGGCATTAACTCGACTTGCTGTGTATAGAGGAAGAAAAATGCTGACTATGACCCTAAGAACACCCACCATCCCTACAGTCAAGCAGGGAGGTGTAAACATTATGCTTTGGGCTGTTTCTCTGCTAAAGGTAAAGGTCGACTTTTCTGCATTGAGGGGCCAATGGACGGGCCATGTACTGTAAAATCTTGGATGAGAACCTTCTTCCCACAGCCAGAACACTGAAGATGGGTCATGGATGGGTCTTCCTGCATGACAATGACCCAAAACATACCGCCAAGGCAAGAAGTGGCTCAAGAAAAAGCACATTAAAGTCATGGAGTGGCCTAGCCAGTCTCCACACCTTAATTCTATAGAAAATTTATGGAGGTAGCTGAAACTTCAAATTGCCAAGCAACAGCCAAGAAACCTTAAAGATTTAGAGAAAATCTGTAATGGAGAGTGGACCAAAATCCCTCCTGAGATGTGTGCAAACTTGGTAACCAACTACAAGAAATGTCTTACCTCTGTGCTTGCCAACAAGGGTTTTTCCACCAAGTACTAAGTCATGTTTTACTTGGGGATCATATATTTATTTTACTCGCTAAACTGCAACTCAATTTATGACATCTGTATTGTGTTTTTTTCTGGATTTTTGGTTAATATTCTGTCTCTATCATTGAAAATGCACCTATGATAAAAAATTATTCATTTCTTTGTAAGTGGGCAAACTTACAAAATCTGCAGGGGATCAAATAATTATTTCCCACCGTACAGTATATAAATATAGATATATATACTGTATATATTTACATATATTTTTTGTGCTTAGTTTAAGATATCAGTTAAGTGTAGATAACAGAGACAGCAATGCTTTGTAGTGCAATTGAATATGTCCCTCCATTGCATTATAAAAATTGCTTTGCCAGCCCCTAACTCCAAGTGTAGTTAAAACTGAAAACAAAAATTGGAATTACGTAAAGAAAGGCATTACAGTTTCCTTTTTCCTGGTGCCTCCATGGCAGCAAACATATGGTAAATAACTTTCTACTAGGGAAGGATCTTTGCTGCCAAAAACACATTTAATAGGAATTACAAAAGGGTAAAGAAAAAAAAAAAAATGTAAAGTTTTCTTTCCAAAATTTCCTAGACGACAGCTATACAGAGGCATGTTGCATGTTGCAAGAGGAAGGACTGGCGGCATGGAAAGACAACAAAGAGACAGAAAACTTCTGCTACTGAAATGATTTAAGGCCAATGGGGAGAGCCAACACTGCAGCTGCACTACTGGGAACCGACAACCTTAAGTCCAGTGTGTAAATGCCTCATGTGCCCCCAAAACATTCCACGGAAAAAGGGGCTCCTCTACTTATTAGTGCGTTTAGCTGCCAAGTAGCAGGACCTCATTACAGGAAAGCATGAACGTGCAATGGCCAACACCATATAGGTGAGGTAGGGGCTGATATATGCACAGTCTTGTGGGTATAAAGACAAAAATGAGAATAGAGTGGGGGAGTGGGCTTTTTGTTAATTTGATCCTGTGGGTTGGATGTAGGAGGAGCTACCAACCATATGTATGGTGCTATGAAGGCACCAGGAAATGAGGGTTTGATCTCACATATTCCTTGATAGCATGCAGTCAAAGGTTAATTGAATGACCATTTAAGGGGAAACTTTTGTTAAATTCTCCCAGGAAGTAAGATGTGTTTACATCCTTCCTGGCAGAATTATATGTAAACTTTAGGTGGAGCTTAGCCGGGAGGAGTAGGCTGATAGAAATAGCGGAGCCTGGTAATAGAGATGTACTGGACTCAATCTGATTCTTGAAACCCCAGAATGGGTACCCCTATATTGGATTATGGAAGGTACATTGCCATTCTAAGAGGTATTGCTATATATAGTTACATAGTTAGTCAGGTTGAAAAAAGACACAAGTCCATCTAGTTCAACCAAAAAAATAAAATAAAATACAATCTCATATGCACAATCCTTCACCCACAGTTGATCCAGAGGAAGGCGAAAAACCCCAGCAAAGCATGCTCCAATTTGCTACAGCAGGGGAAAAAATTCCTTCCTGATCCTCAGAGAGACAATTGGATTTTCCCTGGATCAACTTTACCTATAAATGTCAGTACCCAGTTATATTATGTACATTTAGGAAAGTATCCAGGCCTTTTTTTAAGCTATCTACTGAGCTGGCCAGAACCACCTCTAGAGGGAGTCTATTCCACATTTTCACAGCTCTTACTGTGAAGAAACCTTTCCATATTTGGAGATGAAATCTTTTTTCCTCTAGACATAAAGACTGCCCCTTGTCCTCTGTAATGACCTTAAAGTGAATAACTCAACACCAAGTTCACTATATGGACCACTTATGTATTTATACATGTTGATAATATCCCCCCTTAATCTCCTCTTCTCAAGACAGAATAAATTCAGTTCCTCTAATCTTTTCTCATAGCTGAGCTCTTCTGTGCCTCTTATCAGTTTGATTGCCCTACTTTACACTTTCTCCAGTTCCCCGATATCCTTTTTGAGAACTGGTGCCCAAAACTTACTAATGATTTGAACGGGGGCAAAATGATATCTCACTCTCTGGAGTCCATACCTCTCTTAACCACATGCTGACTGGGCCATAGCTGAAAGACGGCTACAGCACGGTTGGCTTGTTCTGGGAGGGCATCCATAGACATCCTCCGGAACTCGCGCTCCCCGCACGCCCCCTGGGGCACGCAAACAGAAGTGTCCGTGCTCGCTGGGTTCATGGGACCGGCGCAACGTGGATCGCGGTAAAGGGCCAATGACAGCTGCCCTTTACCACATGATTGCTCCCTCCAATGAGGGAGCGATCACAATGTCAACAAACTGGGGACATGCAGAGGTCCAGCTCTCTTCTCTCCTCACACCGATACAGCGTGAGAGGAGAGAAGAGAGATTGAGTGTCAAACAGTGAGTGTGCAGTGATTTGCAGAGTACAACAGTGCCCAGCAGTACCTTACAGTGCCACACAAGTGCTACTACAGTGCTAATCTGTGCCCTACAGTGCCACCAGTGCCACTACACTACCCATCAGTGCCACTACAGTACCCATCTGTACCACCAGTGCCACTACACTACCCATCAGTGCCACTACCGTACCCCTCTGTGCCACCAGTGCCACTACAATACCCATCAGTGCCACTACAGTACCCATCAGTGCCACTAAAGTGTCCATCAGTGCCACTACAGTGCTCATCAGTGCCACATCAGTGCCCATCAGTGCCACCTCTGCCACTTCAGTTCCCATCTGTGCTGCCAGTGCCACTATACTACCCATCAGTGCCACTACAGTACCCATCTGTGCCACCAGTGCCACTACAGTACCCATCAGTGCCACTAAAGTGTCCATCAGTGCCACTACAGTGCTCATCAGTGCCACATCAGTGCCCATCAGTGCCACCTCTGCCACTTCAGTTCCCATCTGTGCCCCCAGTGCCACGTCAGTGCTCCATCAGTGTAACAAAAGTGCCCAGCGCTAATCTGTGCCACCAGTGCCACATCGGTACCACCAGTGCCCATCAGTGCCACCTGTGCCACTACACTGCCCATCGGTGCCACCAGTGCCACGTCAGTGCTCCATCAGTGCCAAGTCAGTGATACAACAGTGCCACACCAGTGCCACTACAGTGCCCAGTGCCACTACAGTACTCATCACTGCCACATTAGTGCCAATACAGTGCTCATTTGTGCCATCAGTACCACATCAGTGTCACTAGAGTGCTCATCTGCACCATTACAGAGCTCATCTGCGCCACTACAGCACTCATGGGGTTAACCTCTACAAGCCATGTGACCGAGCCACAGGGTACATCTACGCCTTCCTGGTGTACGAAGGGAAGGACACCCAACTGCAGCCCCCTGAATGTCCAGAGTACATCGGAGCCAGCGGAAAAGTGGTTTGGGAGCTTGTATATCCACTCCTTGCAAAGGGTTACCATCTTTATGTGGATAATTACTATACAAGCTTGCCCCTCTTCCGCAATCTTTACCGCAAGGACACTCCAGCATTTGGTACAGTGCGAGCCAATAGGAAGCGCAAAGGCTCGTTACTGAAAGACTACAACAAGGGGAAACAGCGTCTTTGTGGAATGAAGAGATATTGGCTCTCAGGTGGAGGGACAGACGAAATGTCCACATGCTCACAATGATCCACAACGACACCTACGTGGAAATCCCCAGAAGAAACGGCCCAATCCAGAAACCAACATGTGTCCATGACTATAATTTGTTCATGGGAGGAGTCGACCACAATGATGAGATGATCGAACCCTACCTTCCCACAAGAAAAAGCCGCTATTGGTATAAAAAAGTCTCCATATATCTTTTCAATTTGGCCATTTACAATAGTTATGTTATTTACTGTAAATCTACAGAGAGCCTCGTATCTTATCTTCAGTACCAAGAAGAAATTATCTCCACCCTTTTGTACCCAGAAGGCCCAGCAGAAAGCATTCGCTCGGATTCAGTGAGCAGACTCCACGAACGCCACTTTCCTGAGAGACTCCCCCACCATGAAACAGGCCCGGAAACGTCAGAAGAAATGCCGGATGTTCTCCAGAGGAGGAGCTAGAAGAGACAATTTGTATTTTTGTCCCCAATGTCCTTCCCAACCAGGCCTTTGTATTGGTGAATGTTTCCGCCGTTACCATACTTCTCTACATTATTAGGGAAGTATGGTAAACGTAATTGTCATTTACCGCCACGTCCCCTATGCCACTGTACATACCGCTGCCTTCTCCGGAACTGACCCTGGCCTGCTAAACGACCACGCTTCTGCCTAATGCTAAACTGTACCTACCTCTGCCTTCTCCGGAACTGACCCTGGCCTGCAAACGACCACGGTTCTGCCTAACGCTAAACTGTACCTACCTCTGCCTGCTCTGGAACTGACCCTGGACTGTTTGACCATGTTTTTTGCCTGCCTCTTGGACTGATCTTTTACTCTGCTACTGGAGTAGTGGGCTTCATAACACAAGTGTCACACATCTGTGAGGGGCTCCAGAATTGTTTTTCTGGATGAAAAAAACTAATTTTTTAGTTTTCTCATTCCCGGGTTAGGGTCTGGAGACTCGGAGGCTTCAAAGAGATTTGGGTGGGAGAAGCCTCTACCCCTGCCCCCATTCTTTCCTGGCCTGCTACTTGTATTATGGACCATGTTTCTGTTTACTACCAGGACCAATATTTTGGCACTGCTGGCAATATCTCTACCTGCACTGACTCTGGACTGTATGTGGACAGTATCCCTGCCTGTACTGATTATGGACAATATTCTTGCCTAGACAATTCCATTCACTGTCGCTGACCATGTCCCTGCCTGCTGCCTGGGTCAGGACTCTCCTCCTGTGGATAACTGCACTACTAAAACCACAGGTAATCTTTTGTTTACCCTTTGTTCAGCAGAATGTATTTTGGGGTGTAATTCTTGGTATGTACAAGCTATCTCTTAGAAATATCAAGGGGCTTCATAAATGTGATAGGTTGTCAGGAAATTAGATGTGGTGTTGGCAAAGTTACCATCATCATAATCATTGGAAGATGGTATAGTAAGATATTTTTCATAAGCATTTTTAATCCACACCTAATCTAAATCCTTTTCTAAGAAAATGAGCTTCAAACAGTTACATTTGTATTACATGTTACATGTATTATCATAATTCTTAGTAAAGTTTCGGTTGAGATTGTGAAATTGGCTAAAGGAAATGTTTCTTTTCCAATTATAGTGTTGGCATGGTTGCCATAATCATAATTAGAAAATAAACATTCCTTTAAGTCAATTTCACAATCTCAAGCAAAACTGTACTGATTATGACTGCCCTGTCTTGGCATGGCTACTGATGTAGATGATGAAATGTCAGTTATGTAGGAATGGCTATTATGCTTATAAGATTGGTAAAGTGGTTGTAAACCCTCACATGTATACAGTGAAGTGACTGGGCTCGGTGATACACAGAGACGAAACAAATCCTGCTACATAATTTGTATCTGTCTATTTGCAGTCTTCTCATCTCTACATTCCTTCAAAGTGTTGAATTTATAAAGCTTATTTGAGAGTTCAGAAAAATTAACAAATATTAACAAATGAACGAATGGATTACATCTTTATAGAATAATTGAGTTTTATATATATATTTATATCCTTTAGTTATGGAAAAAGTGAAATTATATAGTTTTTTATATTTGTAAAGATATACATATTGGTATAAGCTTCATAAGCATTCATATGGAGACCCAAACATGTGCTAGTAATTAGGAGTTTTAAGTTGGTTTCCCTCACCTCCCCCCATAGGGGAGAAGAAAAGGTTTCACATTTCTTAAAATGCAAAAGTTTGTGTATATATGAGAATATAAGTTCTATATATTACAATATTTCTTGAATAGGATATTAATAAGACCATTGGGTTTTCAATAAATATAATATACATACTGATTTATGTAGTATTTGATGCAGATGTTATATTGTATACCTTTAATGTTTTCACACAGTGTTCTTGCCCACTCCTCAGGAAAGTCAGTGCATAGAGACTGAGCAACTCCCACCATTACATGAGGGGGTTAAAGCCCGCGTTTTTCTGTAGAACTGCAAGACATATGAGAAGCTTAAACCAGCCCCTTTAAAGATAAAGTGGAGGGTCAGATTTTAAGAGTGAAAGCTACTCTAAATCCTTTTCTAAGAAAATGAGCTTCAAATAGTTACATTTGTGTAGTATTATCATAATTCTTAGTAAAGTTTCGGTTGAGATTGTGAAATTGGCTACAGGAAATGTTTCTTTTCCAATTATAGTGTTGGCATGGTTGCCATAATCATAATTAGAAAATAAACATTCCTTTAAGTCAATTTCACAATCTCAAGCGAAACTGTACTGATTATGACTGCCCTGTCTTGGCATGGCTACTGATGTAGATGATGAAATGTCAGTTATGTAAGAATGGCTATTATGCTTATAAGGTTGGTAAAGTGGTTTTAAACCCTCACATATACACAGTGAAGTGACTGGCCTCGGGTGATACACAGAGATGAAACAAATCCTTCTACATAATTTGTATCTGTCTATTTGCAGTCTTCTCCTCTCTACATTATTTCAAAGTGTTGAATTTATAAAGCTTATTTGAGAGTTCAGAAAAATTAACAAATATTAACAAATGAACGAATTGATTACATCTTTATAGAATAATTGAGTTTTATATATATATATATATATATATATATATATATATATTTATATCCTTTAGTTATGGAAAAAGTGAAATTATATAGTTTTTTATATTTGTAACGGTATACATATTGGTATAAGCTTCATAAGCATTCATATGGAGACCCAAACATGTGCTAGTAATTAGGAATCTTAAGTTGGTTTCCCTCACCTCCCCCCATAGGGGAGAAGAAAAGGTTTCACATTTCTTAAAATGCAAAAGTTTGTGTATATATGAGAATATAAGTTCTTTATATTACAATATTTCTTGAAAAGGATATTAATAAGACCATTGGGTTTTCAATAAATATAATATACATACTGATTTATGTAGTATTTGATGCAGATGTTATATTGTATACGTTTAATGTTTTCACACAGTGTTCTTGCCCACTCCTCAGGAAAGTCAATGCATAGAGACTGAGCAACTCCCACCATTACATGAGGGGGTTAAAGCCCACGTTTTTCTGTAGTACTACAAGACATATGAGAACCTTAAACCAGCCCTTTTAAAGATAAAGTGGGGGGTCAGATTTTAAGAGTGAAAGCTAGGAACAGAAGGACAGTTAGGGAGACTGATTCAGGGAGATATTGACGGAAGCTGCCACAGCTACACACACACACAAAGACACACATCTGATTCAATCTTCATCTTAAGAATATTATACATTATTGATGTTATTTTTACATTCTACATTTTCATATTGTTCTTGCAATATTTTGCTATTTTATTATTAAATCAATTTTTGAGTTTTTCTCGGAACTTTTCTCATCAATATAATTTACAGAATATCAATATTAATGCCATAATAACAGTATTTTAACAGTGATGAGCCATAGCCAATTTCATTTTGTCCGAATATTGAACATTTTTGAATTATTTCTCCTTCCGCTTGAAGAGAGGGAAGATAAGCCAGACAAGCATTGATTATGCAGTCAAGCTTCCAGGAGAAACAGAACCAGCAAATGAACTTTAGGCATCATCGAATGAACCTGGAATCATAGAATCATCAAAACTGGTAAGACGTTTGTGCATGTTCAAGAAAACTCTGTTTCTTGATGACGTAATTTCCTGCCAAGAAAGGGAACGCATGTTACATGAATCAAGTCTGTCCTAAATTTGTAAGTATTGGTATGTTAATTTTATTGATGAATTGTCGAGGGAGAGTAAATTAGAATTAAAAAATCTGTCAAGATGTGTTAAAGATGATGAATTATGGTGTTACATGTTTAATGAATGCTTACAGGCTAATATCAAGATACAAAAATCTAAATTTACTTTTAAGAGATTCAGCAAACAGGTTAGAAATGTGATAAAGTTAGTTAAGGTTTTTGACACAATGATATTAGGAGTTCCTAAAAGGAAATGTTGTTTGTACAAAAGAGAAAACAAAGACAGGATAACAGTGTATGTGTTAATTGTCAGATTTTGACTGAGCGAATAGGTGATTTGCAAAGTGCAATTCAAATAAAAGATATTCAGTTGTCTGAATTACAGAATAATGTAAAAGGATTTTTGTAAATTCTAAAGCAGAGTCAAGCAAGAGTTTAGAGATTAATGATGCGTGACTCTATGAGTGCAGACTCTAAACAGAAGTCTTTTGTACCAGATATGCGGTCTATTGAGATTGATGACCAGGGTCATGAATTTTTGCTTAAAACTAAATTAATAAATAAAGATGCAGTATGCACACAAAGTTTAGACAGACAAACGCAAACTGGCGATCAGACAGTTGCCACGTGTATGGCCACACCCAGATATGGTGAGATACACGTCACAGGCAGAACCAAAGTTTCAGAGCAGACAGGAAATGTTATTTGCTTACATTGTAAGAAATGTGGCCATGTACAGAAAGAATGTTTAAAATATAAATTAGATTCACAAAGAAAAACTTTAGAATTAGAAAACGATGACATTTCTGAGCAATTTATTCATCCTTGTCCAAACAATAGGTTGATTGATTTGCCTTATGCCTCAGAAGTCAAACAGATCAGTACACTGACTGTTAATGACAGTTCAAGCAATATGGCAAGCAATGCTGTCAATGAGAGAGATGGATTATTTCCATCGCCAAAATCGGATTTAAAAAAGTATTGACTTCTCCAACATTAAATTATGTTGCTCCAATTGTCGCTGACCAATCTCGTATTGGAACAATTGGTGTCAGACCAAAATTGATACAGGTTTGTTTAAAGACTTTGAAATAGACATTGAGGGAAAAGATCCTAAGCCCCAAAATCAATGTAAGTTGCCATAAGAATCAATAGGTCCAGTTTCTGACATTGTACAACAATTTTTACAACAAGGAATATTAAAGAAACCACAATCAGTGGTAAATAATTGTATTTGGCCTATCAAGAATGCTGATGATTTGTATTCTTTATCAATTGATTTACGATCACTGAATAAATGCATTACAAATAACAAACCTATTGTTCCTAATTTAAATTTAATGTCACACCTGGATGCCAAGGCCAAAGTATTTTCTGTACTGAAAATCGCCAATAGTAATTTTTTTATATCATTAGCTAAAAGCTGATGATATAAACTTGCTTTCAGCTTTAATAAAGAAACCTATGCATTCACTAGAATAATTCCAGGAATGGATATTAGTGATGGTATAGTGCACGAGTGTTTAATGGAAGTATTATCAAAATTCTCTAGACCAGAATGTATTTTCCAGCATGTGGACAAGTCTTAGTAACATGTCATTCTTTTGTCTGAGTTATTTACTCTGTTACAAACAGCAGGGCTGAAACTGAACACAGAGTCAGTTCAGTTAATGAAAAGTCAGGTAGCATGCCTTAATATGCAAATTAGTCATGGACAGAGACAGTTATCACAGGAAAAAGTTAGAAGCATTTCTGCTATTCCAATTCCAACATCGTACAAGGCATTATATCAATTTTTGAGCGAAGTAAATTGTTGCAAAGAGTTTTTACAGAAATGCGATGATAAATTTAAACCATTATTTGATTTTTTTAGACAAAAAGATGTTGTGTTTCATCAATGAGATCAAACCCAGACAGATGCCTTTGAAATGTTGAAAAGGGATCTGCAGAGTGCTCCTTCATTGAATACAATTTAAGTTGGTTCATTAATTCCTGTTGTTTTGCATACTGATGTATCCGAGAATTAGATTTTAGTAACTTTGTCTCAATCAGAAAATAATAGGCTTTTTCTCCATAGGTTTGACAAATATGGAAAAGACCTTTGGCACACATATTAAGCAACTGTTAAGTGTTTATTTTGCAGTCAAAGTAACAGAAAAGATGGTGAGATCTAGTAAGATCATATTAGAGACAACTGATTTATCACTAAAACTTCTTATAGAGAGAATTAATTCAGGAGAATTATATGACAAATATTGCCCATTTTTTAAAACTTTACAATTTAAATCTATACAGGTAGATTTGGTAACAGAAATTATGCTTATACAAATGAATCCAGCAAACCTGTAAATGGTATTTTTAGAACAAGTGCTGAGAGAGGCTTTAAGCCAGTATTTGTTAATGCTATTAAGAGTCATTCAGCAAGTCTTCCAATGTGTTACCCAAAGAATGGTTATGCTATTCAGCAAAAATTCTACAGAAAATTCTGAATTGGAAGATGCAAAAAATTATAGTGCAGCACGCATGACTCTAAATCTTAAAGAGGAGAAGTGAATGGACACAGTTCACTTCAGTATTCTGGGTTGATTTGAAACCTTTCTTTGTTTGTGAAAATTAGGTTTTCGAATCATGACTAAAAGGAGAAATTGCGTCCTGTTATAGTTAAAATACATAGAATAATAGCATAAGGAGTATAGGCCAGTTTAAGAGAAACAGAGCAAAGTAAGGTAATCTGAAATGTTATTAATAAAATTTGTCTTTCATATCATAGTAAAATATTAGGATTGTGGTATATAAAATGAATAAGTAAATGAAGGTATATTTTGCATTAGTAAATTCAAAATAATGATACTCCATTCTGTTTCAAAATCTGACTTGTAAGTCACCAAAAGAAAAAACATTTAATATTTCTAGACCTTCCAGATGAAAACAAACCCTTGAAGCTTAAGGATATCAGTTCTGGGAGATTATTTGACACAAGAGATTCATTCGTTATAATTATTGTTGTCTTTTTTATGTTCAATAAAGTTTTTCCAACTTTACAGAGTGCAGGAAGAAGAATAATAATAATAAAAAAAAACCTCAAGACCTCTAATAAGAGAGAAACTTCTAAAAACAATTGACTACTGATGAAATAATTAATCCATCAGATATATTGTAGTTTTATATATATACATGTTTTTCATATCAAGATGTGATATTTTTTCTACATCAATTTTTACAATCACATATAATGTATTTTCAGAGTTGAAAGGGTTAAGCCTCTTTACAATAGAAATAATAAACAAATGGGCGCAAAAAAACTGTAAATCACACAACATGAATATAATGATACACCATAAATAAAGGTTTCAACACAGTCCAGCACATATAGTATATATATAAAACAATGCAGTGATGCAAATCTTCTATATAGTGTTCCTCCAACACCGTGCCTTCTAAAGTGCAGTGTGCTTAAATGTTCAAAAAATCAAATGTGCTTCACACGAAGTGACATATAGATGTGCTCCCCAGATATCTCCGGCCACAGAGTGACCACCAGGCATATAATGGAGAGAATCCTTTCTCATTTAAATCAAACTTTCCAAGCCACATGCGATTCTGATCAGCTATTTTCAGAAATCAATCAGACTCCACTTCAATCATGAATGTAAAAAAAGTCTTCCAACTAGTACATTCTAGGATGCATATCCACAGCTCCTTCCATAGAAATCTGTGAATTTGGGCTCCCAAAAATGAGCCACAGAGAGGCAATATAGTATAATATTGTCTTTAATAAAAGCACTTACATACACACATAAGGCACAAGTAGATAGCAGCACAGCTGTAGGATGAGGCAGGGGCCGGTCCGTCACTCCGTAGTGATGCAGGAAGCACGGCATGCGTCTCAGCTGGAAATTAAAGAGGGGAGCTCCTGTATTGGACGAGACACAGCCTCAATTTCTATGCATTTTTACAGGTTTGCAGGTTTTTTGTGCCCATTTGTTTATTATTTTGTGTTTTATTAGTTTATACTATTTTTTGGTGCAGCATTGTAATCAATAATTTATTCACTATTGGCACCAGTTCTCATTGTTTATATTCTCTTTACAATAGAGTCACTTTAGTTAGGCAGAACATCTGGTGTTAATTAAGATAACAGTACATTTTTTCTTAAAGTACATATAGAAAAGTTAGGACTAACTTTACATTGTAATATGTATTTATTTTTAAAATCATCTCAGATATATGAATGAATTGAAGTTAAGAAACATATTTTAAGTTCAAATTTTGACAAGGTTATTTGAAAGGTTATATGGATTATAGATTTATGCTAAACACAATTTGGATGGAAAGTATGAAACATATATTTCTGAAGTGACATCAATACTTCAAAGTATTGTATAACAATGTTACATTTTTGAATTTATGAATATTAAGGGGATTGGTTTATTTGGTAAAAGAAAAAGAAAATATATAGAGGTAAAAATATTTTTATGGCATTTGAAGCAAAAGGTTTAATAAGTTCACTTTTCCTTATATAGAATCAAAATTGAAAATATATTCAAATCAATTATCTTAAGATTTAAAAGCTTGTATGGATACGAATGAGACGCAATTGTAAATTGATTTAGATAAGAAAATGATTACGATTGTTTAATCAATCATTTTGAGAGGGAAATTTTAGAAAGTTTCTTTAATCTAATATCTAATATTTATCAATTACCAGATATTAACAAATGAATGGATTAGATCTTTATAGAATAATTGAGTTGTATGTATATGTATATATATATATATATATATATATATATATATATATATATATATACATATTTATATCTTTTAGTCATGGAAAAAGTGAAATTATATGGACTCTTATACTTGTAAAGGTATCCATATTAGTATAAGCTTCAGAATTCCTATGGAGAACCAAACGTGTTAGTAATTAGGAATCTTAAGTTGGTTTCCCTCACCTTTCCCCATAGGGGAGAAGAAAAGTTTCACGTTTCTTAAGATGCAAAAGTTTGAGAATATAATTTCTTAATATTAATAAGACCATTGGGTTTTAAATGAATATAATATACATACTGATTTATGTAGTATTTGATGCAGATGTTATATTGTATACGTTTAATGTTTAAACACATTGTTCTTGCCCACTCTTCAGGAATGTCAGTGCATAGAGACGGAGCTAAAACTTTTTGGTATTCTTTTATGAAAAATAAATGTCAGTATTTTAAATTTAAATAATATTTGAATCCATACATGCATATCTCGATTATGTTTTTGTATGCTAGTTCATTTGATTTCTAGGCTCCATGCACACTAGAGTTTTTTTAAATGCCCAGAAGCCATTATGAGCATTTGTTTTCTGTTCCTAGAAGCTAATAGTGTTATCCTATGTGCCCATGCACACTATTTTATGTTAGAAGCATTTTTTCAAGCTTCAGCGTCTAGCAGCAGAAAAAAAATGTTTTTGTAGGGTTTTTGGGAGTGTTTTCCTGGCAGAAAGAAAAAAAAAACGTTAAACACTGCTAAATGCTACTAAAATGCTCCTAACAGCTTTTTTCAATGTTTTTTTTTCTTCTCATGTACAGTAAAAAGGCTAACACTGTAAATCACTGACCCTCCTAAAAGCTTATAAAAGCTACTAAAACTCTACTACAAGCCGGCACAAAAGCGCTATTATCAGCATTTTTCATCCAGAGTTTTTTCTAGCATTTTTTGAGCTTATAAAAAAACGCTAGTGTGCATGGAGCCGTATAACATATATCAACACAGTATAGGAAATTTGATGTCAACTAGGGACACTTCGAGAGTTGCCTATTTACCGAATGATATATTTGACAGTATGTACTTATTTTTTTTTTTTTAAAGATATTTTTATTGATTTTAGGTTCAGCACAAACCAACAAACACAAAACAGTCACAAATAAAAATATAAAAACAAAACACACACACGAGTATCTGATCCATTAAGCATACAAAAGTGGTATCCAATCTGTAATTAGATCACACAAGTCATTGTAGGCAAGTCATTTCAAGAGGGCTGAGATATTGGTAATAATAACAATCAGATATAGGCACTTTTGCACGACATAACCATATTAAAGGACCTGGTATTGAAGGTCCCTGTGGCACGGCCCATCAATGATCAATTGTGCTCAATTTTGAGAGAGAGTTAGCAGGCTAGCCAACCATTTACCCCAAATTTTATGAAAGGTTTTATTTCGTTTGTGAATTTCAAAGGTTAATTTGTATAATGGAATGGAGTCATTGATAAGTTTTAACCAGAGGGACTTCAAAGAGGTCTGTGCACCTTTCCAGGACAGTAGAATAGATTTTTTAACATAAAAATAAAGTATACGGAGCACTCTCTTGGCATGTGATGATATGTGTAAATCTCCAAATACTCCCAACAGGCAGTTCTTAGGGTGAATTATGTTAGGAAGGCCCAGCACAGTCGAAATAAAGGCACCCACTTCCTCCCAGAAGTCACTAATTATCGGGCATGACCAAAAGCAATGTAAGAAGTCTGCCTCTTGGCCGCAGCCTCGGAAACAGACAGCTGATGGTAAGAGATCCATTTTATGCAGTCTGGCTGGGGTGAGGTGGGTCTGATGAAAAATTTTAACTTGTATGATACGGTCTCGGGAGGAAATGACAGAGGTTTTATATGTGTCACTAAATTCTGACCAATCCTCATTTACCATAGAAATATCCAATGAATCCCACTTCTCCTGTGCTTTGTGAAACCTAGGGTTAAAGTCAGTCATTAAGGCTGCATAGTAAGTGGAAACTAATTTGAGGGTTCTGGTTGCCTAAGTAGTCCTTCCAGTGGAGGCAGATCATTGATATCATCTAAGGTACCAAATTGAGCATGTATGGCCTGTCTGAGCTGATAATAATAAAATAAGTGTGATCTTGGTAAGTCAAAGTCCCTGCTCAACTGAGAGAAAGTTTTAAAGCCCTGTGTAGTATATAAATGACACAGATATTTAACCCCCTTTGAATACCAGCGGTTGGCATCTGCAAAAGAGTATAATTCTTGCAGATTGGGATTAAACCACAAGGGGTTGTTAGGGGATTTCAGCCAGGAATGTTTCAATATTTTTGTGGTAATGTATTTAAACAGTGAAAGGGAGACTGAGAGTAGAGAGGTTCCAGGGCGGTCCGGGACCTGGCCTCTATATATATTATGTTATGCAGAGTTTCAAGGGAAGATGCGATAGCCCCCTCTGTGGCTGTACAGGCATTAGCTGGATCTGGGTTCATCCAGTCATGTATGTGCACCAGTTGGGATGCCATATAGTAAAGGAAAAAATTAGGGAATGCTAGACCTGCCAGATGAGCTGGTAGTCTCAGAGTCTCAAGTGCCACTTTGGGGGATCCACCCTTCCACAGGAAAGTAGTACATATCACATCTATGCGTTTGAAAGTAGCTTTTGATATTTTACATGGGGAATTAGTAAGGATATAAAGCAATCTGGGTAAATAAATCATTTTAAGAATATTGGCCCTCCCCATGAAGTCTAAAGGCAAATCCATCCATTGTTTAGTTTGTTCCTGGAGGCGGGTCAGCAAAGGATCAAGATTATTAGTGACATATAAAGATAAGGGAGCCTGAACCAACACTCCAAGATATCTAAAAGAAGACACCACCTGAAGCTTGGAGTCCGGGTGTACCTGAGGAGGGTTATTCACATCCAAAAGGAAAAAGGCTGGACTTGTCCCAATTAACCCGGAATCCAGAGTAGTCCCCAAAGGTGTTGACCTCCTCCAGCAAAGCCTGCAGAGACTCATTTGCATCTGCCAGGTACACCAGTGTGTCATCTGCGTAAAGGGAAATGCGCTCATCTATATTTGCAATTGGGAGTCCTTTAATTGTAGGGGAGGAGCGAATGCGAACTGCAAGCGGCTCCATTGCCAGGGCAAACAACAGGGGCGACAATGGGCACCCCTGTCGAATGCCCCTAGGGTTTGGGAAGGGATCAGTGATAGATGAATTAACCCTTATACTAGCCGTTGGGGAAGTGTACAGAAGTTTTATCCATGCTACCACACGGGGACCGAAACCATACTTCTGTAACACCTGAAAAAGGTATGGCCATTCCACACTGTCAAATGCTTTACAGGTGTCTAAGGACACAATGACACGTGTAGAAGGGCAGTCAAGTGGATATTGCAAGTTGTGGAACAATCTGCGAATGTTCATTCTAGTAGACCAACCAGGGATAAATCCACCCTGGTCACTATTAACCAAGGATGTAACCACGGCATTTAGACGGTTTGCTAATATTTTGGCCAGAATCTTAACGTCCACATTTATGAGAGAAATTGGACGATAAGATTCACAGTTAAGTGGGTCCTTTAGGGGCTTTAATAGGAGTACTATCAGAGCTTCCCTCATCGATGGGGGGAGGATCCCAGTCTCTAGGGCTTTGTTATAGGTCCGGAGAAGGAAGGGGGATAGAAGGTCCTTGAACTTAGCATACCATTCAGTCGGGAAACCATCAGGTCCAGGAGTCTTATGTGCAGGCATTTGGAGACCGCTGCAGCAATCTCCTCGACCGCGATAGGCTCCTCCAACATGTCCCGTCCCTCATCTGACAAGGAGGGAAGACATATGTCAGCCAAATAGTCAGACAACTGGGAGTCATCATAGTCAACCCTGGAAGTATACATCTTTCTGTAAAAGCATAGAAAAGAGTCTAGGATATCTCCTGGGTTGTCACTAATAGTACCTTGAGTAGTAAGTATACGTGGTATAGAAACGGGGGAATGGTCAGGTCTGGTCAGGTATGCCAAGAGACGTCCTGCTTTAGTATCATATTCAAACGACTTTTGGGAAACATACAACATGCGATTTTGTGTGAGATCTAGCAGACGTAGATTATATTCCCTACGGCTCTGTAACCATGTCTCCCTAGTGTCAGAGGCAGGGTTAGAGGCATAAGCAGATTCCGCACATACCATAGCATTTTCTAATTCCTCAGTGCGCATCTGATTATTTTCACGTAAAATCCTCGTAATAGACATAAAGGTACCTCTCAATGTAGACTTGAATGATTATCCGTGGAGGGGTCTACTTTATCTAAATTATGCTTCCAGTATTTAGAAATACTCATCCTACACTCACCCTGTACCATCTCGTCTTCCAACCAGTACGAGTTCAGGTGCCATAAGGCAGGTCCCTATCCTGGGAGGAGGAGGAGGGACACAGACAAAGGGGCATGATCTGAAACTCCCCTGGGCAGATATGAGACGGTGGAGACAACAGGAAGGGTCTCCGTTGGCGCAAATGCCATGTCCAGCCTAGACGTAGTATGGAAGGAATCCGAATGACAGGAAAATTGGCATTCATCTGGATGTTTCCATCGCCATATCTCAGTCAGACCATGGACCTGGGCCCAGTCTACAAAAGAGGGAAAAGACCTGCCTCCCCCACCCAAGCGGTCCACTGTTGGGTCCAGGACTGTGTTAAAATCCCCTACATAAAGCAAAGGGCCAGGAGGCCTATTCAGTAGTTGGAGGGATAATTTACAGAGTACTTCCACTGAGAATGAGGGGGGGGGAATATAAATATTCACCAACGTGAAGGTTATAGTAGAAATTCGTAACGTAAGAACAATAAACCTCCCTTCTGGGTCTGTTTTAACGCTGATCATCTCAGCTGGAAGGGATTTAGCCAGAAGTATAGATACACCCCTTGAATAATTAGTGTGAGTAGCATGGTATAGCTTAGATAACCATGGGCGCTTTAGGGCCCTTGTCTTAGAACCCGTCAGGTGAGTCTCCTGGAGGCAAATAATGTGAGGGTGACATTTTTTTAACACAGAAAAACCAAGGATCTTTTCTGAGGTGCATTCAGGCCTCTAGTGTTCCAGGAGACTATCCTAAGGGACTGTGCCATAATGGAACATGTAATAATAAAGAAGCATAAGTAAACCTTTGAATTAGTATCAATATAAGTGGATAGGCCGCGACATCTGAAGCACACACAAGCACATGACAAAAAAGTGCGTGGGTCTGCTTGTAGGGTAGTATGGACCAGAAACATTTTTTTTGTTTTAGAAGAAAAATGAAGCATATAAATGACAGAAGAGTCATTAATAAACCACTATAAGTGGTGACCTGGTATGCTCTTGATGACACTCTATTAGCAAATGGTATAGGTGTGTTGAAAAAGAAATAAAAAGTAAAAAAAGAAGGAAAAAACAAAAGAAAAAAAACATGAAAAAAAAACCCAACAACCGCTCCCTTTAAACCTTTGTGCCCCCCACAAGCTGGTAAGAGGGTAGCGTGGGGTCTGGTGAGGCTCCCAACTGTTGTAATATGTTCACCGATTTATGTGGGACATTGTTGTGTGTATGTACACATGCAGTCAATGTTGACCAGGCCAGAATGACAATGGTTGATTTGTCCAACTGAATTTTAACAGCTGAAGACTCTTTGATGTGTTAATCTTATGGAAGTCTATTTGAACATCTCAAAGGGTATTCAGGTGGTATCTGTTAATCTAATCTAATTACATATATCTAAAGGGGACTTGTTGATGTTGATATGCGGGAGTGCAAATTGGGGTGGTTCACAGCTGTTCACGGCTGGGGGTTGTTGTCTGTTTGATAGACTAAAGCTTATCAAAGTCCTAAATTGAAACGGCCAATCAAATTGCTCAGCCATTCAATGCCTGGTGAATATAACACGGCATTCAGTCTATAGTTTTGGGTGAGGCTTGTCTGTGTATGGCTGGGAACACACAGGCCTAGGAATATGGGTCTCTGAATTATATCTACTCTGTCGGATTTTTTTGTCATCTGTGGACTTTGGACTTTGTTCTGTGTTGGAAGTCAATAAAGTGCATCTCTCTGGAAGAATTGGGTTGCTGCGGAAGAGTACTTACATCATCATTATAATAATACCTAAATATTTTTTGTCATACCCACTCTACACTATATCACCCAATATATATTAATATATAAATCACTACATTGGTGCCATGACTCTTTCAGGAACGTCTGAAGATGCTTGCATGTGAATAGCAGAAGCACAGTCTGAAATTGCTGGCTAGTGGGGGAGAATTATGGGAGAAATGCTGAATAGACAATATATCACTATACATGGAATTATAAAGTATTCATGGACTCTCTCGAAATTCATCAAGCAATGGACCTTTTTTTCTTTTTTCTTCAACGCCCTAATTTGTAATTTTTCTCCCTTTTCCTGATATATTTTGCCAACCCCCTATATATAGTGGATAAATTCATGCATTGCATGAATCTATCCACGGCCGCCGCGGCCGTCCCCTATTTATGTGTCTGGCCCCTTTCGGGTCACTGGGCATGTGAATTACAGCGGCCAGGTTTTTTTTTTTAAGAACCTGATTAGAGCCAGAGGTTCTAATAGGCTTCAAAATAGGATGGACTCGGGATGGAGAGCGTTGCGTCTGAAGCCCACCCAGGTGTGTTGCAACAGCGACTGAAAATTTCTGTTGCAACACTGATCCTCCTCCTGGCCAATTGGGAAGCAGGTATGGAACCTGTTTCCCGATTGGCCAAAGTGTCAGGCGATTCTATTGGACGTCTAGCGCTGGGAGGAGCACAGAGGAAACACCGTGGAAGCTGCTCGAGGAGAGGACACCGGAGCAGCTTTCCCCGAGCCCGCCGCGCTGGAAGATGGCCATATTCGACCGCTGCTCTCACATCCAGGGTAAGGAGAGTTGGTGGTGGTTGTGGTGGTGGTGTATGTGTCTTAGTGCCGCGCCACGGAGGGTCCTCACCAGCCGCCACTGCCTACAGGTAAGTCTCATTATAGGCTTAACTATAGGTAAAAATCACCAAGCGGGGTATACAACCGCTTTAACCCAGGATCTGCAAAGATACTTAATGAGCTTCATCTTAAATTGCCATATCGTAAAAAGTCTGGGGAATAGTTGAGGAATACACATCTATCAGGCTGAGGGTGACCTAAACTGAGATACCGAAGAACTGTATGTAGGTACATTTTATACAATTTCCACAATTCTTGCTATGATGGAGTTACATTGATAAAAAGTCATCAAACGAATATGGGAAGATGCAATCTGTTAGCCCCCCTCTCCAAACATGCCTATATTAGAAAGCTGCAGACTCACATTACACTTCCTAAGAGAGATATACGTTTATTTATTATTTTATTACAGGTACTTATATAGCGCTGTCAATTTACACAGTGCTTTTACATATACAGTATATTGTACGTTCACATCAGTCCCTGCCCTCAAGGAGCTTACAGTCTAAGGTCCCAAACTCACATTCATACATACAGATACCGAGTGCACGAGTGCTGTGAGTACCCGAGTGCACAAGTGCTATGAGTACCCGAGTGCATGAGTGCTGTGAATGCCTGTGTATGTGAGTACCTGTGTATTGTATTGTTGAGTATTAATGTCAGGAAGCTAGTTGTTAGTAAATTGGACAGAGCATAATCCCCAATCCCCATTAAATTAGTAGGTACGATGATCGGTGGGGTTGGAGATGCGACTCGGTGTACATCTTGCGGCATATATGCGTTCCTTGATCATCTAATCAAGGGCGAATTCTGCTGTGCAAAATGTAAGCACGTTGTTTCCCTGGAAGCCCAGGTTCTGAATCTAGGGAAGCAACTGTCAACACTGAAAAGAATCTCCATCCCAAAGGAGAGCTGGGAACATTCCTGGCAGGTGCCAGCATGAGCCAGGACAGAGGCGGGTGGAGAGAAAGTTGTGCAGGCACCAGAGAAGAGTAGTTGGGTGACAGTCAGTAAGGGTAGAGGGGAAAGAGTCAGAGAGGCCGATCCTGAGCTAGAACATCCCAATAAGTACGCCCTGTAAGGGACCAGCACTGCTGGAGCAGAGTGATGCCCCTAGCTGCCAGGGAAAGAACTCCTCCAGTGAGAGTGGGGGGAAGCCAAGGGGAAGGAAAAGAAGATTTTGGTGGTAGGGGACTCAATTCTCAGAAGGACAGAGAGGACAATCTGTCACATGCACCTGAAGCGCCGAACTGTATGTTGTCTACCGGGCACTCAAGTTCGGCACATCACGGATCTGGTGGTTATTAGGGGGGGCTGGGGAAGGCCCAGCTGTCATGGTGCACGTTGGCACCAATGACAAAGGAAGATGGAGTGTCCTAAAAAACGATTTTAGGGATTTGGGAGCTAAATTGAGGAATAGGACCTCTAAGGTAGTATTTTCAGAAATACTTCTGGTACCTCAAGCCACACCAGAAAGGCAGCGGGAGGTTAGGGCAGTAAACCAGTGGCTGAGGAGCTTGTGTAGAAAGGAGGGGTTTGGGTTCCTGGAGAACTGGGTCAACTTTTCAGTCAGTCACCAGCTCTATAGAAGGGAGGGACTGCACCTAAATGAGGAGGGTGCAGATCAGCTGGGAGTGAAGATGGCCGAAAAGTTAGAGGGGCTTTTAAACTAGGCGACAGGGGGGAGGGTCCAGACATAGAGATAGCCAGTGTGGAACGTATTTCAGTGGGTAGTATTGGGTGCATTAGTAGTAGGTTGGCTAAAACACCGAAACCAATGGTAAGTATAGTAACAAGTCCTATTTGCAACCTCAGAACACCCAATAAGGAGATAGTATGTGTCCGGACAAAACTACGAGTCATGTTCACTAATGCCAGGAGTCTGGTGGACAAGATGGAAGAATTAGAGCTGCTATTGTATGAGGAGAAATTAGATTTTGTGGGAATTTCAGAGACCTGGTTCAATAGCTCTCATGATTGGCTGGCAACCATTCAACCCCTCCCCCAAAAAGGGGGAGGGGTATGCCTGTATATCAATAATGATATACAGGTGAATGTGAGGGATGACATCACTAATGGAGCAAGGGAAGAGGTGGAATCCTTATGGGTAGAGTTATAGAGGGAGGAAACCAAGGAGAAAGTTATACTGGAAGTATGCTATAGGCCCCCTAACCTGAGGGAGGAGGGGGAGACGGACCTCCTATCACAGTTTGGAATGGCGGCAAGGATGGGAAGTGTCATTATAATGGGGGATTTTAATTATCCAGACATAGACTGGGCGGAAGGAACCGCGCATTCATCTAAGGCTCGCCATTTCCTAAATGTCTTACAGGACAATTTCATGGGTCAGATGGTAAATGCACCAACAAGAAACAATGCATTACTAGACCTACTGATTGCTAACAATACAGACTTGATCGTGGATGTAGAAATATGGGGCAACTTTGGAAACAGCGAATAAAGGTCAATTAGTTTTAGCATAAATCACACAAATAGGAAACATAAGTGGAATGCAAAGACACTGAATTTCAAAAGAGCCAACTTCCAGAAATGACGCTCCTTGCTAGAAGATACTAAATGGGATAAAATCCTAGGAACAAAGAACGCGGAGGAAAAATGGGTGTGCTTTAGGAGCATATTAAATAAGGATATTAGCCAGTGCATCCCAAAGGGTAATTCATTTAAAAGAGCTAATAGAAACCCTGGGTGGCTTAACGCCAACGTAAAAATTCATATAAAAGCAAAGGAGAAGGCCTTCAAAGAATACAAGGCTGAGGGATCATCATCAGCATTCCAACTGTACAAAGAATGCAATAAGAAATGTAAGGGTGTAATCAGGGTGGCTAAGATAGAACATGAAAGGCACTTAGCAAGCAGAGGAGAGTAAGAAAAATCCCATGAAATTCTTGAAGTACATAAATAGTAAAAGAGGGAGGACAGATCATATTGGCCCCATAAAGAATGATGAAGGGATTCTGGTTACAAAGGATGGTGAGATGGTTAAGGGTTTGAATATATTCTTCTCAGTCTTCACAAGGAAAACAGGGGGCTTCAGTAACCAAAACTGCAATATTTGTCCTCATGGCACGTCACAGGAAGCACCCCCATTGTTAACAGTGGATAAAATCAGAAACAGACTTGAAAAACTTAACATAAATAAGTCACCAGATGGCTTGCACCCGAGGGTCCTTAAAGTGGAGTTCCACCCCAAAAAAAAAAAAAAATTAGTAATGTGCTTAAAAAAAAAAAAAAAAAAACATTTGGAGAAAATTTTTTTTTACTCACCTCTAAATGCCTTGTCACGTACCTGGTAGGTTGTGAGCCTGAAGTGCAGGAAAAGACCTCCCTTACAGCTCCCACTCCCATTCCCCTGGAATGGAGACAGAGGGCCAGGAGTGAAGAGTGGTATGGGTGCCTGGCAGGATCAACAGTTGCTGAAAGTCCAGTAGTGGTGGCACCCTCTGGAGTCAGTAGTCTGAGGTGTAGACTGAGGACAGAGACTGGAATGCAGAACTGGAACCAGGAACAACAGCAGGTAATAGCAGACTGGAAGCTGGACTGGAACCAGGAACAACAGCAGGTAATAGCAGACTGGAAGCTGGACTGGAACCAGGAACAACAGCAGGTAATAGCCTGGAACGCTGGACAGGAACAACAGCAGAAGATAGCCTGGAACGCTGGACTGGAACACAGCAGAAGATAGCCTGGAACGCTGGGCTGGAACACAGCAGAAGGTAGCCTGGAACGCTGGACTGGAACCAGGAACAACAGCAGGTAATAGCCTGGAACGCTGGACTGGAACAACAGCAGAAGATAGCCTGGAACGCTGGACTGGAACACAGCAGAAGGTAGCCTGGAACGCTGGACTGGAACCAGGAACAACAGCAGGTAATAGCAGACTGGAAGCTGGACTGGAACCAGGAACAACAGCAGGTAATAGCAGACTGGAAGCTGGACTGGAACCAGGAACAACAGCAGGTAATAGCCTGGAACGCTGGACAGGAACAACAGCAGAAGATAGCCTGGAACGCTGGACTGGAACACAGCAGAAGATAGCCTGGAACGCTGGGCTGGAACACAGCAGAAGGTAGCCTGGAACGCTGGACTGGAACCAGGAACAACAGCAGGTAATAGCCTGGAACGCTGGACTGGAACAACAGCAGAAGATAGCCTGGAACGCTGGACTGGAACACAGCAGAAGGTAGCCTGGAACGCTGGACTGGAACCAGGAACAACAGCAGGTAATAGCAGACTGGAAGCTGGACTGGAATCAGGAACAACAGCAGGTAATAGCAGACTGGAAGCTGATGAACACAGCGGAGGGTCAACAAGCCGGTGGTCAGTAACGTTCGGACAGCAGAGGTACCAGGGGTAATGCAGAGGGATGGTCAGGCAAACCAAGAGGGTCTGGTGCAGGCAGATAGCAGGATCGTCAAACAGGAAGCCGGGTCAGATAACAGGATACACAGATCAGATCAGGTAACACTCACAGAACGTTGTAGAGCAGACAGCGGGGATGGAGTGTGACAGGCAGGTTTAAATAGCCCGCCTGACACCAGCGGGAGTGCGCGCGCGCGTGCCCGTGCATGACCGCACCCGTGAACGCGCGTGCATGCGCAATGGGACCCGTGGCCGGGTTCCCGTGCGCCTGGGACGCCGGTTACTGGCAGGATCTTCATGACATTGACCCCCCCCAAGGGGCAGCCTCTGGATGCCCCTTTGAAAAAATTTCTCTGGATGAGCTGTCTTAAAGGCTTGTAACAGGTCTTCAGCATGAATATTATCCTCTGGTTCCCAAGAATTCTCCTCTGGGCCAAACCCCTTCCACTTTATTAAGAATTGATTTTGGTTACCTCTTTTCCTGTGGTCCATGATAGCCTCCACCTCCAATTCCTCTTCCCCATCTACCAGGATTGGATCAGGAGGATCCGTACTTCGACCTGGAAATGGGTTGGTAATAGATGGTTTAAGCAAGGACACGTGAAAAACTGGATGTACCTTTAGTGAATCCGGGAGTTCAAGTTCATATGCAACTTCATTAATTCTCTGTTTAACAGGGAATGGTCCAAGAAATTTGGGACCCAATTTCTTGGAAGGGCAGGCCAACCTGAGGTTTATGGTGGACAACCATACCTGATCCCCAGGTGCAAGTAAGAGCTCACCTCGCCTCTTTTTATCGAAGGTTGCTTTGTTGTACTCCTGGGTTCTGGTCATGGTGTCCTGTAAAACTTGGTTGTTAGAGGTAAAGAAATCCAATTTCTCCTGGACTGTGGGTACTGTGCATTCTGGAAGAGAATTTGGTAAAAATGAGGGGTGGAAACCATAATTTGCAAAAAACGGAGTTTGCTTGATAGCAGAATGAATAGAATTGTTATAAGCGAATTCGGCCAATGGTAAAACAGCAATCCAATTATCTTGGGCAAAGGAAGAAAAACAGCGCAAATATTGTTCAAGGGTCTGGTTTGTTCTTTCTGTTTGCCCATTAGTCTGGGGGTGATAAGCCGATGAAAATGAGAGTTCAATGTCCAAGGTTTTACACAAAGCCCTCCAGAATCGAGAGGTAAATTGTACCCCTCGATCTGAAACGATATTAACTGGTACCCCATGGAGCCTGATGACCTCTTTAATGAATGCTTGTGCTGTTTCTGTAGCTGAAGGGGTACCCTTCATTGGGACAAAGTGCGCCATCTTCGACAACCGGTCCACTATGACAAAGATTGAAGTGAAGCCCCCGGCCGGGGGTAGTTCTATAAAAAAAACCTATAGAGAGCATTTTCCAGGGTCTATCTGGGACAGGCAAGGGTTTTAGTAGACCCCATGCCTTTGTTTTGTGCCCTTTGTTCCTAAGGCAGGTGGTACAGGACTCTACAAACTCTTTACAATCTTTGCGCAGCTGAGGCCACCAGAAGGTGCGCTGAACCAAATCAGTGGTTTTAGCCACACCGAAATGCCCAGCCAACGCATGATCGTGACAAAGCTCTAGTACTGGAACTCGTAGTGTTTCAGGTATAACGATCCTACTCTCATGCCACAATAACCCATCCTTAACCTGGAGCTCTGTCTTAATGGAAGATTCTATTCCTGCGGAGGCCTGTTTAATCTGGGAAAGCAGGTTTCCCTGAAGTAGAAGAAAGTTCCCCGGAGACAAAATGGTGTCTGGAGGGGAAATCTCTTGAGGTTTGTGAAACATCCTAGACATGGCGTCAGGTTTGGTATTCTTGGAGCCAGGACGGTAAGTGACATGGAAGGAGAACCTGGAGAAAAAGAGAGCCCACCTGGCCTGACGTGGTTTCAACCTCTTTGCAGACCTCAAATACTCCAGGTTCTTATGATCTGTAAAGATTAAAACTGGATGAGCGGCACCCTCCAACAGATAGCGCCACTCCTCCAATGCTGACTTGATTGCCAACAACTCTCTGTCACCTACATCATAATTTCTCTCTGCCGTGGATAACTTACGAGAAAAGAAGGCCACAGGATGCAGCAGGGCCTTGGTTCCCTGTCTTTGGGATAATACTGCTCCTACAGCAATTTCAGATGCATCCACTTCTAGAATAAATGGCAGAGAGGAATCTGGATACTTTAGTACAGAGGCGGAGGTGAAAAGGCCCTTGAGAGTCTCAAAAGCCTTTTGAGCCTCGGCCGACCAATGGAAGCGTGTACCCTGTTTGGTAAGCTGTGTGATGGGTGCAATGATGGCTGAGAACCCCTTAATAAATTTGCGGTAAAAATTAGCGAATCCAACGAATCGCTGGATTCCCTTCTTATCAGTCGGGACTGGCCAATCTAGAACAGCCGTGACCTTCTGGGGGTCCATTTTAATGCCCTTACTGGAAATGACTAAACCTAAAAATGGAATACTTTCCTGTTCGAATTCACATTTTTCAGCCTTTGCATATAGACCGTGTTGTCGAAGTCGGCCCAATACACTTCTGACGTGCCTGCGATGGGATTCAAGGGAACAAGAGAAAATCAATATGTCTTCTAAATAGACGATGACAAACAGGTCTAGAAAGTCACGTAACACATCATTAATAAAGTATTGAAATGTGGCAGGGGCATTACACAGGCCGAAAGGCATCACAAGGTACTCAAAATGTCCATAACGGGTACGAAAAGCGGTCTTCCATTCGTCTCCATCCCTAATACGAACTAAATTGTAGGCCCCACGGAGATCAAGTTTGGTGAATATGGTAGCCGTCCCCAGTCTCTGAAACAACTCTGGTACTAAGGGGAGAGGGTACCGATTCTTCACAGTAATTTTGTTTAGTTCGCGGTAATCCACACACGGCCTGAGGGTTTTATTTTTTTTCTGCACGAAGAAGATGCCTGCACCTGCGGGGGACGTGGATGGACGAATGAAGCCTCTTTTGAGGTTTTCGTCAATGTATTCCTTCAATGCCCCTTGCTCCACCTCAGTCAGGGGAAATATTCTTCCAAAAGGAATTTCAGCACCAGGAAGTAACTCAATGGGACAGTCATAGGTCCGGTGAGGGGGTAACACCTCTGCCCTCTGTTTACTAAATACGTCCAGGAAATCATGATAGGCGGAAGGAATGGATTGATGTAGACTAGGATCTGTATCTAGGCATAACAGAGTAGAGTTCTCCTGGATGTTCTGGGTTCTGCAAAACTGTTGGCAGTAAGGAGAGGGAAAGGTCACCTCACCCGTGATCCAATTTATGTCCGGATTATGGGCCTGTAACCATGGCATGCCGAGTATTATGGGGAACAGGGGTGAAGCGATAATGTCCAGGCGCAGCTGTTCCTGATGGACGTTGGAAACGAAAACGGGTATTGGCATAGTCTCTTGGGTGACAGGTCCAGACTTGATAGCGGTCCCATTAGCTAGATGGATAGAGAGTCCATGGGCTTTAGGTGACAAAGGTATTTGGTGTTGGATGGCAAAACGAGAATCCATGAAACAGCTGCAAGCTCCTGAGTCAATAATGGCGGTGATTTGTAGATCCTTCCCTGGAAGCTGTAGCAGAAGAGGAAGAGCAAGGTGAGTGGTATTTTTAACCAGAGATGTCACATAGTCAGTAGATAGGGATAAACACTTACGGAGTTTAAGGGGACAGTTCCTGACATAGTGCCTGGGTTCCCCACAATACAGGCACAAGTTATTTTCTCGACGACGTTGTCGTTCCTCTGGGGTGAGTGAAGGCCGCAGGACTCCTAATTGCATTGGCTCAGGTAAGTTTAGCGTGGAGGTAGGTGGTGTTGATGATGGGGAACCTTAGGGGTAACCCAAGTTGGACGAGAAGACCCCATAGCTCTCTCAGACCTGCGCTCTTGTAGGCGTCAATCGATCTGGATAGCTAGATCGATTAAAGCATTTAAAGTCTGTGGTGTACCCTGGCCAGTTCATCCTTCAGAGGATCAGAAAGTCCCAACCGAAATTGATAACGGAGAGCCGCATCGTTCCAGTTAGTATCCGCACTCCACTTCCTGAATTCAGCCACATAATCCTCTGCTGCTCTGCGCCCTTGTTGAAGGGTGTGTAGAGCCTCCTCTGCAGTTACAGATAGCTGGGGGTCATCATATAACTGGCCTAGTGCGTCAAAGAAAGTGGAGAGGTTGGTCAGAGATATGTCCTTTTGCTCTAAGAGGCGATGGGCCCAGGTTTGGGGGTCACCAGAGAGTAGAGAGATTACGTAGCCCACCTTTGTAGCCTCCAGGGAAAAGGTACGTGGCTGAAGAGCAAAAAATAGTTCGCAGGAGTTGCGGAAGGCTCTGAACTTATGGCGATTTCCGAAGAAACGTTCAGGTGTGGGAACCTTAGGTTCCGGAGGGAGCATCACCACCGTTGAGGAAGGCCCAACTGAAGGAGCAGGAGCAGAGGAAGCTCCCTGGGCCCCAATGGGGTTAGACAGGGTTAACACTCGTTCCTCCAGTCTGGTGTATCCTTGCTGCAGATTTGTGACTGCTTCAGTCAATCCTGCCAGGTGTGCACAGAGTTCCTCCATGGGAGACGTTCCCTGCTCAGACTCAGACATGGCTGTCTGCTACTGTCACGTACCTGGTAGGTTGTGAGCCTGAAGTGCAGGAAAAGACCTCCCTTACAGATCCCACTCCCGTTCCCCTGGAATGGAGACAGAGGGCCAGGAGTGAAGAGTGGTATGGGTGCCTGGCAGGATCAACAGTTGCTGAAAGTCCAGTAGTGGTGGCACCCTCTGGAGTCAGTAGTCTGAGGTGTAGACTGAGGACAGAGACTGGAATGCAGAACTGGAACCAGGAACAACAGCAGGTAATAGCAGACTGGAAGCTGGACTGGAACCAGGAACAACAGCAGGTAATAGCAGACTGGAAGCTGGACTGGAACCAGGAACAACAGCAGGTAATAGCCTGGAATGCTGGACAGGAACAACAGCAGAAGATAGCCTGGAACGCTGGACTGGAACACAGCAGAAGATAGCCTGGAACGCTGGGCTGGAACACAGCAGAAGGTAGCCTGGAACGCTGGACTGGAACCAGGAACAACAGCAGGTAATAGCCTGGAACGCTGGACTGGAACAACAGCAGAAGATAGCCTGGAACGCTGGACTGGAACACAGCAGGAGGTAGCCTGGAACGCTGGACTGGAACCAGGAACAACAGCAGGTAATAGCAGACTGGAAGCTGGACTGGAACCAGGAACAACAGCAGGTAATAGCAGACTGGAAGCTGATGAACACAGCGGAGGGTCAACAAGCCGGTGGTCAGTAACGTTCGGACAGCAGAGGTACCAGGGGTAATGCAGAGGGATGGTCAGGCAAGCCAAGAGGGTCTGGTGCAGGCAGATAGCAGGATCGTCAAACAGGAAGCCGGGTCAGATAACAGGATACACAGATCAGATCAGGTAACACTCACAGAACGCTGTAGAGCAGACAGCGGGGATGGAGTGTGACAGGCAGGTTTAAATAGCCCGCCTGACACCAGCGGGAGTGCGCGCGCGCGTGCCCGTGCGTGACCGCACCCGTGAACGCGCGCGCATGCGCAATGGGACCCGTGGCCGGGTTCCCGTGCGCCTGGGACGCCGGTTACTGGCAGGATCTTCATGACATGCCTGTTGCTAGGGGGTCCCTCGTAGTCTGCCTCCTTCGGTGCCTGGGCTCCTGATGTCACTTTCCTCTGCACAGGAAGGGAGATCACCTCTCCACCCTCCCTCTTGTCAATCATCTGGGACACGTGACCGGTCCCAGATGATTGCGGGGCCAGTGATGGCGTGCGGTGGGGCTCGCGCATGCGCAGTGGATGCCCGGCTGTGAAGCCACAGCCGGGCGCCCACAGTTAAAATGCCGGCCCTGCCGAGCAGAGGGGGGGATGAACGGGGCTTCGATCCCCTGCATTGCTGGACCCTGGGACAGGTAAGTGTCCGATTAAAAGTCAGCAGCTGCAGTATTTGTAGCTGCCAACTTTTATTTATTTTTTTTTAAAATGGGAACCCCACTTTAAGGAGCTCAGTCAAGTAATTTTCAGACCGTTGTTCCTAATTTTCACGAACAGTCTACTGACTGGTATGGTACCAGCTGATTGGAGAAAAGCCAATGTAGTACCAAAAAAAAGGATCAATATATATGCCTGGGAACTACAGACCAGTTAGCCTAACACCAATAGTATGCAAGCACTTGGAAGGGATAATAAGGGACTATATACAAGATTTTAGTAATGAAAACAGTATCATTAGCAGTAATCAGCATGGATTCATGAAAAATCGTTCTTGCCAAACAAATCTATTACCTTCTATGAGGCGGCGAGGTGCCATCTAGATGAAGTAAGGCCGGTAGATGTAGTGTATCTGGATTTTGCAAAGGCATTTGATACAGTTCCCCACAAACTTTTACTATACAAGCTAAGGTTTTTTCGGCATGGACCAAAGGGTGAGTCCCTGGATTGAAAACTAGCTACAAGGGAGAGTTCAGAGGGCAGTGATAAATGGGGAGTACTCGGAATGGTTCAATGTGGAAAGTGAGGTCCCTCAGGGTTCTGTCCTGGGACCAATTCTATTTCATTTATTCATAAATGAACTGGAGGATGGGATAAACAGCTCAATCTCAATATTTGCGGACGATACTAAGCTAAGCAGGGCAATAACTTCTCCACAGGATGTGGAAACCTTGCAAAAATTCTGAACAAATTAATGAGGTGGGCAACTACATGGCAAATAAGGTTCAATGTAGAAAAATTGAAAATAATGCATTTGGGTGGCAAAAACATGAATGCAATCTACTCACTAGGGGGAAAACCTCTGGGGGAATTTAGGATGGAAGAGGACATGGGGGTCCTAGTAGATGACAGGCTCAGCAACGGCATGCAATGCCAAGCTGCTGCAAGCAAAGCCAATAAAATATTTGCATGCATTAAAAAGGGAATTAACTCCAGAGATAAAACAATAATTATCCCACTCTACAAGGTCCGGCACCTAAACGACCACAACATACAGGGATATACACTGTGATATTGATATAAAAGCGCACACACACAGGTTGGATTTGATGGACTTGTGTCTTTTTTCAACCTTACCAACTATGTAACATACTAAAGACAATTTAGACAGGAGCCCAAATAACCTACCAGCATGTCTTTGGAGTGTGGGAGGAAACCAGAGTACCCAGAGGAAACCCACACAGGCACAGGGAGAACGTGCAAACTCCAAGCAGGTAGTTCCATGTTTGGGATTCGAAGCGACAATCCTAGTGCTGCTAAGAAGAAGTGCTAACTGCTTAGCCACTGTGCTGCCCATACCCTCTTGAAAAGTGTTGAGGTAGGGAGCAGACAGATTGCTTCTGGAAAAAAAGAATGTATCCTTTTTTTTTATTTGTAATTTTAATCAGAAAAATGTAAGTGATTTCAAGTACACCTTTTAAGCCTTTAGAGACAGACCACTAATTCTGAGGGAGTGAGCAGGCAGATTTCATCAATAAATATAACATGAGATGGAATCTATGCATAGACATAATATAAATATTGTACAGATGTACAACTGCAGAGAATCTCATCCTTATTAATGGGAGAATCATTTTTGGTCAGAGAGCAGATTTTTTTCAGACAGAAATATTGCCTGAAACGTCATTGTTTCAGACAAAGGTTTTAAAAATAGCACATACCATATTTGCAGAACAGACTCTCATCCTTTTATTTCATTTCGTTCAATAGTGCAACAGACAGATGGTCCGTAATCATCCGTTCCTCCCATAGAGGAGAGTGGAGCTCTGACAGGTCCGTCCCTGCACAGAGTGCAGAGGCGGACTTGTCATCCGCTGGCTCAGCGGGGATCAACTGAGCGATCCCCACTGAGCAAGCAGAGGAGTAAAAACGGATCCACATGTGTGAAAGGGGCCTTACTCCTCCTCCACAAAACAAGGTTCTCGCGCGGATAATGAGTCTCTGTGGATGTGCATCCCTGACATGAATTGTATATTCCCATGCTTATAATGTTAACCAATGTGAATTAAACAAATCATCAGCTGCTGCTTTGTTAAGGTACTGGTAAGGGAATTACATCACAGGAACAGAAAGTGTTGAGGAGGAAGTAAAAAAATTGAATGTAGAAGGAGGAATTTATAGCATATAAATAAGTACATCACACCACTCAGCATTGCCTTTGAGTGTAACTGCCTTTAACTTTGCCAATTATTTTACAGAATTACACTATTTGGATGATTTTTGCCATCCTTTTTATGTCTGCCTATGAGTAAAAATACTATGTTATGGCACACCACTGGAGGAACATAACCAGCAAGAGGGACAAGTTCCAGCATATCCAGGACAATATAAAGAGCTTATGCCTCTTATAATATAGGAGTCCACACCAGTCATTGAGTGAGTGGGGACAACGAAGGGAGTACGATTTGCACGATATTTATTTTTTACTTTTTTCAAGACGTTCATTGGTATACCAAATGCATAGTGCTTTAGAACCACAGCTTCTGGAAGAACCACTTGTTTTTGCCTGTCTTGTACCTTTCCTCAAATTTTACTTTGGCCTCCCTTCTGGCTTTCCGTTTCAGAGCTGGGTCCCTGAAAACATCCTTGTTCACCACAGCTTTGTCAAGAGGGATATCAACGGAGTGGTTGGCATGAGGTGGTTGCAGTTGTACACCTTCACGAATGACTTGATCTTTGAACGCTTGGCAATTCTCTTCTTGCCCATAGTTGTGGTCACCTTACGAGGATAGCGATCAATGCCAGCAACCAGGTCGTGGCTGTATTGACGGTCCGAGGTGCCATCATCAATGTTCTTTACAATGACAGCTTTGTGGCCTGCATAGCGTCCTGTAAAACAAGGACAACTTTCCCTGGTTTCATGAATTTGCCCATCTTCGTTTCAACTCAATGGCTGCCCTGAAAAAAGTGATTTGCACTTTATTTAAAGAGACAGCACTTGGAACCTTAAAAATTGCACGATTGATCATCACATTCTGCATGTATGAAGATACAAGGATATAGACTAATTTATGAATGACGCATGTTTATTTATGTATTTATTCATTCTTTATTTCACATAATTTAAAATAATCAGTTTTTTAAATTGTTTATTGCAAAATTGTTTTATTTGCTTATTGCAAATGTATTTATCACGAGTACACAAGTGGGGCTTTGCTTTTATGTAACCAGGTAGCGATCAAAACACCTATGTGCATCCCTGACAGTTAGCATTACAAAATGACAATTTACAGAATGCAATTCAGTTTATTTAGTTGTTGCCCTTGAATTTCTGTTTTACAGTTATGAACTCCATTTGAGAAATATAATCAATGAATTCAGGATCTGAAGGTCAACAATGACATTGCACCACAACACTGAGGACTTTTGAAGTTTCTTTTGTCCAAGCAATCTTTACTTTTTAAATTGTCAGTTCATACAACCTATCCAATATTTTTTAACTTTCTTTAAATGAAAACACTACTCTGCTGCCCTCTGCTGACTAATAGAGATTAATGCATTTTGTGTCCGAAATTGGGAGACTAAACTAAAGCCAAACAGGGTAATCTAGCGAGGAATAACACTAAACTCATAAATAGGGGGCAGATTGCCAACTCCACTGGTTGATGGGGTGAGGTCAATCATATCTGGGTGGATTGTTGGCTTGAAAATAAAGTTTTGCAGGAAAGTGGTAAAGAATAGGAAGAGTTCCATGCGGGCCAGACTTTCCCCCAGGCAGATCCGTTTACCTGTAAGAAAAAAATTGAAAACATATACTTTTTAAAACTATTATTATTGTTGTCCATTAAATAAACACTTTACTGCTGCAATGTATCATGTGTGGTGATAATATAGATTAGTAACTACATAATAATTACTAATAATTTTCTGAAAACTGTACTTTTCTACAAAGACATAAATGAATTGTTTTTAAGAAGAATATTAGGAAGAAGTTTGGTAAACCCAAAAAATATAGGGGTTGATTTACTATAGTTGGGGGGTGTAAAATCAGGCTGACTTCTGCATATAAGCTAATCAGATTCTAACCTCAGCTTGTTCAGTTAAGCTTTGGCAATAAAACCTGGAAGCTGATTGGTTTCCATTAGGGTTGTCCCGATACCGATACTAGTACTTAGGCAAATGCTCCGATGCTTCACCTGATACCTGGACAGTCAGGGTGATTGGTGCGGAGGGGGAGTTATAAGCACCGATCACCCTGTATAGATTTCAATAAAGCCTGACAGCCGTTTCTCCGCTTCTCTCTCCCCCCCACTTTCAGCTGCTATAGTGAAATCTACACAGTGGTGATCAGTGCTTGTAACTGCCCCCAAAGCTGCACCGATCATCGCTGACTGTCCCTGTATCCTCCTTCAGTCCCCCTCTGTTCTGCTGCTGTCCCCCTCAATGTCCCCCTTTGTGCTGCTGTCCCCCTCCCTTCTCCTCCGTGTCCCCCTCGGTTCTGTCCCCCTTCGTTCTCCTCCGTGTCCCCCTCCATTCTTTCCCCCTCCGTTCTCCTCTGTTCTGTCCCCCTTCGTTCTCCTCCGTGTCCCCCTCCGTTCTGTCCCCCTCCATTCTCCTCCATTCTGTCCCCCTTCGTTCTCCTCCGTGTCCCCCTCCGTTCTGTCCCCCTCCATTCTCCTCCGTTCTGTCCCCCTTTGTTCTCCTCTGTGTCCCCCTCCTTTCTGTCCCCCTGTGTTCTCCTCCTTTCTGTCCCCCTCCGTTCTCCTCTGTGTCCACCTCAATCTTTCAGGATGGAAAGCGGAGATAGGAGCCAGTAAATCTGGCTCCTTCCTTTTCCGAATGAACAGTCAGTGATCACTGACTCTGTCCATTCAAATAACTGAAACATCGTAACCTGTGATTACGATGTCTCAGTTTATGAATGGAGAGGAGCCTCTGTCTCCTCTTCATTCATTTTCAGTGCAGCTGAGGCTGCTGAGAAGGGGACTGGGAAACATGTGTCCTCAGCCCCTTTCCCTGTCTCAAAGGGGAGATGTCAGGGGTCTGTTAAGACCCCTGATATCTTACCAAAGCCCCCCAACAGGGCTAATAATAATAAAAAAAGAAAAGAATTGCAATAAATAATAAAAAGAAATTAATTGTAAAAAATAATAAAAAATAAAATAAAAAACACACTGACACTGTCCACTCCCCCCCTTTATAAAAAGAATGCATTGTAAAAAACACATAACAAAATAATTAGTAAAAAATAATCAAAAAAAATAATTGTAAAAAATAAAATTGTAAAAACAAAAACAAAAAACTACTGACACGTGCCACTGTCACATGACATTAAAAAAAATGTATCGGTAATCGGTATCGGTGAGTACTTGGAAAAAAGTATCGGTACTTGTACTCGGTCTTAAAAAAGTGGTATTGGGACAACCCTAGTTTCTATGCAGAAGTGAGCCTGATTTCGCACTTTACAGCTTTAGTAAATAAACCCATAGTATCTAATAGAAGAGTTGCCTTTCCCTACTCTATGCAAAACAGAAAAGATTTGGCAATAGGGACATTTTAAAGCTGAAGTATGATTTATTTATTTTTTTGCATAGTCCAGCTTGGACCAATGTAAGTATGTATATTCCACACCTGACCGATCCCTGTGGACGGGTGCCATTCAGAGGACAGCTCTCTGTTACTATTAAGGTTTGCTGAGCAAACAATGAAGCTGTGCTAAAATCAGAGAGTTCACTCACCTTAATTAGAGTTATTTGGAATTCATTTTAACCGGAATCCAGAGTGGAGATGTTTTTTTCCAAAGTATATGCAATGTCATTACCTTTCTCCATTCCACAATTACATTCAAAGGTTCAGCCCAGGTATAAATCTGATTGGTGGTCAGGAAAAACTGACATTTGGGGAAGAGGAGATGGGGAATGGAGAAAGCTTAGAAAACCCTCTCCTGCATCACAGATCACCAGATGATGGAGAAAAGGGGGCTGAGGAGAACTAGTTTACTACAGCAATGTCGCACTAAAGGGTCTTGCTTCCTTTAGGGGTATCAAGATTTAATTTTCAATACATTTTGGCAGACATTTCTTATAACCTGGGGCATGGTATCTTCTTAGAATCTTCCATTATGTTTCCTGAAATTTAAATTGATCAGAATAGGTATTTAGAGCCAAATAAATACCTGTGGAGAACGGCATGAACGCATCGTTAGCCTTGAAACGATGATTCTCATCCAAGAAGTTGTGGGGGTTGAAGGTGTGAGGCTCTTTGAATTTCTCAGGATCAGTGTGAACAGAGGTGAGCACCGGGATGACTTCTGTGCCCTGCAGAGGATATAGTAGAAAGTATACCTAAAGTATATAGATCCAGTACCAGTAGTTTTTTTTTTATCATATCAATACAGTAAAAGTAAAAAGAGATTTAACCTTCATATAGGGAAAGGCTTCTTCACAGTAAGAGCTTTGAAAATGTGGAATAGAACTGGTTCTGGCCAGCTCAGTAGATTGTTTTAAACAAGAGCTGGATGCATTTTTAAATTCATATTAATATCTTGCTTGTTTCTTTAAAAATAGCAAACATGTTATACTTACCTGCTCTGTGCAGTGGTTTTGCACAGAGCAGCCCAGATCCTCCTCTTCTCGGATCCCTCGCGGCGCTTTTGGCCTTCCTCCTGCCAGGTGCCCTTACAGCAAGCACCAGAGCTGAGCCACTGCTCTGTGTGTCTATTCAGACAAGAAGCCTGGGCATGGCCCAGCCCCCTCTCTCCTCATTGGTTCATTGACTGATTGACAGCAGCGGGAGCCAATGGCGGCTGCTGCTGTCTCAGCTAATGAGGAGGGACAGCCGAGAAGTTCCTGGACAGCCGAGGGTCTCTTGCAACATGCTGGATTGTGATGGGTTTCAGGCAAATATTTGGGGGGCTGAGGTGAGCTGCTGCACACAGAAGGTTTTTCATTTTAATGCAAAGAATGCATTAACCACTTCCCCCCTTAATGACCAGGCCATTTTTTGCGATATGGCACTGCATCGCTTTAACTGACAATTGCGCGGTCATGCGTCGTTGTACACAAAATTGATGGAAATTTTTTTCCCACAAATAGAGCTTTCTTTTGGTGGTATTTAAACACATCTGCGGTTTTTGTTTTTTGCGCTTGTAGCAAATTCCTGAGCCTCTTTAGGCCTAATGGTTACCTCCAGAGTTAGGGAGAGCTGACATCATTCAGTGTAGAGTGGGTTACAAGGCATGGTGGGTGTAATCCAAGATGAACAGGTGGGCGCCAGACACTTTTTGAGTGCAAAGAGATTTATTGTCTCTTGAACAGAACTGGGGGAGAAAGGGTTGGGGGCCAGGACACCCTTAGGTGGATGCAAAGATAATTAGCAGACTCCGAGACTCCTATAGGTAGACTGGTGAAGGCTTCCAGCCGGACACCAAATCTGTATAGGTAAGATCGCTGTCTCCTATAGCAACAATCTTATAACAGTCACTAAGAGCTCTTTCACACTTACAGCGCTGCCGCGTCAGCGGTAAAGCGACGCTAGTTTTACCGGCGCTTTACCTTTCTTTCTAGAGCGCTTTTCGGACGCTAGCGGGGGGCTTTTAACCCCCGCTAGTGGCTGAATAAAGAGTTAAAAGCGTCCACAACGCGCCGCATCCGAGGTGCTTTACAGGCGCTTCGGCGGCGCTGCCCATTGATTTCAATGGGCAGGGTTGCTTTAGAAGCGGTGTATACACCGCTCCTAAAGCGCCCCAAAGATGCTGCTTGCTGGACTTTTTTTAACATCCTGCCAGCACAGCGATCCAGTGTAAAGCCCACTTTCTCAGGCGCTTTACAGGCGCTAAGGGGTCTAACGGTAATGGTGTTCAACTATTTGCAACATGCACAGTTCTCCTTACCCCACACTCACTCACTGTGGGTCTTCACTCAACAAGCTCCCAGTCTCTCTCACTAGACTTCAGATCCACTAGCCACTGAATCCCCTGAACTCTTCCACTTTAGCACTCAGTATCTTCCTCAAGTGTCACCCCGGCTTCCTTGCTAGGTCCCTGGCTTGGCACTCACAGATACTCCTTAAGCTTCACCCCCGCCGAAAACATTAGGTCCCTGGCTTGGCACTCACTGATGCTTCACAGACATCACCTTTGCTGTCCCGCTGGGTCCCTGACTTGGCACTTGCTGAACTTTTCCCCCTTCTTCACCGTCCCCGGCTGGCGAGAAGTCTGCTCTGGTACTGGCCTCAGCTCACTCACTGTGGTCTTTGGTTACAAGGTGGATGGTCCCTTATTGGCGACAGCTTCCCCTCTACCTCCGACCTCAATTGGTTCTCTGGCCGGCGGAACCATTACTTCTGGTTGGACTACAAGCCCTCAGTCACAACCCTACGATGCTCTCCTGCTTCTGGATAGGCCCTCAGATAGCCTAGTAGCCAGATTTCTCCAGGATAGGCCTAAGGCTTATGGACTAGCAGCCCAGGGCAATCATAACACACATCCACCCAGACAGCCGTCCAGGTGGCACAGAACCCCGATCACCTGACTCCACCCAAATAAATAGGCTCTCCCAGCAGGCCAAGGGACCCAAGAAAATCCCTGCCCATTGGCTGAGACACCCCATTCATTCACAATCTGTCCTTGCTATGCCCTTGTCTTATCCAATGTCACCAGATACCAGGCCACCTAGTGACAAAAGAAAGAAGTGCAGCAATTCCAGAATTAGGGGGAAATCAATTGATGTCCTAAGAATTAGCCAGGGTAACTATCGCCTGGCAGCTAAATTTAATAGCAGCCCTGCCTAAACATCAGGATGCTACATGCTATAAACAAAATGACAATTAAAAAAAAAACAAAAAACATATTTTTTTACTTTCTGCTACATATAAAAAAATAAATAAATAAAAAAACGAATTTATTCACCAGTTTAGCCTGATATGTATTCTTCTACATATTTTTGGTAAAAAAATCGCAATAAGCATATATTGATTGGTTTGAACAAAAGTTATAGCGTCTACAAAAAAGAGGATAGATTTATGGACTAATTTTTTTAATTGTTTTTACTGGTAATGGAGGCGATCTGCGATTTTTAGCTGGACTGCAACATTGTGGCGGACAAATCTGACCTCAAGTGACACTTTTTGGGGACCAGTAACATTATTACATTGATCAGTTTTTTTTTTTTTTTGAAAGCCTATGGCGTGCAAAACACACCCAAAAACTTCACCCGGTGCATAAAAAATGTGCACACACATAAAGAGTGCTCACAAAAAAGTGCAACGGGTACACAAGACATGCCAATTCCCTGATCCCCCGGGGCGTTAGGCTCCTGCGGGGACAAAGGTACTTACTATGGTCTATCTGGCCGAAACCAGACAGACCCCGTTCTCTGGAGGGCCTGCCGAAACAGGACCCACCCAAGTACTAGGTGAGGCTCCCCCGAAGGGAGACCCCATGAGAGGGGGCGAACTAAGCCAAAAGGCCATGTCCACCCCTTCCCAAGACTTTCAGGGCTGGCCCGAGGACCCGCATCCTTACTCATCACACTGTGGGACAAACGTGACAAAAACAAGACGTGACAGACTACACAGGTTTCAATCAAAATAAATAAAAAGTGGGGGAAGGGATAGTGAAGAGGAGAGTGAAAAGAAGTGGCCATTGTGTAACACAATGACCAGGCCCTCCGGCCAGGAATAAAAAATTCCTCTGGTCCTAGCCAAAAGGCCCGGCCCAAGAGGCAGGTGCAAAAAAAGCTGTGTTATGGTGCAGTGACCGTGGTGCCCAAAATCAATGTGACTCCCACTCACAGTGATCTTAAGGCACCCCTGGACTGCCACTCCAGGGGCACTACTCCATAGGCTTTCAAGACCTACCCTGGCCCACAGCCCGGACCACAGCAGCCCCCACCGCAGACAGAAAAGGCATGAGGTTCAGGAAGCTTGGCAAGAGCCCTTGCCCCGAAGGCTCCACCATCACTCCCATCACCCCCTCCAGTTTCACATTCGGGTAAATGGATACTAGCCACTCCCCCCTTCCGTACAAAAGGGGAGTAAGCGTTCTCCTACCCAAATAACTGTCAGCAGCTAGAGCTACCACAATCCAGGCCAGAAGGCCAGGGACCCGACCCTTCAGCCAGACCAAAATGCAGCACCCATCCCTACCAGGAGCACCCTTCCAGACGGCTCAGACTCAACCATTGGCCGGTCCCCAGTATACTTTCGGGCAACTCGGCGTAGTCCCTGCTGAGTATCGTCTTTCCAGGTACTATGACACCATTGGATTTGCCGGCCCTCCCCAACGAGAGTGACACAGCGCCTCCTCTGGAAACTGATAAGAACAGATACTACACTTGATCTTAGCCAAAAGGCCGAGAAGCATTACATTGATCAGTGCTATAAAAATGCACTGATCCATGTATAAATGACACTGGCAGGGAAGGGGTTAACACTTGGGGACGATCAAGGGGTTAACTGTGTTCCCTTGGTGTGTTCTAACTGTGTGAGGGGTGGGCTTATTGGGTCAACACAGAGATTACTGTTCCTGATCATTAGGAACAGCAGATCTCAGTATTGTGTCTCCTGTCATAATGGGGATCTGCCTTGTTTACATAGGCAGATCCCCGTTCTGCCTCTCTGTACCGCGATTGTGGGTAGCCGGTGGATATGAAGTCCGCCGGACCCATGGGCACACTCCCACGGCGTGCGGCGGGCAGGCGTGTGCCCGCTGTAGCTCATGCACGGACCAACGTGCAGGTACGGGCGGTTTGCGCAGCCAGGCCGCCCTGCTGCAGTATATGCGCGGTGGGTAGTCCGGAAGTGGTTAAGGTAAAAAAAAAGTCTGCCTTTAGAACAACTTTTAGTACACAAAATATAACTAGAAATGAATATTTAGAGGTATTAACAACAGGGGTATTTGATCCAGGTAATATACTATTGCTTCATGGGGGATCAGGAAGGATTTTTTTTCCCCCCAAGTGGGGTGAATTGGATCATGCTTTATTGGAGTTTTGTGCCTCTGGTACAACTGTGGATATATGAACTGTGGATATATTGATTGAACTAGATGGATTTGAGACTAATATGTAACCATGTAACAGTATATATCTTAAAGTGTCTTATTTTAGGGGTGGGCATAGAGATCCAAATGTAATCTATGTCTTTTGCATAAAGAAATATTTACAAAATGAAAATTGCTACTATTATATAAAGTTTTTTTTTGTTCTATGTATCAGCCCTTCTATCTGCATCTGCCTTATCTATAATATCTATTATAATTTTCTTTTTCCATTACCTGTGGTAGGAAGTATCCTCTGAAGTCAGTGTCTCGTATGACACAATGCGGCAGGCTCAGGGGGATGATGCTGGTAAAACGTTGTATTTCATGTATAACAGCATCCGTGTATGGCATTTTACTCCGATCTTCAACTGCCGGGCACCGGTTCCTTCCAATCACTTTGTCTATCTCCCGGTGAACTTTCTCTGAATGGATACAGAGTATCAGAAATCAGTACATGTCAGTTGCAAAGATAAGGACAGTTGTTACCTGAAGCCTTGAGAAAGAGGTAAAGCCCCAAACATCAGTGGAGGAATATGTTTTTGACAATTTTTCATTGTTGCCTCTATGGTGAGCCCTCAATATACAATTGAGGCTCATATGGGGTGCTGATTTTTTCTGTTTAATAAGTTGTAAAAACTGACAAAGGTTCTAAACCTTCCCCACACTGTCCAAACCTTAGAAAAAAAAATTGACTGGATATGCAATTTAAGTAACTTCACAGTGTGACCAAGATGTGCAATTAATTTTGGCCCGAGTATAAATTTGGACAAATTTTTGGTTATTTGGAGATTTGGATGTATCCGAATCTCTGAATGAAATAATAACGAATTTAATTAAAATCCATTTTGTCTCGTATATACGTTTTCTAACAAATTAAACATTTTCAGAACAATTAGAATTCAAATTGGTTGCAAAAATGATCAACCGATTTGAGTTCTGTGTGAAGAATAGCTGGTTGTTAAGGAGCGGACTGGGAAGCCGGCCGTCACATCCCTAACAACTGATGACTCATCAGCTGTCAGCGGGATTCCCTGCTGACAGGTGAATGTAAATAGAATTGCCAGCATATAAAAATTCAGAAAAAAAACCCAGTGTGGGGTTTTTATTCACTTTTTACACTTTTTGGTGAACTACACAATCCGGTGGGGGGACAGGATCTGGGGCTCCCCTTTTTAAACGGGGCTTCCAGATTCTGATATGTCATCCCTCGCACCCCCACAACCACCAGGCCAGGGCTGTGGGGAAGAGGCCCTTGTCCTCATCAAAATCAGGACAAGGTACTTTGAGGCGGGATCACCCCCTATGTTGAGGGCATGTGGTCTGGTATGGTTCAGAATGGGCTCACTCGTTCACCCCCCCCCTGGCCTGCCGGGCTGCATGCTTGGATAAGGGTCTGGTATACAGTTTTGGGGGGACCCTGCGGAATTAAAAAAAAAAATTTTTTGGCCTAGGGTTTCCCTCAAAATTCATACCAGATTTGAATTGGGGGGGGGGGAACCCATGCAGTTTAAAAAAAAAAAATAATGTAATGCTATTCTGAATAAACAATGCTAAACGAATTCCGAAATTCTGAAAATGAATTGGTCCATGGACACAGTATTGGACCAATTCCTTTTCAGAATTTCGAAATTCGATTTGTATCTTCTGCATTCTTTTTGTAAATTCAGAAATCAGAATAGCTGGTTGTTAAAGCGGAGTTTCGCGTTTAATCGCGTTTAATCGCGTTTTTTTTTTTAAAGTCAGCAGCTACAAATACTGCAGCTACTGACTTTTAAAATAAGGACACTTACCTGTCCAGGGCGCCAGCGATGTCGGCACCGAAGCCAATCTATCTCTCGGCTCTCGGGTGCTGCCACCGCCATCTTCGGTAAGGGAATCAGGAAGTGAAGCCTTGCTGCTTCACTTCCTGGTTCCCTACTGTGCATGCACAACTCGCTCTGTGTGTTGCCACTGGTCCCTGCTGTCTCCTGGGACCTGTGTGTCTCCCAGAAGACAGCAGGGGGGGGGGGAAGTGGCGTAAATACCCACGTGTGGTGCGGGTATCTATGCCTGGAAGTGGGAGCAAGATACCTGTATTAGACAGGTATCTGCTCCCCCCTCCCCCCTGAAAGGTGCCAAATGTGACACCAGAGTGGGGGAGGGTTCCGAAAAGCAGAAGTTCGATTTTTGTGTGGAACTCCGTTTTAAGGAGTGGGTGGCCGCTGGTGTCCTTTACAACCATGACTGATCCGCTGTGGGATTCCTCGTTGGCAGCAGAATGTAAACAAAATAAATTCAGGTTTAAAAAAACAAACCAAAAAAAACAGCCAAAATGTTAAGGGGAGCCCAAGACCAGGAAAGGAGGGAGGACAAACGGGCACCACCACACCCCCTCCCCTCCTGAACTAAACCAGGCCACATGGGGGGGGGAGCCTTGGGGTATGGGGGTAAAGGGCACATTGCATAGAGCAGGTAAGTATGAAATGTGTTTGTTTGTTTAAAAAAAAAAAACAGTGAAGCTGGAGGTTGGAAGACTGGAGGTAAATTAAGGTGGTTGTAAAGGCAGATTTCTGTGTGTAGCGCCTCCCACCCATATTTACCTGGGCCTGATCCAGCGATGTGCACAAGAGCTGAGGCTTAGCTCTCTCTTCTCATTGGCTTAGACACAGCAGCGGGAGCCATTGGTTCTCACTACTGTCAATCACAGCCATTGAGGAGGGAGCAGTCAATGGACACACAGAGCGGGGCTCGGGGAGCGAGTACACACAAATGCCCCCATAGCAAGCAGCTTGCTATGGGGGCACTCAGTAGGGGGGGGGGAGCCAGGAGCACCAGCGGGGGACCCAAGAAGAAGAGGATCGGGGCTGCTATGTGCAAAACCATTCCACAGAACAGGTAAGTGTGATATGTTTGTTATTTAAAAAAAAAAAATACTTTAGCATTACTTTAAGGTGTTATTATTAATTTAAAGTAAAAGTTTAACAGTATTGCGTATTATATTTTAAAATTATTATATCCATGCAAAAAAGTATTTGACTACTACTTTAATCTAAAAAAGATTTATATCCCCCTTCCACCCTTCGTGTAGCTTCATGTCTGACTCCCAGTTAAAATACCCTGTATAACCTACATCTAGGTATAATTATAATTATATCTATGGTATAAGTTTTAAATATACTGTGTATATGTGAGAGTGGATTAGATATTTTATCAAATTAATATTGGAGCTGGGAGACTCGAATGAATGCACCACCTCCTTTATATATGACAAAACAATGTATACCCAGGGAGCAAAGGATTGGAGTTTTAAGGTGCAAAAAACTTCTTAAAACAATAGGTGCTACTATAGGGCAATTGCCCTCTCTCCCCCCTCTTTTTTGACACAGACGTTCCCCATTAAACCTCTTGATGGATCTAGGGAATTAATTGGAACCAAGTTCACTTTGAAAGGTGGTAAGTATTAAATAACAAGGTCCTGCAAAAGCTCCAGAAGAAGCCACGTTTGTGGTGAAACATGTAGACGCAATCACACTTTTGTACCTTGACCATTGGGTTGATATGGCCCGAATTTTACAAATTACTTTATATTTTCTATGCAATAAAATTTCTATAAATTTTTGGTAAATTTGATTTTGATTGATTTTTTTTTTTTTGCACCTTAAAACTCCAATCCTTTGCTCCCTGGGTATACATTGGATTAGATATTTTGTTCTCGAACCATATGCTGGTAATTTATATAGATATGCATACACATAGTCAAGAATATTTTTTGATCTTTACATATTAGCTAAATTGTATACCACACTTTTTTTTTTAGGTTTTTATCTGATAAATCTTATCGATCAACTAATTGATTATAAAAATAATTATTAATTGCTGCCCTAGTATGATTATATTGCTTTCATTGCTATTAGTTACAGTTATTCCCTGCCTAGTAATTTATACGAAGACTACAAAACTGAGCCTAGTCACCTGTTATCAGGGAGTCACATGGTTCTACTACTGCAAATCCAGGCTAAAATTAAAACTCACATAAGAGAATTAAATGATATCTACACAAAAAAATTACCCAGGACAAGATGATCTCAGGTCCTTCCCTTGCATTGTACAAAGCTGTTTTCCTTTCTATTACAGAAATGCCCGAGGTCTGTGTAGCTTTCACTTAATGAAATATGGGTTTGTTCCATCTACTTCATTACGATTAATCCACCATGGCTCTCATTTGGATATTACCTATGCTAAATTACACTCTACTCTGCCAAAAAAAAATTCCAGTATAATCTGTTCATTGGTATGTAATGAGGCACATCTGATCAGAATACACAAACTGATTATAACTAATACAGTGTCACGTGTACCACTTAACCCTTTTGCTGTGTGAGCGATTTTTTTTTATTGTTGCCTATGCAGTACATACTAAAAATTTTTTCCTTCCTCACAGGGCAGAGAGGCAGCAGTGGGATAAAGGATAAGGGCGGGGCTAAGTCAGAGGATACGGGCAGCCTGGCTCGGGATCGAGCTTGCAGGTGTACCACAATAGGCAGCAGTTTCCTATGGTGGCACACTGAGAAGAAGAGGAGCCGGTAGCGCTTGCAGGGACCCCAGAAGAGGGGTGGTTCTAAAGTGGTTCTAAAGTCTTTTATTTTTTAACTTTAATGCATTCTTTGCATTAAGGCAAACAAACCCTTACTACTTCCTACTCCCATTCAACGCTGTATCTTGGCCTAGGCCGACAAGGCCCAGGCCTAGGACGGCACTTTTCAGGGGGGCAGCACAAAAAGAGTCCCCGCCGGCTTGCGCTACACTTTTAGTTTAGCGCCAGCTTATGGGACGGACTGAGCCGGGAGGCAAATCGGTCTGGCACCCCCATAAAGCAGCCATACTGTTGCCGGTATGATAATACCGGCAGGGCCACCATGGGGGGGGGGCAACCTATACATATGTAGGGGGCCTGGGCAGCGGACCGCAACCAATGAGTTGTTGTGTGGGCGGGTGGCGTTCCGGGACTGTCGGGGGCCCACCGCTTCTAGTTTTGACTGTCCTATCAACACAGCGGACCTTTCACCTGAGTTCTCAGCTACAGAGAGTCAGATGCCATGTCAGGAGGCTGAAACTGTCTGAAGGAGAAAGTCAGCTGATGGGCTTGGGCCAGTGGGGTGAAGGGGGGGGGAGCTCTCCACTGTGTGTGGAGACCCCATGTTGTGAGAGATGCAGTGGCGGCACGTGAAGGGAGCCAGGCAGGCTGTAAGTACCCAGGCTTAATGGAAAACCACAGCAGTTAATTGGAAATTGCAGGACAACTACCTAGCTGCCACGGGGCTTGTAATCTGGGTAGGTAGGTAGTAAGACTTTCCTGCAAACCTTTGGGTGAACACAATCTAATATATATACTGTATTTACTGTAGCATGGGGTACCCAAGGTAGAAGGAAAGCTACACTATTTGGGTGAAAGTTACATGGAACTTACCTAGCTGCCAAAGGGCTTTTAATCTAGGGATGGTGCAGACACAAGGGACACTGACATGGTCACCTAAACCCAGTGGTGTATCCAGGGTATGGCAGATATGGCAAGTGCCATGGGTGCCATATGAAGGGGGCGCTCTCTTCTTCCCTCCCGAGTCCTGGTGACTGGGACTGGCACCATGTCCTCTCTCCCAGCACAGTGAAGAAACTGGTATTCCCTCTCCCTGCACAGTGTGAGGAGTAATGACTGTGCGCACACACTTCCCGCACACATGTCTGTCCCTGGGTGAGCTGTGTGGGGGGTGGTCCAGGGTCGGGGCCGGTGTGTCTGGGGTGAGAGGGGAGGAGGAGGGTTCAGCTGTTATTGTTACCGTGCTGTGAGCTGTGCCGGGTTTGCAGAGGTTGGGAGACGAGCTGAACCGATCCCCAGACATTGATAGACTTGGGGTGGGAAGAAGAGGGTCCCCGGGGACGGAGAAGCTGAGGAGACACTACCAGCTGGGGGAAGGGATCTCACTATCAACTTCCTGGCTTCCGCAGATTTGCTTTTCCCTTGTCTTGGGTTACCTATTGCCGCCTGTGCCCAGAGGAGGCTCTGGAGGAGCAGGTAGAAGCTATGCTGACCAGGGAGAGGGGAGGGACATATAGGGGGAGGAGGAGGATGGGGCCCAGAGGGGGAAGAGGGGGGAAGAGGGAGGAACACGGGGAATGTGAAAGGTGACTAGGGAGAAATGTGGGAGGTGACTAGTGGAGAAGAAGGGGAAAAGAGGGAAGATGAATAGAGGAGGGGGGTATAATGCAAATGAATGGGGGAGGACAGGGGGGTATAATGCAAATGAATGGGGGAGGACAGGGGGTATAATGCAGATGAATGGAGAAGGACAGGGGGGTATAATGGCAAATAAATGGAGGAGGAGGGGGGTATAATAGCTAATGAATGGAGGGGGAGGAGGGGGTATAATGGGAAATTAAAGGAGGAGGAGGAAGGGGTTTATTGGCAAATGGATGGAGGAGGACAGGGGGTTAAAATGGCACATTGATGGAGCAGGAGGGGATATGATGACAGATGAATGGAGCAGGACAGGGGGGTACATCACTTCCTTCCAGTGCACAGACCTCGCAGGGAGAAAGAAGACAGAAGCAAGAGATACGGAAGACGAGAAGAGAGTTGTTTTTTTTGTTAAAGTTATCTGAAAGATGGGTTTCAAATGTTTTGACAGGAGCGCAGTTTCAGTGCTTCCCATAGGCGCCATTTTCACTAGATATGCCTCTGCCTAAACCTAGTAGGTAGGTAGTATGACTCTCCTGCAATCCTTTGCCTGTGTCAGTAGTACATATTAAAGAATTTTACTTTTATTTCTGTTGATTGTTGATGAGAAAAATAAAAAGATTGATTTATTTGTTTCTGCCCCCAGTCTTTCCTTTGCTCAATACCTGGACCACATACCTTCATCACTATGCTATATGTTTTCTGCTGCACCACTGACATGACATATCCTCTTAGTCCTCTCCATATATTTAGCAAAAATTTATGCTTAAAGTAGAACTATAGTCAACACTTTTGTTTTCATTTTGGATGGAGTAAGGGAGGGTTATAGCCCCTGTCAGTTTATTGTTTGCCATCCCTGTCCCATTGCAGAGATTTCCCTTCATTTCCTGCCTCATAGCCAAACAGAAAGTGAGAGGAAATCTCTGCAAATTAGGGGAATCCATTGCCCCCCCCCCAAGGCCCTCAGACCTAGTGTTCCCACAAGGGGTCTGGCCTTGACAGGAAGGGGTGGGCCATATTTAAATTAGGGGGTGCACGAGTTTAGTCAGGCCCTGGGCAGCACAAAACCTAAATACACCACTGCCCCCATCCCTAAACACTTACCTGACTCTTCTCACTGCTCCAGCACTGTCCCAGCTGCAACACCACTCCTCCCACTTCCTGGTCCCACATGGGACACTGAGAGCAGTGGGAGGTTCCTTCTGCTGTCAGTCAAACTTCCATGAGATAGGTATGAGGGCGTGGTTTCTGGTGCTGTGTGCATCTATGGATGCAGAAACCCTGTGTCAGGAGTGGGTGTGCACGGGTGCCCCTCGTAGTACACAGCTTGCTAAGGAGGCACCCAGAGGAAGGAGGAGTGGACATCGGTGGTAGAGGAGTGCCAAAGAGGAGCTAAGGGACCGCTCTGTGCAATATCATTGCACAGAGTGAGCAGGTAAGTATCACCTCTTTTTTATTTTAAGAAAGAAAAACCCTTTAATATTATTTTAATTGTGTCGAGAAAATGGATACCAAATATGTCAATCTCCAAAAAAGGACAGTACCCAAAATCGTCCATAGGCAACTCCTTAAAAGATTTTACAGCTCATTAATTGGAGTTAGGCAGAAGTGATTGCCCTAGGATTTTCTCACTCCAGCGTGTGTGGCGATACCTTGTATGTGTGGAACAACCATCAGTTTTTGGCTTGTCTGCACCTGACTCAAACAGTTGGAAATGCTTGTAAGTGGGAGTGGGGGCTTTTGAATTTTTTTTATTTATTTAAAAAAAACTCTATTTGTTTAAACATTAGTTTCTTTTTTTTAACCTAACTTTATTGCTGTCACAGGCCCCCCTATGTGATAGCATAGTTTCGGCAACAGGACCTCTTTTAGGAGACATCAGGGGTCTACTAGACCCTCTTCACCTCTGCACTTTGTCGAAACTGACCAAGCACATACTCTGCTTGCAACTACTTTCCGGCCAGAATGGTTGGGGTTTGACAGCTAAACCTAGGGCCACTCTCCGACCTCTTTTTTGGTAACATTAGGGCAAATGGGTGTATTCTAGATTCTATAAGAAAATGATCATAAGGTAAATAGATACGAATTGAACAAGAATAATTAGGTATCAATCCCATCAAGCAAATTTAAATAAACTGTATAAGTTTAAAATGATCCATTTATGAACTTCCCCTTTAATAAACAAATTTTATTGGAGTACATTGTAATACATTTTTCTACAGTAGGGATTGGGTCACCATAAGTATCAATGAATGAGAGTTTTTGGTGCAATATATTATTATACCACAAGATGATGCTAATGTCAATCAAAGGTAGTTGTTTTTAACAATACATATATTTTTTACATTTAAAACACATTTTAAGTTTTGTATTTTAAATAAATAATCTAAGAGGAGTATTTTCACATTTGTAAGAATTACCTGCCAACAATGAATTCTAGGAATAGGACTACAGCAGATAGAATATAAAAAAATAAGCGAACAGGGCATACGTCACTACTGACCACCCCTTAGCTCTACGTAATGTTCCAGAAAAATTTGAGATCACTTATGATGGACAGAAAAGTCATAAGAAGACAACATGTTACAAATGAGAAAAGAAACAGAACAGGAGGAAGGTTCTTCTGAATGTTTTTTAGCTTGCATTTTCTATGCTTTGAGTCATGAGCATTTTTTAAATAGCGATGACGAACCCACCCATGCGCCAGGTGACCTTGCGGCGGCCACCCAGTCACATTAGGTGTTGCATGGGGGGGGGGTTGGAATTGGAATTACAAGAACTGATCCCCTGTATGACTTTTCATGAAGTAGCTAAAAGCCAGCTTTTCTTCCTTTCCCTCCTGCTACTTTCAGCTGCTGCATGGAGAGCCGTACAGGGGATCTGTATTTGTAATGGTCCCTGACCACCCCCTCCTGTGCACTATTGGATTCCCCTCGGCTGCCTATCCCCCCCTTTGCATGCCCCCCTCCCTCCACAGTGCTGCCAGCTTCCCTCCTTCCTTGCCAGCTGCTGCAGACACACAAGGGAATCTTCAGGATGGAGAGTGGGGAAGGGGCCAGTAATTATGTCATTTACTAACCCCTGCCATTTCTGAATGGAAACAGTGAGTGATCAATAATCACTCTCTGTGTACAATCATAACTGATGCATAGTAAACGGTGTTTACTATGCTTCTGTTTATGATTGAACAGGAAGGCTGTGCAGAGCTCTTCCTGTCCATTCATTCATTCATATTTATGAATGAGAATAGTTTATCCAAAATCTTTTGAATTACCCTCTCAATACTGTATGTTAATAAAGATCGGAAATTACTCTTTGGCCACTTGGAGTATCTTGGTTCACAGTGGGAGTATCCTGGCAAGTGGTGGAAGTGCTGGGTGATAGTAGACGGGGCCTTAGATCAACTTTTGCATCAGGTGCCCACAAGCTTCAAGCTACGCCTCTGGCCAAAGATTATGATGACCAGACCTTACTGGCTACATTGATCTTCGATGCCAATGACTAACTAGGAAGTTAAACTATAATCACAATAATATGCTCAGAGCCTGCATACTATAACCAATTTATCAGTGAAAGCTCTAATATGTCTGTCCTCACTGGTTCACATTTAGTGAAAGACTGGTCGTAAAGATACAACTCACAAGGAATGTTTTTGGTAATTAATAACTACCCATATCTACCCATTCATCTTTTTCCAGGAAATTAGGACCACCAAATTTTTTTTAACACTTTTCAAATAGGGTCATATTTCACGGCTGATGTCACCCTCTGTAATCATTATTCTGTGCCCATCTGTGGACTTCATACCAGTAATGTGTGGATACTTCATCAGAATAAGAATTCCATATCTCAGGGTTGTGCTGACGGTCTCTGTTCCTCCAAAAAACAAGTTGAGTGTGGTCATTACCATGGTGTCCATGTTGAAGTTGCTCTCTGGGTCATCTTTCTCCTAGGTTGGTAAATGTATAAGTCAATATACAGGATAGTATAATGTGGTGTGCTCTAGAAAAGACAGATTTATGCTTACCTTTTTTATCTTGGTTAGGAAACAGTCTATCAGGTCTCTAGGACAGTCTGGCTGAAAGGTCTCCTCGTGTTTCCTCAGGTGCTCCATCACAAAGGTCTTCATTTTTTCAAAATTCCTGAAGATGCGATGGTGTGGCCCTGGCAGATAATCCATGAATCCTGGGAATATGTTGTATAACTTTGCGGTAACAACACAATGGTAAAATGATATTAGACATAAACAGACGAGGGAGTTGTAGCTAGAGATATGCATGATGAAAAAAACATTTTGTTTCAGATTCATTTGTTAAAGCGGAGTTCCACACAAAAATGGAACTTCCGCTTTTCGGAACCCTCCCCCCCTCCGGTGTCACATTTGGCACCTTTCAGGGGGGAGGGGGGTGCAGATACCTGTCTAAGACAGGTATTTGCACCCACTTCCGGCACAGACTCCCACGGGAGTCTATGCTTCTTCCTGTCCCTCCGCGCTGTCTCCTGGGAAACACACAGGTCCCAGGAGATAGCGGGGACCAGTTACGACGAGCAGCGCGACTCGCGCATGTGCAGTAGGGAACCGGGAAGTGAAGCCGCAACGCTTCACTTCCTGATTCCCTCACCTAGGATGGCGGCGGCAGCTGCCGAGAGTCGAGCGATTCATCGGCGTCGGCTGCCGACATCGCTGGACCCTGGGACAGGTAAGTGACCATGTATTAAAAGTCAGCAGCTGCAGTATTTGTAGCTGCTGGCTTTTAATATTTTTTTTTTGGGTGGACTCCCTCTTTAAGTTAATAATTTCGTTTTGTCGTCATGCACCACTACTCTAGATTCTGGGTGCTCAGATTTTGATAAATTCCCCTTGCCTCACTGAATGTTCCCTTTAAGGTTACAATGCCTTGAAAAAGTATTCACACCCCTTGAAATTTTCCACATTTTGCCATCTTACAATCAAAAACATAAATGTATGTTATTGGGATTTTATGTGATAGACCAACACAAAGTGGCACATAATTGTGAAGTGGAAGGAAAATGATAAATGGTTTTCAATTTTTTTTACAAATAAATATCTGAAAAGTGTGGGGTGCATTTGTATTCAGCCCCCCTGAGTCAATACTTTGTAGAACCACCTTTCACTGCAATTACAGCTGCAATTCTTTTTGGGGATGTCTCTACCAGCTTTGCACATCTAGAAAGTGACATTTTTCCCCATTCTTCTTTGCAAAATAGCTTAAGCTCTGTCAGATTGGATGGAGAGTGTTTTTAAACAGCAGTTTTTAAGTCTTGCCACAGATTCTCAATAGGATTTAGGTCTGAACTTTGACTGGACCATTCTAACACATGAATATGCTTTGATCTAAACCATTCCATTGTAGCTCTGGCTGTATGTTTAGGGTCATTGTCCTGCTTGAAGGTGAACCCCCGCTCCAGTCTCAAGTCTTTTGCAGACTCTAACAGGTTTTCTTCTAAGATTGCACAATCATGTGCCACTTTGTGTTGGTCTATCACATAAAATCCCAAAAAAATACATTTATGTTTTTGATTGTAACATGACAAAATGTGGAAAATTTCAAGGGGTGTGAATACTTTTTCAAGACACTGTATATGACAGGCATTGGGAAAAAAAATCACTTTCACATTATTTAGTTGAGTTAAAATATAAAAAAAGACACTTTGACTTACCGTTCCCCAGGGAGAGCTTATGATCCGAAAGTTGTCATTAATGAGTTCAAGAAGCGTCAGGAATTTCTTATCATCATATTCAAACCGATTACCAAACACGATGGAGCAGATGACATTGGAGACAGCTCGACTTAGGAAGAATGTTGGATCAAAGGGATTCTCTTTAAAGATAAATAAAAGTTTATACAGTGCATAAGGCTGTCAAATTACTCCCAGCCGACAACAAAGCTGTCAGTATGCTTTTGGATTAGTCAAGGAAACAAGGGCACTCAGAAAGTTAGTATGCTGCTGCATGGTCTAGTCCCATGTTCGATTGGGCTAGGTATGGTTAGAGTTGGGAGAACATTAATTTTAAGGGTTAGGATTAAGCTGTCCATACACCAGTAGATATTTGAATGAACCTTCATACGAACATTTGTACAAGAATCTTTAGTACATTTGATGACTTGATGGATCTTGTTCGAAAGTACTTCCAAATTTCGTTTGCTTTTAACATTTCATTTTGTAATGAATGAACTGAACAAAAATCATAAACACTATCCGAAATTAGTTTGAGAAAGATTTTCCATCCTGATCCAGTGAATTTTCTCATAATTGTGGTCAAAAGTAAATTTTGACTTTGAAAATGAAACATTTTTAATGAAATTCAACTCGTTTATGGCCAGCTTTAGGCTTAGGTTACATAAAAAATGTGTTCAGCAGCTTCAACAGGGAAATAAATAGTGGGTGGTGCCCTTATTGGTCTTCTTCTGAAATTGATAATGGCCTGTCAGGACCTAGAATTAATACTGTTATATCAGAGACCTGGAACAAGCATGTAGCAAATTAAACTGGAGAAAAAATATGAATTCCTTATCGCTAGGTTCTAGGTTAATAACTCAGAAAGTATTGAAGCAATTTGATCAGCATTCTATTTGAGATAAAGAGAGGTTTATGATGAGAGTCTACTTATGTCTCCCGTGTGAGGTTTCCTTTAAAGTGTATGTGAACTCCAAATCCATTTTTAGTATGTTTGGTATTGTGTCTTACTACAAACATAGTTTTCTCAGGCAAATCATTTATTGTTAATTTATTACAAAGTTTAGTGCGGGAAGATTTTGCCAGTTTCAGGTTATAATGAAAAGCTTCTGCCTGCTGTGCCTAGGCAAAAGTGACATCATTCTCCTTCCAGCAAGATCTAGGGAATGTTGAGTAGCCCAAATCTCATTGAGAAGATGCTCCCAGAACTGTGCTACAGCATCTTCTCACAAAACTTTGATTTCGTTAGTGGGTTGATTATTTTATCCCCTGTACCGCATAAACTGAAGTAAAGCTCCATAAGGCTCCATAAGACTTCATTCACATCTTAGCATTTTGTAGCTTGAAGCTCCAGAATGCTTGCTCAACATCCAAAATGTCATAGTTTTCGATTGTGCTTTTTTACACCTGAGCATAGTGCCGCTTGAAGTGTGTAGCTCAAAAAAATACACAAGCTTCTTTTGAGCTACAAGCTTCAAGCCTCAAATGTTTTGGCCCCAATAGACTTCAATGTTACTGCCTGGAAACCACACAATCATGCACAAAAAAAGCGTGAAACCCACATTGCAAGTTTTGTCCCCTAATAACTGACTTTCCATTAGCTAAAAGTAATAAAAACTCTCAGGTCGCAGATGCTCAAATAAAACGTGCAAAAAATGTACAGAAACTAGAAAAAAAAATCTGCAAAGCGACTAGAGATGCTCATCACAAATGTGAATGCAGCCTTATATCTAACTTTTTCAACTACTCAGCATTTCAGCAAGAGGGAGGGGTGTACATTTAAAAAGTGGAAATTTCATGGCATGCAAGGTCTCTCTAACTATCATAAGGGCCTACACCGAAACTACAAAAGAAATCCATATCTCCCAATACTCACGCTTTGTGTTTAGAAATTCCTCCAATAGAAAGTGAGCTTCTTCTTGAATACGTTCTTCTATGCTTCTCTTTCCCATACCAAAATTCCTAAGCGTAGTCAGGGCAAAACGCCTGAGAATCTTCCACTTCTCTCCATTTGAAAATGCAATACCTGGTTTCAGAAATAACAGCAGAAAGACCACTAATCACATACTACTACTAGTATCAGCCAGAGCAAGTACTAATAGACCCAAAACAAGCACTGAGGAAGTAAAGTGAGATTTCTTAAGCTAAGTCCATCTTTCTAGCCATGTTTCATGACACACCTATATTTAGAGTCTACAGCCCCCCACCCTCAAGCTGCCTCCCCTAACTGGGGGTTCTTTTCCCTGCAGAGTCCTGTCATATTTTAATTTAGCGTAACTATGTGTGGCTCTGCCCCACCAGGTGCATCATCCATTCTCAGAGATATGCAAATGAAAAAAAAAAAAACACAAGTCCCATCTGCCAATATGGCAGAGGAACTCATAGTTCAAATGGAGCCCACGTGCAATGATGTCACCACATTTGTAGTCCATTGATACTTCATCCAGCTTCGTAACTGAAGGTCCATACCTCAGAGCCAGAACATTGCTCCAGCGATCCACTGATCATGGTTTTAGTGCGTTGCAGGCTCTCATGCAATATGCAAATATAATTTTTTTTTGCACAGGTTGAAATTCTCCTGTAAATCTGTATTTTTTTCTGGGTTTCTGAGGTTTTTTTTAGAAAGAAAGGTCAGCAAAGGAAGCCACCATACTCTATCAGAACAGCTTCTTTAAAGTGCCATATATACTATAAGAAATACAAAGGATGCCATTAAAGATGAATTCCTGAATAAGCAAATATTTACTATATATAAGAGACGTGCAAATATGCAGATTAGAAGGTCTTAGTTAAGTCACGACCCCTGATCTGTGTACTTCTTCCAGTGTACAGTAATGTGAAATATGTTAAATATTAAACTGACTGTGGTGCATAGCAATGTCATTTATTTTTTATGTGTACCTTGACAGCAAACCACATTGCCCATTGTGCCTTGTGATACACTGCTTTAAAAAAAAAGTGTCCATTTGAGTGCATTGGCAGCCTTTTTAAAATACATAACCTGCCTTAAGGAAACATGCATAAAGAAGGAAAATCCTGCCACAGTAGGGTAACTCAACAAGACGTGAAATAGGCCAAAAAAGAAGAGGTCAGCTATGGCAGCCTCCATCACATCATTTTTCAGGGAAGGTTTCCTTTAAACTTTTCTGAAACATGCATGGAAAGGTTTCTATTACTAGTCTGAAGAATACATTATTCATCCATTTTTAGGTTAAGTATACATGGGCTTGTTTGTAGCTGAACTGTTTTTTTTTTTTTTTTTGCATACAAGTCAATAGGAACACAAAAGAAGGCTGGTACAGCTCAGGTGGAGGTCAAATTCATCTGTTAAGTTTGAAAGACAAGTGTCTCAAACTGGCCTTAAATACCTGTGTAGAACCATCTACCATAGGTAGGTGCTAGCATAGGATTTTTGCTAGGGAAACTGTCAGCACAGGTAAATTTGGGTAGGCCTATGCTTTGAGCTAGGCCTGTCTGTTTTGATCTGGGGGCAGGGAGTGGTTAGTGTAGCAGTAGGTGTGACCACCTGTGCTCTAGTTCTAAGGTGCCTCCCCTGCTTCCAGGGAGAATGTTCTGGAAGAGGGGCAGGGCGTAGAACTGGAGTGGCAGGCAGCTCATGTGGGAGCCCTGACCAATCCCCAACTGGTATTGGCAGGGGCGGGCCTCCTATATAAGCTGAGGTAACAGGCCACTGGGAGGAGTTGTCTACTGGGAGAAGTGGAGAATGGAGTACTAGACAGCAGCAGGAGGCCATCCCCATCTGTGGGGTGGGGGGGTCGTGCCGATCGCAGGAGGAGGCCCAGGAGATCTGTGAGGGAACTTCACCTTTACACGGTCATTGGTGAAGTCCTTATCATTACACGGTCATTGATAAGGAGTCCTGGATCAGAAGAGAGACTGTAGTGTCAAATCGATGTGGCCCTAGGGCACAGTATTTGCAAGCTGGGCTAGCTGGGAACAGTAGTCCACCGTTCAGCACATGCTTTTAAGCTACTAGGCCTCCGGGGAGAGGTACTGCAGGCCTCTGGCCTAGTAGCAGCAACTAATCAGAGCCAGCACTAGAAACTATTCAGAGTGGGATCTTTTACAAACAGAAGAGGATGTGTCAAGAAATGAATGTGCTACAGCATAAGTTTTATGCAGGAGGGAAGGATTACTGGGAGCAATAGTCTGCAGGAGATGTGCAGAGGAGGAGCAATAGTCTGCAGGAGAAGTGCAGAGGAGGAGCAATAATCTGTATTGAGATGCAGGGAAGAGACTTTAGATGTTATTCATGCTCATCATTTCTTCAGGCTCAAATCAAGTTCTAATGTAAAATATGATGGCGAATAGGGATGAGCCGAACACCCCCCGGTTCGGTTTGCACCAGAACCTGGGAACGGACCGAAAGTTCGCACGAACGTTAGAACCCCATTGACGTCTATGGGACTCGAACGTTCGAAATCAAAAGTGCTCATTTTAAAGGCTAATTTGCATGGTATTGTCCTAAAAAGGGTTTGGGGACCCGGGTCCTACCCCAGGGGACATGTATCAATGCAAAAAAAACTTTTAAAAACGGCCGTTTTTTCGGGAGCAGTGATTTTAATGATGCTTAAAGTAAAAAAAAAAAAAGAAAGTGAAATATTCCTTTAAATATCATACCTGGGGGCTGTCTACAGTATGCCTGTAAAGTGGCGCGTGTTTCCCGTGTTTAGAACAGTCCCTGCACCAAATGTCATTTTTAAAGGAAAAAAATCTCATTTAAAACTGCTTGCGGGTTTAATGTAATGTCGGGTCCTGGCAAAATGGATGAAAATCAGTGAGACAAACAGCATGGGTACCCCCCAGTCCATTACCAGGCCCTTTGGGTCTTATATGGATATTAAGGGGAACCCCGCACCCAAATTAAAATAAGGAAAGGTGTGGGGCCACCAGGCCCTATATACTCTGAACAGCAGTATACAGGCGGTGCAAACAAGACAGGGACTGTAGGTTTGTTGTTAAGTAGAATCTGTTTGTCATTTGGAACGGGTACATTTTTAACGTGTTTAGCTCCAGCCAAAAAATCTTTTTTAAGCTTTTTGGAAAACATAGGGAAGGGTTATCACCCCTGTGACATTTGTTTTGCTGTCTTTCCTCCTCTTTAGAAGATTTCACCACACTTTTTGTCCCAATGACAAATGTTTTTTGAAAATTTGGGGTTTTTTGTGGAACAAGGATTGGAAAGCATCAGTGGAAAGGAGAAATGTTTTTCCCATATTAACTTTTACAGGAGAGAATTTCCCTTCCTAGGGGTAGATTTCATCTCACTTCCTGTTGTCTCCTTCCGTTTGCAAGTAGGAGTCGTTTGTAAGTTAGATGTTTGAAAGTAGGGGCCTGCCCTATATACTCAGCAGAAATTTGGCCCTTAGGTGTTGTTGTGGCCACAACAACGTAAGCCCTCACAGGGCCCTGCTGTGAAATATTAGATCAAGAATTGTAATTACATGGCCCTGTTGAACAGGGGCAGAAAAACTGGGCCTTTGGTGGTGGTGGTGCTGGTGCCACAACACTGTAAGTCCTCACTCGCTCTTGGTGGGTGCAGAAATGGGCCCTGCTGTGAAATATTAGATCAAGAATTGTAATTACATGCCCCTGTTGAACAGGGGCAGAAAAATTGGGCCTTTGGTGGTGGTGGTGGTGGTGGTGCTGGTGCCACAACACTGCAACCCCTCACAGACACTCTAGTTGGAACGCAGGAACGAGCCCTGCTGCAAAGTATTGCATCAAAAATTGCAATTACACGCCCCTGTTAAACAGGGGCAGAAAAATTGGGCCTTAGGCACTGGTGCTGGTGCCACAACACTGCAACCCCTCACAGACACTCTAGTTGGAACGCAGGAACGAGCCCTGCTGCAAAGTATTGCATCAAAAATTGTAATTACACGCCCCTGTTAAACAGGGGCTGAAAAATTGTGCCTTAGGCACTGGTGGTGGCGTCCAGAACCAAAAATGTTCTTTCAAGCTATCAGCGTGATGATTGAGGAGGAAGTGGATAATTACTCAGGGATAGTCACTCAGCATCAGCATAGGCAGTCTTTGAAGGGATCTGAGATTTAAAAAAAAAATATTCGGTTACATCAGCATCAGGTGCTTGGTAGCTGGTAGTGATCCAAGACTGATTCATTTTTATGAAGGTCAGTCGATCGACCGAGTCGGTGGACAGACGCACCCTGTGATCAGTTACCACGCCTCCAGCAGCACTGAATGTGCGTTCCGAAAGAAATCTGGATGCAGGACAGGCCGGTAGCTCAATTGCATACTGTGCAAGCTCTGTCCAGTGATCCATCCTCAAGACCCAGTATCCCAGAGGATTTTCGGTGGGAAAGGTGTCCAAGTCTGATCTTGCCCCTAGGTATTCCTGCACCATGTAAAACAGACGCTGGCGATGGTTGCTGGAACCGATCATACCTTGGGGCTGCGAACCAAAAAATTGTCTGAACGCATCGGTCAGACGGCCACCTTCTCCACCGCTCCTTCTTTGACTGACCGAAGCCTCAGCAACACGTTGTCCAGAAACAGGAGTTTGTAACCTTCCAGTCTCTGGGAACGTGTTGCACAGACCTTTCTGCAAGGCCTCCCGAAGATGTTTCATCCTCTGCTCCCTCTGCGATGGCAAGATAAGGTCCGCAACCTTACCCTTGTAACGTGGATCAAGGAGGGTTGGCAGCCAGTATTGGTCCTTCTCCTTGATACCACGAATACGAGGATCCTTACGCAGGCTTTGCAGGATCAGGGAGGCCATGCAGCGTAGGTTTGCTGAGGCATTCGGTCCGGAGTCCTCTGGGTCACTAAGGACGACATGGTCCGCAGCCACCTCCTCCCAGCCACGTACAAGTCCATGTGTTTCTTGGGACTGATCCCTTAAAGACTGCTGCTGATGCTGAGTGCCAGGCTCCACCTCCATACTGACACAATCTTCCTCCTCCTCCTCCTCGTCCTCTTCCTGTGTGATCGGCGGGCACGCAGGAACACTGTCTGGATAAAGGGGGCCTTGAGAGCTAAGGAAGTCCTCCTCTTCCTGCCTCTGTTCTGCCTCAAGTGCCCTGTCCATTATTCCACGCAGCGTGTGCTCCAACAGGTGGACAAGGGGGACAGTGTCACTGATGCATGCACTGTCACTGCTCAACATCCTCGTGGCCTCCTCAAATGGTGACAGGACAGTGCATGCATCCCTGATCATGGCCCACTGGCGTGGGGAAAAAAAACCAAGCTCCCCTGACCCTGTCCTGGTGCCATAGTCGCACAGGTACTCATTGATGGCCCTCTGCTGCGTGTGCAGCCGCTGCAGCATGGCCAACGTTGAGTTCCACCTGGTGGGCATGTCACAGATTAGGCGGTTCTTGGGCAGGTTAAACTCCTTTTGGAGGTCCGTCAGCCGAGCACTGGCATTATATGACCGGCGGAAATGCACACAGACTTTCCTGGCCTGCCTCAGGACATCCTGTAAGCCCGGGTACCTGCCCAAGAACTGCTGCACCACCAAGTTAAGGACGTGAGCCAAACAGGGCACATGGGTCATTTGTCCCTGTCAGAGGGCAGAGAGGAGGTTGGTGCCATTGTCGCAAACCACCATTCCTGCCTTAAGTTGGCGTGGCGTCAACCACCTCTGAACCTGCCCCTGCAGAGCTGACAGAACCTCTGCCCCAGTGCGGCTCCTGTCCCCCAAGCACACCAGCTCAAGCACCGCATGGCATCTTTTGGCCTGCGTACTTGCGTAGCCCCTTGAACGGCTACGGAGCACCGCTGGTTCCGAGGACAAAGCACAGGAAGAGGCCATGGAGGAAGAAGAAGAGGAGGGGGTGGAGAAGAGAGGTGTGTCACAATCATTAGCATTTTGGAGGCGTGGTGGCGGAACAACCTCCAACACTACTGCACCTTGTCCTGCATCCTTCCCAGCTGCCAGCAGAGTCACTCAATGCGCCGTGAAACTTAGGTAACGTCCCTGTCCATGCCTGCTGGACCATGAGTCAGCAGTAATATGCACCCTACCGCTGACCGCCCTGTCCAGCGAGGCATGGACATTGCCTTCCACATGCCGGTAGAGAGCCAGAATCGCCTTCTGTGAGAACAAGTGGCGTTTGGGTACCTGCCACTGAGGAACCGCACATTCCACAAACTCACGGAAGGGGGCAGAGTCTACCAACTGAAAAGGCAGCAGTTGAAGTGCTAGCAATTTTGCAAAGCTAGCATTCAACCGCTGGGCATGTGGATGGCTGGGAGCAAACTTCTTTTGGCGGTGCAGCAGCTGGGGCAGGGAAATTTGCCTGGTACAATCTGACGTCAGTGTACCAAAAGCAGATTGCCCACAAGTACTTGGCTGTGACACACCTAATTCTACACCTTCATTCCTCTCAGTGCAGGTCTCAGAGAGGACTGAAGGTATAGTGGGGTTGGAAATCTCAGCTGATGAGGAGCAAGGAGAGGTCCTCTTTGTTCTTTGGTGTGGGTCTTTTAGATACGCTTGCCAACGAACTGCATGGCAGGTCAACATATGTCTGGTCAAGCATGTGGTACCCAAGCGGGAGATGTTTTGGCCACGCGAGATACGCTTGAGACATATGTTGCAAATAGCAGCGGTGCGATCTGATGCACTCGTCTCAAAAAAGGCCCACACCAAAGAACTTTTTGAATAACGCACAGAGACTGCAGCGCCCTGCACATGTGGAGCTTTGGGGTGTGATGCAGTCAATGTGCTGCCCTTAGGCTGGCCCCTGGAGGGCATCCTGCCTCGTTGGTGATGTGCCGCCTCCTCCTCCTCTCTCCTATCAGGCACCCACGTTGAGTCAGTGACCTCATCATCCCCTCCCTCCTCATCACTGGAGCAAACCTGGCAGTATGCTGCAGCAGGGGGAGCATGACTGCCAGTACTAATAGGATCAAAAGAACACCAGTAATTTTCTTCAGGTAGCTGTATATACTGTAACAAGACAAGCCTGCCTGTCAGTAAGAAGATAACAGGAACGGATCTAGCTGAACACTGTGAGCAGGACGCACCCCACATATTGTAGATTTAGCTGAACACTGTGAGGTGGACGCACCACACTAACTTGTAGGTTTAGCTGAACACTGTGAGCAGGACGCACCCCACTAACTTGTAGGTTTAGCTGAACACTGTGAGCAGGATGCACTGCACTAACTGTAAATAGTCTAGCTGCCTGACTGTGGTACTAATAGGATCAAAAGAACACCAGTAATTTTCTTCAGGTAGCTGTATATACTGTAACAAGACAAGCCTGCCTGTCAGTAAGAAGATAACAGGAACGGATCTAGCTGAACACTGTGAGCAGGACGCACTGCACTAACTTGTAGGTTTAGCTGAACACTGTGAGGTGGACGCACCACACTAACTTGTAGGTTTAGCTGAACACTGTGAGCAGGACGCACCCCACTAACTTGTAGGTTTAGCTGAACACTGTGAGGTGGACGCACCACACTAACTTGTAGGTTTAGCTGAACACTGTGAGCAGGACGCACCCCACTAACTTGTAGGTTTAGCTGAACACTGTGAGCAGGACGCACCCCACTAACTTGTAGGTTTAGCTGAACACTGTGAGCAGGACGCACTGCACTAACTGTAAATAGTCTAGCTGCCTGACTGTGGTACTAATAGGATCAAAGGAACACCAGTAATTTTCTTCAGGTAGCTGTAAATACTGTAACAAGACAAGCCTGCCTGTCAGTAGAAAGATAACAAGAACGGATCTAGCTAAACTGAATACAGTGTATATATATATATATATGCAACACCTGGGATGCATATATATATATACACAATACACTGTAAGTGCAGCTAACTGACTGACTGTTCTGCCTAATCTATCTAACTCAAATCAAATGTCACTGTCTGTCTGTCTCTCTCTCTCAATGAACACCGGAACACACACTACACAGGGCCGCCGTGCAGGCGGCCTTATATAGTGTGGGGCGTGTACTAAATCCCCTGAGCCATAATTGGCCAAAGCCTCCTTGGCTTTGGCCAATTACGGCTCTCTGTTCAGGCGGTGCTGTGATTGGCCAAGCATGCGGGTCATAGTGCATGCTTGGCCAATCATCAGCCAGCAATGCACTGCGATGCCGCAGTGAATTATGGGCCGTGACACGCCACACGAATTTGGCGCGAACGGCCCCATATTGTTCGCAATTCGGCGAACGGCCGAACAGCCGATGTTCGAGTCGAACATGGGTTCGACTCGAACACGAAGCTCATCCCTAATGGCGAAGTGATCTGATCTATGGGCATCTCATATACCCCTTTCCTCATCCAAGTTATACCCCCCATTAAACAAAAACAAAACAAAGCAAATGACTGTTCATTGTCTCAGTGTGATATATGGAGGTCTGGCAGCAGGGTGATATGGTGGATGTTAGTAACTAGTGGCAACACACCGCTACACCTGTGCACAGACTATGCACATGTACAACATGTCCCACGATTTGGGACTTCAAAGTAGCATTACAAGTCATTCCCCATGATTTCCAATGACAACCATTCATATTAGTACGACTTCAAGTCATTCCGACTTCAAAGTAGTCCCTGCACTACTTTGGTCCGACTTTGATGCCAGTTACACAGGCATTCCCTGAAATCACGACAAAATTGCCGCGCGAATGGCGGCAAAATCTCAGCCACGAAATTGCAGTAAAATCACATGACTTTGAAGTTGCAGTAGTGTGAAATGGGGGTTAATGCCGCGTACACACGAGCGGACTTTTCAACCGGACTGGTCCGACGGACTTTCGGCTGACTCCCAACTGACTTTTCCAAGGAACGGACTTGCCTACACACGATCACACCAAAGTCCGACGGATTCGTACGTGGTGACGTACGACCGGACTAAAATAAAGAAGTTGATAGCCAGTAGCCAATAGCTGCCCTAGCGTCGGTTTTCGTCCGTCGGACTAGCATACAGACGAGCGGACTTTTCGATAGAAACTGGGTCCGGCGGAGTTCCGACGTAAAGATTTGAAACATGTTCCAAATCTAAAGTCCTTCAGATTTTCGACCGAAAAAGTCCCGTGCAGGCCTGATGAAGCCCACACACGGTCGAATTGTCGCTGGACTCGGTCCGTCGGACCAGTCCGGTCGAAAAGTCCACTCATGTGTATGCGGCATTAGTGTTTAGGTACTCTAAACATGCAGTAAAAGCATCTTAAAATCACTGACCTCTCTAGCTATAGGCATTGTAGTAAAATTCATCTTCAAATTTCACACCAAAGGAATTGAAATCACAGCCTCTTCCTTTGAAGGCCTTATATTTTGTATATATAGGAATCTGGGGCTGCATAACATAAAATTAAAGCATATCTCCCTGCTTAGGAGCATAAAGCCATTCATAGAAATCCATAGCTGTATGGTAAATAAATACGGTAATAATAAAAAAACAAAAAACTATACGCTAGTATATGCCAGTACCTGTGTAAAGAAACGTGAACAAACATATAGGGACAGATGTGCACTACCGAAATTGTTTCAATTTGTTTTAGTTTCATTTGTTTGTTTTTTCTTGTTTATCAGATCATTCATTATAATCAGCATTGGCCCGCTAGTGAGCATTGCGGATGTCCTTCTCCAGGGGGGTTGTGAACGGCAGACAGCAGTAAGGTAGGACCGGGACCCTGTGGCTAGTCTGGGTGGGTTTACCCCCCACCCCTTCCTTGTACCAAGGTTGTATTAGTTTTTGCTTCCACAGACTTATCTGACGCCTATTGGTTCCGGCCTTGTCGCAGACAGAGGGACCCATGTCCAATAAGCTTCCAGTCTATAATAATCTACTTGTGTTCTAGGACGACTATATAATCCAGTCATCACATTTCGTGACACCCCTACACAATATGTGGTCTCGTTGCCTGCACTCTCTTCTCCTGCCTGCCATGCTCACTCCCCCCCCCCCCGGACCCCGGAGTTTTGTATAAAATTATCCAATAGATCTTTAACAGGTGGGTTATACCTCCTAATTACCAGGTATACAGTATCTCGCAAAAGTGAGTACACCTCCTCACATTTTTGTAAGCATTTTATTCTATCTTTTCATGTGACAACACTGAAGAAATTACAATTTGCTACAATATAAATCAGTGAGTGTACAGCTTGTATAACAGTGTAAATTTGCTGTCCCTTCAAAATAACTCAACACACAACCATTAATGTCTAAACCGCTGCCAACAAAAGTGTGTACACCCCTAAGTGAAAATGTCCAATCTGGACCCAATTAGCCATTTTCCCACCCCGATATCATGTGACTCATTGGTGTTACAAGGTCTCAGGTGTTATCGCTCTCACTCTCTCATACTGGTCACTGGAAGTTCAATATGGCTCCTCATGGCAAAGAACTCTCTGAAGATCTGAAAAAAAGAATTGTTGCTCTACGTAAATATGGCCTAGGCTATAAGAAGATTGCCAAGAACCTGAAACTGAGCTGCAGCACATTGGCCAAGACCATACAGCGGTTTAACAGGACAGGTCCACTCAGAACAGGCCTCTCCATGGTCGACCAAAGAAGTTGAGTGCAGGTGCTCAGCGTCATATGCAGAGGTTGTCTTTGTGAAACAGACATATGAGTGCTGCCAGCATTGCTGCAGAGGTTGAAGGGGTGGGGGGTCAGCCTGTCAGTGCTCAGAACATACACCGCACACTGCATCGAATTGGTCTGCATGGCTGTCGTCCCAGAAGGAAGCCTCTTCTAAAGATGATGCACAAGAAGCCAGAAAACAGTTTGCTGAAGACAAGCAGACTAAAGACATGGATTACTGGAACAATGTCCTGTGGTCTGATGAGACCAAGATAAACCCATTTGGTTCAGATGGTGTCAAGCGTGTGTGGCAGGAACCAGGTGAGGAATAAAAAGACAAGTGTGTCTTGCCTATAGTCAAGCATGGTGGTGGGAGTGTCATGGTCTGGGGCTGGATGAATGCTGCCACCACTGGGGCCATTACAGTTCATTAAGGGAACCATGAATGCCAACATGTACTGTGACATACTGAAGCAAAGCATGATCCCCTCACTTCAGAGACTGGGCCGCAGGGCAGAATTTCAGCATAACAACCACAAACACACCTCCTAAAGAAGCTTAGGGTAAAGGTGATGGACTGGCCAAGCATGTCTCCAGACCTAAACCCCATTGAACATCTGTGGGGCATCCTCAAACAGGAGGTGGAGGAGCACAAGGTCTACATCCACCAGCTCCGTGAGGTCTCTAACATTCACCAGCTCTGTGATGTCCTCATGGAGGAGTGGAAGAGGACTCCAGTGGCAACCTGTGAAGCTCTGGTGAACTCCATGCCCAAGAGGGTTAAGGCAGTGCTGGAAAATAATGGTGGCCACACAAAATATTGACACTTTGGGCCCAATTTGGACATTTTCATTTAGGGGTATACTCACTGTTGCCAACGATTTAGACATTAATGGCTGTGTGCTGAGTTATTTTGAGGGGACAGTGAATTTACACTGTTATACAAGCTGTACACTCAACTTTACATTGTAGCAAAATGTAATTTCTTCAGTGTTGTCACATGAAAAGATATAACAAAATATTTACAAAAATGTGAGGGTTGTGCTCACTTTTGTGAGATACTGTATATTCACCTCCTTCCTCTTACCTGTCTGTTCCTCTCATCCCCCCCTATCCTGTGGTCCACTCTTCACCCCCCCCCCTCTCTTCCACTCCTTCCCTAACCCATTTTTTCCCTTTTCCCTCCCCCCTCCTTCCCAAAACACCTCCATTTCAAACCCCCTCCATCCCTTGGTTTCCTTTCCTTTTCTCCCCTTTTTCCCCTTCCCTTACCCTCTTGCTCCCATTTTGTTGTTCATCTGCTTTTTTCTTGTTCTCTTTTTTGTTTTTCATCTTTTTTTCTTGCTCCCTCTTTTGTCTTTCCTTTCCTCTTTTCTTAACCAGATAAACAAAAAGCATTTAATTCTGTTGATTGGTGTTATATGCACAAAGTCCTTGAATGCTTTGGCTTCGTGCCTGTTTACAGGAAGTGGATATCCATACTTTATAAAAATCCTAGGGTAGCAATAAGATTGGGGCTGTCAGTGTCTGAATTTTTTGAGGTGGGTAGAGGCACGAGGCACAAGGCACGAGGCATGAGGCACGAGGCAGGGGTGTTCACTATCCCCCTTCCTCTTTGCTATTGCCATGGAACCAATAGCAGTTGCCCTTCAGTCATCAGAGGAGGTAGGGGCCATTGGGGGGGGCACAATCAATGGGTCCCTTGCGCTATATGCTGATGACTTGCTCCTGTTTCTTAAGGACCCGGGCGTCTCACTAGAGGCCGCACTAGCTATTCTTGACAAATTTGCTACATTTTCAGGATTGAAAGTAAACTGGAGCAAGTCATCTATTTTACCTGTAGATGCGGGAGCTAAAGGTGGGGCAAACCCTGATCTCCTGCTATAATGGGTATCCTCTGTAAAATGCCTAGGGGTGAAAATCACAGCGAATGTTCAGGATTATTTGCCCTTTAATTTACTTCACCATGTGACACTTCTCAAGCAGAAAGTCCAGGCTTGGACGAAACTACCTTTATCCTTAATGGGTAGGATCATCCTACTAAAAATGAAACTTCTCCCTGTCATTTTATATTTCCGGAGACATGCATCAATATGGGTACTGAAATCCTACTTTAAAAAGATTGATGGCATAGTCAGTTCCTTCCTATGGGCACCCAAACCCCCTAGAATCCTAGAATAGATATCAAAGTGTTACAAGAGCCTTGGGATCAGGGGGGGGGGGTTGGCTCTGCCTGACTGGCAAAATATTATTTGGCTGGCCAGATGGTTTTTGCCCGTAGGTGGCTGGTCGCTGATGAAGGGGACTCGGCCACTGTTCCTGGAGGCAGCTCATATGGTCTCATACGAAAGCCTGAGACTGGCTCTTTATATGGGAACTAAATTGGATCTCCCACTCACTCTAACCATGAAGGCCACTTTTAAAGCCTGGGACTTTGCGGTTAAACTTGCATGCCCAAGTTATCAGGGCATCTCCCCCTCTACCCCGTTATGGATGAACCCTACACTTTCTTATTTCCATAACATACAAGATCCTATGATCTGGGCGATCAAGGGCATAAAAACACTCAAATATATCACCAGTTATGGGGAACTGCTGACCTTTGCTCAAATCAAAGTGAAACATGACCTACCTAATTATTATTTATTTAGATTCTTCCAAATACATCATGCCTTTCAGGTACAGTTTAGAGACATAAAAGTAAAATCCCTACCCTCAGATTTGAAGAGTGTGCTAAAGGAGGAGGAGCTTGCCAAAACCCTTTCAGTGATTTCCTCAAAGAGACACCACAGGCCATAACCAGATGCAGAGAAAAATGGAGAATAGAGGGACTTGACATACAGGGGGAGGACTGGGACGATATGTGGACCAAACCTTTCAAACACACAGTATCGGCCAGAGATAAATTGATCCAATTCAAGTTTCTACATAGGAGCTACTATACACCAGCTAGGTTGGCCAAGATTTTTCATTAAAAGTGTTCCTTGTTTAGTTAGTTGAACTATGTTAGTTCGCTTACATAGTACCTTGGCCATGTCTGGTCGGAATGTGAGCTGATGTTATGTTGACATGCTCGTATGTTGAATAGTTTTTTATTCTTTCAGATTTTTGTATTTTCAAATTTTGGTTCTTTCGGTATTTCGTTCTTTCGAGTTTTCGTTTTTTCGGATTTTCGTTCTCTCTGACAATTTGTTTTCGTATGCATTCGTCAAAAGAGTCTTTCGTTCATTCGGATACTGCTGAATGAACAAATCTGCAGAATTTTGTTTGAAAATGAGTTCGTAACTAAACAATTGCACATGTCTAGATGTAAACCTCTGGATGCACACAGCCTGCTTCCATGGTTGTACATCTAAATGCGTGCATGTAATTGTGCAAGTACTGGGGTACTATCTGCCTACAGTCATTATTTTCTATGGGCGACTGTACCAAACACCTGTGTCTGCCGAGTCCAAATATAATGTCATATGGCCCAGGTGCCAACGTGCATGAGGCCTCATCGTCCTTCCATAAGCAGTCCAATCAGATCAGATTGTCAGTTTTTCAGGTAGATCTGACTGGAATGGTAATGTCAGTCTATGGGTTGGCAGATGTGAACAGACAGGTGTTTGTTTGCATCCAATTACCTCTGTGTCAGTCTAGGTCTGAAAGAAAAATGAAAGGTTTAGCATCCTTCTCTGTTTTTTCAGACCTAAAACTGACAGATCAAAAGTAAAAATATGTAAATGGACACACACATCAGCCTACCCAAGCTGGGGGAAAATAAAATGAATGTACAGTACATGGATGTCCCAAAGGTAACATTCATGGATCCTCTGCTGATCGGAGTAAAGGAGGGCCATAGGCCTACTTTTTATGGCAGCGGAATCTGTAAGCTGTTAAAAACTGTCTGAAACCTAGCTTGACAGTGTCTGCTGTGATCTTTGAGAATTAATTACTTTACTGTACATGCAGCTACAGAGGTCAGTGATAACTTATTTTAAAGATCTTTTACGGGTGTTTAAAATATTTAATATTTTAACCACTTCAGCCCCGGAAGGTTTTACCCCCTTCCTGACCAGAGCACTTTTTACAATTCGGCACTGCGTCACTTTAACGGCTAATTGCGCGGTCATGCAATGCTGTACCCAAACAAAATTTGCGTCCTTTTCTTCCCACAAATAGAGCTTTCTTTTGATGGTATTTGATCACCTCTGCCGTTTTTATTTTTTGCGCTATAAACGGAAAAAGACCGAAAATTTTGAAAAAAAATGATATTTTCTACTTTTTGTTATAAAAAAAATCCAATAAACTCAATTTTAGTCATACATTTAGACCAAAATGTATTCGGCCACATGTCTTTGGTAAAAAAAATGTCAATAAGCGTATATTTATTGGTTTGCGCAAAAGTTATAGCGTCTACAAACTAGGGTACATTTTCTGGAATTTGCACAGCTTTTAGTTTATGACTGCCTATGTCATTTCTTGAGGTGCTAAAATGGCAGGGCAGTACAAAACCCCCCCAAATGACCCCATTTTGGAAAGTAGACACCTCAAGGAAATTGCTGAGAGGCATGTTGAGCCCATTGAATATTTATTTTTTTTGTCCCAAGTGATTGAATAATGACAAAAAAAAAAAAAAAACAATTTACAAAAAGTTGTCACTAAATGATATATTGCTCACACAGGCCATGGGCATATGTGGAATTGCACCCCAAAATACATTCAGCTGCTTCTCCTGAGTACGGGGATACCACATGTGTGGGACTTTTTGGGAGCCTAGCCGCGTACGGGGCCCCAAAAACCAAGCACCGCCTTCAGGATTTCTAAGGGCATAAATTTTTGATTTCACTCCTCGCTGCCTATCACAGTTTTGAAGGCCATAAAATGCCATGATGGCACAACCCCCCCCCCCAAATGACCCCATTTTGGAAAGTAGACACCCCAAGCTATTTGCTAAGAGGCATGGTGAGTATTTTGCAGCTCTCATTTGTTTTTGAAAATGAAGAAAGACCAGAAAAATTTTTTTTTTTTCTTTTTTCAATTTTCAAAACTTTGTGACAAAAAGTGAGGTCTGCAAAATACTCACTATACCTCTCAGCAAATAGCTTTGGGTGTTTACTTTCCAAAATGGGGTCATTTGGGGGGGTTTTGTGCCACCTGGGCATTCCATGGCCTCCGAAACTGTGATAGGCAGTGAAGAGTGAATTCAAAAATTTACGCCCTTAGAAAGCCTGAAGGCGGTGCTTGGGTTTCGGGGTCCCGTGCGCGGCTAGGCTCCCAAAAAGTCTCACACATGTGGTATCCCCGTACTCAGGAGAAGCAACAGAATTTATTTTGGGGTGTAATTTCACATATCCCCATGGCATGTTTGAGCAATATACCATTTAGTGACAACTTTGTGCAAAAAAAAAAAAAAAAATTGTCTCTTTCCTGCAACTTGTGTCACAATATAAAATATTCCATGGACTCGACATGCCTCTCAGCAAATAGCTTGGGGTGTCTACTTTCCAAAATGGGGTCATTTGGGGGGGTTTTGAACTGTCTTGGCATTTTATGCACAACATTTAGAAGCTTATGTCACACATCACCGACTCTTCTAACCACTTGAAGACAAAGCCCTTTCTGACACTTTTTGATTACATGAAAAAATTATTTTTTTTTGCAAGAAAATTACTTTGAACCCCCAAACATTATATATTTCTTTAAAGCAAATGCCCTACAGATTAAAATGGTGGGTGTTTCATTTTTTTTTTTCACACAATATTTGCGCAGCGATTTTTCAAACGCATTTTTTGTGGAAAAAACACACTTTTTTAAATTTTAATGCACTAAAACACACTATATTGCCCAAATGTTTGATGAAATAAAAAAGATGATCTTAGGTCGAGTACATGGATACCAAACATGACATGCTTTAAAATTGCGCACAAACGTGCAGTGGCAACAAAATTAATACATTTTTAAAAGCCTTTAAAAGCCTTTACAGGTTACCACTTTAGATTTACAGAGGAGGTCTACTGCTAAAATTAGTGCCCTCGATCTGACATTCGCGGTGACACCTCACATGCATGGTGCAATTGCTGTTTACATTTGACGCCAGACCGACGCTTGCGTTCGCCTTAGCGCGAGAGCAGGGGGGACAGGGGTGCTTTTTTTTTTTTTTTTTTTTTTTTTCTTTATTATTTTTTTGCTTTTTTATCTTATTTTTAAACTGTTCCTTTCATTTTTTTTTAATCATTTTTATTGTTATCTCAGGGACTGTAAATATCCCCTATGATAGCAATAGGTAGTGACAGGTACTCTTTTTTGAAAAAATTGGGGTCTATTAGACCCCAGATCTCTCCTCTGCCCTCAAAGCATCTGACCACACCAAGATCGGTGTGAAAAAATGCTTCCCCAATTTCCCAATGGCGCTGTTTACATCTGGCGAAATCTAAGTCATAAAATGCTCGTAGTTTCCGGTTTCTTAGGCCATAGAGATGTTTGGAGCCACTCTGGTCTCTGATCAGCTCTATGGTCAGCTGGCTGAATCACCGGCTGCATTCTCAGGTTCCCTGTTGAGACAGGAGAGCCAGAGAAAAACACGGAAGACGGGGGGGGGGGGGGCATTCCCTCCCACTGCTTGTAAAAGCAGTCTAGAGGCTAATTAGCTGCTAGGATTGCTTTTACATGAAAGCCGACCGCTGGCTGAAAAGAATGATACCAAGATGATACCTAAACCTGCAGGCATCATTCTGGTATAACCACTCAAAGTCGTGAATGGCGTACCTGAAGACAAAAAAATGGTTAACAATAAAGCACAGTGAACAGTAAAGTATAAAAAATTGCATACCTGAAAAGCAAAAATGATAAAACATAATAACAATAAAACATTGCAGATTAGAATACAGTAAAAAAGAGCAGAACAATAGAGAGAGAGAATAGAGAGAGAGAGAACAATAAAACGACAACTATTTATTTTTTTTTATTTTTGTTTGTGTTTTTTTTTTTTTTTACACTTTTTTTTGTAACTGTAACTTTTATAACTGTAACCGGTTCCAGGTTCGGGTCTCTCAAAATGCGATGGCATCTTGGGAGACCCTGTGAAAGTGTGCCTAGTCTGTGCAATGCTGTACCCTACGCTAATACTCAACTAGTGCATGGTAGCGTTCAAAACATTCACCAATGCAAAGACCAGGATTGTCAGGACAGGAGGGACAATAATAGCGGGTGTCACGCCTATATCCGCGCTTGCTGCAGACACGACATCTTTTTTGGGGGGGTTCGTTGGGTAGGGGTACTCGGGAGGACATAAAGAAAATGCCTCTCATGCAGCCGACTGCATTTGGTTGGGGATGTGAATGGGGGAAGTAGGGGCACTGCAGAAGTGGTGGGTTCCCAATTAGGATTGGCGAATGCAGCAGGAAGGGCACTATGGGAACGACGGGCCTGTGTTTGTCTTCTTGGTGGCAGCGGGACACTACTTGTGCTTGCCACCTCACCAGCTTGAACTGCACTTATGGGACTCGCCACGTCACCAAGTGTTACTGCAGTGCTGGTTTGACTACGACCGGGGTGTACTAGGCCGCTGGCGCTTGCCAGTTCACCAAAACGCTACAAAAAAAAATTGTTAGCGATCGCAGGGATCAGGCCTGACTCTACGATCGCTGCAGTTATGCGTTTAGTGTTTTGTAAGTGACAGTGATCGATCAATACTGCACTTGGGTGGGCTGGGCTGGGCCGGGCGGAGGGGCAAAATGCAGGTGCTAGCAGGTATCTGGGCTGATCCCGCTAACACTGCGTTTTTGGGAATCCTAAACTGCTGGGGACGCTAGTAAAGATCTGATCGGATCAGATATTGATGCGTTCAGATACTATACCACTAAGGGAGGTGTACGGTGCGTGGGTGTTAGCGCTACTGGCACTAACCTGACGCTGCCTGGGGCTGGTGCTTGCCATTTCACCAAAACGCTACCAAAAAAACTGTTAGCGATCGCAGGGATCAGGCCTGACTCTGGGAACGCTGCAGTTATGCGTTTAGTGTTTTGTAAGTGACAGTGATCGATCGATACTGCACTTGGGTGGGCTGGGCCGAGCCAGGCGGAGGGGCAAAATGCAGGTGCTAGCAGGTATCTGGGCTGATCCCGCTAACACTGCGTTTTTGGGAACCCTAAACTGCTGGGGACATTGGTATAGATCTGATCGGATCAGATATTGATCCGTTCAGATACTATACCACTAAGGGAGGCGTATGCTGCGTGCGTGGGTGTTAGCGCTACTGGCGCTAATCTGACGCTGCTTGGGGCGACTCATATCATCGCCGGGCGATCGGGGGGGCTAAACCTTTATTCGGTAATAAACGGCGGGTGCCCTGACACTATAAAAAATAAACAAACTAACCAGCGTCACCCGTAACGGTTATACAGTGATCAGTGGTGAAAGGGTTAACTAGGGGGCAATCAAGGGGTTAAAACCTTTATTAGATAGTATATGGGGGTCCCTGTCGCTATAAAACGCTGACGGCGAACCTAAATATTTATGTCCCTAACTAGCGTCACCAGTGACACTAATACAGCGATCAGAAAAATGATCGCTTAGCGACACTGGTGACAAGCCGAGGAGAGATGACATCACATCCTCTGCCTGTGTGTACTATACACAGGCAGGGGATGTTTCTCATTGGCTGGGAGCGATCGCGAGGGGGGGGCCACGATCGGATGGCCTCCCCCTCATCTCTGATCGCTGCCAGACAAATGCCGACCGGGGGGTCCGATCGGACCCCCCGCCCGCGGGAAGGCAATCACGTACCAGGTACGTGATTTTGCCTGCCCGTGCCGCTCTGTTCACGTATATATGCGTGAGGCGGTCGGCAAGTGGTTAATATCCATAGTCTGCAAGCATGCTGCATATATCCAGCTGCTGAACAAACCTTTAGTGTGCTGCAGTTTTTTAAAACTCCACCTCTCTGTATGTTTTGAGTAGTTTTTGCAGGAAGTTTATCTAACATAGGAATTATTTCTGTTGCATGCAATATACAGTGGAGACAGAAAGTATTCAGACCCCCCTTAAATGTTTCACTCTTTGTTATATTGCAGTCATTTGCTAAAATCATTTAAATTCATTTTTTTCCTCATTAATGTACACACAGCACCCCATATTGACAGAAAAACACAGAATTGTTGACATTTTTGCAGATATATTAAAAAAGAAAAACTGAAATATCACATGATCCTAAGTATTCAGACCCTTTGCTCAGTATTTAGTAGAAGCACCCTTTTGATCTAATACAGCCATGAGTCTTTTTGGGAAAGATGCAACAAGTTTTTCACACCTGGATTTGGGGATCCTCTGCCATTCCTCCTTGCAGATCCTCTCCAGTTCTGTCAGGTTGGATGGTAAACGTTGGTGGACAGCCATTTTTGTGCTTAGGGTCATTGTCTTGTTGGAAGGTAAACCTTCGGCCCAGTGTGAGGTCCTGAGAACTCTGGAGAAGGTTTTCGTCCAGGATATCCCTGTACTTGGCCGCATTCATCTTTCCCTCGATTGCAACCTGTCGTCCTGTCCCTGCAGCTAAAAAAACATCCCCACAGCATGATGCTGCCACCACCATGCTTCACTGTTGGGACTGTATTGGACAGGTGATGAGCAGTGCCTGATTTTCTCCACACATACCACTTAGAATTCAGGCCAAAAATTTCTATCTTGGTCTCATCAGACCAGAGAATCTTATTTCTCAGCATCCTGGAATCCTTTAGGTGTTTTTTTAGCAAACTCCATGCGGGCTTTCATGTGTCTTGCACTGAGGATAGGCTTCCGTCGCTGCAGTGATGGTTGACTTTCTACAACTTTCTCCCATCTCCCAACTGCATCTCTGGAGCTCAGCCGCAGTGATCTTTGGGTTATTCTTTACCTCTCTCACCAAGGCTCTTCTCCCCAATAGCTCAGTTTGGCTGGACGGACAGCTCTAGGAAGGGTTTTGGTCGTCCCAAATGTCTTCCATTTAAGGATTATGGAGGCCACTGTGCTCTTAGGAACCTTAAGTGCAGCAGAAATTTTTTGTATCCTTGGCCAGATCTGTGCCTTGCCACAATTCTGTCTCTGAGCTCTTCAGGCAGTTCCTTTGACCTCATGATTCTCATTTGCTCTGACATGCACTGTGAGCTGTAAGGTCTTATATAGACAGGTGTGTGGCTTTCCTAATCAAGTCTAATCAGTATAATCAAACACAGCTGGACTCAAATGAAGGTGTAGAACCATCACAAGGATGATCAGAAGAAATGGACAGCACCTGAGTTAAATATATGAGTGTCACAGCAAAGGGTCTGAATACTTAGGACCATGTGATATTTAAGTTTTTCTTTTTTAATAAATCTGCAAAAATGTCAACAATTCTGTGTTTTTCTGTCAATATGGGGTGCTGTGTGTACATTAATGAGGAAAAAAAATGAACTTCATGGAAAACATAAACGTAGTGCTATCCCATTGGAGAACTTGAAGATTTACACAGGTTCTTTCCTGAACAGTGCTGGGGCAGACAAGCACACTGCATTATTCAGTTCACCCTGGCTCGTTGAACAGTCTAGGGTAGTGATGGCGAACCTGTAGCGCGTGTGCCAAATCTGGCATGCAGAGCCCTCTCTGTGGGCACCCTAGCTAAGTTGCTGGATTGCTACCAAGGTCACATGACCTATAGTCGGGCCGCCTGTGATTGGTGCGCTGAGACAGATGCGGGCGGATTGAAAACCCCGAAGAATGAAGTCTAGTGATCGCAGGTAGAGGGAGATCCGATATGTCCTCTGGCTTGGAGATTCAGTACAGCTGATCCCAATCACTGCACTCAGCTGACGGCCATCACCAGCTCTATATAATGAGTGGGCAGGGAGGAAGGGCCAGTGCTGTGCTCAGTGGAGAGTGTGCGCTGGTAACAGCTCCAGGGTGTACCGAGATTTACCATGTAAGTGTCTTTGGTTCTATAATCTGATGCTGGACCGGTCGGTGTAGTCTGCCCCTGGAGGATAGGGGTTTGGAGCGAGGTGCACAGGTGGGGGGGGGGGAGCTGCACTTGCCTGGGAGGACAGGGACTACTAGAGGGGCCATTACTGTAGCCGACCATGTGTGATCTCCTCCCGAGGATCGGACATATGGTGGGGTGAGTGGAGTTCTGTCCTCCCCCTCTCCTCTGGACGCAGTCACATGACCTCTGACATGCCGCTCTGTAGACCTGTTGCAGTTTGGGCACTTGGGCTCAAAAAGGTTCACCATCACAGGTCTAGAGGATGTCTTTTTAAATATTTATTTTTTTAAGAAATTTGTAACATGAGAGGGTAGAGGGGTGTGGAATACACCATAATGCCAAACACAACTTGCAGAGGAAACTTTCTATCAGTTTCAGTAGCACAAGGACAGTTTGACCAGTACAGTCTATAGGTGAAGAAGACCATGCAGAAACATATAGCAGGAGTAATTGTAGACCAGGACAGTCTATGGGTGCACAGCTAAAGACCATGCACACAGTATAAGCAGAAATAGTAACAGACTGGAACAGTCCACGGTTCATGGCTGAGGACCATTAAGTAGATTTTAGCACAGGTATTGTTAGACTAGAACAGGCTGAATTTTTATTGCAGACCACAGTTTTCAACACAAATAGGCAGGCTGAAACAGTTCAAGCATCCACAGCTGAAGACCATAGTTAAACTGCAGCACAGAAATTAGGCTCTACTTACTGATCCCAGGGGTTGAGAACAAGTCCTTGGGCTCTGTCCATTAGGGGGCTGGCGGGAGGGGGGGGGGGGGAATCAGGTCTCCTCAGGTCTCCAGACAATTTAACAGCAGCCCAGCCACCATCTGGATACCTCCCCAGAGATTGTCCAGGCCCTGATAAATATTTAGGCAGGTTATCTGAATTCTCCCCCCTTAAGCTCTAGAAATTTCTACTAGAGGCAGGGGGAAGCAATCCAACTCCCAGCCTCTGAAACCATGAATAGACCAGAGCAAACAATCACTGTTCCTCTGTTTACAGAGTAAGCCAAAAACTAAATTTACCTAACAGCCTAACTAGGAGGGTGCTACATAAATACAATGTGTGTTAAACAGAAAAAGTATCACAATGCATAAAGCTATGCCTCACACATTATAGTAGATGTACTAAAGGAGTAAAGCATTTGCACAGGGAATTTTAATTTATCTTAGTGAATAAGGGAAAGCTGTTCTGACTTCATTCATCCAATCATATATGAGGAAAAATCCTATTTTTTCATATTTCTTGCATGGAATCGAGTATTTTTTAGTGAACTACATTCACCAAGGTAAGTAAAAAAAATCCTTTACAAAGTGAACATGCTCCATTCCTTTAGTAAAGCAGTCACATTGAAATCACATTCACTTTTTTTCCCATTTTGTCATTGTGTTTTCTTTTCCTTTTCTATCCTTCTGGGTAAGGTCAGTGCCACTGATAAGGCAGTACAACTGGTCCTGTTGTACTGGGCCCAGACCTCATCAGCTAAAGAAAGGGGCCCAGGGCAGCTTTATTGTTCATTTCTGCCTAAATGAATAAATGGATTTTACTAGACCATACCCCATCTCCTACGTGCTTACCATGGCTTAAATTACATTTTAATGGGCCCCATCAGGCCAGCAGAGGGGCCCTGGAGGTGGGAGCAGAGGAGGGACTTTTTTTGCCATTTTTGGGGTTTAGGCGGATAAACTCAGTGCTGCTGTTTTACTGCACCCTAGGGAGGTGGGTGGGGTGGGGCATCGGGAAGGCTGTATAGGGCCCCATAATTTCTAATAACAGCCCTATGTAAGGTGGAGCTTTTCCTAAAATTCACATTTCATATGAAATCAAAAGGGCACAAGCCATTATCTGTTTTCATTACTTTTAGACTCTGACCTGGATCAAATATGCAGTTTTCTTGAATTACTAAATTACTCTACTAAATGAGTAGAGCATGTTCAAGAAAAATTTAATTAGCTCCTTAAACCCACATTGTTTTGGTTCTTACAGTTTTAGCTAAAACATTAAAAGACTACAGTTGCCCTTTAAAGGTTAAGCATACTTTGAAACAATCAGACAAACAAGCTTGCTTCCTCCAACTTTAACTAACCAAACATCCCACACCTCAGCTGAATTCTTACCAAGTTCTTGAAGCCATGGCTGGCCACAGTGTTCCCCTATCACCAGCCTGGGTCTTTTTTTTCACTGTTGCTAGTCCTATAGAGTTCTATGGACTTCTACTGTGCACATGTAAACAGTAGGAGGAAGACCCAGAATGATAGGCTGTGACCGCTGCAGTCAGCTGTGGCTGCAAGAATTGGCAAGTATGTATTCAGGGTAGGTGGATTAATTTAGGTGTACGGAAGAGGGGTAAATATACTTTGATGGAAAATATACTTATGATTTAAGGTAGCGTTAAATTATGACAATCGTCTGAAATTCTAACTGTGGGTGGCCCTGCAGGTGCTGCCTAGCTCTACAAACTTTGATTAAAAATCGAAGGAGCAAGGCTGCAAACGGTCAACCAAACATTGTAGCCAGGTAGCTGCAGACACTGTTCAGAATACAATAAATGGAGCGGGAGGTCGGTGCATCCAGACTGTTAAGCATGGTTGAGTGAGAGAAAAAGTGTGTATGGCCAGCCTTAGACACAAGACAACAACCACTAGATCAAGCTTTTTTAAGGTAATTTTCTCATGTTTATGGTGACCCCCGTCTCCATCTGGTTGTCAAGCAGGTTAGAAAAAATATATGCAATATATATGTTTAAAGGTGTTGGTGGGCTTTCTCATTGAGGTGAATGGAGTTCAGGATAGGAAAAGGTTGCATGCATGGGAAAGTTCTAAAGAGTTGCAGGGTTATGTCTTGCAGGCTGTAAAGTAAAGATCATCATGGATCTTCATTTTAGATATATTACAAAAATGCTAATGGGTAAAGGGAGCTAAAAATGATAAAGATACTGAAAGCGCATTTATCCTTAGAGATTTTGGAACATGATACAGTATCACAGGGAAAGAATGTAGATGGGAAAATATAAACATTTAGAAGCTTTATCGTTTACAATATAATTTTGCTGTTTTCTCTCAGGAAAAACCACATAGATATCTAAAATGGTGGTATACATTGGCCACTGTCTCCAGTACGAATTTGCATACTATGACAGCAATCTCTTGGTATACCACTTCAATTGGATTAAAGTGGAAGTGTGCTTTTCCCATGTAGAAATTTACATGAAATCAACTTATCTACATTTTATTTCTACTCTTCTCTTTCAGTATTCCAAGCTCTAAACAAATACAGTAACCATTACAAAGCCAAATGATTATGTCTTGTTGGATTATTAATACTACAGAATAAGCAATGTTTATGAGATCTACAGTGCCTTGAAAAAGTATTCACACCCTTTGAAATTTTCCACATTTTGAAATGTTACAACCAAAAACTTAAATGTATTTTATCGGGATTTTATGTGATAGACCAACACAAAGTGGCACATAATTGTGAAGTGGAAGGAAAATGATAAATAGTTTTCAAATTTTTTTACAAATAAATATCTGAAAAGTGTGGCATGCATTTGTATTCAGGTCCTTTTACTCTGATACCCCTAACTAAAATCTAGTGGGACCAATTGCCTTCAGAAGTCCCCTAATTGGTAAATAGAGTCCATCTGTGTGTAATTTCATCTCAGAATAAATACAGCTGTTCTGTGAAGCCCTTAGAGATTTGTTAGAGAACCTTAGTGAACAAACAGCACCATGAAGAAGTTGTGGATAAGTTTAAAGCAGGGTTGCACTGTTCAATCCATCATTCGAAAATGGAAAGAGTATGGCACAACTGCAAACCTACCAAGACATGGCCGTCCACCTAAACTGAAAGGCTGGGCAAGGAGAGCATTAATCAGAGAAGCAGCCAAGTATCCATGGTGACTCTGGAGGAGCTGCAGAAATCCACAGCTCAGGTGGGAGAATCTGTCCACATGACAACTATTAGTCGTGCACTCCACAAATCTGGTCTTAATGGAAGAGTGGCAGGAAGAAAGCCATTGTTGAAAGAAATCCATAAGAAGTCCCGTTTGCAGTTTGCAAGAAGCCATGTGGGGGACACAGCAAACATGTGGAAGAAGGTGCCCTGGTCAGATGAGTCCAAAATTATTTTTTTTTTTTTTATTTTGGCTTAAAAGCAAAACGCTATGTGTTGTGGAAACAAACACTGCACATCGCCCTGAACATACCATCCTCACCGTGAAACATGGTGGTGGTAACATCATGTTGTGGGGATGCTTTTCTTCAGCAGAGACAGGGAAGCTAGTCAGAGTTGATGAGAAGATGGATGGAGCCAAATACAGGGCAATCTTAGAAGAAAACCTGTTAGAGTCTGCAAAAGACTTGAGACTGGGGCGGAGGTTCACCTTCCAGCAGGACAACGACCCTAAACATACAACCAGAGCTACAATGGAATGGTTTAGATCAAAGCATATTCATGTTTTAGAATGGCCCAGTCAAAGTCCAGACCCAAATCCAACTGAGAATCTGTGGCAAGACTTGAAAATTGCTGTTCACAGACGCTCTCCATCCAATCTGACAGAGCTTGAGCCATTTTGCAAAGAAGAATGTAAAAAATGTCACTCTCTAGATGTGCAAAGCTGGTAGAGACATACCCACAAAGACTTGCAGCTGTAATTGCAGTGAAAGGTGGTTCTACAAAGTATTGACTCAGGGGGGCTGAATACAAATGCACAGCACACTTTTCAGATATGTATTTGTAAAAAAAAATGGAAAACCCTTTATCATTTTCCCTGTACTTCACAATCATGTTTCACTTTGTGTTGGTCTATCACATAAAATCACAGTAAAATAGATTTACATTTTTGCTTGTAACATGACAAATTGTGGAAAATTTCAAGGGGTATAAATACTTTTTCATGGCCCCGTAGCTACGGGAAATTGGCCCATTTATTTGGCAAAGGTTAAAAGCCAAACTGCTGTGGGGAAATTAAGCCCGCACAGTCATTGAAATATATAAGACTCTCAAACTACTATGGTGAAAGTTGTTTGTGACAACGTAATCCTGTGTACAATGTTAGATAAGCGGATTATAAATTGTGTGATATCCATTTCTACATCTCCATTTCTTCTATTATTTGCTATGTAGACTATGTTTACTAACAGAGGAAAGTCCAGGTTATGTTCGGGGACATCATTAATATTATAAGCTCCTAAGACTGTTTAATGAAAGGTTCTGCGTTCTATGGTCTTTCTTGTATTAACATGCACACACTAATGCTTTTATTGAGAGGTAATGGTTCACTAAAAGGCCACAAAATTGAGGTGTATCATAATTCTCTAATTTCTGACAGAACAATCATAGCAATAGATATTAGTTTGTAGAACGCTACACCAGAAGTTATCCAGGTAAGTATTCTATGGGCCAATGCCTCTTATCTTTTGGTTTTAGGGGAACAGCATTACAGCATCATTGGTTGGTCTCAAACATCACAGCAAATAAGTTCAGAGGATGGTGATGGTGGGCTTTCTGAAGCAACAGAACCTTTATTGGGCCAACCACATGGCTCCTTTTAAGCTTTTGTGGTAGACATTTAAAGGCTGAAGCTCCTATTCCTGTTTGTGTGCCCAAGGCAAGTTCAACTTTCCAAGTTGGTTAGCATTTTCATTACAGAGCAAGAAAGGTCAGGTGCTGTATTATCATTATGTATAGATTTCATGTAAAATATTAAATCAGTCAGTCATGTGTAACACCCTTACATATGTAAAATCATATTATATTAAAGTACATTGAAAGGTTCTTGTGTGATATTCAAAACAGGACCCTCACCAGTTATAATTTGATGCACAAGCCTCATAAACTAAAATAAAACTTTTTTTTACCTCCCTTGAGTGAGTCAAATATTTATTTATTTGTTCCTTACACACTCCCACTCACAGACTCCGCAGTTCACAGTCGTAGGGTTTCAGCAATAGAAGACAGTGGGCAGGACTACATGCCACATCCTCGGCCTCCTTAGTGGCCTCACTGACCAGTAGGATGCAGAAAGACAGAGGCGTCGTCAGGGGATGGCTATTGGGGCTACACCCCTGAGTCTGGGGCCAACAGCCCCGAATCTCTTATCCCAGTCCAGAATGCAGGGGACAGGGGTGGACTGAGCTGTGGTAGCACTGACCCTGGCTCCAGCTCTGCCCCCGCCTCCACCTGACTCTACTCTTGGTCACTGCCCAGCATTCAAAACGGGGGAAGATTGCACTTCCTCCTCCTTCGCGCTAGTGCTGGTGGGGCCTGGCTTACAAGTTCTGGACTGGAGCGTCCCGCCGCTTGCCCGGTGGTGGCATGGAGTGCGGAGCAGCAGGGAGGGAGATACCTGGGCAGACACCGCCACCCTGAGCAGCATCCCCAGCGTCTCCCACAGCCTGCACTCTACCTATCAGTCCTCTCTCAGCTCGCTGTGACTGGAACAGGAAGAAGGCGGGAATTACAATGCGGCCACCGTGCCGCATCGATCCCCGCTTGGGCGGGTGGCTCTCCTCCTCTCCTCTGGCTGCCTCGCACACCAGCACCACGGCTGAGTTGCTGCTGCTGCTGCAGGACCTGCCTGAACACACGAAGTCTGTCTCCTCCTTGTCACTCAGGTAGGTCAGTCAGTGTGTGTGTGTATGTCAGGTACCAGGTCAGTGTGTGTCAGGTAGGTCAGTGTATGTAGGTCAGTGTGTGTCAGGTAGGTCAGTGTAGGTCAGGTATATCAGGTAGGTCAGTGTATGTCAGGTAGGTCAGTGTGTGTCAGGTAGGTCTGTGTGTGTCAGGTAGGTCAGTGTGGGTCAGGTAGGTCAGTGTATGTAGGTCAGTGTGTGTTAGGTAAGTCAGTGTATGTATGTCAGGTAGGTCAGTGTGTGTCAGGTAGGTCAGTGTGTGTCAGGTAGGTCAATGTATGTAGGTCAGTGTGTGTCGTGTAGGTCAGGTAGGTCAGTGTGTGTCAGGTAAGTCAGTGTATGTAGGTCAGTGTGTGTCAGGTAGGTCAGTGTATGTAGGTCAGTGTGTGTGTCAGGTAGGTCAGTGTGTGTCAGGTAGGTCAGTGTATGTAGGTCAGTGTGTGTCAGGTAGGTCAGTGTAGGTCAGTGTGTGTCAGGTAGGTCAGTGTGTGTAGGTCAGTGTAGCTTAGTGTGTGTCAGGTAGGTAGGTTAGTTTAGTGGTCAGCATTGATGGGCACTGGTAAGTCAGGCAGCAACCAGCAACCAGCAAGTGAGCTTACCTGTCACACAACCACACAACCCCTCCGCCCAACCAAAAAACTCAGCGCCACTAGAGAACGCCCCCCCCCCCCCCCCCCCCGTGCCGGCCTTGGACTTCGGGCTGAAGCCCCTGGTCTTTTTGCCACCTAGCAACGCCCCTGCAAAAAGGACAAGCTTGATTTTAGAGGAAACTTGCTTATAACATCAGTTACCAAAATCTTTTTCTCTAATGAGTTCTTTGACATGTTCTTTGCATGCGTTTACCTTCTCCAATTTTGCATTAGCAAAGTCACTGAATCCAAAGTGATATTTTCTAGAGTAAAAACTGGAAGCTCCCATTGACTCCCATATATGGAGAAAAGCAGTTATGCACCTTCAATACAAACCTTTTGCACTACATTTCTCACCTTTGATCGGGTACATTCTGACCCAAGGGAGGGAGAGTGGGATAGAAAAAACTGCAGTTAGAAATGAGGTGGATCCACTCTCATGGAGCAACCAAATGTTCTTGGTTGAATGAATCCACATTTACATTTATTATGTATGACTAGAACTGTACTTTTGTAAAACATTAAGCTGTTGTTATAGAACATATGACAACATATCTATCGCCATGTATTCTTTCATTCCCTCTTTCTTAGAACATTTTGCTTTAGGGGATTGTGGTGCATCACCAATCCCCCTTATGAAATCCCATTTATCCCCAAAGGTGGGTGCCTGGCTCAATTCACGCATCCCTCAACAATTTCTCAGCTTCTGTGTCTTGTATATGGAGGCAGATGTTTAACATCCTCTGTCCACCCCTTGGGCAGTACTGTGTATAACAAAGCCATTTTGTCATCATCAGTGGTGTATTTAGGTTTTGTGCTGCCCTAGGCCTGACTAAACTCATGCACCCCCTAATTTAAATACGACCCACCCATTCCTGTCAAGGCCACACCCCTTCCTATTTAAGACATGCCCTGTCATCTGTAAACCACACCCCTTTCTCTTTTAGCTGATGGGCACAGTGGCGGCAATTGATGGGCACAGTGGCTGCGGTTGATGGGCACAGTGGCTGCGTTTAATGGGCACAGTGGCTGCAATTGATGGGCACAGTGGCTGTGTTTGATGGCACAGTGGCAGCAATTGATGGGCACAGTGGCAGCGTTTGATGGGCACAGTGGCTGCGTTTGATGGGAACAGTGGTGGCAATTGATGGGCACAGTGGCTGTGTTTGATGGCACAGTGGCAGCAATTGATGGGCACAGTGGCAGCGTTTGATGGGCACAGTGGCTGCGTTTGATGGGAACAGTGGTGGCAATTGATGGGCACAGTGGCTGAGTTTGATGGTACAGTGGCGGCAATTGATGGGCACAGTGGCTGCATTTGATGGGCACAGTGGCTGCATTTGATGGCACAGTGGCTGCAATTGATGGGCACAGTAGCTGCATTTCATGCCACAGTGGTAGCAATTGATGGGCACAGTGGCTGCAATTGATGGGCACAGTAGCTGCGTTTAATGGCACAGTGGCTGCAATTGATGGGCACAGTGGCTGCGTTTGATGGCACAGTGGCAGCAATTGATGGGCACAGTGGCAGCGTTTGTAGGCACAGTGGCTGCATTTGATGGGAACAGTGGTGGCAATTGATGGGCACAGTGGCTGAGTTTGATGGTACAGTGGCAGCAATTGATGGGCACAGTGGCTGCATTTGATGGGCACAGTGGCTGCATTTGATGGCACAGTGGCTGCAATTGATGGGCACAGTAGCTGCATTTCATGGCACAGTGGTGGCAATTGATGGGCACAGTGGCTGCGTTTGATGGGGCACAGTGGCGGCAACTGATGGGCACCGTGGCAGCGTTTGATGGGCACAGTGGCGGCAATTGATGGGCACCGTGGCAGCGTTTGTTTGCACAGTGGCGGCAATTGATGGGCACAGTGGCATCATTTGTTGGCACAGGGGTGGCAATTGATGGGCACAGTGGCAGCGTTTGTTGGCACAGTGGCTGCATTTGATGGCACAGTGGCGGCAATTTATGGGCACAGTGGCAGCATTTGATGGGCACAGTGGCGGCAATTGATGGGCACAGTGGTGACATTTGATGGGCACAGTGGCTGCGTTTGATGGCACAGTGGCGGCAATTGATGGGCACAGTGGCAGTGTTTGTTGGCACAGTGGCGGTAATTGATGGGCACAGTGGCAGTGTTTGTTGGCACGGTGTTTAATGGGAACAGTGGCTGCGTTTGTTGGCACAGTGGCTGCATTACTAAAGCTGCCTGGGTAAACAAGTTTTTAAATTGGTCCTGACCCCTGGCTTGCTGTTTCAATAAATATCTATTCACTCGCTCTCATCAATCTGTGTACCTGTTCCCGCAGCTGTCGTCGTCCTCTCTCTCGTTCCTCCTCCTCTGGTCAGAGAGACCTGTCCAGACTCCCCGCCCCGAGCTGGAGAGCATGCAATGATGTCGCGTGGAGGTGGGTAGGCGGAGCTTCAGGCTCCGCCTCCGCCTCCACCAGTGCTATGTGTGTGCACCACAGTATGGCCATTGGCCAATAATACTGACGCCGACAGTGAGTCATGGTCCGTTTTATGGGGGTGGCAGTCGCTCCCCCCCCCCCGGCCAAGTATGAGTGAGTGCCCATGATGATACATAGCAAGGCAAGCCGCAGGAGGCTGTAGCTGAGAGGGAGCCGGCCTTGGGAGGCTGTATGTGAGCGGGACATGGGGAGGACGGGTCGGGGGGGGGGTTTCGTGTGGGGGGGTTGGCAAAAAGGCCGCCGCCCCCCCGCAAAGTGCCGCCCTAGGCTTAGGCCTTGTCGGCCTAGGCCAAGACACAGCCCTGGTCATCATGCACCCATGTGTATGATGTCTATACACTGCACAATAGATTGAAGGTGGAGTGTGGCAGAATTGGCAGTGCAGATCCATTGAGAAAGCATGCCGTTAATTTCTTGTCCCAGGCCTGTGTGGCCATAGAAAAGTGCAGGATACACAACAGACCATTCACTCTGGTTCATTAAAGTCTAGGGGTTATTACAAGAAAAACAAAATGGGAGGCGCGCACACCTAGTGCATTACTAATGATAATTTTATTAGTTAAAAAATTCATAAAGATGGGTACTCACCAAGTACAACTTTCAATGAGCCATGAAAACAGAGTGTATGGACATGCACAGGAGGACCACAACATGGGATAAAACTGAGGCATTTCGGAGGAGCACCCCCTTTCTTTAGAGCTAGGCACTGAGGAAGGGGGTGCTCCCATGAAACGCTTCAGTTTTATCCCGTGTTGTGGTCCTGTGCATGTCCATACACTATGTTTTTATGGCTCATTGAAAGTTGCACTTTGTGAGTACCCACCTTTATGAATTTTTTAACTATTAAATTATCATTGGTAATGCACTAGGTGTGTGCGCCTTCCATTTTGTTTTTCTTGTAGTTTCCATCGGATTACGGCTTCTGAGGAAGGCAGCATCCACCCAGTCTTGGGATACCCTTTACAATTTTCCTTGTTACCCTCTACTTCAGAAGACCCCTTAGCGCTGGAAGTAACTGTGTTCTTTTGTAAGTCTAGGGCTTATCTTTTTGAGAGTTTATTTGCTTGTAGAAACTTGTAAGGGGATTTGGGATAATGCAGGATACTCCACAACAGAATGTATTGCTAGCAGAGGAGAGGACACTTCTTATTCAGTAGCAGTAACATGGTAGGTAGACTGGAACAGTCTACAGTTACAGCTGAGGACCATGAAGTAGTTTAAGCACAGGTCAAAGCTAACAGGAACAGTCCACGATTTTAACGGTTGGTGACCATGAATTAGGTTAGCACAGAGAAAGGCAGAAAAGAACCGACCATGGTTCACTGCTGGGTCCCATTAAGTAGGTTAGCACAGATAAGGCAGAAAAGAACAGGTTACAGTTCACGGCTGCTCATTGGATCCTGGTGCATAATCAGTCTACAGGTGCAGATTCTTGCAAATTTGTCAATCCTTCAGGACACGGACCTGTCATCCGCCCACTCCTCTTATTGTGGCCCGCAAACCGGTTACCAAGTCGCTTAAGTGGCTCTCGCTCTTCAAAAGGTTGGGCAACCCTGATATAGAGCATGCATGCGACACTGCCGCTAGTGGTGCAGCACTAAATTCCCCAGTGGGTTAACCCTTTCTATTAAAACCGATGGAACAGGGGAATGGTGGCACTTAACTTTTGGAAAAATAAATAATTCCCAATGCTCACACATAGGACAATGGATTTCTCAGAGACTAACCATGGTCCAGGATCTTGAGAAGGCTTTTTGTACACAAGAGACTAAGAAGCACCATAAGCAGAGTCCAGTGCCTGAATGTAACATTCCAGTTTAAGGCAACAGCTGTCAAGAACTTGGTGTCAGCCATCAGGTTAAGGCATACACATACAAGCACGCTTATGGGTGGACTTGCATGCATGTCCAATGCTGCCAAGTGGCCTATTTAAACCTAAACTCTGCACTAGCCCTTTGCTGAATGGTCTTCAGTCTTGTTCATGGTATCCAGTTCCTGATACACATCTTCATTCTGTTACTGACCCGGACTGTTCTCTGACCTTACTCCCGGATTATCCTTGTCTGCTCATATACACTGTCTGCCTCTGCTACTGACCTCAGCTTAGACTACTGACCACACTTTTGCCTAGTAAATACTCACTGCCTGATTATTGGCAATGTCTGTCTCTTCCTGCTTCTAAATGTATCCAGGAGTCCTTCCACTCGGCTATCACTCAGCCAGGTTCAGGACCTGACTCTAACCTTAACTGGACATGGCATCCCCACAGTCCATCATCATCTGCACTTCTGCTCGTCAGATACCAGCACTCCTAAGTTACTGCTCGCAATGTCTACACCTTGGCAGTTGTGCTTTTCCTTCGCCCCTGGAGAACCTGTCTCGATGTTGAGGGGTGCTTGGACTGGAACTGAACAAGAAGCCACCCTCATCATCTCAGCCTCTGCATACAAGTATGTGACAGCAGCTTACTGATTTGCATTTGTCCAAATCCTCCTGAAGGTGGCATTATAACATAATTCCCATGTCCTTCAATGAACAATAAAGACACATTTTTGTTGTGGTTTTGGAAACATTCAGTTAAAAACAAAACCTTCTTGCTTACTCTTACATTCTCCTTAACTGGACAGATACACCAAAAAATAAACTGACTGGGGGGGTTTAACCCTTCATCTACTAGTTTTAGCTATACATACACTTTAATAAAAGAGAAATTGTAATTTTACTAAGTTAAAAATGTTTTGCAAGTTTTTTTAAATTCTTAAGCTTGTGTTCAATAGGAATTGATAAATTAGTGTCTGTGTTTGGCACTCTTCCTTCATTAGTAATTCTGCTGTAAATTGTGATCACAATAAATGAAGAAAACTCTTACCATTGCCTTTGGTGAATTTTTGAACTACATGGAAATCCCCTCTGCCACTGAAATTATCAGCTTGTTCCACCAAAGCATCCTTAACTGCCTGGTAGCCATAAAGGACAACGTGGGGCTTCTGACCAAGGTAGATAGTGAAGACTGGGCCATATTTGTTGCTCAGCTGTAGTAATGTTGTAACATTAGTCAAGATTTAAAACATATGGAATAAAAACAATGCACATAAGAGAAGTAAAGAATCATAGCAAAAAGTAACAAAGTGAGATACAAATAATACATGATATAATTTTAAGTTAGAGGTCTGCTGTACACTTTGATTTTCATTTTTCTCAAAACTTTCATTGTTTTTGCAACTGTTTCAATACTTGATTTAAAATCTTTGCATAAAAGCTAAAATAAAAATAAATAAAGATTTATCATAAGTTACCTCTGTGATGCTTTGCTTGTGGTTTATTGTAGGCTTTCTAATAAGTAAGCCAAGCACTGCTGGCTTACTTTTTGGTTAATTCTACAAGTCCAGAGCCATTCAGCTACCTTAACGTAATTTGATCTACTACTATTCAGGCTATTTACAACAAAACTGTAAATTACAAAAGTCCCCTGGTTTGGCTTCGGCCAACAATAGATTTAAAGTGGTTGTAAACCTTCATCCAGTGAAGTGAACAGCCTCAGATGATACAAAGAGATGAAACAAATCCTCCCACATAGGTTTTACTTGTTTATCTGCAGTCTTCTCTTCTCTACACCCCTTCAAAAGGGCAGAAAAGTATAAAAATCTTTCTTCATCTGTCAGGAGCCAAGAGGAGGGGGCGGAGAGGCTGCAGTAACAGTGTGTGAGAGCTGATTGGAGGAAAGGCACCCCCCCCACCCACACACACACAGCAGAAGAACTGTGTTCTGAATAGACACACTGTCTGCTGAGCTCCCTCCCACACAAACACAAATGCATTTTATGTGTTGCGGAAAACTTCTCAGAAGTTACAATGCTGATAACCGAGAATCAAAGCACCAGAGAGAAATGGCACATAGAGCCTTGGAGAGAGATTATTAAACACTATATATACAGTATCTCACAAAAGTGAGTACACCCCTCACATGTTTGTAAATATTTTATTATATCTATTCATGTGACGCTACTGAAGAAATGACACTTTGCTACAATGTAAAGTAGTGAGTGTATAGCTTATATAACAGTGTAAATTTGCTGTCCTCTCAAAATAACCCAACACACAGCCCTTAATGTCTAAACCGCTGGCAACAAAAGTGAGTACACCCCTGAGTGAAAATGTCCAAATTGGGCCCAAAGTTTCAAACTTTTGTGTGGCCACCACTATTTTCCAGCACTGCCTTAACCCTCTTGGGCATGGAGTTCACAGGTTGCCACTGGGGTCCTCTTCCACTTCTCCATGACGACATCACGGAGCTGGTGGATGTTAGAGACCTTGTGCTCCTCCACTTTCCATTTGTGGAAACCCCACAGATGCTTAATAGGGTTTAGGTCTGGAGACATGCCTGGCCAGTCCATCATCTTTACCCTTAGCTTCTTTAGCAAGGCAGTGGTTGTCTTGGAGGTATGTTTGGGGTTGTTATCATGTTGGAATACTGCCCTGCGACCCAGTCTCTGAAGGAAGGGGATCATGCTCTGCTTCAGTATGTCACAGTACATGTTGGCATTCATGGTTCACTCAATGAACTGTAGCTCTCCAGCACTCATGCAGCCCCAGACCATGACACCCCCACCACCATGCTTGACTGTAGGCAAGACACACTTGTCTTTGTACTCCTCACCTGGTTGCCGCCACAGACGCTTGACACCATCTGAGCCAAATAAGTTTATCTTGGTCTCATCAGACCACAGGACATGGTTCCAGTAATCCATGTCCTTAGTCTTCTTGTCTTCAGCAAACTGTTTGTGGGCTTTCTTGTGAATCATCTTTAGAAGAGGCTTCCTTCTGGGATGACAGCCATGCAGACCAATTTGATGCAGTGTGCGGCGTATGGTCTGAGCACTGACAGGCTGATCCCACCCCTTCAACCTCTGGAGCAATGCTGGCAGCACTCATACGTCTATTTCCCAAAGACAACCTCTGGATATGACCCTGAGCACGTGCAATCAACTTCTTTGGTCGACCATGGCGAGGCCTGTTCTGAGTGGAACCTGTCCTGTTAAACCCCTGTATGGTCTTGGTCACCGTGCTGCAGCTCGGTTTCAGGGTCTTGGCAATCTTCTTATAGCCTAGGCCATCTTTATGTAGAGCAATAATTTTTTTTTTAGATCCTCAGAGAGTTCTTTGCCATGAGGTTGAACTTCCAGTGACCAGTATGAGAGAGCGAGAGTGATAACACCAAATTTAACATACCTGCTGCCCAATCACACCTGAGACTTTGTAGCACTAACGAGTCACATGACACCAGGGAGGGAAAATGGCTAATTGGGCCCAAATTGAACATTTTCACTTAGGGGTGTACTCACTTTTGTTGCCAGCGGTTTAGACATTAATGGCTGTGTGGTGAGTTATTTTGAGGGGACAGCAAATTTACACTGTTCAAGCTGTACACTTACTACTTTACATTGTAGCAAAGTGTCATTTCTTCAGTGTTGACACATGAAAAGATATAATAAAATATTTGAAAAAATGTGAGGGGTGTACTCATTTTTGTGAGATACTGTATATGTACTTTGCTTAGATTCCATGACTAGGGTTTACAACTATTTTAAGTAATCCTCTTCAAAAGAAACATGGGGGCTGCCAAGGCAGAGCTCCATCTTAAAATGCTAGTTACTTAATTATTATTGACTTTCTGGCTTCAACTCTTTGAGTCAAGGATAGCCCCTACCCACTCAAAATTTGATAGTGGGCACTGAAGATGAGAGCTGATTGGCGGAAAGGCACCCCCCCTCCACACAGCAGAAGAACTGTGTTCTGAATAGACAAGCTGTCTGCTGAGCTCCCCTCCCCCCCACACAAATGTATCTTATATGTCGAGAAAACTTCTCAGAATTGACACATGCTGATAGCAGAGGAACAAAGCACCAGAGAAAAATGGCACCTAGCGCTTTGGAGAGAGGTAATTAAACACTTCAGATATATGTGCTTTGCTCAGATTCCATGGCTGGGGTTTACAACCACTTTAAGTAATCCTTTTTAAAAGAAGCATGGGTGCTGCCAAGTCAGAGGTCCATTTTAAAATGCAAGATACTTAAGGCCCGTACACACAATCAGACTTTTTTACAACAAACATGCAAATTAGCTGTTTTGTAGCAACATCCGACCGTGTGTACGCTCCATCGGACAAACTTTTTCTGTTTCCATCGGACTTTTGTTGGCTGTGCGAACGCACAAACTTTCCGGCAACTAAAGTCCGATGGAGCAAAGTCCGATCATGTGTACACAAAAGCATCGGACTTTTGTACAAACTACAGTACGCAGCCGCGAGAATGTTTCCAGCGTGATTCCATTGCGCTGGTTCTCGGCGACAGGGTACTGTACATCTCGTGCTGGCTGCAATAGGAAAAACACATTTTCCTACTGTGGCGGGCACGAGAGGGAATTCCCCTCTGGGGGAATACCAGGCCCTTCGGTCTCGTAAGGATTTTAAGGAGAATCCCCTATGCCGAAAAAACGGCATTGGCCCCCTCCAAAATCCATACCGGCCCCTTATCTGAGCACGCAGCCTGGCCGGTCAGGAAAGGGGGTGGGGACGAGCGAGCGGTGAACCGTACCAGGCAACATGCCCTCAACATGGGGGGATGGGTGCTTTGGGGGAGGGGGGCGCCCTGCAGCCCCCCCACCCCAAAGCATCTTGTCCCCATGTTGGTGAGGACAAGGGCCTCTTCCCGACAACCCTGGCTGTTGGTTGTCGGGGTCTGCAGATGAAGGGCTTATCGGAATCCAGGAGCCCCTTTAATAAGGGGGCCCCCAGATCCCGGCCCCCCACCCTATGTGAATGAGTATGGCGTACATTGTACCCCTACCCATTCACCTAGGGAAAAAAGTGTCAATAAAAAAAACACATTACATAGGAGAAGAGGCCAGAGAGAGCGGAGAAGAACCGGACACCGGGAGAAGACACCTGAGAGACCCCCGAAGTCGGAAGAAGACCCCGGAGCTGCCTAATAAATTACTTTAAAAACCTGTGTAGTGTATTTTTTTATTGACACTTTTTTCTCTAGGTGAATGGGTAGGGGTACGGTGTACCCCATACTCATTCACATAGGGTGGGGGGCTGGGATCTGGGGCCCCCCTTATTAAAGGGGGCTCCCGGATTCCGATAAGCCCTCCGCCCGCAGACCCCGACAACCAATGGCCAGGGTTGTCAAGAAGAGGCCCTTGTCCTCATTAACATGGGGACAACGTGCTTTGTTGTGGGGGGGCCACAGGGTGCCCCCCTCCCCCAAAGCACCCACCCCCCCATGTTGAGGGCATGCGGCCCGATACGGCTCAGGAGGGGGGCCCTCGCTCGTCCCCACCCCCTTTCCTGACCGGCCGGGCTGCATGCTCGGATAAGGATCTTGTATAGATCTTGGGGGGACCCCCACATAGTTTTTTCGGCGTAGGGGGTTCCCCTTAAAATCCATCCCGGACCTAAGGGCCTGGTATGCCCCTGGAGGGGAACCCATGCCGGTTTTTTATTTAAAATTTGGAGTGGAGTTCCCCCTCAAGATTCATACCAAACACAGTGCCTGGCATTGGCGGGATCCAAGTCGGATCCCCGCACCAGTGTGAACCCAGCTCGCAACGTGTCAATTTCGCCGATAAAAGCGGTGAGATTGACACAATATCAGACAACAATACAGAAGTTGACCAAAGGGTGGTGGTAAAGAGCTGAAAAACCACGTGATTTGGTGAAAGTTGGCTGGAAAAGTCCTGTCGTCTGTATGCAATACAAACTTATGGCCAACGCCCTTTGTACAAAAATCCACAGGAAAGTTTGTACAAAGTCCTATCGTGTGTATGGGGCTTTAGCTATTGTTGACTTTCTGGCTTCAACTCTTTTGAGTCAAGGAAAGTCCCTACCCTCTCACAATTTGATATTGGGCACTGAAGATGCCATCAAGTTAAAAACCCAAAAGGAGGTATATCTCTAATTATATAATGTACATTAATATCAGTTAAAACTGTTATTGTGCTTCTATTTTATACAATTGGTCTTTGTTAACATATTAAAACATATACCTCCTTCAGTGACTTGACCAAGTCTGTGGTGTCCAGTTGATGAAGGTTGCCCAGTACAGGAATGGCTCTGGGACCTGGTGGAAGCTTACCCTTCTTCTTATTAAGAATCACCAGGAAGGACAAACAGAGAACAACCAATGCAATGGTCATAGAACGAAACTCTATCCTTTCCCATCCTGAGAAAATAATTAAACAGAGAAAATATAGTATATGCATCTATTGGCTGTTGATTTCTATACTGAGCTGAATGGGAAACAGTTTGTAAGAAAAAAAAAAAAAAAAACATTTTTCTCTTGCCCATAATTGTCTGTAGACAGGAGCACTCACCAGTAAACAAAATGTCCACTTCTCCACTGGACCTGTGCAGTTCCAAGACCAGCGAATCAAAGATCTGATGTGGCAGGCAGGTGGGCGTAGCATGACGTGATGATGTCATGGCAAATGGTGCCAGCCTGATGCTGGTATTGCAGCCTAATTGTCTGCGGTTGGGAAGCTGGTTCATAACATCAAGCACAGAGGCTCTTACACTGTGTAGTGTCATAGTCAGGGTTGCCAACCATTCGTTAATTTACGTTGTATCACATTTTTTTTAAAAAGAGATATTTTCTTCTGGTAAGTAACTGTCAGTGGACTGAAACAATCACCAGTAAATATGTCCCCTTGACCTCTGGATATACACTGTGCAAGTGCAGTTTTGAGACCAGAAGATCAAAGATCGACTGAGCTTAGGGTGATTGAACCACAGAAAAAGATATCCCTCTTGAACTGGGACTTTAATAGACCACCAACTCTTGAAATAAATTTTGTAAATTTTATTGATATACCTAAAAACAGACGTAAAAACGTCTATGACATACACAAAAGAACGTGCATTCCATACAGAATAAGTATGAGATCAAAACAGGAATTATACAAATGTGATATTAGATGTACTCTCCTGGGGTTGATGTACCTCAATACCCGACGCGTTTCCGGTATTCTGATACCTTCATCAGGGTCTTGGGAGCTGCAAGCATTTACAAATGTATGGATTCCGGTGAAATGACCTTGTGTTCAAGGTCCCCCCAAAGTTCAATCATGTATTTTTCATGGATGTCAGACCCAGAGCCTAAAAGAATTATGTACTCATTGGATTGCCATAGTCTGGGTTCATTAAATGAGCTAGAGTACGGTAGGCCTTCATTAGGGGCTGTCTTATACTGGCTGTATGCTGGATGGATAAATATCCAGAGGAGGCCCACAGTGGCCGGCTCCTGGGATAGACCCTTAGTGTGTCTGGGTCCAGGGGGGTGCCCTCCGCTCGTGCACCAGGAGGGCACCCCCCCGTCATATCTGTAATGATGAAAGCCTCCTTTTTTTCTGAGCTTAGACTGATAGACATAGTGTAATGATGTCATGGCAGGTGGGGCCAGCCTGGTGCCGGTGCTGCAGTCCACCTGTTTTTCTGTACCATAATCAGGAAGTTGATTATCGTAATGTACAGAGGCTCTTACATGGTATAGTGCCATATTTGTTGTGAATGATTGCCTATATTGACCTGATAGCCTTGGATATTAGACACACATTTTATACCAACACATATGCAATATTCTGTTCTGGTTTACTCTTGGCATCAACATCCACAGTTCAGTCCCGGTACATAGCAATATATACCAGAAACCATTACTTCAACGCTGTTAGGCCCATTTTTCAACACGACTCACTAGATGCTTTCCCCATCCCCAGTATTAGGCTCCTTAACTTCCAAAAGTTCCCATGCTTAAATAAAAAAAAAGAGAAGACTAGACATCATTTTATAGTAATGAGTTCAGAGCTGCTAATTAAACATTTATTCATGCTCAATTTTTGTTACACTCGCTGCGTCATTTTTTATCTGTAGAGCAAGACAGTTTATTTGTGAGAATTGCATATATTGTTTATACTGTTTAAATATTGACTCTTTTAGTTTGAAACAGGTGTTTCCATCACCATCGCCACAAAGCGTGAAAAGCATATACTACCAGGAAGCTGTAGTGCAGCCTTTCTAAAGCTTTTTAACTCAAAAAAGCTTTTAACTTTTAAATGTCAGGGAATCTATGCTAATAATTATTATATCTACAAGACATTAAGTTGTAAATATAAGAAATGCGATGCACTTGGCAAATTTGACATCCTGGGCTTCTATATACAACAATATTATTTTTAACATTGATGAAATAAAAAAAAAATAATAATGGCCAGAAATGAAATGCAGACAGTAAAAATTGTAGTGCTCCTTCACATTCAGTGGGTTCATTGGAAAAGTGAAACCTTACATTGATGGCTGGTGGAGAAGTCCCCTCTTACACTGGTGGTTAGTGGGGAGAATGTCCCCTTTACAATTACCTAAAAAATAATTGTGGCCAGTGGTAGCATATCTCAGAAGCAGAAATTGCTCATTGGTCAAGGAACCCCTAGCAGCCTCTTGATTAACTCTGAGGTTCTTGTATTTAACATCACAGCTATCACGCCTTTCTATTTCCCCATTTTATAAAATTGTATTTAACCACTGCCCTTCCTTCCTCTGAGTGGGCGTCATACGCAGCGTGGCCATCGGAAATGAGGAGTGTCCCTCGGGACACAACCCATCCCCGATCAGGGTAAAGAGCCAATGAAAATGGCTCTTTACCACATGACTGGCTGTGTCCAATCACAGCCGGTCACATGTGTTGTCTTAGTTCTCACCACTCGTGCACGCAGCACGGCGATCAGGGATGAGTCGTGCCCCTTGGACACAGCAAATCCCTGATCAGGGTATAGAGCCAATAAAAATGGCTCTTTACTACATGACCGGCTATGTCCAATCACAGCTGGTCACAAAAGTCAATATACGGCGGTAACTCGTGACAAACTAGGTCCTCTTCCTCACACACTGTTCCAATGTGAGGAGAAGATCTGATAACAATGAGTTACCAATTACAGTGCAAAACAAAGTCCCCAGATTGCCCCCAAAATAAAGAGGACCTGTCTCCAGCCCAGAGTACCCAAGTACCTATCTGCAGCCCAGAGTACCTATCTGCAGCCCAGAGTACCCATCTGCAGTCCAGAGTACCCGAGTACCTGTCTCCAGCCCATCACAGTACCAGAGTACCTGTCTCAAGCCCATCTGAGTACACAAGTACCTATCTCCAGCCCATCAGAGTACCAGAGTACCTGTCTCCAACCCATCGGAGTACCTATCTGTAGTCCATCAGAGTACCTAAGTACCTATCTGCAGCCCATCAGAATACCTGAGTACCTGTCTCAAGCCCATCAGAGTACCTGAGTACCTGTCTCAAGCCCATCAGAGTAACCAAGTACCTGTCTCGAGCCAATCAGAGTACAAGAGTATACCTGTCTCCAACCCATCAGAGTACCTATCTGCAGCCCATCAGAGTACCTGAGTACCTGTCTCAAGCTATCTGCAGTCCATCAGAGTACCCAAGTACTTATCTGCAGCCCATCAGAGTACCTGAGTACCTGTCTCAAGCCTATCAGAGTACCCGAGTACCTGTCTCCAGCCCATCTGGGTACCTATCTGCAGCCCATCAGAGTACCTGAGTACCTATCTGCAGCACATCAGAGTACCAGAGTACCTACAGTGCCTTGAAAAATTATTAATACCCCCTGAAATGTTCCACATTTTGTCATGTTACTAAAAACGTAAATGTATTTTATTGGGATTTTATGTAATAGACCAACACAAAGTGGCACATAATTGTGAAGTGGAAAGAAAATAATAAATAGTTTTCAAAATTGTTTACAATTAAATATGTGAAAAGTGTGTCGTGCATTTGTATTCAGCACCCTTTACTCTGATACCCCTAACTAAAATCTAATGAAACCAATTGCCTTCAGAAGTCACCTAATTTGTAAATAGAGTCCACCTGTGTGTAATTTAATTTCAGTATAAATACAGCTGTTCTGTGAAGCTCTCAGAGGTTTGTTAGAGAACCTTAGTGAACAAACAGCATCATAAAGGCCAAGGAACACACCATACAGGTCAGGGATAAAGTTATGGAGATGTTTAAAGCAGGGTTAGGTTATAAATAAATATCCCAAGCTTTGAACATCTCATGGAGCACTGTTCAATCCATCATCTGAAAATGGAAAGAGTATGGCACAACTGCAAACCTACCAAGACATAGCCGTCCACCTAAACTGACAGGCTGGGCAAGAAGAGCATTAATCAGAAAAGCGGCCAAGAGGACCATGGTAACTCTGGAGGAGCTGCAGAGATCCACAGCTCAGGTGGGAGAATCTGTCCACAGGACAACTATTAGTCGTGCACGCCACAAATCTGGCCTTTATGGAAGAGTGGCAAGAAGAAAGCCATTGTTGAAAGAAAGCCATAAGAAGTCCCGTTCAGGGCCGTTTTAATGAGTGGGCACCCCTGGGCACTGCCCAGGGGCCCCAGCTGCATGGGGGGCCCCTGCACTTTACCTGTCCCCTTGTAAACATGTACTGCAGTGCTCTGCTTTGCCATGTCAATTGGGTCAGCAGGAGTGTCAGCGGTGCGGGGCTGCCTTTAACACTCCCCTGACATTTATTCAAGTTAGACTGTCCCGGACCTCGGGGATCTTCACTATCTCCCGAGGCAGTAGGAGTTTATGGGTGGAGCCAAGGGTGTGGCTGCCTCTTCCACTCCTCCCAAAGACTCAACTTTACTCAGGAGCAGGAGAGACCACAGCAGCCCCGGGAGTCTTTGCATCCAGGAATCCTGTAAGTGACTGAGCACATGTCACTGCATACTGCACTAACCTTCCAATATTTCACCCTATACTATCCAAACCTACCACTATACCCCCCTATCTACCCACATCTGCCACTATACCTCCCTATCTACCCAAAACTGCCACTATACCTCCCTATCTACCCACATCTGCCACCATACCTCTCTGTCTACCCACATCTGCCACTATACCTCTCTATACTACCCACATATGCCACTATACCTCTCTATACTACACACATCTGCTACTATACCACCTACATTACCCAAATCTGCCACTATATCACCCATTGCTACCCAGACCCTCCACTACACTACCCTAACCTGCTATTATACCACCCTATACTACCCAAACCTCCCACTTTACCACCCTATACTACCCAAACCTCCCACTATACCACCTATACTACCCAAACCTGCCACTATACCACTTATACTGTACCCTCATGACCTCCCCTTTACTGTGTCCTCCACCCCCCCTTTACTATGCCCTCCTGTCCCCCCCCCCGTACTGTGTAAAGTCATACATTAATACAGGCCGCTGATAGGCTGGGAGAGGCATTTATGGCAGGGGGCAGTGTGTACAGGGAGGGGGATAGTTTCAAAAAGGAGTGGGAGCAGTGTGTACAGGGAAAATGTCAGTGTATACAGAGGGTCAGTGTATATGGGGGGGGGGGGGGGGGGGCAGTGTGTAGAGAAGGCGGACAGTGTGTATAGGGGTTGAATTTAATTTGGGATAATTCCCTGGTTGTGTGTATTTTTTGTTGCTAATCAGACTCGAAAGCCACGCCCAATATGTAGCATCATTTTGCCACACCCACTCCTTGCCACCATGCACATAGCTGGCCAGAGTTGATGGGAAGATGGATGGAGCCAAATACAGGGAAATCTTAGAAGAAAACCTGTTATAGTCTGCAAAAGACTTGAGACTGGGGTGGAGGTTTACCTTCCAGCAGGACAATGACCCTAAAAAAAACAGCCAGAGCTACAATGGAATGGTTTAGATCAAAGCATATTCATGTGTTAGAATGGCCCAGTCAAAGTCCAGACCTAAATCCAATTGGGAATCTGTGGCAAGACTTGAAAATTGCTGTTCACAGATGTTCTCCATCCAATCTGACAGAGCTTGAGCTATTTTGCAATAAAGAATGGGCAAAAATGTCACTCTCTAGATGTGCAAAGCTGGTAGAGACATCCCCAAAAAGACTTGCAGCTGTAATTGCAGCGAAAAGTGTCTCTACAAAGTATTGACTTAGGGGGGCTAAAAACAAATGCACTCCACATTTTTCAAATATTTATTTGTAAAAAGTTTTGAAAACCATTTATCATTTTTCTTCCACTTCACAATTATGTGCCACGTCGTGTTGGTCTATCACATAAAATCCCAATTAAAAACATTTACCTTTTTTGTTATAAACTGAAAAATGTGCAAAGTTTCAAGAGGTATGAATACTGTTTCAAGGCACTGTAGTTGTCAACCTTCCCTCATAAACTGGGAGGACAATTTTTCTCATTAGGAGAAAATGGGGGTGCAGTTTGTGGAGCCATGGAACATTTTAAAAAATTGGCGAACAGTCCTCCTAAAGAGTAAGGATGAGCCAAACACCCCCCCGGTCCGTCCGAACACCCCCCGGTTGAGCAGCTGCGCGCCCCCGGGGGCGCGCCCCCAGGGGCGCGCATCGCGGCGATCATTGTTGCGGGGTGTCAGTCTGACACCTCGCACCACACAATCTAGGTAAAGAGTCTCTGACGGAGACTCTTTATTACGTGGTCAGCCGCGTCCAATCACGGCTGATCACGATGTAAATAGGAAGAGCCGGTGATCGGCTTTTCCTCACTCGCATCTGACAGATGCGAGTAGAGGAGAGCCGATCGGCTACTCTCCTGACAGGGGGGGTCTGTGCTGATTGTTTATCAGCATAGCCCCCCTTCGGATCCCACCCAGGACCACCAGGGAATCCACCCAGGACCACCAGGTATGCCCCCTAGACCCCCTAGGGAAATACTAATCTGTGCCCAGGCAGCTGCCAATCAATGCCCAGGTAGCTGCCAATCAGTGCCCACTCACAATGCCTACCACTGCCAGTGCCACCAGGGATTCCTATCAGTGCCCCCCATCAGTGCTGTGTATCAGTGCCCATCAGTGCCCAGCAGTGCCGCCTATCAGTGCCCATCAGTGCCCAGAAGTGCCGCCTATCAGTGCCACCCATAAGAACAAATCTTTGCAGCTTTTTAGTGCCCATCAGTGTTGCCTATCAGTGCACATCAGTGCCCACCAGTGCCACCCAGTGCCACCCATGAGTGCCCATCAGTGCCGCCTATCAATGCCCATCAGTGCTGCATATCAGCGCCACCCATCAATGCCGCCTACCAGTGCCCATCATTGCCGCATATCAGTGCCCATCGTCAATGCCCGCTCATTGGTGCCACCTCCTCGGTGCCGCCTTATCAGTGCCCATCAGTGAAAGAGAAAACTTATTATTTACAACTTTTTTTAACAGAAACAAAAGCAAAACTTTTTTTTTTTTCAAAAATTTTGGTCTTTTTTTATTTGTTTAGCAAAAAATAAAACCACAAAGGTGATCAAATAACACCAAAAGAAAGTTCAATGCAAAAAAAAGTTTTAAAAACGGATGTTTTTTCGGGAACAGTGATTTTAATAATGCTTAAAGTAAAACAATAAAAATGAAATATTCCTTTAAATATTGTGCCTGGGGGGTGTCTATAGTATGCCTGTAAAGTGGTGCAGTTTTCCCGTGTTTAGAACAATACCACAGCAAAATGACATTTCTAAAGGAAAAAAGTAATTTAAAACTGATTGTGGCTGTAATAAATTGTCAGGTCTCGGCAATATGGATAAAACTCATTGAAAAAAATGGCATGGCTCCCCCAACCCCCAGTTCATTACCAGGCCCTTTGGGTTTGGTATGAATATTAAGGGAAACTCTGAACCAAAATGAAAAAAAAAAATTGCGTGGGGGTCCCCTTCAGGTCTGATATGGAAATTAAGGGGAACCCTGTGCCAAATTGGCCCCGCCCTCAGCTATATAACAGCTGTCACCAAGAGGAAGCGTCACTCTCCAGGAGCCTCCCAGGAGCCTCCCATGGAGGCGGAACTGGTGCGGGTTTTTTTTTCATTTTCGGTCCATCGGGCGGCGTGGATTTACATCGCGGGACATTTTTATTTTTTTATCTTTTAATAAAGGACTTGTCCCAAGCTGTCTCTTGTCTTTTTTACCATTTTTGACACTTTTTTTGTGAAATGGTAGGGGTACTTGTACCCTGTTACCAATTCACATAGGGGGGGCGGAATCTGGGGATCCCCTTGTTAAAGGGGGCTTCCAGATTCCGATAAGCCCCCCGCCCGCATACAACCACAACCACCGGGCAAGTTTCAGACCCCAAAGCACCCTCTCCATGTTGAGGGCATGTGGCCTGGTATCGTTCAGAAGGGGGGGGGGGCGCTCTCTCTTGGCGCAGGGTTCCCCTTAATTTCCATACCAGACCTGAAGGGCCTGGTATGGATTTTGGGGGCCCCTCACGCAATTTTTGAAAAAAATGTTGGTTTGGGGTTCCCCTTAATATTTATACCAGACCCAAAGGGCCTGGTAATTGACTGGGGGGGGGGGGGGAACGGGGGACCCATGCTATTTTTTTCAATGAGTTTTATCTAGATTGCCGAGACCCGACAATTTATTACAGCCGTGATCAGTTTTAAATGACAATTTTTCCTTTAGAAATGTCATTTTGCTGTGGTACTGTTCTAAACACGGGAAAAATGCACCACTTTACAGGCATACTAAGGACACCCCCCAGGCATGATATTTAAAGGAATATTTAAGTTTTATTGTTTCACTTTAAGCATTAAAAAAGTCACTGCTCCCGAAAAAACGTCCGTTTTAAAAAAAAATGTTTGCATTGATACATGTCCCCTGTCGCTGAACATCCGAACAACCAAAGTTTGTTCGCCCATCATTACTAAAGAGGGACACTTGCAACAATGCAATGGTAATGTGCAAAGTGTAGAAAAGGTCAAACCAATTATTTACAATATATTGCTTTATATTAGTCACAAATGGGAAGAGAATTTTTAAATTTGCTTTAAAACATCGCCTTCCTAATATACTGTAGAAGGTACCTAAATATTATTAACTCCAGCCCTCATCTCTTCCCCCAAAAAAGAGAAATAAATTGGACAAAGGTTCCAATGCAAAGGTTTCATAAATCCCATACCAATCAAGTGAATTGATTCTTTCTCAACTCTGGATATCAAAAAATGATAACTGGAAACTGATTGACTGTTATGGGCAGGATCTTAGCATACTTTTCATACTAAAGCCCCAAATATTTGTTCTTAATCTTAGACGAGTAGAACACTGTCCCTAGGTATATTAACAAATAGGTCTAATAGAATTAAACATGAAAAGCATGACGTACAATATATGATTTAACTTATTACAAGCAATCAGACTTAAGCTTTCTTTAACATATCTCAATACAGTAAAGGTTAAAATTTGACTGAAAGCTATGCCTTAACACAGCACTGTAACATTGCTCTGTAATATGGCATTTGTAAGCATTTACCTCTAATTTTAAGATTATAAAATGATTAATTTCTCCTGACCTGTTACTATTATAGGCAGCATCTTTGATCTCCACCTGTCCTGGGGTCTTGATGGGATTAAGCTGTATTTGCCTTGAGGACAATCACTTATTGGACTGTGTGCCTAATGAAAGTATTACTGAAGCTTCATACTGTGAAACCCAGTGGATACCTCCCCTTTGAGATAATGTTCTATTGAAGATCGAATATCAGATCTACACCTGTTCTGGATTTTTTCCAACACTCAGTTAAAACCTGAAATATCATATAGTCATACTTACATAGAAGAGACACAGATGGAATTTTTTTTACCACTAACATTTACATCTTCAGCACTTGTCACCTGAAGCATGGATGAATTTGCTGTATGGAACACTTTACCACAAAAACCAAAACCATATCTGTTGAGGGGAGGACTGGGGAGTTAGAGGGATACAGGGGATGGGTTAGCTATGGGGTGCTGGAGTGAGGTTTGGGCTTGTTGGGAGGGTGTGTGAGTGGAGGGGTGGGATACAGGTGGGAGGGTTGGCAGGGTTAGCGGACTACCCCTGCATGGGGGTTGTGGACACACATCGTATATTTTTGGCAATTTTAAATTATATTTATGTCCCCTATAAATAAACTGCATTTGCTAGCCTTTGAGGTGCTCTATCATTATGTGTTTTGTTTTTGTGGTACAGTATTTTTGGAAGCACCTCTCCTTCATTTTGGGTTGGACACTTTGCAGAGTTACCACTCCCAGGATTCCTTTCTTGGTGGGGTTGTTTGCATTTGTATTGAGCACTTTCCATTCGCCAGTACAGGAAGTGTGTTGTAGAAAATACTTTACAATCCCAGGAAATCTTCATTGCAGTACTGCCACCTGTCTTGCTCACAGTACTAAAAAAGAGGACTACAGTTATTGTGTGTACTTTGGCCGTCAGAGCTACTGATCTGCTTCGGTAACTGCATCAGAAGTTGTACATATTGTCCAGTCTATGAGTGTATGTACAGTGCATCCGGAAAGTATTCACAGCACTTAATTTTTTCCACATTTTGTTATGTTACAGCCTTATTCCAAAATGGATTAAATTCATTATTTTCCTCAAAATTCTACAAACAATACCCCATAATGACAATGTGAAAGCAGTTTGTTTGAAATCTTTGCAAACTTATTAAAAATAAAAAAATGAAAAAAAAAAACTATGTACATAAGTATTCACAGCCTTTGCTCAATATTTTGTTGAAGCACCTTTGGCGCCAAATACAGCCTCAAGTCTTTTTGAGTATGATGCTACAAGCTTGGCACACCTATTTTTGGGCAGTTTCTCTGATTCTTCTTTGCAGGATGGGTAGTGTCGGTGCACAGCCATTATCAGATCAGAGATGTTCAATCGGGTTCAAGTCTGGGCTCTGGCTAGACCACTCAAGGACATTCACAGAGTTGTCCCGTAGCCACTCCTTTGTGATCTTGGCTGTGTGCTTAGGGTCGTTATCCTGCTGGGAGATAAACCTTTGTCCCAGTCTGAGGTCCAGAGCGCTCTGGAGCAGGTTTTAATCAAGGATATCTCTGTACATTGCTGCATTCATCTTTCCCTCGATCCTGACTAGTCTTCCAGTTCCTGCCACCTAAAAACATCCCCACAGCATGATGCTGCCACCATCATGCTTCACTGTAGGGATGGTATTGGCCAGGTGATGAGCAGTGCCTGTTTTCCTCCAGACATGATGCTTGCCATTCAGGCCAAAAAGTTCAATCTTTGTCTCATCAGACCAGAGAATTTTGTTTCTAATGGTCTGAGAGTCCTTCAGGTGCCTTTTGGCAAACTCCAGGTGAGCTGTCATGTGTCTTTGCTGAGGAGTGTCTTCCGTCTGGCCGATCTACCATACAGGCCTGATTGGTGGAGTGTGGCAGAGATGGTTCTTCTGGAAGGTTCTCCTCTTTCCACAGAGAAACACTCTGGAGCTCAGAGTGACCATAAGGTTCTTGGTCACCTCCCTGACTAAGGCCCTTCTCCCCGATCACACATTTTAGCCGGACAGCCCGCTCTAGGAAGAGTCCTGGTGGTTCAAAACTTCTTCCATATATGGATGATGGAGGCCACTGTGCTCATTGAGACCTTTGAAGCTGCAGACATTTTTCTGTACCCTTCCCCAGATCTGTGCCTCCATACAATCCTGTCTCTGAGGTCTACAGACAATTCTTTGGACTTTATGGCTTGGTTAGTGCTCTGACGTGCACTGTTAACTGAGGGACCTTATATAGACAGGTGTGTGCCTTTCCAAATCATGTCCAATCAACTGAATTTACCACAGATGGACTCCAATCAAGTTGTAGAAACATCTCAAGGATGATCACTGGAAACAGGATGCACCTAAGCTCAATTTCGAGTGTCATGGCAAAGGCTGTAAATACTTATGTGATTTTTTTTGTTTTTTATTTTTAATAAATTTGCAAAGATTTCAAACAAACTTCTTTCACGTTGTCATTATGGGGTATTGTTTGTAGAATTTTGAGCAAAATAATGAGTTTAATCCATTTTGGAATTTGAAACAAAATGTGGAAAAAGTGAAGCGCTGTACATACTTTCCGGATGCACTGTATATTTGTATTGTGTGCATGATTACCTTGAGTTACAAAAAAAGACATGGAAAAGGTTGGATCTCTAGTCTGTGTTTAGATTTTATTGGTGGCCTTTATCTACAAAATTTTTTCTCGATCTCTTATGCAACGGAGTTGCGACGGAGTTCCAACGAAACGGACTTGCCTAAACACGATCGCACCAAAGTCCGATCGTTTCGAACGTGATGATGTACAACCGGACTAGAATATGGAAGTTCATAGCCAGTAGCCAATAGCTGCCCTTGTGTCCTTTTTGTCTGTCGGACTAGCATACAGACGAATGTATTTTTCGATTGGACTCGAGTCAGTCGGAAAGATTTGAAACATGTTCTGTTTCTAGGTCCGTCGGAATTTTCGACAGAAAAGGTCCAATGAAGGTCCGATAAAGCCTACACACGATCGGAATGTCCGACGGAATCGTTCCGTCGGACCTTTTCTGCCGGACAGTCCACTCGTGTCTACGCGGCAAAACAGTGTGGGTAACCTATTGTCACCATAGCGGGCTCAATGGGTGTGCAAGGGCACACCTGGGGAAGGTATGGTGGCTTACTATTTACATAAGAGTACACCTCTGTTCTATGGATCTGATTGCTCCATATAATGTTCTGAGAGACATGCAGATATAATACTGTTAATCTATTTTCAAGCATGACGAATTGGTAATATTGACGATTTAGAGATTATTATTTCTTTTTTTTAATTAAAATCTATTTACAGTTGAAGAAACACCCATGTATTGTTCAAGGCTATGTCAATATTTTTATATAGTGAAAGGGGAGCAGCAGAAAAAATGTTCCCATACAACGCACCATCAATTAAATACTACATAATATTTATATATTTATTTTACTCTATTTCGACACTCTATCTATCTATCTATCTATCTATCTATCTATCTATCTATCTATCTATCTATCTATCTATCTATCTATCTATCTATCTATTTGTGTGTGTGATATACATTAGTGGCTTAGTATGAAATATTGTATACACAGTATCTCACAAAAGTGAGTACACCCCTCGCATTTTTGTAAATATTTTATTATATCTTTTCATGTGACAACACTGAAGAAATGACACTTTGCTACAATGTAAAGTAGCGAGTGTACAGCTTGTATAACAGTGTAAATTTGCTGTCCCCTCAAAATAACTCAACACACAGCCATTAATGTCTAAACCGCTGGCAACAAAAGTGAGTACACCCCTAAGTAAAAAAAATGTCCAAATTGGGCCCAATTAGCCATCCCCCCCCCACCCCCCTGTGTCATGTGACTTGTTCATGTCACAAAGTCTCAGGTGTGAATAGGGAGCAGGTGTGTTACATTTGGTGTTATCGCTCTCACTCTCTCATGCTTTTCACTGGAAGTTCAACATGGCACCTCATGGCAAAGAACTCTCTGAGGATCTGAAAAAAAGAATTGTTGCTCTACATAAAGATGACCTAGGCTATAAGAAGATTGCCAAAATCCTGAAACTGAGTTGCAGCACGGGGGCCAAGACCATACAGCGCTTTAACAGGACAGGTTTCACCGAGAACAGGCCTCACCATGGTTGCCCATAGAAGTTGAGTGCGCGTACTCAGTGTGATATTCAGAGGTTGTCTTTGGGAAATAGATGTATGAGTGCTGCCAGCATTGCTGCAGAGATTGAAGGGGTGGGGGGTCAGCCTGCCAGTACTCAGACCATACGCCGCACACTGCATCAAATTGGTCTGCATGGCTGTCGTCCCAGAAGAAAACCTCTTCTAAAGATGATGCACAAGAAAGCCCGCAAACAGTTTGCTGAAGACAAGCAGACTAAGGGCATGGATTACTGGAACCATGTCCTGTGGTCTGATGAGATGTCAAGCGTGAGTGGTGGCAACCAGGTAAAGAGTACAAAGACAAATGTGTCTTACCTACAGTCAAGCATGGTGGTGGGAGTGTCATGGTCTGGGGCTGCATGAGTGCTGCCGGCACTGGGGAGCTACAGTTCATTGAGGGAACCATGAATGCCAACATGTACTGTGATATACTGAAGCAGAGCATTATCCCCTCCTTTTGGAGACTGGGCCACAGGGCAGTATTCCAACATGATAACGACCCCAAACACACCTCCAAGATGACCATTGCCTTGCTAAACAAGCTAAGGGTAAAGGTGATGGACTGGCCAAACATGTCTCAAGACCTAAACCCTATTGAGCATCTGTGGGCCATCCTCAAATGGAAGGTGGAGGAGTGCAAGGTCTCTAACATCCACCAGCTCAGTGATGTCATCATGGAGGAGTGAAAGAAGACTCCAGTGGCAACCTGTGAAGCTCTGGTGAACTCCATGCCCAAGAGGGTTAAGGCAGTGCTAGAAAATAATGGTGGCCACACAAAATATTGATACTTTGGGCCCAATTTGGACATTTTCACTTAGGGTTGTACTCACTTTTGTTGCCAGCGGTTTAGACATTAATGGCTGTGTGTTGAGTTATTTTGAGGGGACAGCAAATTTACACTGTTATACAAGCTGTACACTACTTTACTTTGTAGCAAAGTGTAATTTCTTCAGTGTTGTCACATGAAAAGATATAATAAAATATTAACAAAAATGTGAGAGGTGTACTCACTTTTGTGAGATTCTGTAAATATTTATCCAGTCTTGTATCCAGCCAGCAGTTTAGGGTCCTTTGCACATGTTTTTTTCTGTCTTTTTTTAGTAGCTAATGTTGACAATTACATATACAAATGAATGAGTCAGAGAAGTGACTTCATTATTTGAGATTTCAATCAGACAAAGTGAGCCTGAAGGCAGGCTTCAACTGCTTTGCAGTTTATTTAGCTAACCCATAGTTTTCAAGGAATCCTTTGTCATGCAATAACTGTATGTTTATATAACAAAGACTGTATACATAAAGGATTTAAAATGTTAGTTTAAAACATTGGCCCTTAAAGTATAATAATAAAATAATACTGGCCCAAAACAATTATAGTATCTATTTAAAAGGAATTTAATGTAAATAATTAATTTAATCCATTTTTGAATAAGGCCGTAACATAACAAAAGGTGAAAAAAGTGAAGTGCTGTGAATACTTTCCAGATACTTTTGGATAGAAAGGGGAAGGCCTACAAGAGATATTAATTACTGTGTCCCTACATCTGAGATTTTCTACCAATGGTTAGCCTTCTAATAAAAACATACAGTGCCTTGCAAAAGTATTCACCCCCCCCCCCCTTGGCATTTTTCGTGTTTTGTTGCCTCACAACCTGGAATTAACATGGATCGTTTGAAGATTTGCATCATTTAATTTACAGAACATGCCCACAACTTTGAAGATGTTTTTTTATTTTTTTATTGTGAAGCAAACAGCAAATAGGACAAAATAACAGAAATTCAATGTGCATAACTATTCACCCCCCTAAAGACAATACTTTGTAGAGCCACCTTTTGCGGCTATCACAGCTCCAAGTCGCTTTGGATAAGTCTCTATAAGCTTGCCACATTTTATCACTGGGATTTTTGCCCATTCCTCCTTGCAAAACTACTCCAGCTCTTTCAAGTTGGATGGCTTGTGCCCGTGAACAGCAATCTTTAAGTCTGACCACAGATTTTCTATTGGATTGAGGTCTGGGCTTTTACTAGGCCATTCCAACACATTTATATGTTTCCCCTAAACCACTCAAGTGTTGCTTTAGCAGTGTGTTTGGGGTCATTGTCCTGCTGGAAGGTGAACCTCCGTCCTAGCCTCAAATCACACACAGAGTGGTACAGGTTTTGCATAATAATATCCCTGTATTTAGCACCATCCATCTTTCCCTCAACTCTGACCAGTTTCCCAGTCCCGACTGCTGAAAAACACCCCCACAGCATGATGCTGCCACCACCATGTTTCACTGTGGGGATGGTGTTCTTTGGGTGACGTGATGTGTTGGGTTTGCGCCAGACATAGCGTTTTCTTTGATGGCCAAAAAGTTAAATTTTAGTCTCATCAGACCAGAGCACCTTCCTCCATACATTTTGGGAGTCTCCCACATGATCTTCGCAAACTCAAAACATGCCATTTTGTTTTTTGCTGAAAGTAATGGCTTTCTTCTGGCCACTCTGCCATAAAGCCCAACTCTATGAAGCGTACGGCTTATTATCATCCTATGTACAGATACTCCAGTCTCTGTTGTGGAACTCTGCAGCTCCTCCAGGGTTACCTTAGGTCTCTGTGCTGCCTCTCTGATTAAAGCCCTCCTTACCCGGTCCGTGAGTTTTGGTGTGCGGCCGTTTCTTGGCAGGTTTGCTGTTGTGTCATGTTCTTTCCTTTTGGTTATGATAGATTTGATGGGGCTCCTAGGGATCATCAAAGATTTGAATATTTTTTTTTTAGCTAACCCTGACTTGTACTTCTCAACAACATTGTCCCTTACTTGTTTGGAGAGTTCCTTGGTCTTCATGGCAGTGTTTGGTTAGTGGTGCCTCTTGCTTAGCTGTTGTAGCCTCTGGGGCCTTTCAAAAAGGTGTGTATATGTAATGACAGATCATGTGACACTTAGATTGCACACAGGTGGACATCATTGCACTAATTATGTGACTTCCTGTCAGGGCTGGGCTCAGCCCTTCCTTCTCTGAGCTGGCTATTCAGCTGTCGGCTAATTGCCAGCTCCTTTCTCTCCACAGTGACTCAGCTGTTGATGATCTGCTCGTCAATCCTGCCTACTTAAAGCCGTCCAGCTCACTTCATCTCTGCCTTCGCCTTTGGTCACATCTCAGAGACTTTTTCCTGCATTCTTGTTGGTGGCTTGCTCGGCTGACGTCCCTTCTGGCTCCTGATCCTGCTTGCTGTACTACTATGCTAATCTCTGGCTTTCTGACATTGGCAGTGGCTGACTACCCGATCTGGTTACTGAACTCTGGCTATGTATTGACTTACTCTGTTTACCTTTTTATTATTATTAAACAAGTGTGATTAACTGTACTTCTGTCTCGGTCTGATTCATGGTTTCTGACACTTCTGGAGGTAATTGGTTGCATCAGAGCTTTTTATGGGCTTCATAACGAACGGGGTGAATACATACGCACACGCCAATTATCACATATAATTCAGATTAAAAAAACATTGAACTAAAGGCTGTTATGTAACAAAATAGGTAAAATGCCAAGGGAGTGAATACTTTTGCAAGGCATTGTATTACTGTCTGGGCCTTCATGTCCTGGAAGGCAACTAGTCCCCCATTTCTTTCATGGACATCACAGGGACAAAAAGTGAGGGGAATTTCCCTAGTGGGTTCACAGATGGAAATAAAAGCATGGAAAAGAAGAAAATTGTGTGATGCCAGATTTTTTTTAAAAGCAGTAGGTATTCCCAGTAAGGTCTTAAGCACTGCAGGTCTAAAGCAACGGTTCTCCCTAGGCAGCTCTAACAGGAGCAATGGCCAAAGGTCAGCTCTTTTCTTGAGCAGGGACTGAGTGTGCAAGAGAAGAGTGCCAAAAGTGTACCATATAAATACATTTAATTTTATTCAGACCTATATCATAAATAAACAACACATTGTGGGGGTGCAGGGGGTCCCTCTTTATCAGGGCTTGGTACTGTTGAACAAAGTGAGTACTGGACTGATAAAAGTCAGGGATCCTGAGGGGTAATTAGTATAATCACTCCTATATAATTTACATAATACAATTACAAGAAATACAAGTGACAAATATTTTACATCTATCCAAAATAAAAAAATAAATACAGTATATAAATAAATATATTTAAAAAAAATGGATGTACAGAAGTAGATCTGAACTTAATCACTAAAAATTCATATACACTTTAACGTGTTAATGTAAATTTAAATGTTGTTTTTAAATCTGTAGCTTTGATTAAAATACCTAATTATCTTCAAAGGCGTTGGGCTCTACCAATTGTACGGTGACAACTCTCTCCCGATCGTGTTCCTGCCACCCTGTCACATACTGTTAACCCTTTGTGTAGACTGAAAGCTGTTAATCTGTTGGGCTACCAGTACACATACACTATATTACCAAAAATATTGGGACACCTGCCTTTACACGCACATGAACTTTAATGGCACCCCAGTTTTCGCCCGTAGGGTTCAATATTGAGTTGGCCCACCCTTTGCAGCTATAACAGCTTCAACTCTTCTGGGAAGGCCGTCGACAAGGTTTAGGAGTTTGTCTATGGGAATTCTGCCAGAAGTGAATTTGTGAGGAAAGGCACTGATGTTGGACAAGAAGGCCTGGGTCACAGTCTCCGCTCTAAATCATCCCAAAGGTGTTCTATCTGATTGAGGTGAAGACTCTGTGCAAGCCAGGCAAGCTCCTTCACCCCAAACTCGCTCATCCATGTCTTTATTAGCTGTGCTTTGTGCACTGGTCCAAATCATTTGGTGGAGGGGGGATTATAGTGTGGGGTTGTTTATCAGGGGTTGGGCTTGGCCCCTTAGTTCCAGTAGAACTCTTAAGGCGTCAGCATACCAAGACACTTTGGACAATTTCATGCTTCCAACTTTGTGGGGACACTTTGGGGGTGGCCAGTTCCTGTTCCAACATGACTGCACACCAGTGCACAAAGCAAGGTCCATAAAGACAAGGATGAGTGAGTTTGGGGTGGAGGAACTTGACTGGCCTACACAGAGTCCTGACCTCAACCCCATAGAACACCTTTGGGGTGAATTAGAGTGGAGACTGAGAGCCAGGCCTTCTCATCCAACATCAGTGCCTGACTTCACAAATGCGCTTCTGGAAGAATGGTCAAACATTCCCATAGACACACTCCTAAACCTTGTGGACAGCCTTCCCAGAAGAGTTGAAGCTGTTATATCTGCAAAGGGTGGGCAAACTCAATATTGAACCCTACGGACTAAGACTGGGATGTCATTAAAGTTCATGTGTGTGTAAAGGCCGGCGTCACAACACTTTTGGTAATATGCAGAGCTTTTAAGTGAATACTTGATCAAAGTGTCTTTTTTTTCCAAGGAAGATCATTCCAAAAAAATGTATTTTGTTTTTCAACAGAAAAACTGATCATTCAAAAGATACACTGTAAGTACCATGTAATATCAACACAATGTCAGGGATTTGTATATTTGTATTGTGTGCTTGATTACCTTGAGTTACAAAAAAAGACATGGAAAATGTTGGATCTCTAGTCTGTGTATAGATTTTATTGTTGGCCTTTATCCACAAAAGATTTCTTCTATATCTCTAACACTGTGGGTAACCTATTGTCACCATAGCAAGCTCAATGGGTGTGCGAGGGCACACCTGGGGAACGTATAGCAGCTTACCATCTACATAAGAGTACACCTCTGTTCTATAGATCTGATTGCTCCATATAATGTTCTGAGAGACATGCGGATATAATACTATTAATCTATTTTCAAGCATGACGAATTGGTAATATTGACGATTTAGAGATTAATTTTTTTTAATTAAAATGTATTTACAGTTGAAGAACCACCCATGTATTATTTGATCCTATGTCAATATTTTTATATAGTGAAAGGGGAGCAACTGGAAATATTTTCCCATACAACACACCAACAATTAAATGCTACATAACATTTTTATATTTATTTTACTCTATTTCAACACTCTATCTATTTGTGTGTGTGATATACATTAGTAGCTTAGTATGAAATATTGCATGTAAATACAGCGGGTAAAATAAGTATTGAACACGTCACCATTTTTCTAGGTAAATGTTTTTCTAAAGGTACTATTGACATGAAATTTTCACCACATGTCGGTAACAGCCCATGCAATCCATACATACAGTGGGGACGGAAAGTATTCAGACCCCCTTAAATTTTTCACTCTTTGTTATATTGCAGCCATTTGCTAAAATCATTTAAGTTCATTTTTTCCCTCATTAATGTACACACAGCACCCCATATTGACAGAAAAACACAGAATTGTTGACATTTTTGCAGATTTATTAACCACTTCAATACCAGGCACTTAGACACCCAGGCCAATTTTCAGCTTTCAACGCTGTCGCAATTTGAATGACAATTGCGCGTCATGCTACACTGTACCCAAACAGATTTTTTTATCATTTTGTTCCCACAAATAGAGCTTTCTTTTGGTGGTATTTGATCACCTCTGCGGTTATTATTTTTTGCGCAACAAACTAGAAAATTAAAAAAAAAAACAAGTTTTTCTTTGTTTCTGTTAAAATTTTTTGTAAATAAGTACGTTTTCTCCTTCAATGACGGACACTGGTATGGCTGCACTGACGGGCACTGATACGGCGGCACTGATGGGCACCGATGAGGTGGCACCAATGAGGTGGCACTGATGAGGTAGCACTGACGGGCACTGATGATGGGCACTGATAGGCGGCACTGATGGGCACTGATAGGTGGCACTGGTATGCGGCACTTATGGGCACTCATAGGTGGCACCGATGGGCACTCATAGGCGGTACTGATGGGCACTCGTAGGTGGCATTGATTGGTACATATGGGTGGCACTGATGGGTACTTATGGGTGCCACTGATGTGTGGCACTGATGGGCACTGATAGGTGGGCACTGATGGGCACTGATGGGCACTGACAGGTGGCACTGATGGGCAATGACAGGTGGCACCGATGGGCAATAAGAAGTGGCACTGATAAAACATATTGGGGGCATTGCTGGGCAGATCTGGAACATAATGGTGCCAATCAGTGCCCATTTGTGGGCACTGATTGGCACAGATTGGGCACATGTGGATGGCCATGGGGTACATACCTGGCCATCCACATGTTGCCCCTTCCCTGGTGGTCCTAGTGGTGATCCCTGGTGGTCCAGTGTGGTGATCTGAGGGGGGGCTGTGCTGATAAACAATCAGCACAGACCCCCCCTTTCAGGAGAACCGCCGATCGGCTCTCCTCTACTCGCATCTGTCAGACACAAGTGAGGAAAAGCCGATCAACGGCTCTTCCCATTGACAGCGTGATCAGCCGTGATTGGACACGGCTGATTACGTGGTAAAGAGCCTCCGCTGGAGGGTCTTTACCAAGATTGGCGAAGCGGTGTGTCAGGCTGACACACTGCTCCACCGATCGCTGCGATGCACGCCCCAGGGGGCGCGCAGCGGCATGTTATCCTGCTGGACGTCATATGACGCCCAGTCAGGATAACTGAACCACCGCCCGGCCGTCATCTGCTATGGGCCGGGCGGGAAGTGGTTAATAAAGAAAAACTGAAATATCACATGGTCCTAAGTATTCAGACCCTTTGCTGTGATACTCATATATTTAACTCAGGTGCTGTCCATTTCTTCTGATCATCCTTGAGATGGTTCTACACCTTCATTTGAGTCCAGCTGTGTTTGATTATACTGATTGGACTTGATTAGGAAAGCCACACACCTGTCTATATAAGACCTTACAGCTCACAGTGCATGTCAGAGCAAATGAGAATCATGAGGTTAAAGGAACTGCCTGAAGAGCTCAGAGACAGAATTGTGGCAAGGCACAGATCTGGCCATGGTTACAAAAAAATTCCTGCTGCACTTAAGGTTCCTAAGAGCACAGTGGCCTCCATAATCCTTAAATGGAAGACGTTTGGGACGACCAGAACCCTTAGTAGAGCTGGCCATCTGGCCAAACTGAGCTATCGGGGGAGAAGAGCCTTGGTGAGAGAGGTAAAGAAGAACCCAAAGATCACTGTGGCTGAGCTCCAGAGATGTAGTCGGGAGATGGGATAAAGTTGTAGAAAGTCAACCATCAATGCAGACCTCCACCAGTCGGGGCTTTATGGCAGAGTGGCCTGACGGAAGCCTCTCCTGCAAGACACATGAAAGCCCGCATGGAGTTTGCTAAGAAAACACCCGAAGGACTGTGGGGGTGTTTTTCAGCTGCAGGGACAGGACGACTGGTTGCAATCGAGGGAAAGATGAATGCGGCCAAGTACAGGGATATCCTGGATGAAAACCTTCTCCAGAGTGCTCAGGACCTCAGACTGGGCTGAAGGTTTACCTTCCAACAAGACAATGACCCTAAGCACACAGCTAAAATAATGAAGGAGTGGCTTCACAACAACTTCGTGACTGTTCTTGAATGGCCCAGCCAGAGCCCTGACTTAAACCCAATTGAGCATCTCTGGAGAGACCTAAAAATGGCTGTCCACCAACGTTTACCATCCAACCTGACAGAACTGGAGAGGATCTGCAAGGAGGAATGGCAGAGGATCCCCAAACCCAGGTGTGAAAAACTTGTTGCATCTTTCCCAAAAAGACTCATGGCTGTATTAGATCAAAAGGGTGCTTCTACTAAATACTGAGCAAAGGGTCTGAATACTTAGGACCATGTGATATTTCAGTTTTTCTTTTTTAATAAATCTGCAAAAATGTCAACAATTCTGTGTTTTTCTGTCATATGGGGTGCTGTGTGTACATTAATGAGGAAAAAAAATGAACCTAATTGATTTTAGCAAATGGCTGCAATATAACAAAGAGTGAAAAATGTAAGGGGGTCTGAATACTTTCCGTCCCCACTGTACAAAGAAACTGAAACAAATACGTTCAGAAATAAGTTTTGTGTAATAAAATGGAATAACACAGGGAAAAGTATTGAACACATGAAGAAAGAGAGGTGCAAAAAGGCACAGAAAGCCAAGACACCAGCTAAAGTCGATCAGTAATTAGAAAGCAATCCTGCCTCTTGTCCATGCAAATTAACATCAGCTGGTTCAGTCTCAACTGATGGCCTATAAAACGGTGTCTCATTACCAAGGTATCACATAAGAAACAGCCCATGATGGGTAAAAGCAAAGAGCTCTCTCAAGACGTTCACAACCTTATTCTTGCAAAACATACTGATGGCATTGGTTACAGAAGCATTTCTAAACTTCTGAATGTTCCAATGAGCAGTGTTGGGGCCATAATCCGGAAGTGGAAAGAACATCATTTCACCTTAATCTGGCCATGACAAGGTGCTCCTCGCAAGATTTCTTATCAGAAGAGTTGTCCAAGGACCACTTGCACAGAGCTTCAGAAAGACCTGGAATTAGCAGGTACAATGGTTTCAAAGAAAACAATAAATAATGCACTCAACCGCCATGGCCTGTATGCATGCTCACCACGCAAGACTCCATTGCTGAAGAAAAAGCATATTAAAGCTCAATTTAATTTTGCTGCACAACATTTAGACAAGCCTGTGAAATACTGGCATATTATAGTCAGGTCAGACGAGACCACAATTTAACTCTTTGGATGCTATTATACACACCATGTTTGGAGGTCAAATGGCACATCACCCCAAAAACACCCCCATACCAACAGTGAAGTTTGGAGGTGGGAACATCATGGTGTGGGGCGGTTTTTCAGCATACGGTACTGGCAAACTTCATAATGTTGAAGGAAGCATGAATGGAAAAATGTACAAAGACATTCTTGATAAAAATGCCATCTACCAGGATGATAAAGGTGAAACAAGATTGGATATTTCAGCAAGACAGTGATCCCAAACACAAAGCTAAGGAAACTCTCAATTGGTTTAAAAGAAAGAAAATAATTCTGCTAGAATGGCCCAGCCAATCATCCGACTAACTGACTTGAATCCAATAGAAAATCTATGGAAGAAAGAAACTAAAGATCAAAGTTCATAGAAGAGGCCCACGGAACCTTCAAGATTTGAAGATGGTTTTTGTGAAAGTCAAGTTCCTCCACCCCAAACTCGCTCATCCATGTCTTCATGGACCTTGCTTTGAGCACTGGTCCAAATCATTTAGTGGAGGGGGATTATGGTGTGGGGTTGTTTTTCAGGGGTTGGGCTTGGCCCCTTAGTTCCTGTAAAGGGAACCCTTAAGGTGTCAGCATACCAAGACATTTTGAACAATTTCATGCTCCCACCTTTGTGGGAACAGTTTGGGGATGGCCCCTTCCTGTTCCAACTTGACTGCGCACCAGTGCACAAAGCAAGGTCCATAAAGACATGGATGAGCGAGTTTGGGGTGGAAGAACTTGACTGGCCTGCAGAGTCCTGACCTCAACCCGATAAAACACTTTTGGGATGAATTAGAGTGGAGACTTCTAGCCAGGCCTTCTCGTCCATATCAGTGCCTGACCTTGCAAATGTGCTTCTGGAAGAATGGTCAAACATCCCCCTAGACACGCTCCTAAACATTGTGGACAGCCTTCCCAGAAGAGTTGAATCTGTTATAGCTGCAAAGGGTGGGCCAACCTAATATTGAACCCTACGGAACTAAGACTGGGGTGCCATTAAATGTCATGTGAGTGTAAAGGCAGGAGTCCCAATACTTTTAATAATATAGTGTATGTCACCTCCTCGCTGCCTGTTTTAACCCTTTAAATGCTGCACCTCTGTGCATTGCATACAGTTGAAGGAATGTTGTGGAGTTAAATGCAATTTAACATTTTTGCTAACAGGCAATAGGGGTTATTTACTAAAGGCAAATCCCCTTTGCACTACAAGTGCAAACTACAAGTGCAAAGTGCACTTCAAATTGCACTTGCAGTGCACTTGGAAGTGCAGTCGCTGTAGATCCGAGGGGGACATGCAAGGAGCATTAAAAAAACAGCATTTTAGTTTGCATATGATTGGATAATAAAATCAGCAGAGCTTCCCCTCATTTCAGATCTACCCCTCAGATTTACAGCGACTGCACATCCAAGTGCACTTTCAGTGCAATTTCAAATGCACTTTGCACTTGTAGTTTGAACTTGTAGTGCAAAGTGGATTTGCCTTTCGTAAATAACCCCCAATGTCTCTTCTGCAATAATAGAAACTTGTCTGTTCGCAATCCTTTGCAGCATATAGATGGAGCTGTGCACACGCATCTCCATTTAAATTTCCAGCACAGTGCCAATGTTTTGGATGAATGACTCTCAAGCAGGCACAGGAGGGACGTCATCCCAACTGGCCTAATCAAGATGTCTGAAGACCAGCACCTAGAAAAAGCTAGGTAGAAGATGCCGGGGCTGACGAAGGACCTCTCGGCGTTGGATCATTGGAGGAAGTGCTGTCTTTAGTTCTGCTTTATGTCATTCAGTTAGGGTTTAGATGTACTTTAATTCTGTGGCTAAAGCTGTCTATGTTACATGTTACGATCTGATTGTACAATCTACTTTACACCTTCCAACAATTTTGTAGTGCAAGTGCCTCCATGATTGGATACATTGAATGGATAGTTTAGGTAGGCAATTACAATACATCGTTTTGGTAAATCTAACGAAGGTTGCACAGAGATGTATTGTTGTATTATTGGACTGTGATGTGAATGACCAACCTTACAAAAATTAAATATCACTTCTAGGTAAGTCATTTTTTTAACAAAACAGCACAGTGTCCCTCTTGTTTTAAGGTTGCTCTTTCTCTCTCTATTGAGAAAGGTATAGCATGTCAAAAATCTTATGAATTTAGTTCCAGAGATTAGAAATGCTATAAAACATAGTTCTGTACATTCCGTTTCAGAACTCTATGACATTTATTGTGCAATAGGGTGTAATACACTGTACACTGAGAGCTGGAGGGAAGGTTTGGCACCACCACACTTGGTGGTCTTTATCTGCGTATGTTGGGCCTTCAGGGCCAAAACAGGGGAGAGAGGTGGGGTAGGGGGCAAATGCCTCAGGCGTTGCATTGAGAGGGGTGCTGCCGGGGGGTGACATCATCCAGGGAAAGATCAGAAGGTGGAGAGAGCTGGGACAGCACAGTCCCATCTACAGCACAGCCTGCCATGGAGAAGAAGAGTGTGGGCAATGACTGCAAGGATCAGGGTGGGGTGTGATGACCAGGTGTGAATTATCTTCTCCCTTCATTCACCCAGCTCAGCTGCATCCCCCCACTGGCCATCACTAGGGCAGCAGTGGGAGGCCAATAAATGGTGTAATTGAGTTGATTGGCAAGAACAAATATTCAAATCTTTCTGTTGGAAATTTCTGAAAATAAAGAACAAATGTGAGTCTTATTAAAAATTACTTTAAGATAAACTTGACAGTAACAATTTAAAATGTATAGTCACTAAAAATATATTATAGTTTGTCCTTTAAAAAGCGCTGCAGCTGAAACCATTACAAGTCCACTTGCTGATTCAGCACTAGACATGTGCATTCGTTTTCGTCCAAATGCATTTTCGCCCGAATTTCAGGTATTTTCGTTATCGCTGTAACAAACGATAACGAAAGTGCAGAATCCGAAAAACGAAAGATCTGACATAAACAAATGCTTTATTTTCGTTTTCGTTGCTACAACAGTTCGATATAGATAGGAGATTCGACATGATCATGACAATAACAATCTGTGTCCATCAAACCTGTGGTCGAATGTGCCTAACCTTAACTCTATTAGTCCAAGATTATTCTACATAGAGAGAAAAGATTCGACGTAGGAGAAAAGATTCGACGTAGGAGAGAAAAGATTCGACGTAGGAGAGAAAAGATTCGACGTAGGAGAGAAAAGATTCGACGTAGGGGAGAAAAGATTCGACGTAGGGGAGAAAAGATTCGACGTAGGGGAGAAAATATAAATAAAAATAATGATGATGATGAATGTTATTGGCTGATTGTAACCAAAAAGGAGGAGCAGTAAAATAGCTAGAACTAAGTACACACGTACTTTGGCTTATGGTGTCTGTTGAAAGTTCTAAGAAGATTCCACGGAGCAGGTAAACTATACGGCGTCGTACAGTTTAGCTGCTCTGTCAAATCTTCTTTGAACATTCGACAGACACCATGAGCCTTCAATGACAGATTCGACCTTAATTTGGATTTTTGGACGAATGCAATTTTTAACGAAAAACGGAATAAATAAAAACGAATTTCGGGAGTAACTAAATAAATTTATTTTTCAGACGAAAACGAAATTCTGAAATGAAATATTTCAGTGTGCACATGTCTATTCAGCACCACGGACAGAGAATATCAAATTCTAGACATGTGCATTCGTTTTCGTCCAAATGCATTTTCGTCCGAATTTCAGGTATTTTCGTTATCGCTTTAACAAACGATAACGAAAGTGCAGAATCCAAAAAACGAAAGATCCGACATAAACAAATGCTTTATTTTCGTTTTCGTTGCTACAACAGTTCGATATAGATAGGAGATTCGACATGATGATGACAATAACAATCTGTGTCCATCAAACCTGTGGTCAAATGTGCCTAACCTTAACTCTATTAGTCCAAGATTATTCTACATAGAGAGAAAAGATTCGACATAGAGAGAAAAAATTCAACGTAGGGGAGAAAAGATTCGACATAGAGAGAAAAGATTCGACGTAGGGGAGAAAAGATAAATAAAAATAATGATGATGATGAATGTTATTGGCTGATTGTAACCAAAGAGGAGGAGCAGTAAAATAGCTAGAACTAAGTACACACGTACTTTGGCTTATGGTGTCTGTTGAAAGTTCTAAGAAGATTCGACGGAGCAGGTAAATTATACGGCGTCATACAGTTTAGCTGCTCTGTCAAATCTTCTTTGAACATTCGACAGACACCATAAGCCTTCAACGACAGATTCGACCTTAATTTGGATTTTCGGACGAATGCAATTTTTAACGAAAAACGAAATAAATAAAAACGAATTTCGGGAGTAACTAAATAAATTTATTTTTCAGACGAAAACGAAATTCCGAAATAAAATATTTCAGTGTGCACATGTCTATCAAATTCCAGCGCAGTCTTTATTTTAGGCCGTGTTTTAAAGTATAACTAAGTAAAACTTTTTTTTTAGTTTTGGATAGAGTGGAGATGGATTAGAACCCCTATCAGTAATTATTGCTGTCTGTGCCCCTATTAGAGAGATTCACCCTCTCTATTTGTCCTGTTTACCATTATCATTGAAAGTAAAAGAAAATCCCAAATTTTGGGTTGTCCCCAGAAAAGTAATAGACGGGAAATCTTCCAATGGGGACACTAGTTCTGGTGACCTGGGGGCCCCCAAGGAATTCCCTTAATTTGAAGCATTTTCCTCTCACTTCCTGTTTGGCTATGGGACAGGAAGTGAAGGAAAATCTCCACAGTGGGAGAAAAAAAAAAATCTGACAGGGGTTATAGATCTTCCTTGTTCTATCCAAAATGAAAAAATAAAAAGTTCTGTCTATAGTTCAACTTTACTGAAATACCTGACACTTTTACCCCCTCCTGTCCAGACCAATTTTCAGCTTTCAGTGCTGTCGTGCTTTGAATGACAATTGCGTGGTCATGCAAACTGTACCCAAACAAATTTTTTATCATTTTGTTCAAACAAATAAAGCTTTCTTTTGGTGGTATTTAATCACCACTTGGTTTTTTATTGCTTGCTAAATAAATGAAAAAAGACGAAACATTTTGAAAAAAAAATTTTTCATTTCTGTTATAAAATTTTGCTAACAAATAATTGTTCATAAATTTAACCCAAAATGTATTCTGCTACATTTCTTTGGTGGAAAATAATCCAAATCAGTGTATATTATTTAGTCTGTGAAAGATATAGAGTCCACAAACTATGGTATATATATTTAAAAATTGATCAGTCCTAATGTACTGACTCATTTCTTGAGGCCCAAAAATGCCAATAGAAATATCCCCAAATGACCCCTTTTTGGAAAGTAGACAGTCCAAGGTATTTAGTATAAGGCATGGCAGGTTTTTTAAAGTTGTAATTTTTTTGTCATAATTTTTTGGAAAATGATGAAATAAAAAAAGTCACTTTTTTTTTAAAATACTGCCACCAGTGCAGTACAGCGTTATCATACAAATGGTGTGGTGGTGATCAGGGACACCGACTGGTGACAGTACGAAAAAAAAAAATTATAATTTTTTTTTTAATTAAATTTTTTTCCTTTTTTATGATTTTTTTTTTTTTACACACTTTGACCAGAGCAATACAGTGATACCTCGGTTCACAAAAATTTGCTTCGGTACGCGAACTTTGCTTCAGTTCACGAACACGAGCCGCGGCCATCTTCCCTGCTTTGACACGTGGTCGAAACTTCCTGTAGGTGAGATCACGGTCAAAGAGAGACACTGAAAGTGTACTGTGAAGACACTTACAGTATTGAGAAGCTTTTTGGTGTGATTTTGAGGACATACTGTACTGTTCCGGACATCCGGTATGGCTCCAAAGAAAATTCAGAGCACGCATGGTGTTATGGAGGGGGACTTTCCCTCCGAACAATAACTGCCTCCCACGGCCTTTCTCCATGCCAGAAGTCATCTCAAGCAGGTTAGTGTTCTCTCTCTTCATACTGTACTGTACTTTGTTTCATATTTTTGTGGTTCAAAAACCCCAAAAAATGTTCAGAACAGATTAACCTGATTTACATTAAACCCTATGAGAAAACTTGCCTCGTTCACGACCAATCCCTGTATAATATTACTATAGTAACATTGTACTACTCTGGGGAAGTGATCAGGATTTATTTATTTTTGTTACACATTATGTTTGCTTATAGCAATGTATTACATTGCTTTAAGCAAGTATTTTACTGAATGAAACTGATTCATTCAATCTGTTTTGTTGTGATTAGCTGTGATTTGTCAAAACTAATCACATGGTACAGATGGGCTGTGATTGGCCCTGTCTTTACCATGTGATCAAACTGACCAATCACAGCTAGCAATATATTTATACACACTGGGTGGCTTGAAAGGAAGCCATCCATTGTGTACAACTGTCATGTGACCTGCTGTGATTCGTCCTGGCGGTCACATGGTATGGGCAGTGAGCTGGTAAGCTGATCGGTCATCTGGGCAGGGCCAGTGACATATCACGCTGCTGCACGGCTGCGTGATCGGCACATCCTGACAGGATGTCATGTAACGTCCAGTCAGGATAACCAAGCCACCTCCAGGCTGTCAATCTGCTATTGGTCAGGTGGGGACTGGTTAAAGCTGAACTCCAGGAATTCAGCCACTTTATACACTGTGCTGGATCACTAGGGGTTAAGTCCAATAAGGTGCATGCCACCTCATGGGCTTATCTCTTTAATTTACAATTTGTAATTTTAGTGAATGCTGGGAACATAGTTATTGCTATAGTACTGGCTCTCTGGCGCTGGACCTTTTGCTCTCATCTACTGTAGCTGCTGGATTGCATGCAGCAGCTGTGCCCACCACTCCCCTCCTCCTGCCCAATCACAGAGCACTTTGTGTTTTGTCCACCCATTCACAAAATACAAAAGCTTCTGTGAATAACGGCGAGCAGCGGCAGACAGAGATGCTGCATGAGAAGACATTGTTTGTCCTATCAGAGCTCTGGGAGTGTAGTGATAGCTGCACTCCTGGAGCTCTGTAAAACTGTCAGATGTAAATAAAAGAGGTATGTCCACAAGGCGGCATGCACCTTATTGGACTTAACTCATAGTATGCCAGCGCATTTTACAAAGTGGCTGAATTCCGGAGTTCAGCTTTAACTCCAATAGAAAACTGCTTGAATATCATTTGATGTCAATTATCTTGATACCGACTGGGCAGAGGGGATAGCTACACTACAAAGAATGCAATAAGAAGTGCAAGAATGAAATCAGGGTGGCTACGAAAGACTATGAGAGACACATAGAAGAGGAAAGTAAAAGAATCTAAAGAAATGCTTTAGATATATTTACAGTAAAAAAGCGAGATCAGAGCACATTGCCCACATAAAAGACAATGATGGGAGGATGGTTACAGATAACACATAGAAGACAACTGTACTAAATGCTTTTTTTCTCTTCAGTTTTTACACAGGAAAAGGACGGGTATACCGACCACAAAAGTATTGTTACTAACACATCACAGGACGTACCCTTGTGGCTAACAGAGGACTGAGTCAAGAAAAGACTGGATAAGCTTAACACAAATCAATCACCAAGACCAGATGGCTTACACCCGAGAGTCCTCAAAAAACTCAGTCAGGGTAGACCATTGTTCCTAATCTTTGCGGACAGCATACTGACAGGAATTGTACCAGCTAATTGGAAAAAAGCCAATGTGGTACCAATATTCAAAAAAGGGCAGGGACATATTCCTGGAAACTACAGTCCAGTCAGCCTAACATAAATAGTAGGTAAATTATTGGAGGGGATGATAAGGGACTATATCCAAATATTTGCTGAAGATAACAGTATCATTAGTAATAATCAGCATGGGTTTATGAAGGGTTCTTCCTGCCAGACCAATCTGTTAACATTCTACAAGGAAGTGAGCTGCCGTCTAGATAGGGGGAGACCTGTGGATGTGGTATATCTGGATTTTGCAAAAGTATGCGATACAGTTCACCACAAACGCTTAATCTACAAACTGAGGTCTGCAGACATGAATCATAAGGTCTGTTCTTGGATAGAAAATGGTTTACAGGGACATGACCAAAGGGTGGTGACAAATAACGTGTACTTAGACTGGTCAGGAATAGTAAGTGGGGTACCACAAGGTTCTGTCTTGGGACCAATTCTGTTTAATTTATCCATAAATGATATAGGGGATGGGATAAATAGCTCAATCTCCGTTTTTGCGGATGACACAAAATTTAGCAGGGCAATAACTTCACGTCAGGATATAGAAATTTTACAGAAAGACCTGAACAAAATAATGGAGTGAGCAACTACATGGCAAATGAGGTTTAATGTGGAGAAATGTAAAGTAATGTACTTGGGGGCTAACAACAGAAACGCAAACTACTCACTAGGGGGAGAACATCTGGGGGAATCAAGAATGGAGAAAGATCTGGGGGTCCTGGTAGATAACAGGCTGAGCAATAGAATGCAATGCCAAGCTGCAGCTACCAAAGCCAGCAGAATATTAGCATGCATAAAAAAGGGGATATACTCCAGAGATAAAACTATAATCCTGCCACTTTATAAAACTCTGGTTAGGCCACATCTGGAGTCTTCCGTCTAGTTCTGGTCACCAGTCCTCAGAAGAGAGCTGGTGGAGCTGGAGAGAGTCCAAAGAAGGGCAACAAAACTAATAAGGGGATTGCAGGATCTTAATTACGAGGAACAACTACAGGCACTGAATGTATTCTCGCTGGAGAAGTGACGCTTGAGAGGAGATATGATAGCAATTTACAAATACCTCAATGATGATTCCAGCGTATGAAGAAAAAATCTCAAGGAGTGTAATGCCCCGTACACACGGTCGGATTTTTCGATGGAAAATGTGTGATAGGACCTTGTTGTCGGAAATTCCGACCGTGTGTGGGCTCCATCACACATTTTCCATCGGATTTTCCGACACACAAAGTTTGAGAGCAGGCTATAAAATTTTCCGACAACAAAATCCGTTGTCGGAAATTCCGATCGTGTGTACACAAATCCGACGGACAAAGTGCCACGCATGCTCAGAATAAATAAAGAGATGAAAGCTATTGGCCACTGCCCCATTTATAGTCCCGACGTACGTGTTTTATGTCACCGCGTTCAGAATGATCGGATTTTCCGACAACTTTGTGTGACCGTGTGTATGCAAGACAAATTTGAGCCAACATCCGTCGGAAAAAATCCTAGGATTTTGTTGTCGGAATGTCCGAACAAAGTCCGACCGTGTGTACGGGGCATTAGAGGCCACACTATGAGATTAGAGGAGGAGCAGTTTAATCTAAAGCTGCACAGGGTGTTTTTCACTGTCAGGGTGATAAGGCTGTGGAACTCCTTTCCACAATTGGTGGTTTCAGCGGGGAGTATTGATATTTTTAAAAGGCTATCGGATGTGCATCTTAAATAACAAAACATACAGGGATATGGGAAATAACTACCGACACTGACACATGTACACCTACACAGGCACACAGGTTGAACTGGATGGACTATTGTCTTTATTCAACCTTGCCTACTATGTAGCTATGTAACTATGATGTATAATGGCATTAAAGATAAACTTTAAGCATATAAACAGGCAAAAATACAAAAAATGAATGCAGCTCTATGCCACCTAATACACCAATACATGCAGTGAGTAGCTTTAAAGAATATGTAAACCCAACATTTCAAATTCCTGATATGTGCCGCTATACAATATACTTGTATGAAAAAGTATCATGTTCTCTTTGTATTGCTTCCTTTATGTGAAAGCCCTGGTGTTCCTGTCAGTCCCTCTGCTTTCCTATTACAAACTGACCACACTAAGCATGAGGGCATACATTGGTCAATTCTCTAACTATGCTGGGAACTCAGTCTGCTCTCCTCCAATGATCAGACTTGTCCTGACACGTGCCCCCCTTCCTGCACAGCCATTAACTGGGAAGACCAGACTGCTGCTGCTTCTCTTCCCCCAGCTCTCTGAGTTCCTTAGGCAGCTGAGAACAGAGGGTATGTGATCACTTATAAAAAAAAGGAAAAAAGGTGTATATAATATTCTTTATATCGATACACAAATGGTTTGCCTTTCATTTCTATTTTAACTACTTGCTGACCGCTGCACGCCGATATATGTCGGCACAATTGCAGCGGTGGGCAAATGGGCGTACCTGTACATCCCCTTTCATTGGCGGGGCTAGAGGGTGCCTGCCCGCCGTGTACAGTGTGACCGTACCCGCGGGACCAGCGGACTCGATGTCCCCCGGTCTCCCGCTGATCGTGTCACGGAGCCGCAGAACGGGGAGATGCCTATGTAAGCAAGGCATTTCCCCGTTCTGCCTTGCGACATGACAGAGATCACTGCTCCCTGTCATCAGGAGCAGTGATCGCTGTCATGTGAGTGGAAGCCCATCCCCCTCACAGTTAGAATCACTCCCTAGGACACACTTAACCCCTTCATCGCCCCCTAGTGTTTAACCCCTTCCTTGCCAGTGTCATTTACACAGTAATCAGTACATTTTTTTTTTATATATTTTTGGGGGATATTTATTATAGCAAAAAGTAAAAAATAATTGCCTTATTTTCAAAATTGTCACTCTTTTTTTGTTTATAGCGCAAAAAATAAAAACCACAGAGGTGATCAAATACCACCAAAAGAAAGCTCTATCTGTGGGAAAAAAAGGACATCAATTTTGTTTGGGTGCAATGTCGCCCGACCGCGCAATTGTCAGTTAAAGCAACGCAGTGTCGAATCACAAAAAGTGCTCTGATCAGGAAGAGGGTAAAATCTTCCGGGGCTGAAACGGTTAAACTGAATGGGTTGTTTTACAGAAAGGCAAAAAGTATGCATTCAGTATAGAAGCATGTTAAACAGATGACAATGATTATATGTAAACAGGAGCTCCTCAGACCATTGACTCTGCTACTCAGTAAGGACCAGTGTTACCAACCATCAGTATTTTTACATGCAGCCAGTAAAAAAATGGCCATTTTTCTCCTGGCAGTAGATGCCAGTAACAGGAAAAGATTGCCAGTTTAAAATATGTCTGTGATGCTCGGTTCGGAGTGGCAGTCCGGAGCCGGCCAAGACAATCGGAGTGCCTGCTACAGTGTGCCCAAATGCGTCATGTAATGTCATGGTGCAAGGGAGCCGAGTGGAGTGGCTAGAGCCTTGTGTGCGGGTCTGGAAGCAAGGCAAGCCGGGAGAGGGACTGTTAGTGCTGTTTGGACTGAAGGGAATGCCTGGCGTGAAGAGAGACTGTGGCTCAGGAGGGGACGTGTCATGTTGGTCAGGTGTCATCATTATCTGTGCTGCTGTCAGTGTCACTGTGAGAGTCAATTTCATGTGTGTGTGCCTGCCCATTCTAATTTCTCGCCCTCTGTCTCTGAGCTACTTATCTACTATAGCGAAAATAAAATAAGAAATATTTATTTTGCCTTATAGTGTTACTAATCCTACAACAGTAAAACCAGTCTGTACATGCAGTAAAGCATGCTTGTTCTACTCACTGTGGAACCTAAGGGGTTAATCCTCTGCATTGTGAAAAAATGCAATCTCATCCTGTCTTCTCTGCTCCTTCCCTTCTTCCACTGTCCCCACACTCCATCTCCTGATAAGACAGAGCCTTTGGAGTCACTCTGCACATGCTCAGTTTGGTGTGTATTGCTAGAGAGGTTTTTTTTCTTGGGAGGGTGCATGTGATCAGCACAGAGCCAATCAGCACTGTCCAGACAGAGACTCAGGGGTCATGCAGCCTTACAGAACAGTCGGAGGAGAATGAAAACTCCTCCTACAAGCTTTATTCAGTGCTCAGCCGGACACTGCTAGAAGTCACAAGACTTCTCTCCTAGCTGCCAGGGGAAGAACTCCTCCAGTGAGAGTGGGGGGGGGGGGGCAGCAAAGGGAAAGGAAAGACAGATTCTGGTGGTAGGGGACTCAATTCTTAGAAGGACAGAGAGGGCAATCTGTAACCAAGACCTGAAGCGCCGAACAGTATGTTGTCTACCGGGCGCTCGGGTTCGGCACATCACGGATCTTGTGGACAGATTACTGAGAGGGGCTGGGGAAGACCCGGCTGTCATGGTGCACGTTGGCACCAATGACAAAGTCAGAGGCAGATGGAGTGTCCTAAAGAACGATTTTAGGGACTTAGGTGCTAAATTGAGGAAAAGGACCTCCAAGGTAGTGTTCTCAGGAATACTACCGGTACATCGAGCCACACCAGAAAGGCAGAGGAAGATTAGGGAAGTAAACAAGTGGCTGAAGAGCTGGTGTAGTAAGGAGGGGTTTGGGTTCCTGGAGGACTGGGCTGACTTCTCAGTCAGTAACCGGTACTATAGAAGGGACGGACTGCACCTAAATGAGGAGGGTGCAGATCTGCTGGGAATGAAGATGGCCAAAAAGTTAGAGGGGTTTTTAAACTAGGCGATGGGGGGGAGGGTCCAGAGACAGTGATAGCAGCACGGAAGATATTCCAGAGGGTAGTATTGGGGGCATTAGTGGTAGGTTAACCAAAGCACAAAAACACAAGGTGAGTATAGTAGCAAGTCCTAGTTGCAATCTTGAAACACCCAATACGAGGACAATATGCGACCGGTCTAAACTATGTGGCATGTTCACCAATGCCAGGAGCATGGCGGACAAGATGGGTGAACTAGAGATACTGTTGTACAAGGAGGATTTGGATTTTGTGGGAATCTCAGAGACCTGGTTCAACAGCTCTCATGATTGGCTGGCAAACATTCAACCCTATACCACAAGGATAGAGAGGGTAAAAAAGAGGGAGGGGTATGCCTATAAATCAAGAATAATGTACAAGCGAATGTGAGAGATGACATCACTGAGGGAGCTAGAGAGGAGGTGGAATCCTTATGGGTAGAGCTCCAAAGGGATGAAGCTAAGGGGAAAATAATACTGGGAGTATGCTATAGGCGGAGGAAGTGGAGACGGATCTCCTATCACAAATTAGATTAGCAGCAAAGATGGGAAGTGTTATCATAATGGGGGATTTTAATTATCCAGACATAGACTGGGCGGAGGGAACCGCACATTCATTTAAGGCTCGCCAGTTCCTTAATGTCTTGCAGGACAATTTTATGGGTCAGATGGTAGACGCACCAACTAGAAATAAAACATTACTGGATCTACTGATTACCAACAATACAGACCTGATCACAGATGTGGAAATACGGGGCAATTTAGGTAACAGCCATCACAGGTCAATTAGTTTCAGTATAAATCACACAAATAGGAAACATGAAGGGAACACAAAGACACTGAATTTCAAAAGAGCCAACTTCCCTAAACTACAAACCTTGCTAAAAAGCATAAATTGGGATAAAATATTAGGAACAAAGAATACGGAGGAGAGATGGGTTTGCTTTAAGAGCATATTAAATAAGGGCATTAGCCAATGTATCCCATTGGGTAATAAATTTAAAAGAGCGAACAAAAATCCTGGATGGCTTAACTCCAATGTAAAAATGCATATAAAAGCAATGGAGAAGGCCTTCAAAAAATACAAGGTTGAGGGATCATCCTCAGCATTCAGACTTTATAAAGAATGCAATAAGAAATGTAAGGGTGCAATTAGGACAGCTAAGATAGAACATGAAAGACACATAGCGGAGGAGAGCAAAAAAAATCCCAAGAAATTCTTTAAGTATGTAAACAGTAAAAAAGGGAGGACAGACCATATTGGCCCCATAAAGAATGAGGAAGGACATCTGGTTACAAAGGATGGGGAGATGGCAAAGGTATTGAATTTATTCTTCTCCTCAGTCTTCACAAGTGAATCGGGGGGCTTCAGTAACCAAAACTGCAGTGTTTATCCTCATGACACAACACAGGAAGCACCTCCATGGTTAACAGAGGACGGAATTAAAATTAGACTTGAGAAACTTAACATTAATAAATCACCGGGACCAGATGGCTTGCATCCGAGGGTACTTAGGGAACTCAGTCAGGTGATTGCCAGACCGTTGTTCCTAATTTTTACAGACAGTCTATTGACTGGAATGGTACCAGCTGATTGGAGAAAAGCCAATGTAGCACCAATATTTAAAAAGGGCCCAAAAAACATCCCTGGGAATTACAGACCAGTTAGCCTAACATCAATAGTATGTAAACTCTTGGAGGGGATGATAAGGGACTATATACAAGATTTTAGTAATAAGAACGATATCATTAGCAGTAATCAGCACGGATTCATGAAGAATCGTTCTTGCCAAACCAATCTATTAACCTTCTATGAGGAGGTGAGTTGCCATCTAGATAAAGGAAGGCCTGTAGACGTGGTGTATCTGGATTTTGCAAAAGCATTTGACACAGTTCCCCATAAACGTTTACTGTACAAAATAAGGTCCGTTGGCATGGACCATAGGGTGAGTACATGGATTGAAAACTGGCTACAAGGGCGTGTTCAGAGGGTGGTGATAAATGGGGAGTACTCGGAATGGTCAGGGGTGGGTAGTGGGGTCCCCAGGGTTCTGTGCTGGGACCAATCCTATTTAATTTGTTTATAAACGACCTGGAGAATGGGATAAACAGTTCAATCTCTGTATTTGCAGACGATACTAAGCTAAGCAGGGCAATAACTTCTCCGCAAGATGTGGAAACCTTGCAAAAAGACCTGAACAAATTAATGGGGTGGGCGACTACATGGCAAATGAGGTTCAATGTAGAAAAATGTAAAATAATGCATTTGGGTGGCAAAAATATGAATGCAATCTATACACTGGGGGGAGAACCTCTGGGGGAATCTAGGATGGAAAAGGACCTGGGGGTCCTAGTAGATGATAGGCTCAGCAATGGCATGCAATGCCAAGCTGCTGCTAATAAAGCAAACAGAATATTGGCATGCATTAAAAGGGGGATCAACTCCAGAGATAAAACGATAATTCTCCCGCTCTACAAGACTCTGGTCTGGCCGCACCTGGAGTATGCTGTCCAGTTCTGGGCACCAGTCCTCAGGAGGGATATACTGGAAATGGAGCGAGTACAAAGAAGGGCAACAAAGCTAAAGGGTCTGGAGGATCTTAGTTATGAGGAAAGGTTGCGAGCGCTGAACTTATTCTCTCTGGAGAAGAGACGCTTGAGAGGGGATATGATTTCAATGTACAAATACTGTACTGGTGACCCCACAATAGGGATAAAACTTTTTCGCAGAAGAGCGTTTAATAAGACTCGTGGCCACTCATTACAATTAGAAGAAAAGAGGTTTAACCTTAAACTACGTAGAGGGTTCTTTACTGTAAGAGCAGCAAGGATGTGGAATTCCCTTCCGCAGGCGGTGGTCTCAGCGGGAAGCATTGATAGCTTCAAGAAACTATTAGATAATCACCTGAATGACCGCAACATACAGGGATATGTAATGTAATACTGACACATAATCACACGCATAGGTTGGACTTGATGGACTTGTGTCTTTTTTCAACCTCACCTACTATGTAACTATGTAACTATGCTATATACTGCTGATGAGAAAAGGTATTTAGCAGTTTATATTGACTAAAATAATTGCATTTTCATGCTCTGTGTACTGTGAGAGACCAGATATAGTGAATGCAGGGTCCTGGGTTTAGTAACACTTTAATATCTACCTTAAATCACATTGCCAATTGCATATTGTACATGTTTGTAGCCTAAATAGTAAAATTTGCACTTAAAATTGTAATTTTGTAATTTTTGGAAATGGCAGTAAAAACGTGGCTGTGCCAGTAAATTTTTGGTGTTGCGTCAGTAGATTTTAATCTGGTAGGTTGGCAACATTGGTAAAGACACTAAGTGGCAGTACAGCACAGTACAGCACAGTCTCTGGGAAGCTCTTTAAAAACAGAATATAGAGAAGAATCACTACTTCAGAACAGCAAAGCGAGGTAGGCTGGGTCTTGTAGTCCAGGTGAGTGGCTGGAGGGATCCAAGAACCGTCTCCCCAGGCCACTACCTAGAGGTGGTTCTGGGCTAGGAACACAGACGAATGGCTGTAGGCACAGGGCCACCCTACTCTGGAAACAATTGGTGCAGAGCTCTCTGCAGTGGCTGGGTCTGCCTTATAAGCTGCACGCTATTGCACTCAAGCCTGGCTGCCAGCACGCCATTATTAACAGTGAATTGTTTTACATTTGGCAGCAAATCGCATTGTCTACCTACATCTGCTTCATTGGGAACAGCATGATGATTGAAGGGGTGCTCTGCTATAGTCATAGAGCGGGAAGAAATTTGTAAAGGAGGAGGAGACCAAGGAAAGGGGGTGAGGGAGGAGTGATATGAAGGAGGGGAATAGCATAGGCGAGGGGGTTCCTGCGGTGATAGGTTCAGAAGCCCAGGCAGGATGGGGTGTAAGAATCAACCATATTTTGGGGTTAGGCCGTCAGATGTCCACCCAGTGAGGCTGGGTTCACACGTGCTGCGGCTCACAGCAGGGGTGCGGTGTGTCCCTGTTTACCGATTTAGGTGCGAATCAGGTCCAAAATTTTGCCTGAATTCGCATTTCAAGACCAAAGACGCACAGGACCCTTTCCAAATGCGGAGCGCGGCCGCCCCAGAGGTGTGTGAACTGGCTCCATTGAGAGCCGGTCACACTATCCTGTCATGCGAATGGGATGCAGAAAAACCCACATTCAATTCACATAAGTGTGAACCCAGCCTATAACCATTTTTTTTGCGTTTTCCAATTATGTAGTAATGTATCTTTTTAACCAGTTAAGGACCGAGCCTCTTTCTGAGATTTGGTGTTCACAAGTTAAAAACATTTTTTTTGTTAGAAAATTACTTAGAACCCCCAAACCTTATATATATATTTTTCTAACACCCTAGAGAATAAAATGGCGGTCGTTGCAATACTTTCTGTCACACCGTATTTGCACAGCGGTCATACAAGTGCACTTTTTTTGGAAAAAATACACTTTTTTGAATTAAAAAATAAGACAAGAGTAAACTTAGCCCAATTTTTTTTTATATTGTGAAATATAATGTTACGCCGAGTTAATTGATACCCAACATGTCACACTTCAAAATTGTGCCCGCTCGTGGAATGGAGGCAAACTTTTACTCTTAAAAATCTCCATAGGCGAAGTTTAAAAAATTCTACAGGTTGCATGCTTTGAGTTACAGAGGAGGTCTGGGCTAGAATTATTGCTCTAGCTCTACCGATCGCGGCGATACCTCACATGTGTGGTTGGAACACCGTTTTCATATGTGGGCGCTACTCACGTGTGCGTTCGCTTCTGCGCGTGAGCTCGGCGGGACGGGGGACGTTTAAAAAAATTTTTCTTTTTCTTATTTATTTTACCTTGTATTTTTTATTTTTACACTGTTCTTTTAAAAAAAAAATTGGGTCACTTTTATTCATAATACAAGGAATGTAAAGATCCCTTCTAATAGAAAAAAAAAGCATGACAGGACCTCTTAAATATGAGATCTGGGGCCAAAAATACCTCAGATCTCATATTTACACTAAAATGCAATAAAAAATAAAAATAAAAAATTTCGTCATTTGAAAAACAAAAACAAAAAGTCCCTTTAAGAACTATTTGTTTTGACGTTGCTTCCGCCCTGCAATGATATGGAGACGGGTGGGGGCCATCTTCCCCTCACTCTACTCCATATCAAGCCAGCAAGAGGAGGATGCGATTGCCTCCGCCACTACCGACGGCTTCAGTAAGCGGCGGAGGGCACTGGAGCGAGGTAGGGGGGGTGGGGGGGGGGGTGGGATTAGAAGTGATCTTGCAGTGAATCCGCCCAAGAGACCACTTTTATCTGAAAGTGGACTGCCCGCTGAAGAAGAGGATACCGGGTTTATGGCAGCTAGATGCTGCCATAACAACGTAATCCCTCTTCAAAGTAGCGACGTAAAACGATGGCGGGCGGTACGTAAGTGGTTAATACCACTAATTCAAATAGAGGTGGAATTCAGTCCCCAGATGGTGGGATATCTCACCACTCTTGACACAAGAGGATTAACTGGTACCTACTTTAACTCTTAACCTTTAACTCTTCACCTAAACTTAAAAGGTTAGTCAGACTTTAGCTCTGCAAACAGCAAGGTGATCTCTGCTAGACATGTGCAATTCCTTTCGTTCCGAATTAGTTTTTCAACGAAATTCGACAAATTCATTAATTCGGAAATATTCAAATTAAGGAAAACCCATTTAACACATTTTTCCAAAAACGAAAATTCGAAAAAATGAAAATCCGAAAATCCGAAAATTCGAAATTCCAAAAATAAGAATGAAAATCTGAAAAATTCAAAGTACGAAAATCCAAAAATAAGAACCCGAAAATTTGAAAATCTGAAACTAACCAATAATAACTATTACTAACTATTAAATTATAGGTATTGAAAGTTCCTTTCAAATTTGGCTGTTAGTGAACGTAACGAATACGAATTAATCCGAAGTTACAAATTATCCGAAATAACAGATGCTGCATCTCAACCAATGGAACATAATAAGTTAATAATAATAAATAATAATAATAAAAACTGTGTGCCTGCGTGTAGGCAGGTGCAGTTTATCCTCCACTTTGTAGGTGCCATTGCATTGCTTTGCTGCTGTTTATATGGATTGGAGGCTGGGATCCCCTCCCCACTGTCCTCCTCCACCTCCCGAGCTGTGCCCACCTCCTCCACCTCCCCATTATCCCCTCCCCACTGTCCTCCACCTCCCCAGCTGTGCCCGCCACAAATTCTTCACCCCTTGTGTTCCCCGGCCAGGCTAGGGGGGAAGTCAGCACCCGTGGCTCTGCCCCTCCAAACACTCAATTAGTACAGTAGGTAACAATGACAGTACTGGTGCAGCAGTGCTGATGATGGCAGTCACAGTATTGAGGGTACTAAATGGTAAAGTATTTATCAGAGCCAGCTGAAAATACTGAAATTCCAACATCTGGTAAAGTTTGCAATAATAATCCTTTTCCTTCCTCCATAGGACAGCTAAGGCAGAATGTGAGTTCCCATTTGTCAAGTTAATGAAAACTGATCTAAGGAATAAAACTTTCCACTTTCCTGTGCTTGAAGGATTGCTGTCAGTAAAGAATGATTCTGGAAACTCCTTTAGTTCTTCAATTGAAGGCCAAAATTCGCACAGCCAATTTAAGGAACTTTAGGAATGATGTGTTATGATGTTTAGGTAATTACATTAAAATACCTATTTTTTTTTTAGATTTTTAACCCTTTCATGACTAAGCCTAATTCTGACATTTGGTGTTTACAAGTTAAAATCTGTATTTTTTGCTAGAAAATTACTTAGAACCCCAAAACATTATATATATTTTTTAGCAGAGAATCTAGAGAATAAAATGGCGATTGTTGAAATATTTTATGTCACACGAGATTTGTGCAGCGGTGTTTTAAACGCAACTTTTTGGGAAAAAAGACACTTTCATGAACTTAAAAAAATTGAAAACGTAAAGTTAGCCCAATTCTTTTGTATAATGTGAAAGATGATGTTATGGCGAGTAAATAGATACCAAACATGTCACGCTTTATAATTGCACACACTCGTGGAATGGCAACAAACTACGGTACCTAAAAATCTCCATAGGCGACGCTTTAAATTTTTTTAGGGTTACCAGGTTAGAGATACAGAGTAGGTCTAGTGCTATAACTGATGTTCTTGCTCTGACGATTGCGGCAATACCTCACATGTGTGATTTGAACACCGTTTACATATACGGGCGCGACTTCCGTATGCGTTTTCTTTGCTGCGCGAGCTCACGGGGACAGGGGCTCTTTAAAAATTGTGGAGTTTTTTTTCTTATTTATTTTGACATTATTAAATTGTGTTTTTTTTTTTTTTTAAATTGATCACTTTTATTGCTGTCACAAGGAATGTAAACATCCCTTGTGACAGTAATAGGTGGTGACAGGTACTCTTTATGGAGGGATCGGGGGTCTAAAAGACTCCAAACACCTCCTTTACACTTCAAAGTATTCAGATCGCCATTTTTGGCGATTCTGAATACTGTATATTTTTTTAAAACCGGCGGCATTGGCAGCCGAGTAAACAGGAAGTGACGTTGTGACGTCGCTTCTGTGTTCACATTCAGGAGACTGGAACAAAGACGTATCCGGCTTCCTTCCAGTCTGTCACTAGGTGCCAGAAGTACGGGATCGCGGATCGGGTCTCCCGGTGGGACGGGAGGCCCGCTCAGAGCGGCGGGAGGCGGCAGGAAGGGGGGGGATGTCCCCTCCTGCTCCTCCGGGATAACAATCGAGCGGCTTTTAGCTGCATCGGTTCTTATCCCTGGAAAGCTGATCGCCCGCTCTAAAATACGGTACCGGGATGATGCCTGCAGCTGCGGGTATCATCCTGGTATAACCCCCGAAAGCCGAGGCCGCACATCTGCGTATGCTCGGCGGGAAGAGAATACTTACCCAGGTGGATGCAGCATGGGTCTGATGCAGCATCTGTCCCCTGCCGCCTCTGCACTGAGAACCCAACGATCGAACATCGCTGATCCCTTGGTTCTGACAGCTCCCCGAGCAGAGAGCTGCTGACTCCCTCCTAGCTTACTGGAGCACTGAGCTGTGGAGGGGGAAGGGGTGGCTGGCTCAGGCTTTCAGAGGCTCGCTGAGAGGCTGAGCCGGGTGTTGGTCAAGGCACCTGGCAGATTCCGACTTTCATTGTTGGGATAACACGGTGCCTGGCCCGACTTCTGTGACGTCAGCAGAGAGTGGACTTCAGCCCGCTCTCTGCTGAAAATGGGCCGCAGGAGTGCAAAATGAACTCCACTCCTGTGATCCGTAGAAGAAGTACAGCCAAACGAGCTTTGGCTATACTTCTCACTTAACCACTTCAATACCAGACACTTTCCTCCCTTCCTGCCCAGGCCAATTTTCAGCTTTCAGCGCTGTTACTTTTTAAATGACAATTGCGCGGTCATGCTACACTGTACCCAAACAAAATGTTTATCATTTTGTTCCCACAAATAGAGCTTTCTTTTGGTGATATTTGATCAACTCTGCATTTTTTTTCCTCTAAACAAATAAAAACAGATCTAAAATTAAAAAAAAAAAGTTTTTCTTTTTTCTGTTATAAAATGTTGTAATTAAGTAAGTTTTCTCCTTCACTGATGAGGCAGCACTGACGGGCACTGATAAGGCAGCACTGATGAGGTGGCACCAATGAAGTGGCACTGATAGGCGGCACTGACGGGCACTGATAAGGCAGCACTGATGAGGTGGCACTGATAGGCGGCACTGATGGGCACTGATAGGCAGCACTGATATGCAGCACTGATGGGCATTGATAGGCGGCACTGATGGGCACTGAAAGGCTGCACTGATGGGTACTTATGGGTGGCACTGATAGGCGGCACTGATGGGCAGTGATGGGTGGCACTGATTGACACTAATGGGTGACACTGATGGACACTGATAGATGTCACTGATAGGTATCACTGATGGCACTTGCAGGCATTGCTCATGGGCACTAATTGTTTCATTTTAGGGCATCATGTCTGGGTACTGACTGGCATCCCTGGTGGTCCAGGGTGGCATACCTGGTGGCCATCCATGATCAGCATCCCTGGTGGTCCTGGTTGCATCCCTTGTGGTCCTGGGTGGGCATCTGTGGGGGGGCTGCGCTGCTAATCAATCAGCGCAGACCCCGCTGTCAGGAGAGCAGCCGATTGGCTCTCCTCTACTTGCGTCTGTCAGACGCGAGTGAGGAAAAGCCGATAAACGCCTTTTCCTGTTTACACTGTGAACAGTTGTGATTGGACACGGCTGATCACGTGGTAAAGAGCCTCAATCAGAGGCTGTTATCCTGAAAGACATCATATGGCGTCCAGTCAGGATAACTGAACCACCGCCTGGCCGTCATTTTGCTGTTGGCCGGGTGGGAAATGGTTAAAGATTAGGTGCATTTTTTCACAAAAAGTGAAGTCAACTAACTCTAATGATCTGTCCAACCCTCTGGATACTGCTACACATAGTGATGCCCTGTGCTTCCAGTGTACCAGTCAGTACACCATAATACACATCTCCAGAGTGAGTATTCATGATAATGCTCGCAATGGGGTAAGCGCTCATTGGTTAGCACAGCCACATGACCATGCTAATCAACAAGAAGTGCATCTGAGGCTTCTTCATCTGGTAAGGTGTCCCAGAAGAAAGAACCCTTTTCCAATCACCATTACGAGCATTGTGATGAATGAACTCTCCAGGGCTGTTTATTATGGTGTATGGCTTGCTACACTGGCAGCACCGGGCATCACAGGTGCTATGTGCAGTGGAGTCTGGAGGGGTGGCCATGATATTTGGGTTTAGTAAACCTTTTCATTTATTATGAAAGGTGTGCTTACCCTTTAAGTGTTTGCCTTGCATAAAGCTACCTAAATTAAACAGCCTAATTTTGCTAAGAGTGGGCATGGGTTAACCACCTTTGGTTTCTTAATGCAGTGCTGTCTGGGTATGGGAAGGTTTACCCTCTTTTTTTCTTGTGATCGCTGTCAATGTTCCTCTGGCCACAGTTTAAGGAGATTCATCACCCCAGTACAGGAATGACAGAAGTACCTGTTCTTTACAGAACAGTAGATACAGCTTATTCATGGTCCATTTTGGCAAATACAATGTTATAAAGTTTAACCTTGACACTGGAATGGATTTTCCATGAAACCTTGACCTCCGGAAGATTTACCCCCCCCCCCTTCATGACCAGGCCATTTTTTGCTATACGGCACTGTGTTATTTTACTGACAATTGCGCAGTCATGCAACACTGTACATACATTTTATTTGTGTCATTTTTTCCCCACAAATAGAGCTTTCTTTTGGTGGTATTTGAGCACCATTGGGTTTTTTATTCTTTGCGATATAAACAAAACATTTTGAAAAAAAAAAAAAGCAATATTTTTTACTTTCTGCTATAAAACATAATTTAAAAAAACAAACAATTTCTTTATAAATTTCCGCCAATATGTATTTCTGCTACATATTTTTGGTAAATAAAAAAAGTTATAGCATCTACAATCTATGGTGTGTATACTGGATTTTTTTTTTTACTAGTAATGGTGGCAATTAGCAATTTATAGCGAGACTGTGATATTGCGGGGGACAATCTGACACTAATTGACACTTTCTGGGAATCAGTGACACAAATACAGTGATCAGTGCTAAAATTATACACTGCCACTGTACTAATGACACTGGCTGGGAAGGGGTTAAACATCTAGGGCGATCAATGGGTTAAATGTGTGCCTAGCCAGTGTTTATGTGTGTACAGTGTGATGCTTTCACTGAGGGATGAACTGGATTTTATTCCCTGCTTTTGCAGGGAAACAAAATCCAGCACATCCCCGCTGAAAGGACAGAGGTCTGCATTGTTTATATTGGCAGGGCTCCATCCTGTCTGTCTCCTCGCTGATCAGGTGGTGCCAGCGGTCATCCATTGGCCGCAACCCTCTGATCGGCTTCTGCTGTGTCTAATCCTACCCTGGATTAGAGACAGTATATATACAGTACATAATTCTGCACAGAGCAGCTGCCCTGTAGCAGTAAAGCTACAATAGGGCAGTTGTTAACTTGTTAAAGTATGTTTTATGTATGCTCTCAGGGTGAAGCCCAAATTACAGTGTGTGTTTAGGTAGTAGAAAGAATGAAGGCCCCTAAAGCCCATAGGGAACGGGAACCTTGACTGATGGGAGCATGGCTTAATAAATAGATGTGGGCATAGGCAGCAGAATTAAAGTAGCTCCGAAGGTTATTGGTTGTTGAGGCACGGGGTTATTGGGCATGGCCTGGACTCTGTAAAAATTTACACTGACCTGAGGAACTTTAGCTTCAAAAGAGTTGACCGCACACCCACCCTGTTTAAGAATAATTGTCACAGCTTTATTGGCAGTTTGACCCTGGCAACAAGTAATGTTGTGTCTGTGGGCCTTGAGTGGAAGTTGAGCCAGTCTAATGCCCATCTGACACTCATGATAAGGCCAGGCCTTTTAGACTATGTCAAGTTACTATTAACATGTGCTCACAGTATAAAAAGTGATTGGCACTGGATAGATTATTATATTGGATTTTCTAAATAAAGCTGGACCTCCTCTTTAAGTAACTTCCTTGAAATGTCAGTAAAAATGTGTCTATGTCAGTAAATTTTCAGTAAATTACACTTTAGTAAGTTAGCAACACTAACAGGCAGGAAATCATGTTTTAGAGGTTTTCTGAGTTTTTGCCGGTTTTGCTATAAAACATCCTTAGTTGGATGAGGGATTTTTTTAAGTGGCAAAAACATACGGAATGCAAATTATTACATAAAATTCATAATCTTTATTAAATTTCATATAAAAAAAATGAAAATTGATGACTTAGTGGTAGTCCTTATATTTCCAGAACATTGTACATAAGAGAACATGTCAACTCTGATTGCCTCATTGCCACCTACCATAGCTATACTGTATAGCGGTGTTTCTCAACCTCAGTCCTCAAATACCCCCAACAGGCCACGGGGTTTATCCACTAATGCCGTATACACACGAACTGACTTTTCGACCGTGTGTGGGCTTCATCGGACCTGCAGTGGACTTTTTCAGTCGAAAATCTGAAGGACTTTAGATTTGGAACATGTTTCAAATCTTTACGTCGGAACTCCGCCGGACCCAGTTCCTATCGAAAAGTCAGCTCGTCTGTATGCTAATCCGACGGACGAAAACCGACGCTAGGGCAGCTATTGGCTACTGGCTATCAACTTCCTTATTTTAGTCCCGTCATATGTCATCACGTACGAATCCGTTGGACTTTGGTGTGATCGTTTGTAGGCAAGTCCGTTTGTTCGGAAAGTCCGTCTGAACAGTCTGGTCGAAAAGTCTGCTCGTGTGTATGCGGCATAAGACTGAAGAGTGCAAATTCAGTCTCACTTCTGCATAGAAACCAATCAGCTTCCAGGTTTTATTGCCAAGGCTTAATTAAACAAAAAAGAAAAAAACAGAATATTCCATAGCTCAACTTACCAACCAGTCTGCCAACTGTCCAAATTAACCTGTCCAACAGTCTGCGTTAAAAACAGGGGTTTAGTTTTTAACGCAGACTGTTGGACAGGTTAATTTGGTCAGTTGGCAGACTGGTTGGTAAGTTGAGCTATGGAATGTTCTGTTTTGGTCTTTCATGTGATAGCCCTTACATGTGCTGTGAAGGCCAGTTATAGATGGGGGCAGGGGCCATTTGTTTGTTGCTTAATTGAACAAGCTGAGGTTAGAAGCTGATTGGTTTCTCTGCAGAAGTGAGACTAATTTTGCACTCTCCAGCTTTAGTAAATAAACCCCCCTGCTTGCAGGTTTTCGTTTATCTTGCACAGGTGCTTTAAATCAGAGTCATTGGCTTGGTATTTTGGACAGCTATTTTATCTAAGAGAAATTCCCAAAACATGGCCTGGGGTACTTGAGGACTGAGGTTGAGAACCACTGCTGTATAGTATACAAAGAAGAAGCTGCAAAAAAAAAAACACACACAGGAAGGTGCAACCATAATTTTTATTAAATCCACATAGACAAATGGATACTCACATGTGAATAAAAAACAAGAAAAACAGATGTCTATGTGGATTTAATAAAAATTATCAATGGTAATGCACAAGGTGGTTGCGCCCTTCTGTGTGTTTTTTTGCAGGTTATTCAGAGGATTTCCCGGTCAGAGGAGGGCTGCACCCTTGATAGGCATTCTGGAAAGAAGTGTGATGGAAGATTTCCCCTGGGTTTGGTGCTAACGTATTTTTTTTGGACTTTTGTTGTATACATAGAAAAAGTACTTTCCCACATTTCTGATAAATTTCATGTAGCAAAATTTTTGTATGATAGGGCAATCAGTCTCAACACATTTTGCTGTTCGCTTAACAGAGAATAAAAGGCAATATTGATATTTAAAATGCTGGCATGTGATTCGCTTCAGGACTACACCCATTGGAAGCCGATGGCTCTATCTTCTTGTGTGGGGTCGATGAGAGGAGGTCAAGACACACATAACATACATCTAACCAAACTGAGGCATCAATAGTTAAAGTGGTGTTCCACCCAAAAAAAAAATACATGAATGTGCCTAAAAAAAATAAAAAAAAACATTTGGAAATTTTTTTTTTTTACTCACCTCTAACAGCGTTTTTGAGAGTGAAAATCGGCGCTATTTAGTGCAATGCAAGTATCAGACATTGATTCTAATGCCGCGTACACACGAGCGGACTTTCTATCCTACTTGGTCCGGCACACTTTCCGACGGACTTTGTCCGCCAGGTGCGCCGGACTTTAAAACGAACGGACTTGCCCACACACGCCGGGATTTTCCGGCGGGCTAAGTCCGCCCGTCTTTCCGACGGACTTTCGCCGGAGTTCCGGCGGACTTTCAGAATGAACGGACTTGCCCACACACGGACAAGTCCGTTCATTTTGAACGTGACTCAGGTGCGACGGGACTAGAGAAGGATGTCAATCTTGCCGCTTTTATCGGTGAGATTGACACCTTGCTAGCCCCGTCGCGGGGCATACCAGGCCCTTAGGTCTGGTATGGATTATAAAGGGGAACCCCGCTACGCCGAAAAAACGGCGTGGGGTCCCCCTAAAATCCATACCAGACCCCGATCCGAGCACGCAGCCTGGCCGGTCAGGAAAGGGGGTGGGGACGAGCGAGCGCCCCCCCCCTCCTGAACCGTACCAGGCCGCATGCCCTCAACATGGGGGGTGGGTGCTTTGGGGGAGGGGGGCGCCCTGCGCCCCCCCCCCCCAAAGCACCTTGTCCCCATGTTGATGAGGACAAGGGCCTCTTCCCGACAACCCTGGCCGTTGGTTGTCGGGGTCTGCGGGCGGGGGCTTATCGGAATCTGGGAGCCCCCTTTAATAAGGGGGCCCCCAGATCCCAGCCCCCCACCCTATGTAAATGAGTATGGGGTACATGGTACCCCTACCCATTTACCTAGGAAAAAAGTGTAAGTAATAAAACACACTACACAGGTTTTTAAAATATTTTATTAAACAGCTCCGGGGGGGGATCTTCCTCCGGCTTCGGGGGTCTTCTTCCGGCTTCGGGGGTCCCTCCGCTTCATCTTCTCCCGGCGTCCGGTTGGTTCTTCTCCGCTCTCCGGCCTCTTCTCCCGGTGTCGCAGGTCTTCGGCCGGCCCCTCCGCTCTCTTCATGTAGCTCTATTGCGAGCGGAGGTCCGGACTTCTGGGCTTCTTGGCTTCTCTTCTCTTCTCTTCCCCCAGATGTTGACACGACGCTCTCTCCGGCTGGACTGGTCTCTGAGGGCTGCGTTGTGACTTATATAGGCGGAGACCCCGCCCCCATATGATGTCACAGTCCCTGGGCATGCTGGGACTGTGACGTTTTAGGGGGCGTGGTCGACCACGCCCCCTAAAACGTCACAGTCCCAGCATGCCCAAGGACTGTGACATCATATGGGGGCGGGGTCTCCGCCTATATAAGTCACAACGCAGCCCTCAGAGACCAGTCCAGCCGGAGAGAGCGTCGTGTCAACATCTGGGGGAAGAGAAGAGAAGAGAAGCCAAGAAGCCAAGAAGCCCAGAAGTCCGGACCTCCGCTCGCAATAGAGCTACATGAAGAGAGCGGAGGGGCCGGCCGAAGACCTGCGACACCGGGAGAAGAGGCCGGAGAGCGGAGAAGAACCAACCGGACGCCGGGAGAAGATGAAGCGGAGGGACCCCCGAAGCCGGAAGAAGACCCCCGAAGCCGGAAGAAGACCCCCGAAGCCGGAGGAAGATCCCCCCCCGGAGCTGTTTAATAAAATATTTTAAAAACCTGTGTAGTGTGTTTTATTACTTACACTTTTTTCCTAGGTAAATGGGTAGGGGTACCATGTACCCCATACTCATTTACATAGGGTGGGGGGCCGGGATCTGGGGGCCCCCTTATTAAAGGGGGCTCCCAGATTCCGATAAGCCCCCGCCCGCAGACCCCGACAACCAACGGCCAGGGTTGTCGGGAAGAGGCCCTTGTCCTCATCAACATGGGGACAAGGTGCTTTGGGGGGGGGGGGCGCAGGGCGCCCCCCTCCCCCAAAGCACCCACCCCCCATGTTGAGGGCATGCGGCCTGGTACGGTTCAGGAGGGGGGGGGGCGCTCGCTCGTCCCCACCCCCTTTCCTGACCGGCCAGGCTGCGTGCTCGGATCGGGGTCTGGTATGGATTTTAGGGGGACCCCACGCCGTTTTTTCGGCGTAGCGGGGTTCCCCTTTATAATCCATACCAGACCTAAGGGCCTGGTATGCCCCGCGCTCGCCGCAATAGGAAGATTTGTTTTTCCTATTGCAGCGAGCGCGAGATGCAATACCATCCCCTCGTGTCGTATTTGGTCCGTCGGACCAGCCTACACACGAGCGGGCTTTCCGTCGGACCAGCACACACACGAGCGGACTTTCCGCCCGAAACTGAGTCCGACGGAAAGATTTCAAACATGTTTAAAATCTAGGTCCGGCGGGCTTTTGGGAAGAAGTCCGCCGGAAAAGTCCGCCGCCGCCCACACACGGGCGGATTGTCCGGCACACTCTGGTCCGCCGGACCAAGTATGCCGGAAAGTCCGACCGTGTGTACGCGGCATAATAGTACAATTGTAACTTCCCGAAATAAATACTTTTAATGTTAAGATGAAATGTATCTTTCTAAGAATGCTAGAATGTGGAATGTTTTGATAAAATATACTTTTCTCTGTCACTTTCACTTGTTAGGCCCCTTTCACACGATCTCACCGTTCAGGTCTGCCTGTCAGTTTTGACGGCGGACCTGAACGGGCACTCCATGTTAGCCTATGGAGCAACGGATGTCAGTGGAGACATGTCCGCTGACATCCGACCTGGTCCGATCCGCAAAAAGCAGACGGATGGCCCTACGTCCGGATCCATCGCTGGCGGATTGGATCGGGTGAGACCTGATGAAAACGGACATGCTGTCCGTTTTCATCCGATCCCTCCATAGGCAGCAGCGGCGCCTGACAAGCCCCTCCCCGCTCAGTGAGCGGAGAGGGACCTGTCATCCGCCGGCTCAGCAGAGATCAACGGAGAGATCTCCCGCTGAGCCGGAGGACCGAGGCAGACTCCGTGGAAGCGGAGTCCGCCTCGCGTGAAAGGGGCCTTACTCTTCATCTCACAAACATCTTTACCCAAACTCACACAGGTGTCTTTGCAAACCACAAACAATAATACTATTGCTGATGCAAATTTAAAATGAGTCACAATTTTGTGTGTTTTTTTATTATTTCCAAATAATCATAATTTGAGCCCAAAAAATGTGATATGTGTACCAACATCAGAAATCAAAATGTAATTCCCAAAAATTAGAGGGTAACATCACTATTCTACACTCATCCACCAAGAACCACCAAATATTACAGAATAAATCAAGAAGAATAACTCTTGAGTAATGTAATTCCATCACCTATATGTCCAAAGAAATGTGGTATATGTGTATTTATGTGAGGGTTCCACATGTGGCAGCTCCATGGCTTAGAGATTTGAACTTCTGCTTAGCATCTTTCAGGGTCTGGGTTTGAATCCTAAACATGCTGCTTCATGTAGAGAAGTTGTTCCATTGCCCTATGTTGTTAAACATAACTCCTGGCTCAGGTCCTAAAAATATGTCTAAATGTAGTATTTATGTGTAGGAGGGCTCCACCACCATTGTAAATGTAGCGCTTACCCCCCGAAGGAGCGGCTGATTGTTATATCCGTAATTCAGGTTTACCACCTGACCCATCGCTCCCCACACAACCAGAAACTTGCATTTTTCTCTTGCTTTTATTTAATTAACATGAACTGGGATAGGAGAAGGATTTCTTTTGAGATGCTCTTTTGTTGCTTTGTAATCTTTTCTGTTCCTTTCATGCAAGGACTTAGAATCATTGCGGATAAAAGGAAAATAGGAAATCACTTTATGCAATTTCTTTATCAGGGAAGATGGAAGTATATTTGATAGAGAATAATTGATAGTCACTCTGAATAACTCCTCCCGCTTGACTGATTGGAATCCCGGGGCATTGATGAACCCAAAGTCACAGGCCATGACCACCTGTCTCACTGACTTGCGTACCAACATCCCTCAGCCTCTGGCAGTACCCTTCCCTTGGGCTTTCACTCACGTGATCAATAGTCCATGTGCCACTCATAAACAATCGATCGCCCAGTTGTCCTCCGCTTAGTTGCTACTTCTTCAGCAATGATTCCTTGATCCCTTTTCTCCTTTATGGCACGCTCCCTTCCCCACAGGGGCGCCCAATGACACCAGCGACTACATGCTGTACGGTGTCATCTCTTCCTCTATGGAGGCCGGTTCCCCTCCCTTCTCGCAAGGGGGGGCTCCGTTGGCTCCCCGGAGGGGGAACCTCTCCCCTCCGGGAACCAGGCTGGGCTCCTCTCCAAGCTCCAACAGGAAACTCTTCACTGACCATGTGACCCGGATTTTATATGAGAGTCCTGGGGCATTATCAAACAAATTAATGATTGGCTGAGACTCGCATACAAACTACCTGCTACTCAAATCCCAAATGAACAAAACAGGCCTGCTATAATCGTACAAGCCTGCCTAAATTTACCTGAAACTATATACTAGCAAAAAGGTCACATACTTAAAAGTAGGTGCCCGCTACATAAATCTTGCCAGATACACTATCTATCTATAAGTGTTGGGACGCCTGCCTTTACACACACATGAACTTTAATGGCAGCCCAGTCTTAGTCCGCAAGATTAAAATTTGATTTGGCCCACCCTTTGCAGCTATAGCTTCTGGAAAGGCTGGGAATGTTGTCCACGAGGTTTAGTGTGCCTTTGGGAATGTTTGACCATTCTTCCAGAAACGCATTTGTGAGCCCAGGCACTGGTGTTGGATGAGAAGGCCTGGCTCACAGTCTCTGCTCTAATTCAGCCAAAAGGTGTTCTATCGGGTTGAGGTCAGGACTCTGTACAGGCCAGTCAAGTTCCTCCACCCCAAACTCCCTCATCCATGTCTTTATGGACCTTGTTTTGTGCACTGGTATGCAGTCATGTTGGAACAGGAAGGGCCATCTCCAAACTGTTCCCACAAAGTTGGGAGCATGAAATTGTCCAAAATGTCTTGGTATGCTGACACCTTAAGAGTTCCCTTCACTGGAACTAAGGGGCCAAGCCCAACCCCTGAAAAACAACCCCACATCATAATCCCCCCTCCACCAAACGATTTGGACCAGTGCACAAAGCAAGGTCCATAAAGACATTGATGAGTGAGTTTGGGGCGGAGGAACTTGACTACCCTGTACAGAGTCCTGACCTCAACACAACAAAACACCTTGGGGGTGAATTAGAGTGGAGACTGTAAGCCAGGCCTTCTCGTCCAACATCAGTGCCTGACCTCACAAATGCACTTCTGGAAGAATGCTCAAACACTCCCATAGACATACTCCTAAACCTTGTGGACAGCCTTCCCAGAAGAGTTGAAGCTGTTATAGCTGCAAAGGGTGGGCCACATCAATTTTGAACCCTACGGACTAAGTAAGACTGGGCTGCCATTACAGTTCATGTGCATATAAAAGCAGGTGTACCCAATACTTTGGACAATATATTGTATATTGCTTGTGACACTGAGCATGGCTATGAACTTAGGGCTGGTTCACACCACAGAGATGCAGACTATATGTGTGAGGCTGCCCACTAGCAAGTGGGTAGCCATTCCATCTAGCAGCACTGGGGTTGCTGTTTCAATTCCCCAACATACTAATGCTTGTGTTGAAATTTATATGTTCTCACTGTGTGGGTTTCTCACCACAATCCAAAGACATGCTGGCATTTTATTTGCCTCCTGTCGAAATAGTCTCTAATGTAAGAAAGTTCGTTTTGGACTTTTGGAAGCTCATTGCAGCCAGGGACTGATGTTAATGTTTGTTAGCACTAATCATGCCCAGCGACTTGGACATTTAAAATTGTAGGGTTTACACTGCACAGGTACATATGCTTGGAAAACGGTTGCTTTGTTTATGTGCATGCAAATAAACTTCGATCTTTGGCCTGTAGTTGGAGATTTGATGCACATAGCCAAGGGCTAACACAGTTGCAAATAGTATTATGTGTTCCTGCTCATCAGGTGCAATCACTTTAGACATACACGACGAGACAGATAGAAAGATACTGGTGAGCGTGTACTTCTATTGGGCGTGTGTCAGTGTGCTAACAATACAGCCTATCTTATATAAAGGGCTGCAGGGGGGGGGGGGTTGTTAGTTTGGCCTGAGAATGCCAGGTTTTTTGCTGTGGTAGAGAAGGAATGAGATTGTGCATAATGACAAACGCCCCACTAGAGCGGTTTGTTTGCTGGAATTCTTGAGCATTCTTTCCATCAAAAGTGGGTTTATGTGGCCATGCTATGAATGTTGTGTGTGTATTGTTCCTGTCTCACCATGCATTCATGGTTTGGGAGCATGTGCTGACCTTCTACTCTTTGAAGATATGGGATCCTCCGCTCAAAGAGGGGCTTAAACCAGAGTGCTTGTGTCTCATTACCTCCAGGAAGAGAAAAGCCCCAGGTGGTGGCTGAATGCTGATGCAAGTAGAAGAGAACAAGAAGACCTGGACAGCCACACACCGGAATGGATAAATCCCTCTTTTTATTCAAAATACAGGATCATGGGGTACACAGAACAGGACTGTGGGGTGGTACAAAAATATCTGACGCGTTTCGCACAAACATTGCATGGTCACATGTTTTAATATTTTTAGTATATATATATGGCTTTTCATTCCCATTTTAGCCAGCTATGAGTAAGCACTTGGTGTAAGTGCAAAATGCGTCAGATATTTTTGTACCACCCCACAGTTGTGTTCTGTGTACCCCATGAACCTGTATTTTGAATAAAAAGACGGATGTATCCATTCCGGTGTGCAGCTGTCCAGGTCTTCTTGTTCTCTTCTACTTCTACTCTTTGAACTCATTGCTTAAAGGGGTTGTATAGGTTTGTTTTTTTTTTTTTAAATAACAAACATGTCATACTTACCTCCACTGTGCAGTTCGTTTTGCACACAGTGGCCCCGATCCTCATCTTCTGTGGTCCCTCGGCGGCTGTCTCGGCTCCTCCCAAGTAGGTTAGCTTGCGGGCGCGCTCCCGTGTGATACAGTTGGGGGCCATAGCTGGCGAGTGTATCCCCTGGCGCGCTGCATCATTGATTTGACAGCAGGGGGAGCCAATAGCTGCGCTGCTATCAATCATCCAATGAAGAGCCCACAGGAGCTGGGGGAAAGCAACGCGGAATCGCGCCCTCAGAGATTCGGGGCTCAGGTAAGTAAAACGGGAACTCGGGGGGGCCGGAGAGTGCAAGGTGTTTTTTCACCTTAATGCATAGGATGCATTAAGGTGAAAAAACACAAAGCTTTACAACCCCTTTAATCATGTTCACTGAAATGCAGCTTCTAGGAATGAGCCGAACACCCCCCCCCCCCCCCCCACGGTTCGGTTCGCACCAGAACATCCGAGCATGCCAAAAAGTTTGTTCGAATATGCGAACACCGTTAAAGTCTATGGGAAATGAACGTGAAAAATCAAAATTGCTAATTTTAAAGGCTTATATGCAAGTTTTTGCCCTAAAAAGTGTTTGGGGATCCGGGTCGTGCCCCAGGGGACCTGTATCAATGCAAAAAAAAGTTTTAAAAATGGCCATTTTTTCGGGAGCAGTGATTTTTAGGAATGCTTAAAGTGAAACAATAAAAATGAAATATTCCTTTAAATATTGTGCCTGGGGGGGTGTCTATAGTATGCCTGTAAAGTTACGCAGTTTTCCCATGTTTAGAACAATACCACACAAAATGATATTCCTAAAGGAATAAAAGTCATTTAAAACTGCTTGTGGCTGTAATGTATTGTCGGGTCCCGGCAATATACATGAAAATCATTGAGAAAAACGGCATGGGTCCCCTCAGCCTATTACAAGGATCTTTAGGTCTGGTATGGATATTAAGGGGAACCCCACACCCAAATTAAAAAAAAAAAAAGGCGTGGGGGCCCCCAGGCACTATATACTCTGAACAGAAGTATATATACTATATGGCCTGCCCTAAATACTCTGCAGAAAATTGGGCCTTAGGTGTTGCCAGAACACTGTAACCCCTCACAGGTATGCTTGTTGGGTGCAGGAACAGGCCCTGCTGTGAAATATTTGATCAAAAATTGTAATTACATGCCCCTGTTGAACAGGGGCAGCTAAATTGGGCCTTAGCCAATGGTGGTGGGGGTGGTGCCACAACACTGTAACCCCTCACAGTTACGCTTGTTGGGCGCAGGAATGGGCCCTGCTGTGAAATATTTTATCAAAAATTGTAATTACATGCCTCTGTTGAAGAAGGGCAGCTAAATTGGGCCTTGGGTGGTGGTGGTGGTGCAGTTACTCTTGGTGCAGTTACTCTTACAGTTACTCTTGGTGGGCGCTGGAATGGGCCCTGCTGTGAAATATTTGATCAAAAATTGTAATTACATGCCCCTGTTAAACAGGGGCTGAAAAATTGGGCCCTAGCCAATGGTGGTGGGAGTGGTGCTGGGGGTTAACTGTAACCCCTCACAGTTACTTTAACTTTAATTACATGCCCCTGTTAAACAGAGGCAGCTAAATTGTGCCTTGGTTGGTGGTGCCACAACACTGTAACCCCTCACAGTTACGCTTGTTGGGCACAGGAATGGGCCCTGCTGTGAAATATTTGATCAAAAATTGTAATTACATGCCCCTGTTAAACAGGGGCAGAAAAATTGGGCCTTAGGCAGTGGTGGTGGTGCCCTAAACCAAAAATATTGTTGGTCAGCTAGCATCATCAAGATTTAGGAGGAATAGGATAGTCACTCAGCATAGGTAGTCTTCAAGGGATCCCACATCCCATAGAAAAATCAATCAGTTACATCAGCATCAGGTGCTTGATAGCTGCTGCTGATCCAAGACTGATTCATTTTTATGAATATGAGCCTATCAACGGAGTCTGTGGACAGGCGCACTCTATGATCCTTTACAAACCCTCCAACATCACTGAATGTGCGTTCAGAAAGAACTCTGGATGCAGGACAGGCCAGTAGCTCAAGTGCATATTGAGCAAGTTCTAGCCAGTGGTCCATCCTCAAGATCCAGTAGCCCAGTGGATGGTCTGTTGGAAAGGTCTCCAAGTCTGCTCTTGCCCCAAGATATTCCTGTACCATGTAACGCAGGCGTTGGCGATGGTTGCTTGAACTGATCAGACCTTGACGCTGAGAACTAAAAAATTGTCTAAAGGCATCGGTCAGCCAGCCACCACCTCCACCGATCTTCCTCTGACTGACCGAAGGCTCAGCAACAGGAAATTGTAACCTCCCAGGGTCTGGAAACGCATTGCACAAACCATTCTTCATGGCCTCCTGAAGATGTTTCATCCTCTGCGAAGGCAGGATGAATTCTGCAACCTTACCCTTGTAATGTGGTTCAAGAAGGGTTGCCAGCCAGTAATGATCCCTCTCCATGATACCACGAATCCTAGGGTCCTTTCGCAGGCTTTGCAGAATCAGAGATGCCATGCAGCGTAAGTTTACAGATGCATTTGATTGTGAGTCCTCTGGGTCACTGAGGATGACGTTGTCAGAAACTACCTCTTCCCAACCACGTACAACTCCTTGGGTTTCTGGGGACTGAAAACCACCCCTTGAAGACTGCTGCTGAGTGTTATCCTCTACATCCATGCTGACACAATCCTCCTCCTCCTCCTCCTGTGTGTTTGGCGGGCCCACAGGAATGCTATCTGGATAAAGGGGGCCTTGAGAGGTAAGGAAGTCCTCCTCTTCCTCCCGCTGTTCTGCCTCAAGTGCCCTGTCCATTATTCCACGAAGTGTGTGCTCCAACAGGAAGACAAGAGGGACAGTATCACTGATGCATGCATTCTCGCTGCTCACCACCATCCTCATGGCCTCCTCAAATGGTGACAGGACAGTGCATGCATCCTTGATCAGTAGCCACTGGTGTGGCGAAAAAAAGCCAAGCTCCCTTGACCCTGTCCCGGTGTCATACTCACACAGGTACTCTCATTGATGGCCCTCTGCTGAGAGTGCAGCCATTACAGCATTGCCAACGTTGAGTTCCACGTGGTGGGCATGTCACAAATGAGGCGGTTGGTGGGCAGGTTGCATTCCCTTTGAATGTCAGCCAGCCGAACACTGGCATTGTATGACCGGCGGAAATGACCACAGACTTTTCTGGCCTGCCTCAGGAGATCCTGTAAGCCTGGGTACCTGCTCAAGAACCGCTGCACCACCAAATTCAGGACGAGTGCCAAACATGGGACATGGGTCAAGTGTCCCTGTTGGAGGGCGGAGAGAAGTTTGGTGCCATGGTCGCATACAACCATTCCTGGCTGAAGCTGGCATGACGTCAACCACCTCTGAGCCTGCCCCTGCAGAGCTGACAGAATCTCTGCCCCAGTGTGGCTCCTGTTCCCTAAGCAGACCAACTCAAGCACCGCATGGCATCTTTTTGCCTGAGTGCTTGCATAGGCCCTTGACCGCTTACGGAGCACCGCTGGTTCAGAGGAGAAATCAGAAGAAGAGGCCATAGAGGAAGAAGAAGAGGAGGGAGTGGAGGAGAGAGCTGTGGCAGAATGACCACTAGCATTTTGGAGGCGTGGTGGCGGAACAAGCTCCAACAATACTGAACCCTGTCCTGCATCCTTCCCAGCTGCCAGCAGAGTTACCCAGTGCGCCGTGAAGGAAAGGTAACGTCCCTGCCCATGCCTGCTGGACCATGAGTCAGTGGTAATATGCACCTTACTGCTGACTGCCCTGTCCAACGAGGCCCAAACATTGCCTTCCACATGCAGGTAGAGAGCCGGAATGGCCTTCCATGAAAAGAAATGGCATTTTGAAACCTGCCACTGAGGTACAGCACATTCCACAAATTCATGGAAGGGGGCAGAGACTACCAGCTGAAAAGGCAGCAACTGCAGTGCTAGCAATTTGGCCAAGCTAGCATTCAGACGCTGAGCGTGTGGATGGCTGGGACCGAATTTCTTTTTCCAGTTTGGCAACTGGGGTAGGGAAATTTGCCTGCTAAGATCAGATGGAGGTGTACTGATAGCAGATTGGCTGCTAGTACTTGGGACACCTATTGCTATACCTTCATTCTTCTCAGTGTAGGTTTTTGAGAGAACTGGAGGTATAGTGGGAATGGAGATCCCAGATGAGGAGCAAGGAGAAGCCCGCCTTTTTCTTTGATGTGGGTCTTTCAAGTGCTGTTGCCAATGGACTGCATGGGAGGTCGTCATATGTCTGGTCAAGCATGTGGTGCCCAAGCTTCTGCTGTTCTGGCTACGCTTTATCTGCTTCAGACATAGGTTGCAAACAACAACGGTGCGATCTGCTGCACACGTGTCAAAAAAGGCCCACACCATAGAACTTTTCAAAATCAGTGGGGAGACAGCAGTGCCCTGCACCTGCAGAGCTCTGTGGTGTGATGCAGTAGGGTGGCTGCCCTTAATGACATCCTGCCTAGTAGAGTCATTGACCTCATCATCCCCCCCTCCTCATCACTGGAGCAAGCTTGGCAGTATGCTGCAGCTGGGGGAACATGACTGCCAGTTTCTAGTTCTTCTTGGGCACCCCCTCTCTCTCTAGGCTCACGTTACTCCCTTCCTCTACCTGGGAACCAACATCGGAGCCTTCTAATCGCTGAGCATCCTCCATCAGCATGTACTCGACACTGTTGTCAAATAGTTTGGGGGACTCCTCCGTGCATAATGGTGGGGCTATGGAAGGAGTGACTGTGGACAAGGAGCTGTTGGAATAGGCCACTTTGGCAGCTGCATTGGAAGGCAAACTACTCTGAGCCTGGGTGACAGGGGATGGGGAGGATGAGGATGGCTTTCTTATCCACTCCTCCAACTCTTCTGTATGTTCTGGCTCAATAACATGGCCAGCAGCAGGAAAAAAAGGACAAGCGTGCCCCACGGCCACCTGCAGAGGATGCACCATGTCTGCGACCAGCACTGTTGACTGTAGACACAGGGCCTGCTTGCCCTCTTTTAGTGGCCTGTGAGCATCTGCCTCTCCTTGGTGGCCTTCCGGACATGATGTATATTTTGTTTGGCAACACCACACTGCACTGTATTGTGTGCTGTGTACACCACCAGAAAAGTAGGAGCAACTGCACTACGGTTGCACTGTTTTGTGTGCTGTGTACACCACCAGAAAAGTAGGAGCAACTGCACTATGGTTGCACTGTTTTGTGTTCTGTGTACACCACCAGAAAAGTAGTAGCAACTGCACTATGGCTGCAGTGTATTGTGTGCTGTGTACACCACCAGAAAAGTAGTAGAAACAGTACACCACAGAATGCACTGTAGATATATACGCTACACTGGATGCTGCAGAGTGTATATATATATATATATATATATATATATATACTAGACTGACTGTATATGTGTGTGTGTGTATATATATATATATATATATATATATATATATATATATATATATATAAAATACACTGACACTAACTGAATAACCTGCCTGCTCAATCTATATCAAGCTATGTCTCTGTATACGCCAACAACACTACACAGGGCTGCTGTGCAGGCAGCCTTATATAGTGTGGGGCGTGGACTTAGTCCCCCTGAGCCATGATTTGCCAAAGGCACCCTGCCTTTGGCCAATTATGGCTCTCTTAGTAGAGGGCACTGGGATTGGCCAAAGCATGCAGGTCAGGTGCATGCTTTGGCCAATCATCATACAGCAATGCACTGCTATCTCGCAGTGCATTATGGGGCGTTCCATGGGTGCTCGAATTTCCCGCGAACACCCCATATTGTTTGATATTCGGCGAACGGGCTAATACCCGATGTTCGACCCAAACCTCAAGCTCATCCCTAGCAGCTTCCAGCAGAACATGGTCACCTATGTATGCGTGTGGATTGTTGGGTGGTGGGGTTGGATCTTATAGTTTGAATATGTGCCTTTTTAAATATTATGTTGGAATGCTTTGTAAGAATAATGACTGTTAAGTATGTTTCTATAATCTTGCAGATAGAAATGTGATGTGGGTGAGTAGTTGTACTATGAAATGTGTTGCCTGTTATACACTGAAAGTAAAGCTGTGTCCACTCTAAGGTTTAGACAAATTTTAGGTTGTAAGTTCCTATGAGCAGGGCCCTTAAAACCAATTTGCTATCTGTTTTGCTCAATGTAGCATCATATATCCTGTAGAATTTTTTTTTTTTATGCTAGTAAATGAATGTACATCATTTTGTTTCTGCTCATTTTGTTGAGCTTGTTGTTTTTTTTTCTTTTCTTTCTTCTTTTTAATTTAGTTTTGGGGGTGGTGGTTTTGGGGAAGTGCAACATCTTACTAAGGCCCGGTTCACACTGCTGCGATGCGAGAACCCTGCGAATCCACTGCGGGTTCCCGCATCGCACCTGACTTGCACACTGCCATATGTGAACTGCTGGGGAGTGTCATACAAAGTTAACGACACCCCCAGTTCAGCTCACATATCGCACTGCGAACTGACAGTTCGGACATGAATCGGATTGCACAGGTGTGAAAACCCGTGCGATCTGATTCTGGTCCGAACAAAAAAAAGGTCCTGTGCGTGTTTGGACCGAATGCAGTGCAATATCAGCCATACTATCTGTATGGCTGAAATCGCATCGCACACACATTGCATGTGATATGAACAGCAGTGTGCTGTGAATCACACGCAATGTCTGCCATCGCAGCAGTGTGAACCGGGCCTTATACCCACAGAAATTATAAGATATAATTGTGCACCAAAAAACCTAATCTGTTCAGCACACGTGCAAGTAAATGTTAAAGTTGTTTAGGTGGAGTCTTTGTATATAACAGCTGTGGAAAATTGCAGGTAATGAATTCAGCTGGTGGATAGGCAGTGTTGTATGTGTCAGCCCTGGTTCACATTGGTGCGATTTGACATGTCAAATCACATGCCAAATCGGCGGCAATTGCGGCAATTTACAAAAGTAGTTTCTGTTCTACTTTTGGTGACTTTGGGGTGCGATTTCCATTGACATCTGTGCAGAAACCTGCACAGATGTCTCTGAAATTCCCCCCGCAGTCGGGACTGACATACGGGAATGAAATTGTGTGAGTTCAGCTGAACTCTCACAATTTCATTCCCTCTGCCAGTGTGAACCAGGGCTCAAACTGGGCCTTTGTCTTTGTAATTCACCTGCTGCAATCTCAGGGACATCATTTCTTATCAAACTCCCTTAAGTTTGCCTTCAAATATCGTTATATGTAGAAATACAGATTTGCATATCTGCAAATAAACGAAAATATAAATTCTAATTGTGGTTGCGATTAAATATTTGCAGCTGTGCTCAAAAGAGCGTGGTTTCATCTTCTGACCCGGAAATGAGTCATTGTAATCACCCTGGAAGTTCCTGCACTGGTCAGGATCTCCATCTAGGTGGACATGGCGAGGTCTCTCTTTAGCAAAGAGGAGGTGCTGCTCATTTGCTGGGTAAGTGTAGGATATGTACTTGTGCTTACTCAATGTGGGGTTGGGTGTAGTAGTTAGATTTGGTGTGGGTGGGGTTCATTGATTTGTTTATTTGGCATCACCACATATTTGTATCTGGCCCATGTGCACACATCACTCCATGCATTTGTTCTGCTTATGTAAATCAGTAAGGACTATGGAAATATAAATGAGAGCTCCTTGTATGACAAGTTGTACCCCATGATTCTCTATGATAACCATTCATATCTGTGCTACTTCAGGTCGCACCAACTTCAAAGTAGTCTCTGTACTACTTTGGTGTGACTTTCATGCGACTTGAAGTACATTGGTCACTATATTACACAGGTATTCCCAGAAGTTGGGGCAAAGTGGCAGCAAAATAGTGTGACTTTCAGATCTTAGCAGTGTGAATGAGATTCGTGGATAACCCCTTTGAATTTGACCCTATTGTCACTTGTGCATCCTGAAAGTGGGGCAAATTCGCACCTGCACTACCTTGGTTTGACTTTGATGCAATTTGAGGTCCATACACCACAAGATTACACAGACATTGCTTCAAGTCACGACAAAGCTGTGTAATTTTAAGGTCGCACAAGTGCAAATGGGTCCTAATTCAAAGGTGTTATCAATTAATCTCATTAGGTTACTTTCACACTTGGGTGACTTTTTGTGCAGCTTTGGACCTCAGAGTTGCATGAAAAGTTTGCCCCTCATGATTTCCATTCATATCTATGCAACTTCACCCATGTTCAAATTGCAGGCCAAATTGATGGCAATGGAACTATCTGAATTGATGCAACGCCACACCAATTCCCAAAAGTAGTTCCTGCACTACTTTGAGTGACTTCAGGGGGCTTTCAGGTCGCACAAGTGTAAAAGGGGCCCAAGTCACTGTGCTGAGTACTAGTATACCTAGAATATAAAGTAGTCTCACCATCAAACACTAGTTAACATATGTTCTCAATATAATTGTGCTCAAATGGCTGAAAATCACACAGATGGTATTACCTACTGAAAGCTTGCATTCTACTCAGCAGCATATGCTGAAGAGAGGCAAACGTCTATTAGCCATTGCCACATCAGCATGAGCATGGTTATTACTATAATATTATTGCCTGAAGGTTTGCGCTCAGCTCTGTAGCATAGTGGTATGCCATGCTACCTTCACAGGTTTAAGCCATGAGTTTAAGTCCCACCGACGATATCACCTCCTGAAAACGTGCATTGTACTCAGCAGCATAATTAGCCAATACACATCAGTTTGGTTTATTCCATAATTTTAACTCTTCAAACGCATGCAATGGTATGTAATTATTCAATAATATTATGGTGTGGAATTCCAAAAATCAAGGAAAAAAACTTTGTAGCCACCCCCCCAGTACATACCAGGCCCTTCAGTTCTGGTATGGACTTTACGGGGAACCCCCCCACACCAAAATTTTAAAAAATTGACGTGGGCCCCCCAAAATCCATACCAGACCCTTATCCGAGCATGCAGCCTGGAGGTCAGGATGGGGGGGTGAGCGAGCCCCCCTCCTGAAATGTACCAGGCCACATGCCCTCAACATGGGAAGGGTGCTTTGGGGTCCCCCCCAAAGTACCTTGTCCACATGTTGATGGGGGCAAGGGCCTCTTCCCGACAACCCTGGCTGGTGGTTGTTGGGGTCTGTGGGAGGGGGGCTTATCAGAATCTGGAAGCCCCCTTTAACAAGGGGGCCCACAGATCCTGCACCCTCTACGTGAATGGGTATGGGGTACATCGTACACCTACCCGTTCACCAAAAAAGCAGTGAAATGTAAAAAAAACAATAGCCGGTTTTTGACAAGTCCTTTATTGTAAAATAGCTTCGAGCCGTCTTCTTCCCTGAGCCATCTTCTCCTGCCGCTGTCTCTCCTACCGCCATCTTCTCCATCTGCTGTGTTCTTTCACGCCGCCGGTTACCCGCTGATAAAAAAAAAGCCGCTCTTCTTCTGTGGCGGTCTTCCTCCACTGCGTTGTCACCCGCTGTGTGGCATTGTATACATAGCCATGGGGCGGGCTCTCTGGGTGATATCATTGGATGGCCACGGAAGGCCGCCACAGAAGAAGAGCAGCTTTTTTTTATTAGCAGGTAACCGGAAGCGTGGAAGAATACAGCAGCGGGAGAAGACAGCAGCGGCAGGAGAGACGACTCGGGGAAAAGAAACATCAAACACTAGTAAATGTATTTCCTATGTATGATTGTGCTAAGCCCAATAGGCTAGTGGTCAGTGCTTCTACCTTGAAAAACTCAGGCCTTGGAGGACTCATGAATTCAAATCCCACAGAGGGATACTAAAAGATTGCATTGGCGAATTACATTTAGCCAAAGCAGCATATACTGAAAATAGGCAAATGCCAGTTAGTCAATGCACTTTAGTTTGGCTGATTCTATTATGTTAACTCTTCAAATGCATGCAATGGTATGTAAGTATTAAATAATGTTATGGTGTGGAATTCCAAACATCACACACTAGTTAACGGGCAGTTTACATTTCTTTGTTTATTTTAATTCGCTTGTGCAGTGAAAAAATAAACATAGCTGGTGGATGGTAGGTTTGCTGGGATTTGAACTCATACCTTGAGTGCTGTGGAGACATCTGAGCAGACCACCAAGCCATTGTGCTAAGTACGCTAAGACCTGCATAATAGTGTAGTATGATTAAAGAATGAACATAAATAATTACCGCTTTATTGTCACCTAAATAAAAAAAAATTTAAAAAACATGAAAAAAACAACATACAACAAATAGGTAACCTAAATGTTCAATACATGTAACTTTACAGAATAGCAAACATTACTCTGTAATAATCATTCATAACTGCATTCGTTAGCAAAAGAAGAAAAAAATCTAGGAATACTAATTGCAATATACATCAATAGATGCACACGAGGTAGAGCACATCTCACATAAACATGTTTCTTTCACATACATGGATTGTGGTTGCAGTGCAGTGCTATATAATAACTTAGTAGAAATTGCCATTTGCATATCCGCGGAACCGCTAATTAGCGATGATTTCCGAATTTACTAATGTATGTTCGCCGCTAATAGCGCTCTTTTTCATTCGCACGTTCGACTATTGAAATCTTAATTGCCTAAAATGGGCACTATTAGATGTAATAGCGCGCTGTACTTCCCAGCGCTATAGTAAATGACCCCCGTGTGTGTTAATAGTGTACCATTTCGAAATAATGCTGTTTTCGTTAAGCCAAATATGATTTGTTTGGCAATTATTTTCTTTTGTTTGTTCACTTTGCTGCATTTGAATGGAAAAAAAAATCTAAAATTATTGATTCAAACATTTAGAATTTAAAAAATTTGATAAATTAGGAGGAAATTAGAAAAAAGACACAAAATGAATTGTGAATATGAATTCCGAATACAAATTGAACTAATCAACCGAATTTTACAAAAAGAAATAACTAGATTGACAAATCTAAACGAAATAAAAGAAATCTTTTCATCATGTACATGTCTACTGTGCAGTCAACTGTCCGCAGTGACCATCCTCCTTAACGTGTTCTTTGGTAGTTTAGAAAATTATGGCTTGCTGCAAACAGTAATGGATTGGTAGATTTCAAGAATGTTAAAGTGGTATTAAAGGCAAAATAAAAAATGACATATACGATACAGTCTGTCAATGTCATTAATAAAGCAGTCTGTTTTTCTGAGTCCCCCTCTTACTTAATTTGTTACCTGATCCTGCTGTTATTTTTCAACTTCCTTGCAGTTAGAGGGTTGGCAGTTAGAGGGTTGCGACAAACCATTTAACGCTGACAGGGAAGCTTACAATGGTCTGCTGTTATTCATTTATTTGAAAGCGAATGTAAAGGTAAACATTTTTTTTAATAACAAACAGCAGGGCCTTCTTTAATGCAGGGCAAAATGGTTAGTGGCCCGGGCCCAGTCATTGTTGTGGGGCCCAAAGCAGCCTCCCCTTGAGCCTGCACTGCCTGCAAATAGTTGATAAGTGGACTCAGGAGGGCCCCAGAAAATGTTTGCCCAGGGTCCAATCAATATTAAAGATGGCCCTGCTGCTCTGTGCAATGGAATTGCACAGTGCGGCCTCGAACCTCTTCTTCTCGGGTCCCCTGCCATCGCTCAAGGCTCCTCCTCTATGTGCAGTTCCCCCATGGGAAGCAGATTCCCATGTGGGCACTTGTGTGTGATCGCACCTGAGCCCCACTGCTGCGTCCCGTCCATTGACACAGACAGCAGGACTCGGCCCCGCCCCCGCTCCCTTGTCACTGGCTTTCATTGACAACACTGGGAGCCAATGACTCCCGGAGACCCAGCAAAAGAGGCGAGTTCCAGAAGGGAGGGGAAAGAAGAGCTGCTGACGTGCATAGCGCTGAATCAAATGAGAGCTCAGGTAAGGAATACATTAAGGTAAAAAATGTTTAGGCTTTACAACCACTTTAAACCTTTATCTCAAAGAGGAAAAATAATTCTGTAACTGCTGAAAACACGAGCTGAAGTTAAGCTTTAACTTATTAGTCACTTAGGTAAAGGGAGGAGCCACCCTAAGACCAGAAGTGTGTTACTAACTGGATAACCAGGTGAAAAAAGACAACAATAATGAATGCAGCCATGACATGTAAGGTGTGGTATGCTGCAATTATATATATATATATATATATATAAAATATATTTTACTTTAAATCACAAAATGGTTTGTGTAGCAAACAAAAGTAGAATTTTCTATCAGGTTTCAGTCACTTCAGTTTTCTAAAAGGGTTTTCCCTTTAAAATTGGTCCCACATGATCCTCGTGGGGCTTAAAAGACCAGGAGGTTAGCGAGGTATGATGCAGCACTTGTAGTTTGGTGGGACATTGCCCAGTCCACTGCCTGTTGGTTTAAGGTCTATCTCCTCTTTTGGAATGACTGGTTTGAAGTTGAAATTTTGAAGCAATGATGTGAAATATAGAAAGAGTTCCATTCGGGCCAAGCTTTCTCCAAGACAAATCCTTTTTCCTAGCCAAGTCAAAACAAAATTAGAGCAATAGTAAGACATGGATTTTGGACTCTTGATTTATTTAACAGTGCAATAGGAAAAATAACAGACAGATTATAAGGAAGCACTGCCTAACACATTACAATGTTTGTTTTATCAGGTCCCTTGTTTGAACCCCTTTTCTGTTATTTCCTTGAAGAAAAGTTTTGGAATGGCTAAAATTGGAGGATTGGCATGGCAGATGGAAGAAGTTCACAGGGAAACCATTGAGACAAAATACTACATTATAAATGGCAGTTCAGAGTTCATATATAACCCGTGCCACGCACTGACTTCTAAGTGGCTGCAAGAAACCATGAGGTTAGCCACACTAGGGCAGATCTGTAACCAAGTAAAATTAGGCAGCGGAAGACCTGTTCAAGCTCCTCTGGATAACAAACCCAGACTCAAAACAAACACTGTAACACCCTACTTGACCTACACCAGGTGTAGGCAACCTTGGCACTCCAGCTGTGGTGAAACTACAAATCCCATAATGCCTCTGCCTCTAGGAGTCATGCCTGTGATTGTCTCATGGAACTTGTAGTTTCAAAACAGCTGGAGGGCCGAGGTTGCCTACTCCTGACCTACACCATATTAGTGGGATCACATGGCAGGTAAAGGCACCAATTATAGAATGATCAGGGGGAAAAACTCTGGGCTTTTTTTGGTTTTGGATAGAGTGGGGAAGATAAAGAACTTCAGTCAGAATGTTATTGCTGTGACTAATGGTAACTGGGGCAGGATGTGAGGGGGATTTTCCTCAATAGGAAAACAGACAGCAATGAAAAACAATTTTATTTGAATAGAGAATCTAACTGTTTCCTACTATATCCCCAACTAGAAACACAATTTTGGCATTTTTTTTTTGAATGATCACATCATAGATTATCCAACCAGAATGTCTTTACGCTACAAAAACAGTCACTACCTAGGGTACATGCCACACCATTGATGCTGTCAACAGAATCACTAAGAGAGTAGTAGTACTACTTACCTGCTCCTATGGTGTCCCTGCTTCTCAGGCCAAATCAAGAAGGTGTCACTCTGTAGCTGCTCCCTCACTGTTAAGTGAGACTTTGCAGCCAATAGGAGAGCACCATTATAGGTAAAGGTAAGTAGTATCTTTAGTGATCCCACTGCTGCCAATATTTCATCTGCTACAGGAACAGTAACGTGACATGGCTCTTAGGCTAGGCCTCAAAATCACTTCACGGAAGTTATGCACTAACAGGCTAAAGTGCAGTGTGTTTCAACAGCTAGGGCCACTCCCACCCAGCAAAGAAAGTTTAGTCTTCCAAAGACTTCACCCTTGTCAATTTCAAGATCAATTGTGACCATCACTATTGGGCACTTAGAGATCAATATATGCTTGTTATAATGAAGATACGCAGGTCTTCTCTGACTACTGTCACATGGAGCCTAGTATAATTAGCCACTGGAAACCCCAATCTTCCTAATTTGGTGCAATCTCCTAGAGGTGTTCCAAAATGGAAGGAAACTCCAATCATACAAAAAATATTTTCCAACTTTTATTTAAAAGATAGCATAAAAGTGCTGATGGTCCCACATAAGGACAGTAGCACCTGCTGTGAGCAGATGCCTGACATCAGTACTCAAGCTCTATCTTATGCATTTTGTCTTAAGGATTGTCCTCAGGGGCTAAGGAAGCTGATTTTACACATCAAGGAAATAGCTAAGATGCAAAACAGGTAACACTCCTTTGATTGCAATTTCTGCCCCATATTTTACATTTGTAACAGCCACATATAGAGATCATTTGTAGTTTGTGTATTATTATACAACAAAATACAAACCGGTAAACGTCACTTACCTTCCTTGCTCCAGCGTTGCCTGGCTTCTGGGATCCTTCTAAAACATTGCTGTGGAATCCTGTCCCCAGCTGCTGAGGTCATTGGTGTGTGTAGATTTAAAGCACCAGCACCTACATGATCGCCACCTGAGTAACACTTCTGCCTGTTTCAGAGCCTTCCCTGGAGAGTTGTCTTCAACTTGTTTTATACCTTGCACTGAATTCCTGTGTACCAACCTCTGCAACCTTTTGAATTCTCTTGTCTGCCACCTGTCCTGACCTCTGGCCTGTTTTCTGGTTCCCCTTTGCCTAATCTGTGTTTTTGCCTATGCTGGGTCCAGTACTTGATCCAGTGTACTATTCATTCAGTTCACTGTTGAACCATGTTCCCATCTGTGCCAGCGTGATCAGCCGTGCTGCTGCCTAGTCTGATCCACTATTTGTCTGGTTTGCTCTTGAACCATTGTTCTACCTGTGTTGGTGTAGTCCATAGTGTCTCTCCATTGCACAGTCTTACTGCCACTGGTAAACTCCTCAGCTCTACCATTTCTGCAAGTGTGGGTTGTATTACCAAAAAAATAAAAATAAAATGCTGCCTATGCAGATAAGGGGCATCTGTAATGCTTGAGGTCAGGAGTGTTTCTGGCAGCAGCACAGATCATGTCATGGTCCCTGTAATTGAGTATCCGAAGATGAAACAGTCTCGCTGGGGCACCTGGGACTAGAGGAGTGGGGGGGGTCACGATGCACCCACTCCACCAATAACGTTGGCAGCAGATTTTGCAGACCCAGGAGGTCAGTTAGGAAGGTCCCCACAATTGCAGCATGGTTAGCTCCTTCTACACGTTCAGGCAGCCCAAATACCCTGGGATTGGTGCAGAATAGCCTATTCTCAGTGTCAATAGCTCTCTCCTGTGGGGCCTTAACATGTTGCTGTAGGGTATGCAATTCAGTGGAGTCAGAGTTTGCTCTGTCTTCCACCTGTAAGAGCCTGTCCTCAGCCTCCGACTTCGTCATTGCAAATAAGACTAATGTCTGTGGAGACACAGTCTATCTTGACAGTCAGGGTTTCCTTGCAGGCGGTTATAGCCACCAGGTTGTCAGCTGTAGTGGGCCCGTCCTGGTGTCAGCAGAGGAGGTCTGTGTGCTCATCGACATATTGGATGCAGGAGACTATGTGGTCAAGATGGCCACCAGAGGCTGAGTGCAGAGAGCACTCAGAGCGAGGTTTGCCAGGCAACATAGCGGGGGGTCAGCAGCCAACCGAAGAGGTACTAAGAGCAGGCACAAGCCTTCCATGGGAAAGAAGCAGTGTCAGTGCCAACAGGATGGCAGAAGGATCATGTCTGGAGAGGAGCTCTGGTGTCGTGAGTCCCACCTGGTTCACATCCAGGCCATGCTCCCCAGATAAGGGGCATATGTAGATAAAAAAACTGCAGATTTGACTAAAGTTGAATAATGCCCTTGCTATAGGTATAGGTCATGTATGTACCTCATGAAGCCTAACCCGAGAACTCCTAAGACATTGCTAAGACAAAGTGAGGCCCGGCTATTACTGCTCACCTCCACCATCACAGTAGTGAGCTCTCAGACACTGAGCTCAGAGCTCCTACATCAGGGGAAAGAAAATGCATGTGAGTGGGTTTGAATCATAGAAAGAGCAAACTCCTGTGATGGTGAAGATCAACAGTAACAGCTAGGCATCTCTTAGAAACATGCTTAGCAACGTCCTGGGAGGTTTACAGTCAGGCTTCATGAGGTATGTAAATGGCCATCACCTATAGTAAGAGCATTATTCAAGTTTGGTCAGAGCTGCACAGCTTGTTTTCATCCACAGACACTCCTTATCTGCATAGGCAGTTTTTGCTGATGTAGTCATTATCTGGGATGGTCCCGACTCGCTCATCGCTGACTTTTTACAACACTGCAACAACAACAACATGGGCCTGTCCTTTACCTCCGTAACTGATAGCAATAAGCTATCTTTTTTGGATCTAGAACTTTTCCACCAAAACAAAACCATTTGCGCGCAGAACTATACCAAGCCTACGTCAGGAAACTCATATCTACCTTACATTAGCTGCCATCATTCTCGGTGGATAAACAAAATCCCTAGAAGTCAATTCTGTAGGCTCAAACATAATTGTACCCCGGAACAAGATTACATATCCCATGGCGAGTTACGCCAAACAAAGTTTAAAGAAAAAGGATATCCAGATGACATCATAGAAGAAGCTTTCCAACAGTACCTCCATAAAGATGTCAATGTTTGTCACACAGTTTCATAACAAATTCAAGAAGATGGAAAAGATCTTCCATAGACATTGGCCAATCCTAACGGAAGATCCCCACCGCAAAGCTACAGTCAGTGACCGTCCCTTAATCACCTATAGACGAGCCAAAAACATCAAGGCTAGAATAGCATCAAGCAAGATAAAACCATCACGCCCCATGACCAGTACATCCCTAACCTTCTTCAATATCAAAGGCATGTACCGGTGCAGGAAACCCTTGTGTCTAACATGTGCCCATGTCACACATGGACAGAAGGACTTCTTCCACAAAGGTAAACAATATCTTATACCTGATTTTTTTACATGCTCCACCGAATATGTAATCTACTGCTTAACCTGCCCTTGCGGCTTATTGTACGATAGTGCTTAACCTGCCCTTGCGGCTTATTGTACGATAGTCGTACGATCCGTCCCTTGCGTAAGCTTATTGGAGAACATCGCAAACTGGTCGAACAAGGAAAAGACAAACATAGTGTCTCTAGACACTTCCTAGAATTCCATGACCAATCATCCTAGGGACTATGGGTTTGGATATTGGAGTCCATCCCGAAAACCCTGCCCCCGGCTGAACGATATAAAAGACTCTGTGAAAGAGAGAACTTTTGGATATATTCCTTGGATAGCTTATTACCTGGAGGCCTAAATGAAACTATAGAAATTAACACCTTGTTATGATGATAAGTCAACACATAGTCTTCACTAAGTTACTAGTCCTTCTGTCTATACCAATCACTGATGATCCCTTGGGATAGACGTTTGCGCTGATTGAATATCCAGTAATACGTGCACTGCTACCATGGTCATATTTACACGCACATGGGCATGCGTGACCCCTTGCACATTTACATACATTCACGTTCATGCCAGTGCAGCTCGATACATCCAACCTCTCAACCATCAATTTTTGATCTCCTATCCACTATACATAGTATCAGTAATTTCATATATATGTGTTTTATTCCATTTTTCATTTTAATCAAATAATCACCGCCGCCATATCCACCCATCAATTCAGCATCCCACGTCGTATTATCTATACGATGGACGCACCTTAGTATCTTGATAAAGGGACATCCCCACTACCATTAGTCACTTATCTCTAATTCCCATATTTATTTGATCTATTTTATCAAATAATTATTATCAATTAAATAATCATAATTAAAAAATCATTATTAATCGTTGTGAATTTTTATACAAATTACCACTTAATACCATCTCGATTAATTCTCATTTGCATTTATATATATTTTTCTTATATTTTTTAATTTATTATTCTCTATACTTACTATCTAATAATAATATTCTCATCCCAGATACACTTCTAACTGCCAGACTCATATTTTATATATGTATACATATATATATTCCCTTCCATTTTCTGCATGTCTTTATTATTATTATTTTTATTATTTTTTTAATTTCATTTTCATTTGTCCCCTCATTATACAGCCAGTCATATAGATACAGACAATGTTATAGCATTAGGTCGTAAGCATCTCTACCACTCCCTCATATATCCCCGTCCTCCATCTTCCCACACTTCCGTTCTAACCCTTTAATACTTGGTACTCATTTTATTACTGTTCCCAAATTATTTATACATGTCACTGGGACATTGTTAACCTTGCTGTTGCCACTGATTTAGTGAAAACTGTTTTTGGGGAAGAGAAGAAGGAGACGGCGGGCAGATAGCAATTGCGATCTAACCCAAAAGTGGGAGTGTGTACCAGTCAAAACCAAGTACCCACTCCCCCACGAAAAGTGCCAAATGTGGCAATGGATGGGGGGGGGGGACTAGGAATAAGCCCTTTTGGGTGGAGCTCCGCTTTAAGCTATAGTCAGTATAATGCTATGTAGAACAGCCAGTACAGTCATTGTCTGTTTTTCCAGGTCTTCTATTTCTATATACTAACATTATATATACGATTCTGAACAGATAAAATCACAAATTGCATTCCTAATAATGAGCAAGCACAACTTTATCAGGATACTAATTAGAACATAATTATAATAAAAATTATAATAATACTTAATAATTTACCAGCGCCAAAAGGCATGTGGGCGTCATTCTTTCTAAAATTTCCCTTGTCATCCAGAAAATGATTTGGGTTGAATTCTTCTGGCTGTGTGTAATGTTTCGGGTCCCTATGGACAGAGGCCAGGAGTGGAGTGACATGTGTGCCCTAAAAACAAAAATATTATCAGGATTAGCAGGATTTTTAAATATATATTTTATTATGTTCAGGATTTGTAAAAAATCATCCCCCCCGAAACTTGAATCTGGGACAGGAAGATCTTAAATGAAGTGAATGTCACAAGAAAAAAAAATGCAAGCTATATGCCCTAACTTCTTTTTAAGGCTGAACGGATCGGAACCAGAAGTCGGTTAGGATAGAGACTTTGCAAACTGTATTAATTACAAACAGAAAGCTGGTCTATTTTATATCTATGTGAGTGTGCAAATATCATTAATACATAATTTAAATTTAGTATTTTATTGCACTATTGGCAATTTCTCTGTATTACTTGGAACACCGTCCTACATATGGAGAGATGGCTATGATCTTTTAAAGGGTCCCATAACTTACATCTATACCTCCTGAGTGATACATTGTAAGAGGCAAGCCCCACTAGTGCCTGGGACTGGAGGACTGATACAACACGTCCCACCAGTCGGTCTGATTTGGAGGAGTTAGGCGCGTATGACCCATTTGTAGCACTACTCCCGTAGGAGTTGCAGTTCCCCACTGCTGCACAGCCAGGCACATAACATTTTCTGCTTTCATTCAGACACAGTGAACAGTCCTTGAGCTTTGTTTTTTTTTGTGTTTTTTTAAGTGGGTAATAACTTGGATGGAGTTAGGAAAAATCCAATAAAAACATTTAAAAAAATATTTCTTCAAAAATTTAGGCCAATATGTGTTCTGCCACATATTTTTGGTACAAAAAAATCCCAATAAGTGTATATTGATTGGTTTGTGCAAAAGTTATAGCGTCTACAAACTATGGGATTTATTCTGGAATTTGTATTTATTTTTATTTTTTTATACTAGTAATGATGGCGATAAGGGATTTATAGCAGCACTGTGATATTGCGGCAAACAATCGGACATTAACTGACCCTTTTAACACTTTGTGAGAACCAGTGACACTAATACAGTGATCAGTGCTAAAAATATGCACTGTCACTGTACTAATGACACTGGATGGGAAGGGGTTAAACATATAGGATGATCAATGGGTTAAATGTGTGCCTAGCCAGTGCTTTTGTGTACTGTGTGAGATGCTTTTACTAAGGAAAGTGATAGATTTTCTTTCCCTGCTTCACTTCCTCCCTGTCAGAACGGAGCTCTGTCTTGTTTATATAGGCAGAGCTCTGTCCTTCCCGAAATATTCCTGACAATCGGCAGGTGCCGGCGGACATCCATTGGCTGGCACCTGCTAATTGGCTTCTGCCGTGACAAGTCACGGCAGAAGTGGCATGCCGATGGCTCCCACACACGTCCCCTACCTGGAAGTGCAGAATTACATATATATACTGTATGCATGATTCTGCACAGTGTGGCCGCCCTGTAGCAGTAAATCTGCTATGAGGTGGTCGGCAACTGGTTACCAAACTTCCCACCTGCGCTATAGTCAAAAGACGGCTACAGCACAGGCTTATTTTGCCGGGAGGGTGTCATATGACGTCCTTCCGTGATCGTACTGCCCGACACGCTCTCTGTGATTGCTGAGTCCTTCGGACCCAGCTGATCACGTATCAGGGTAAAGGGCCAATGACAGCGTCCCTTTACGATGTGACCAGCTGTGCCCAATGACAGCTGATCACAATGTAAACACAAGCCAGTAGTCGGCTTTCCTTTCCTCATGCTGACAGGGGGAGAAAAGAGCCGATAACTGGCTTGATTATCCGTGTCCTGATTATCAATGCAGTCCTAACAGTGCCCACCAGTGCTGCCAATCAGTGCCCATCAGTGCTGCCAATCAGTGTCCATTAGTGCTGCCAATCAGTGTCCATCAGTACCTCCTCATCAGTGTCACCTATCAACAATCTATGAAAATGTTATTTTTTTTTTGTTCGATCTTTTTTTGTTTGTTTAGCAAAAAAAAAAAAAATCCAGTGGTGATACCACCAGAAGGAAAGTTCTATTTGTGTGAAAAAAATGATAAAGATATAATTTGGGTACAGTGTTGCATGACTGGGCAATCCGCAATCCAATTCGCAATAGTGTGAACCCAGCCTAAAGCTTTAAAGGTCCATGCTACAGGGCTGTCAGCTTTACCCTTTCTTCATTACTTGGTTGGCTACACTCCTAGGGCAAAAGTGTTCGTTTAAGGTATTAGGACATTTAATATGCTTTTTCCAAGTCAGCAACTTGCCAGTAAAGGATACAGATTATGGTCCTGGAGTATGCACTTTTAAACAGACTAGCAATGGCATCTCCCACACGCTCCAAATGTCTGGTAGTACTGGAGTTCTCTTACCTTCGGGATTGAATATCCTCTGTAAAATGTGTCTCTAGATGTGCAACGAGGAAGACTGACCGGTAGCACATCACAAAACCTTATGAGTTCATGGATAGCAGCGTCTGTATATGGCATATCGCTTCTGTCGCTTACAGATGGCAGTCGGTTTTTTCCAATAACGCGATCAATCTCCTCTTGCATTTTCTCTGGACCAGGAAACAGTATAGAAGGTATGAAAGTTGAATGCAAGCCTCATCATGTTCTGTTCCTGTACTGTACATTTTTTTTTTTGCATAATTTAACAGAATAAGTTAGATCTCGATAAGTCTCCAAGAAATAGAAAATGCTATTTATTATTCAGTTTAATAATTTTATGCCAAAAATTTGCAGAAATATTGTGACTTTTGGAAAAAAGTCTTCCCTGAACTGTTCATCTTATGTTTATCCATATGTCTATTTACATCTGTCATCCTCCCATCATCCATTATCTCCTTAGAAAAGCCTCCCAACCCTTTGCTCTGCTTTTTAAATAGTTAAATAAGACCTCAGATTTCAGATGCTGCTGTGTTGGTGACCACCACCTTTCCAAGGCTGGAGACTGTGTACATGCCAAAGTATTTAGTTTATTCTGTGAAGGGTCACAGATTCACTATGTCTTCCTGTATGAGATAGCCATCCTGGGCACATGCAAATTAGGATGGAAATTGCCATAACTCTCCCACTGCTTTATGACTTTTTTTACTGCATCATGTAAACACTATATTTGAAATATCCCAAACCTGCAGAACTGCTCCAGACTTGCATCTCTTACCTGTCTTCCGGTAAACAGGGTGTCAAAAGAACCCATCCTGGCTCACCATTATAAAGAATAGATAAATAATAGCCACGCTCCATTTTCCTCTCTTCCAAATACTTTTAGTCAAGCATCAACACTATAGCTGCAAAAAGTGTCTCCACCCAAAAGAGACCAAAAGATCTTAAACAGGATAAAAATTACCTGCCACCTCCGGGTATTTCATAAGCACCAAGAATCCGTATCTCAGGTTAGTGCTAACTGTCTCTGTTCCTCCAAACAGCAGATTTTGAATTGTTCTGGACAAAGATTTGGCGTAAAAGGCAGTGTCGAGGTTGTCTGTTTCCTTAACGTGAAGAAATAATTTAACTATGTTAAAGCAATATAAAAACATAAGATTTACATTTTGTTCACTGATATATAGCAAGGTACTTCCAACAAGTCATAACAGGTAATAAAGAGAAAAAAAAATCCTACATTTATAGGTTCTTTCACTTACCATTCAGTTTAGAGTTTACTGCCAGTTTTTCAGGCGGATTTGAATGGAAGCTCTATGTAAGTCTATGGGCAGGTGGATGTAAACGGACATGAGTTTGTTCACATCTGATTACCTTTGCGTTTTTCTTGGTCTAAAAAAACCCTTAAAAAGGTCTGCATCCTTTTCCATTTTTTAGACCTAAATGTGACGTATGGAAATTGACGCACCCTTAACATAGGGCCCTAAAAATAGAACTAAAAATAGAACTAAAGGCAAGGTTTTTTTCATTTTGAATAGCGTAAGGGAGGGTTAAACCCTGTCAAATAGTTTTTGCCATCTGTGTTCCATAGGGGAGATTTCCCTTTACTTTCTGTTCCATAGCCAAAAGTGAGAGGAAATTCCTCCAAGTGAGGGACGTCCTGGGTGTCACCAGAACTAGTAACCCCATTGGAAGATTTACCCTCCAATGCTGCGTCAATGCAAAATTTGTTATTTTCTTTTAATTTCGATGATAACAGTAAACAGGATAAATAGAAAGGGTAAATCTCCCCAACGGAGGGCACAGACAGTAGTAAAAACTGAGAAGTGTTCTAATCCCTCTTCACTCTATCCAAAAAAAAAAGTTTTGACATCCGTATTGTTCAGCTATGATTCTGCAGGGGATCTGTTGATGGAGAGTTTGCACTGCTTAAAATCACTATATAGTTTAGAGTTTGACTGGGTATGAATAGATAGGAATAATGCACTCTCCAGTGGGAGAGGATGAAGATAGTTTGGCCCTTCCTCCCACTCGCCTGCAGCTTCCTGGGACATGTCACGTGACCCAAGAGGCCGCAAGACCAGTCTCACGGCACAGCATGATCGGTGCACAATAGGGAGTTGGCTGTGACTTTTTGATGGCTCACAGACAGCTCCCTATTGTGCATCCAAGGTGGGGATCTGAAGCCCAGCGAACAATTGGCTACAAGTAGGACAGTGATTGACTTCATGGGCTGATAAGTAAGTACCTTTTTGTTAAAAGTCAGCAGCTACAGCATTTTTAGTGTTGATGTTTAACTTTTGAGAACCCTAATGCCTCGTACACACGACCGGACTTTACTAATGGCCAGGGTTGTCGGGAAGAGGCCCTTGTCCTCATCAACATGTGGACAAGGTGCTTTGGGGTGGGGGGGCACAGGGCGCCCCCTCCCCCAAAGCACCCACCCCCCCATGTTGAGGGCATGCAACCTGGTACGGTTCAGGGGGGGGTGCTCGCCCGTCCCCACCCCCTTTTCTGACCGGCTGGGCTGAGTGCTCAGATCGGGGTCTGGTATGGACATTGGGGGGACCCCACACCGTTTTTTCGGCGTAGGGGGTTCCCCTTAAAATCCATACCAGACCTAAGGGCCTGGCATGTCCCGCGACGGGGCTAGCAAGGTGTCAATCTCGCCGATAAAAGCGGCGAGATTGACTTCCTTTTCTAGTCCCGTCGTACCCGAGTCACGTTCAAAATGAACGGACTTGTTCGTGTGTGGGCAAGTCCGTTCATTCTGAAAGTCCGCCGTAACTCCGGCGAAAGTCCGTCGGGAAGAACGGCGGACCTAGCCTGCCGGAAAGTCCGGTCGTGTGTAGGCAAGTCCGTCCGTTCAGAAAGTCCGGCAGGAAGAACGTCAGACCTAGTTTCCCAGAAAGTCCGGTCGTGTGTATGCGGCATAAGTGAAATTCCTCTTTAAAATGTCAATTTAGGGATCCCCAATTCTTGCTGCAACATAAGAAAATATTTAAAAGATCTTTGAGAGTATAACTGATGCACATATTTCAACTCCATCTGGGCCCTGTGAGAACCATTAGGAATAGACTGAAAATGGGGAAGTTCTGAATTGTAGCAAATGGGATTGTTAGGGGAGATGTGGAGTCAATGAAAAGCATTGTTACAAAATCCTTTTACGTTGTTAAGAGACAATTTTAGCATTCAGTTTTATAGAATTTTGACTGTGTAGCCAAATATGACTAATTTGTTTTCGCTCCAAGAGAACGTGGACAAGAGAGGTGGATAGAGGAAACTTCCTCGCTGTACCATTGTATTCTGACAGCGGACTTCTCCACTGTCAGAATACTCTGATCAGTGGCTGTGGCCCATTGACTGCAGCTGCTAATCAGGAATTTTTGTTTCCAACAAGTCCATTTCACAGATTGACTTCTGTAGAGTAGAAGTGGCCACACATGGATTGAAAATCAGCCGGTCCCTGCTGAACCAACGGAATTTTGATCCATCTATGGTCAGCTTTACTAATGCATGTTTTCCCTCATTCATTCCCTCATTATTCCACATGGCCACCAAGGGTAAAGAGAGGAAACTCTGTATAAGTTTCTGAAACGTGGGCTGAGGTCCCTCACCTGGGCAGTGTGACTGCACTGGGTATTGCCTGAGTGGTCAAACAGGAAGCAGTGTCACATGGCAAGCAGCATCACAAGTCACATGGAAAAAGGGGGAGTGAGTCACATTCTTCCCATACCAAAAAGTACATGGAATTTCTCTTTAGTCTCAGCGGGCTAGTCGGTGAGTGATGGAAAAGTGGAACTGAGGCTGTAATGTTCAGGTTCACCTTTAGTGGATTCTTTTTAAATGTATGTAAAAAAAACAAGACTATGGCCATTTCAGTAAGGAATACTTTAAAAAAAAACGTAGCTCCTAGTTATGATTACCTCTTTGATCTTTATGAGGAAACAGTCAATGTAGTCACGAGGATTTTCAGGATCCAGTGTATCCTTGTGGTATTTGATGCTTTCCGCTGAAATGTCGTAGATCATGTCAAAATACTTCTGCATTCTTTTGTGTGGACCTGGCAGGTGTTCCATAAGCTTTGGATACATATTGTAGAGCTGGATTGCCACAAAACAAAACATACAAACAAAATATCAACAAAGAACCAAAGAGCACAACTGGAGCAAAACATATGTGGACATGTAACACCAAATGCTGAGAGGGGACAAACCAAGGGGACCACAGCCTGATGGCATCTAGGGACCTTGCGCTGAAAGTCTGATAACACAACCCTAATAACAAAATAGTCATGATTAAAAGGCATGCCTACATGGGGTTGAGATACTAAGGGCAAATACAGTATCTCACAAAAGTGAGTACACCCCTCACATTTTTGTAAATATTTTATTATATCTTTTCATGTGACAACACTGAAGAAATGACACTTTGCTACAATGTAAAGTAGTGAGTGTACAGCTTGTATAACAATGTAAATTTGCTGTCCCCTCAAAATAACTCAACACATTAATGTCTAAACCGCTGGCAACAAAAGTGAGTACACCCCTAAGTGAAAATGTCCAAATTGGGCCCAAAGTGTCAATATTTTGTGTGGCCACCATTATTTTCTAGCACTGCCTTAACCCTCTTAGGCTTGGAGTTCACCAGAGCTTCACAGGTTGCCAATGGAATCCTCTTCCACTCCTCCATGAAGACATCACGGTGCTGGTGGATGTAGAGACCTCGCACTCCTCAATCTTCCACTTGAGGATGCCCCACAGATGCTCAATAGGGTTTAGGTCTGGAGACATGCTTGGCCAGTCCATCACCTTTACCCTCAGCTTCTTTAGCAAGGGAGTGGTCCTCTTGGAGGTGTGTTTGGGGGCGTTATGCTGAAATACTGCCCTGCGGCCCAGTCTCTGAAGGGAGGGGATCATGCTCTGCTTCAGTATGTCACAGTACATGTTGGCATTCATGGTTCCCTCAATGAACTATAGCTCCCCAGTGCTGGCAGCACTCATGCAACCCCAGACCATGACACTCCCATCACCATGCTTGACTGTAGGCAAGACACACTTGTCTTTGTACTCCTCACCTGGTTGCCGCCACACACGCTTGTCATCATCTGAACCAAATAAGTCTATCTTGATCTCATCGGATGTCAGGACATGGTTACAGTAATCCATGTCCTCAGTCTGCTTATCTTCAGCAAACTGTTTGCGGGCTTTCTTGTGCATCATCTTTAGAAGAGGCTTTCTTCTGAGATGACAGCCATGCAGACTAGTATGATGCAGTGTGCGGCGTATGGTCTGAGCACTGACAGGCTGCCCCCACCCCTTTAACCTCTGCAGCAATGCTCGCAGCACTCATATGTCTATTTCCCAAAGACAACCTCTGGACATGACGCTGAGCACGTGCACTCAACTTCTTTGGTTGACCATGGCGAGGCCTGTTCTGAGTGGAACCTGTCCTGTTAAACCGCTGTATGGTCTTGGCCACCATGCTGCAGCTCAATTTCAGGGTCTTGGCAATCTTCTTATAGCCTAGGCCATCTTTATGTAGAGCAATAATCTTTTTTTCAGACCCTCAGAGAGTTCTTTGTCATGAGGTGCCATATTAAACTTCCAGTGACCAGTATGAGAGAGTGAGAGCAAGAACATCAAACTGAATGCACCTGCTCCCCATTCACACCTGAGACCTTGTAACACTAACAAATCACATTACACCGGATAAAGGAAAAATTGCTAATTGGGCCCAATTTGTGCATTTTCACTTAGGGGTGTACTCACTTTTGTTGCCAGCGGTTTAGACATTAATGGCTGTGTGTTGAGTTATTTTGAGGGGACAGCAAATTTACACTGTTATACAAGCTGTACACTCACTACTTTACATTGTAGCAAAGTGTCATTTCTTCAGTGTTGTCACATGAAAAGATATAATAAAATATTTACAAAAATGTGAGGGGTGTACTCACTTTTTTGAGATACTGTAGGTTGTTCATTTTGCAAAGGAATTTTCTCTTGAGCTTGGTGAATGTGGTGAACTTTCACTTTGTAACGAATACCCAATCATGTGCACGGAAAATAAAAAACAGAATTTCTGCTTGCACATGATTGGATGATGGAAGTCTATAGGGCTTCACCTTATTCATTAACCTATGGAGAAAATTATTTTGTAAAGTGAAGAGCCAATCTGCCTTTAATAAATCAACTATCATGCATCTTCTCTTTAAATAGTTCTATACACTTAAAGGAAAACTAGTCATTTTGACAGTTTTTAATTTAGTTATACACCTATGTGCGTATATGAATGTACGTTTAATTGATTTCAGTTGAATTGAATTCAGTTGAATGTAGTAAAATTGTAAATATGTGTCAATGTGCTATTATACCCAAAAGACATTAAGGGCCAGTTCACACCATAGAAAAGCAGTCCGGATGCGTTTCAGATGCTTTTCTGCATGCATGGTTTTTAAACGTTCCAGTGCGTTTTTGAACTGTTTTATGTGCATTTTTGATGCAGTCCAGTGCATTTTTTCCCCCTATTTTTTCTTGGACTTAAATAAGGAAATATGTGTTTTTAGGTGCGTTCCAGTGCACTTTTGATGCTTTTTACAGCGCTCCAATACAGTCCAGTGCAGGAAAAATGTAGCATGTTCTACTTTTTTTTCTGGAACTGGAACACACTGGAACTGCAAGTACTGGTGTGAGCTATGCCATTAAAGAAACACATTGGACTGCATGTGGTGTGAACTGGCCCTAAGAATACTGTGTTAGCCACACATACATGTTTTGATTGCCGCCACATGATTTCCTTCTAAGCGTCATCTATTCTGCAGGAGAGGAGCTTAAAAATCTGGCCATGTACACTTCTGTCTATAGGGTGGTTCTGCTGTTTTGTGGCTTTCCCTGGAGCCGCCCCTATATACACTCTCCTCCATGTAACTGCAGCTGCACAAGGACAAGCTCTATGTGAAGGTTCTCAGTTGACAGCTGGTTTATCTAATGGTTGCATATTTATCCTACATCAGAAGGTCAGGTTGTCCTTCTGTAACCGCGCCATCCTGGTTGGAAGTTTAGGGGACTGCATGGAAAGTTTAATAAAAGGTAAAAAAATAAATAAAAAAAATAAGTAATTTATATCCAAAGAGAAATGTTAACTTGGCCAGCTCATACATTGATCTTTTTTTCTCAAGTCATCTTCCAGGACGGCACACCTGAGAGATGAGAGGCTCCTCCCCACAGGAAACACAATCAATCAACAGCTGTTTTAAGTCCACACCCTTCCCCCTGATCCTCAGTTTTTGATTGTGTTTCTCCCTACACGGCGAAACTGTTTGTTTTTTTCCAAATGACCGAAGCCTGGGGCTGGTGGTCTCCCCCTGGGAGCCGGACCAAATGCCTGGGAAGCCTCTGGGTCTGGCGGGATATATTTATCCTTCCCGGGGGGTTCCCCTATCCTTTCCTCAGGGGGGCAACAGAAACTGGGAAAGCCCCCCTGAGAGCTGAAGGCCCCTGGGTACAATGGTGTCCCCAGAACTTCAGGGGCCTTTATCCTGTCCCCCCCCCCCCCCTTACCTGTCCGGAAGTCCTTTCAGACGGGGGTGCTGGCAGTCGGTTCTTTCCAGGGGGATCGTATCCCCTGACTCCTGGGTCCCTGGTAGCTCGCGTGGGCTGCTGGGGAGGGCACCGCCTGAACGACCCACGTTCTTACCCAGAAGGGAAGGCTGAGAGTCAGCAGGAGCAGGCGCCCACATCCTCCTTTCGAGGAGGCACCAGTTTACTATGGTGAATGTCTGCCTAAACCACCTCATGGGAATGAGGAACATACGGCATTGCCCCCCCCCCCCCCATGTGTATATACTGACTGGACAGAGCAGGACACAGCCTAACCTTGCAGCTCCCTAAAGGGACAGCAGTTGTGGGGGGGGCACTTTGGTGGCTATCCTCCTTGCGTGTGGACCATAAGGATGGAAAAGCAAGCCCGGTGGCTGTGGAAAAAGGGGAAGACGACAACGGTGAGTCAAAAATCCCCAATCCCAGCCAGATGGTTTCTGGGCATTTGAGATAATCTCCCCTGGGGTCTGGATTCAAATAGCCCAGAAGCTTTTGCTAAAGACACCAGCCACAGCTCACTCCTACATCAGAGATGCTGTATGGTGGACAAGTGGTGCAGAGGAGCGAGTGTGCCTAAACCACCTCAGATGGGAAAGAGGTAGGTAAGGCATTTTTTCCCCTTCCACCTGTATTTACTGAGTGGTGCAGTGCAGGACCTGGGGGTCTCCATAACAAAATAGAACAGAAGCTACTGCTAAAAACCACCAGCCACAGCTTCCTCTTATAGCAGAGACACTGTGGTTATCACAACAGTAGGTTGCCAGCCTCTCCCTACATACCCGTTGTGGTACATTAGTAGGGGTGAATACAGCAAAGAGGGTGACCTGGTAGAACAAAGAGTTCCTTACTGGCCAGGTATACCACTGAACAAGTTATTAATGGTGCAATGGTTGAAGGATTCAGGAGTAAGCTCCCTTGCTCAGCAGGTGCACTAGGTTATCTGGCCCTATTTGCCCAGCTGCTAGGAATCTGCTTAAAGTTGCTCCAAGATGCAATATGGATGTGCTATCTCTATTCAGAATTGTTAGATTGTTGCACATTAGAGATATACACGATTGAAGTTTGTCTGTGGGTCCTGTATTACTGCCTTATTGGTTGCTTATCAGAAAGGTAGCAGTGAAGATGGATGGTCCTGATTTTGTTGGAAAATACAAATTGAACCTGTGCCATGGGTAGTACACATACTGCCATTTGTAATCGGTGCAGCACCACAAAGTGACGCGCTGATTCAGACAGCGCTATTAACAGCAATGGCGGACGATTTTAGGCATGCGACTTTGACATGTTGAGTTGCATGCCAAATCACTTCAATATGGATGTGCTATCTCTATTCAGAACTGTTATATTATTGCATATCAGACATATACAAGATTGAGGTCTGTCTGTGGGTCCTGTATTACTGCCTTATTGGTTGCTTATAAGAAAGGCAGCAGTGATGACGGATGGTCCTGATTTTGTTGGAAAATACAAAATTGAACCTGTGCCAGGGGTAGTACACATACTGCCATTGGTAATCAGTGCAGCACCACAAAGTGGCCCGGGCTGATTCAGACAGTGCTATTAACGGCAATGGCTGCCAATTTTAGGCATGCGATTTGACATGTTGAGTCACATGCCAAATCACTTGAATATGGATGTGCTATCTCTATTCAAGATTGTTGTTGCACATCAGACACATACAAAATTGAAGGTTTACTGCCTTATTGGCTGCATATCAGAAAGGACACAACAGTGAAGGTTGTTTGTCTTTTTCTGATTTGTTTTTGCTGCTCAGCAGGGAGACACATTGAGGGTAATGACATCTCTGCTCAGTATTGGTATATGCTACACATCAGACATACACAAAGATTGAACATTGTTTGTGTCCTGTATGTCCTATATTTACTGACTTATCGTCCGTATATCAGAAAGGCACAGCAGTAAGTGGTGTTTCTCATTGATCTTCCTTGCTGTTTCTTAGGTATACACAGTAGGGGGTTGTTGGCTGCACTCCTCCAGGGAGCCACAGCATGGGGACCCCTTGTTTGTTCGACCCGAAAACTGCTTTTCCTGCGACCTGTGCAATCTTGAGGTCTGTGGTTCCGTAAGCAGGGACTGCTGGATACGCTGCGACCTGGAGTCGCACAGTCACGAATGATACCCTTTGGAAGCCATAGTATGACTTCTCATGCGTCTTGCAGTCCCAAGTGGCAGGTTGGGTTGCACGGGTGTGGGAACCCTAAGCTTATCTGTCCCTTCTGGTTCAGGTTTTGCAATGCTGCAGGAATACTCATTGTGGAGTTATTGCCTTATTTTGCAGTAGACCAGAAAGATCGCAGCTGTAAAGGCTGTCTGTTGTTTGTTTTTATGTTGCTGCACAGCAGAAGTACTCAACATTGAAGCTTGTTGGTGCTTTCTGTTTCATATTGCCTTACCTTATGGCACTTCAGAAAAACACAATGCTGTAGGTTGCTTGTGTTCTTTCTCTGTTGGTTCTATGTAACTGCACTACAGAACTGCATAACAGGAAGGATTGTCTTATAACTGTACTTGGTGGTTCGTCATAAATACGCAACATAGAAGTTTGGGTCTTTCTGTCTTCTCTTTATAGCCTTGTTTTGCTGTACATCAGTAAAACACCACTGTAAAAGGGGGTTCCCGTCCTTTCTGTATTTACCAGTTATGACCTAGCTAGCTGCACTTCAGAAATGCGCAGCATTTAAGGTGTGTTTGTGTCTTAATGCTTACATATTGGCCGCACATCAGAAAACCAGACTGTGAGGTTCAGATTTGGGTCTCTTCCCATATTTGATATTTTGGTTTAGCTAGTCACACAACATTGATGTCTATGCTTGTGTCCTTTCTGTCTAAATCTATTGTGCTATGTCCACAATCTATGATTTTTTTATTTGTGATATTAATAATACATGTATCACCTTTTTGTATTTCAGCCTTCTCTTCCGTGAAAGGGCCTGGAGTTCTGGTGCAGATGTCACATGTCAGAAAGCCTCGACCCCTTACATTCAGGGATGCCAGAGCCATTTCCTAGGGTTGAAGCCCAGTAGAGTTATGGGTCACTGGAGGAAGGCGATAATGAATCGCCCTGTTTAATAAGAACTTAGGAAGTTCGGTTCAGAGGAGTTTTATGGCCTGAAGATAAAGTATAAACATGTATACCCGACCAAATAGGTTACAGCTCGGTGCATGGCCTTCATTTTGCCCTTCTAGCAAAACTAGATGTAGCAATATGAGTGTTCTTCTCCTGCTATAGATGTTAATCTCCTGAGTAGGCTCTCAGGCGTAAGTAAAACTATAGATTGGGCATGCCTTAAACCCAGGGATTAAGTTTTTGTTAATCTATTTCCCTTAAGTAGGTTTCCCTTCAGTCTTTGCTGACGTAAAGCTAAAAATGAACAAAAAGGGGTTGTCTGTCAGGGGCCCCCCTTTTTTGGCAGTTTTATTTCCCTGGACAGGGTTGTGTTAAGACAGGCCCCCTTATGGATCAATGTAGTGTCCTTGTCTTACAACACAGGTCTCCGATTAATCTTTTTAGTGGTTCTAAACAGCACCTATAGGCAGAATAGGCCATTGTTGGTAGATGTGTGACAGGCAAAATTGATAACCTACAAGTTTAACATGTTTTCTGATTCCATCTTTAAGAGCCCACTCCACCTAGATCCTGCATCCGAAACAGAGAAGGCAGGGACACATGTGGAGTAGACCGGCAGATCAGCCGCATGATCCAGCTAAGATACCTTCATCAAGCATATGGAGTAAAGGTAAAGCTTACTGCAGAACCGAGGTTCGCCAAGAGTCTTGCAGTGGTCCCACCCTAAGGTAGGCCTGAGGTACTTGATTATCCTCTCAGGTGTGCCGTCCTGGAAGATGACTTGAGAAAAGTACTAGTTACTTACCGGTAACTGTCTTTCTGGGAAATCTTCCAGGACGGCAGGCCTACTTCCCACCCGTTGGAGGAGGGAAAATTTTAGAACACTAGAAGGTGAGTACCTATGAGGAATGATTTCCCTTGTGAACCAGGTTCAGGAGTTACTTCTCTACAAACTGAGGATCAGGGGGAAGGGTGTGGACTTAAAACTGCTGTTGATTGATTGTGTTTCCTGTGGGGAGGAGCCTCTCATCTCTCAGGTGTGCCGTCCTGGAAGATTTCCCAGAAAGACAGTTACCGGTAAGTAACTAGTACTTTTTTCTCCATTCAACCAGTGGGTTGAATGAAAAAAATGATCCAATTCCCTCATCCACACATTCAAGATAGATCAGGAATTCGTCCCACTGTGGCATTGTATTCTGACAGCGAGGAGCCTTCCCCACCATCAGAATACAATGGTCAGTGTTGCTGGCTTTAGTTGGAGGCACCGGACGTTCAACAAAAACCCAACAGGCTGGTTGTATACAAGTCGATCAATAGGCCAGTCCCCGCTGAACCATTGTATGGCAGCCTTTAGGGATGAGGGTTTAAAACTTCTTTAACCAGTTCCCGCCGGAGGCTTTAATGCCCAAAGGCCGCATATATGCATCCCTATTAAAACATATTTCTGTGCTGAGAGCACGCTCCTGGAACAGTTACCGGAAAGCTCCTGATGTATAATTGTGTTTGGGAGATTTCCAAATCATGTGACTGCTGTGACATGATTGGAATGCTTGCCTCCATCTCCCAGCATTTAGAACCTCCTGGTGAAGAAAGAAAGAAAGTCTCCAGGTGAAGACCGCTGAGCTGCAAATGAACATGCATCAGATGGAGTGCACGCCCTGTCACTGCTGCAGGCAAATGGATGGCTTTGACGAAGCACGCTAGTCGTGTGAAACGCGTCACATTTTTCCCTGCCATTGGCTATGTCATTGCTTCTTTGCATTTATTTTTATACTCCTCAATAAACATTTTCTATTGCATCTAATTTGGGAGTGCGGACATCCTATTTTTGCTCATACACTTCCAGTTGGCTGATAAAATCTATGACAGGTTGTAACACGTGGTATATGGATGCTGTACAGTGCAGAATTTTGCTTTTGGAGTATACATCCTTGAATGAACATGGCACTAAATGTGAGTACCGATCGATAAAGTGTACAACTGTCACATATTTCAGCCGGTCAAAGATTTTAACCGGCTGCTGGCAGTGGGCTGGATGATGCACCTGTGCTTCCCGGGTGCCCAAAAACACTGGAAGTTGATGTAATAAAGTATAGGAAGGACAGAGATGGTCAACTAAAAGCACCACATCCCATGATTAAGTAATGAACAGAAACTAAAGGCTGTTTAGCCTAGAGAAGTGTGGGGGGGGGGGGGGGGGGGGAAAGATCTTCCCCAGGGACTTTTAAGGTGCTATTTAATAGACAATATATTCAAAAAATTCTGTACAATCATACTGAGTAAAAATTGATATTTATTTGTATTAAATCACATTTAAAAAATTTATGCCTCACTTCACGAGTGAGACATGTTAATAAGAACAGTATGACATAGATAATGTCACCCAAAAATCATTATGTTTATATAATAAAAATGTGATAATGATTTTTGGGTGACATTATCTATGTCATATTGTTCTTATTAAATAGCACCTTAAAAGTCCCTGGGGAAGATCTTTCCCCCTCCCCCCCCCCTTCTCTAGGCTAAACAGCCTTTAGTTTCTGTTCACTGGAAGTTGATGCTGAAGGGCCAAGCCACCCATGTGCTTCTAGCCTAAAGAGAAACTAAAATGGTTTTGGATGAGCTTCATTATTTATTTTTTAAGGGTATACGCTTTTCACAGCCGCAAACACACACGCACACACACACCAAGCATTTGTGCATACTATGACCATTACTATTACTATTACTATTACTATTACTACTATGACCATTTATTTGTTCAGCCTTTGCCCATTTGTTTGTGCAGATTATGCCCATTTATTTTAGATGTAGGTTTGGTGAGAAGTGAAAAGGCAATTGCTGTCTTAACCCCAGTTGTATATCATGGACCATAAGAAAGTTCAGAGTATCACAAAGGGTACTCTTCACTTGCCTATACCTATTTATCTACAGAATCTATATTTTTCTATCTATCTATTTACTTGAGCCTTTAACCTCCCTGGCAGTATGATTATTTCGGATTTTAGGTGCTGAAAGCGGTACAATTATTTTGCATGGAAATTTGGCGTTTTATATTGTAGGTCTGTAATTCTTAACAGTAACACACTTAAATCTGTCCAAACAAGAGTCTAGTAGATATCCCGGGTATGATAAAGTTTGAAACACAAAAACATAAATTATAATATAATAAATAAAAATAAATAATTAAAAAAAAAAAAATAATAATAATAAAATAAATTTCCCCACGATTCACTATCGCTCAATTCTGCAAGTGTTCTAATTTACTATCGCTGTTTTCTAGCTGGTCTAAAGCCACTTTTGATGTAAAGGGACACTTTTTGGTTGCTATGGACAATCTCCAGTTTCCAGGCAGAAAGAACAGTATATATCACATAAAACTGCATGCAGGGCATTGGACAAAGCACTGGGGACAAAAGGGATGTGAAATCATTTCATACAGTACTGTAATCTGTAAGATTACAGTACTGTATGTGTTATGATTTTACACTTTTTTGAATTTGCCGCCAGGCTCCGCCCCCGTGCGTCGCGCTGCTCGCAGGGAACGGAGCCTGGCACGGAGAGGCTTCGGAGGAGGACGGAGCCCGCAGACGCAGCGGGGGACATCGCAGGATCCCGGGGACAAGGTAAGTAAAGCCACACCAGGATCCTGCGATGTAATCCCGAGTGTGGCTCGGGGCTACCGCTAATGGTCCTGAATTTTAACCCCGAGCCACACTCGGGAAAACCGCCAGGGAGGCTACGGTACCATCCATAGGGTAACCATTTAGAAATGTGTCTCTGCTCTAACTCATTCAGCTGTGTGTGTACATTTCAGCTTGACCTACTGAGCTCTGTACACAGTTTTTATAACAAAGGAAACCTTTTAGAAAGAACCAGAGAGCTTCACCTGCTGGCTAAAAAAAATAGAAAAAACATATTCATATGAAATATTTTATACTTACCTGACTAAACAAAAAAAGAACAACATTTTTATTTTTTAGAACTAATCTTTTAAATAAAGAAAATAAATCACTTCATGCTCACCGTTCCCCAGGTGCCACTCATAACAATGAAGTTATTATAAATACTTTCGGTTATTGCCAACAGTCTTTTGTCTTCATAATTAAACCGATTGCCAAAAACTATGGAACAAATCACGTTTGAGACTGTTCGAGCAAAGTATTTTGTGGGATTAACTGGAGTCCCTAGGAAACAAGTCATACACATCAGTGTTATTTACTGTCTTGACACATCCATTAGTGTATGTAGGCCCCACTCCCACCCCATAATGGTTTGTTTATTCACTTACTATTTGTTGCAGCTAACCAGACCAAAACCCACCAATCTATTGTCTGTGCCCCACCTCTGAAGCCTATACACCTTAACAGTGTCCAAACCTCCAACCACTCTCATGGCTTTTACCTCCACTTTCTGTGAACCATAACTCACCCACGTCCTCTCCACCTCACTGTATGTGTCCCCCCAACTACCCTGTGAAGAACTGGGACAGGCTTATTCTAAAAGGGTATGTGGCTGAAAAACAGATATACATGGAATTATGATCATATTTGCAAAATACATTAACAGATTAATTGAAGACTTTGGCTTTGGGTGTCCTCTTCCTTTGTAGTATATTTGATACAAAACATACAAAATAAAATCAGATTTTTAGAAGAGCTGTACCCTTTGTCATTTTAAACTCTTCCATGAGGAACTGAGCCTCCTCTTGTATTCGCTCTTCCAGACTCCTCTTCCCCATTCCAAAGTTCCTCAGTGTGAGCAGAGCAAAGCGCCGAAGTGACTTCCATCTCTCCCCATTGGTAAAGGCAAGGTCTGTTAGAGTAAAGAAAAAAAAACAGGTGTATAATCACTAATGTTCATGGGAGCCAGTTCTTGTTAAAAGTAAGTCAGAAAAACACACTTGTTAAATCTGTCTATTAAATTTTAATCCATCACAGGTCCTGTAGTTATCCCACCTTGTGTGCCTTGAAAAGACTTTGCATTTGGGAAAAAAACAGCCTCCCCAAACCCTGTTACCAAATGCCAGCCCACTCTTGCAGTCAAAGCTTAGACACTTCTGGTTGGTGCTAAGCCCAACACTAAAATACACTCTTCTTGGCTCATCACTTTAATGGGAAGCCTCTGTCGTCAAAAGGAGACTACAGAATTTAGGAATGTGTGGGCATGCCATCAGAAAGTGCTAAAGGTTTGTCCGTCACAACAGCAGACCATTTGACCATAACAGTAGGGTTTGGGAGGCTTTTCTGGTTGTGTGCAAGCACCTCTAGATGTCCACAGCAGTTTTGTTTTGGTGATGTATTACAAGGGAGCTGACACATACATGCATAAAGAAAGTATTTTTAGCTACACAGTGTGCACTATATACTTTTTATTTTTTTTTTATGGTACCACGGTTGGAAATTAAGAGTGACAACGTGCGGTTGTTTAAAGTGGTTGGACATCGTATCCTATTCATCTGTCTATTCAATCTTCCATCTGTGACCACTTTAAGTGGTGAATGCCTGTTTGACCCATCTGTTAACTCAGGGGTCCAGTGATTGAGGTGAGCGGTTTGGCTAGCTGGTGGAGGAATCACGGATTAAGATACACCATATGAATGTCTGTGAGAACCCTTATCACCGCCAAGGAGATCTTATCTGTCAACTTTCATATTCATTTTTCTTTTACCGAAGGGGACTTTCAATATTTTATGCTATGAGCAACTTGTTTGATTGTTTTTTTTAATGTATCACTAGCGCTGCACTGTTATTTACTTATCAAGGACACATACATGTTTGTTAACCTTAGTGCTGATGTGATACTAGATTAAAGACATTTACAAACTATATATTGTGCTGAGAAAGCTACATGTTGCCTAAGCGAATTTGAGGTGCCATGGCTACAAAATAACTTAAAGAGGAGTTCCACCCAAAAATGGAACTTCTGCTTTAAGTGCTGGTGACCCCCTGACATGCCACATTTGGTATGTCATTTTTTTTTTGGGGGGGGGAGCGGGTACCCAGTTTTTACAGGCACCCAGCTCCCAGTTCCTCCCCTGGCGCAGCGGCGCCGGAAGGAAGTTCACCTCTCCCCCCTCCTTCCCATCTTCTGGGACACGTCACAGGTCCCAGAAGATTGCCCGGCCATTCGCAGCGTGGCTCGCATATGCGCAGTGCGGTGCAGTGAAGCCACAGCTGGGCACCCACAGTTAGAATGCCGGTACCACGGAGAGGAGGGGGAGAGGAGCGGGGCTTTGTGCGCCCACATCACTGGACCACGGGACAGGTGAGTGTCTGAATAATAAAAGTCAGCAGCTATACTTTTTGTAGCTGCCTACTTTTAAATGGATGGAACTCCACTTTAAGCAGGTGCCTATGGCTTGGTGGGGCTAGGTTTCATCCAGAGATCAAAGAAACTCAGACAAAGACTTTGCTAAATCTGGTAGAAATAATGTAGTGGGCTATAGAGCCAACCAGCCACTTCTACATGGTGAAGCATAATCAGATCTCCTCTACTGTCCCCAGCAGCACTCATCCAGTTCCCCTCCAAGAGCACCGTGGGCCTTTTAAAGTGGTTGTAAACCCTTACATATACCCAGTGAAGTGACTGGCCTCATATGATACACAGAGATGAAACAAATCATCTTATATAAGTTGTACCTGTCTATCTACAGCTGTGTCTCCCCTACATCCATTCAAAGTGTAGAATTTACACAGGATCCTCTCAGCTCTAAAAAAGCAGGGGGTAGAGAGCTGAAATTACATCAGTAAGGGGAGCTCTGAAAGCTGATTGGAGGGAAGGGACACGCCCTCCTCCACACAGCAAACGGGAACAGAGCTGAGGCTGTCAATCAGCTGGAAATACCTCCCCTGTCACCATTTTTGTCTTGGTGTCAGAAAAACTTGCCAGAAGTGACTCATGCTTATAGCAAAGGAACAAAGCAGTAGAGAAAAATAACACTTAGTGCTCTGCATTGAGACAAGAACACACTATAGAAGGATATGCTTTGATCATATTTCATGCCTGAGGTTTACAACTACTTTAAGGATGGAGAATGGGAGGATAGCAGGAAACCGCCTGTCTTAGAAAAGTCCCTTCTGTGTGTCCTGAATGCTGGCACTCCAGTAAACAGAATTCTGTGCTTTACAAAAAAATATTGACAGAATTCTAAATCTCGCAGGGCATGTAATTGCATAAAAAAATCTACTTTATTAATATTAAAGTGTTACTAAACCCGCAACAGTAAAATCCGTCTGTATATGCAATAAAGCATGCTTGTTATACTCACTGTGAAACCTAAGGAAAAATGACTGAAGGTCCGCTTTAATGTATTTGGTATTTATTACTCTGACACAATCTCATCTTTTATGCTGGCAATGGTAAATTTAGAGCATATGTTGTGTTTTTTGTATTAAAAAATCAAAATGACTCCAAAACAGTTTTACAACAAGCTGGCAGTATAGAAAGACTGATTGCTTGAACTGTAACTAAAGTACAAACCCTTTGGATGTTTTCTGTTAATATATTTCTAATTCTAGAAAACAATTTTTGTTGATTTTGGATAGAATGGGGAAGTTAGAACATCTGTTTTTACTTATTTTAAAGCTGAACCCCAGGTATGATCTTTATTGCATACTTACATTGGTCTGGCCTGGCACAATATATCTTACCCCATCCAGATCGCGGACAGCTTCGGCAGCTTCCTCCTGTGTCTCCTCTTTGGCGGCTTCCCCCCTGCTTCTGCTTCCGGCCAGCCAATAGTTTCGCTTCTCCTCTCGGCCAATCAGGTCTTAAGACCATGCTTCCTGATTGGCCGGGAGGAGAAGCAAGAAGACAATAGCGAATTTTAGTTTGCTATTGTCACACAAGTGGGTGGGCTCGGGGTGCAGTGCTCTGCGCCCCGAGCCCACCCTTTATGAAGCCAAATAGAGCCTCAGGCTCTAATCATGTGCTTCAAAAAAAAAAAAATGAAATTCATGTCCATTGAAATGCATGTGTCCGGCATCCTGCATGTAGATTAGGGGCCAGGCGCATGTAGATTAGGGGCCAGGCGCATGGATTAGGTGGGCGGCCGCCACTGGTGTTAAAGAGTTATTAATCCATCATTAAAAACTATCAGTAGATGTTATTTTACATGCTGTTCATATTCACTCAGTCACTAAGGGATTTGTTTTCTGTATTCTGCAAAAAACTGGTTGATCCTGCTGTTCTCTATCCCTCCCTCCTTTCCATGTCCCCACTACAGTTGGAAATTGTGCAGAGCAGTGTTGGCAACTCTGCACATGCTCAGTGTAGCGGTACAACCCGTAGGGGCTGCTGAGTTGGTTATAGCTATCCGCTAATCATCCTGCTGCCAACCTCCCATGCACCGTGTTAAAGACATTAAACAGTCAATGATTTGGTTTTCTTGCTTTTATTTGCGGGATAAACTTGGATAGAAATGAGGGAGGTATGAGATGCCCCTGATACTGAGATTCTTGAAATTACTTGTGGCCTTGGCCTTGTATTCTGAGTTTTCCCTGCATTAACTTCTTTACTTTGTGCAAATCTTTTATTGCATAGTTACTGAGTTGTTAGCTTCACTTCTAATAGAACAAGAGGAACCACTCTGAATAATCCCTACATGTGGACTAAAATGATAATGTCTCTTTGACCCAAAGAACCAAAGGTGCGCACAGGTGCACACAGCTTCCTTCTCCAGCTTGAACTGGACAATCACTCAGTCTTTGGAAATTGTCAGCAATGCGCACTCACAGGATCTTCCCTCCTGATGACTTGGCACATGGCAAAACCCAGCAAGCTACTGTTCCCAGCCTGTCCACTTCTGTCCATACTGTGCTCCCCAGCCGCACAGCATGCTACACTACTCTCTCCAGTACTTCTGCTTCTTCAACATTACACTGACCTTCTCCTTTGTATCAAAGTCCTGTATTCCCTGGTCACAGAAACCTGATGTGCTGATCTACTTCTGCCTCTTTACGCCTACTTCCTTCACTTGATCTTCTTCCCATCCAAGTCCTGTGTTCCCCGGTCACAGAAGCCCGATGCACTCCGCAGAGCTGAAGATCTTTATCTTTAGCTTCCTCCCAGATGGCTCCTCCATCCCTCTTCCTCCGCGCATGGGGATGCCCAGGACAGCACCTCCCTTACTCCATGCTGTCTTTCCTGTACTCCGGAACTCCTCCCTGGAAGCATGTGACCCCAGCTAATAAGGGAGGCCTGCCCCTTGCCAATGCAAGTTAATGATTGGTCAGGGCTCCTCACATGAGGTGCCTGCCACTCAGGGCTCAAGTCCAGCCTCTATTCCAGAACAATTCCTCTAGAAGCAGAGGAGGCATCTTTGAGCCAAAGTGTAGGTGGCCACACCCCCCACTATACTAACACTCCCACTCCCAGATCAAAACAACCAGGCCTGAAATGAGAACACAGGCCTAGCTAAACTTACCTGTATCTGAGCCCTACCACTAGAAAAATACTAATCTAGCACCTACCTGTAAGTAGAGGGTGCTACGCTCAGTTTTTAGTGAGTTTCTATGCTAAGCATTCCCTCCCTATCAAAAATAACATGCTAAAAATGTGAAAAAATCTGCGCTAGGTTATAAAATTATAAGTGTAAAGCAGCCACTATAAACTGTGATACAAATTTGTACAAATTATAAATCAAAGGTGCAGCACTATACAAGAAGTACATACTGTATATACATCAACAATTTATAAAAGTAAACAGAAATGACAAATTAAGAAATTCATCGCTGCATCGTTCATCTGTGTGCTATTCCAACGGAACAAAAACGTCGCAAGGGCAGCTATTGGCTAACTTCCTTTTTCTAGTCCCGTCGTACGTCATCGCGCACCATGTTATAGTCTAAAATTATAAAGATTTGATTTCAAATATATATTTGTATGACAATTTAAAAAACAGTTTATTGATATTCCAAAGACTGTTTTTGTTTATGTTGAACACGTGACCAGCAGCAGAGGACTAGAAGCTCCTCCTACTTATGTTTCCCTAGAAACAAGCTGGGAAAGAGCTGGGTCATGTGACAACTGTATATCGATTATGAAAAAAGGTAGTTTGATTTTTTTTTTGTTTATAAATAATAATAATTTATGAAATAATTACTTGTACATTATCCTTGTACAGAAAGAGAAGGGATACTGCAAATTAAACAATGTGTGTTTTATCAATTTAACTAAATTTCTAGTTCTTCCTTTGTAGTGATTGAGACAGGAAGTGAGAGACATAACCCAAATGTTGACATAGATGCAAATAAATGCACCTTTTTAAGTACAGTGGTGACATGTTAAAAGCTCTGGTTGGTTTTTATTGCTGTATGCAACCCCATTCGACAGATTTCTCTCATGCCGCGTACACACGGTCGGGACTTTTCACCTGCAAAAGTCCGACGGACGCCGCCCGGACCAAGTCCGGCGGACAATCCGACCGTGTGTGGTCTCCATCGGACTTCCGACGGACCGTTTCGGGCGGAAATCCGACGTACTTTAGATTTGAAGCCTGCTTCAAATCTTTACGTCGTACCTCCGCCGGACTCAGTTCCTGACGGAAAGCCCGTTCGTCTGTATGCTAGTCCGAAGGACCAGATACGACGGAGGAGCAGGTTACTGCATCTCGCGCTCGCTGCAATAGGAAAAACTAATTTTCCCATTGCGGCGAGCGCGGGGGGCATCCCAGGCCCTTAGGTCTGGTATGGAACTTTAAGGAGAACCCCCCTACGCCGAAAAACCGGCGTGAGGGTCCCCCCAAAATCCATACCAGACCTCGATCCGAGCACGCAGCCCGGCCGGTCAGGAAAGGGGGTGGGGACGAACGAGCGCCCCCCCCCTCCTGAACCGTACCAGGCCACATGCCCTCAACATGGGGGGGTGCTTTGGGGGAGGGGGCGTCTTGCGGTGCCCCCCCACCACAAAGCACCTTGTCCCCATGTTGATGAGGACAAGGGCCTCTTCCCGACAACCCTGGCCGTTGGTTGTCGGATCTGCGGGCGGGGGGCTTATCGGAATCCGGGAGCCCCCTATAATAAGAGGGCCCCCAGCATGCCCAGGGACTGTGACATCATATGGGGGCGGGGTCTCCGCCTATATAAGTCACAACGCAGCCCTCAGAGACCAGTCCAGCCGGAGAGAGCGTCGTGTCAACATCTGGGGGAAGAGAAGAGAAGAGAACACAAGAAGCCAAGAAGCCAAGAAGTCCGGACCTCCGCTGGCAATAGAGCTACCTGAAGACAGCGGAGGAGCCGGCCGAAGACCTGGGACACCGGGAGAAGAGGCCGGAGAGCGGAGAAGAACTAACCGGACGCCGGGAGAAGATGAACCAGAGGGACCCCCGAAGACGGAAGAAGACCGCCCCCCCGGAGCTGTTTAACCACTTGACGACCGCCTCACGCCGATGTACGTCGGCAAAGTGGCACGGACAGGCAAAATCACGTACAGGGTACGTGATTTGCCTTCCGCGGGTGGGGGGTCCGATCGGACCCCCCCCCGGTGCCCGAGGCGGTCGTCTTTTGTCCAGCGGCGATCGGTGATGAGGGGGAGACCATCCGTTCGTGGCTCCCCCCCTCGCGATCGCCGCCGGCCAATGAAAACACTCCTTTGCTGCTGTATGCTAAACAGCAGCAAAGGAAGTGATGTCATCTCCCCTCGGGTCGGTATTTTCCGTTCCGGCCCGAGGAGAGAAGACATCAATGTGAGTGCACAACACACACACACACAGTAGAACATGCCAGGCACACAAAACACCCCGATCCCCCCCCCGATCGCCCCCCCGATCCCCCCCCAATCACCCCCCCCCCCTGTCACAAACTGACACCAGCAGTTTTTTTTTTTTTTTTTTTTTTTTTCTGATTACTGCATAGTGTCAGTTTGTGACAGTTACAGTGTTGGGACAGTGAGTATTACCCCCCTTTAGGTCTAGGGTACCCCCCTAACCCCCCCTAATAAAGTTTTAACCCCTTGATCACCCCCTGTCACCAGTGTCACTAAGCGATCATTTTTCTGATCGCTGTATTAGTGTCGCTGGTGACGCTAGTTAGTGAGGTAAATATTTAGGTTCGCCGTCAGCGTTTTATAGCGTCAGGGACCCCCATATACTACCTAATAAATGTTTTAACCCCTTGATTGCCCCCTAGTTAACCCTTTCACCACTGATCAGCGTATAACCGTTACGGGTGACGCTGGTTAGTTTGTTTATTTTTTATAGTGTCAGGGCACCCGCCGTTTATTACCAAATAAAGGTTTAGCCCCCTGATCGCCCGGCGGTGATATGCGTCGCCCCAGGCAGCGTCAGATTAGCGCCAGTACCGCTAACACCCACGCATGCAGCATACGCCTCCCTTAGTGGTATAGTATCTGATCGGATCAATATCTGATCCGATCAGATCTATACTAGCGTCCCCAGCAGTTTAGGGTTCCCAAAAACGCAGTGTTAGCGGGATCAGCCCAGATACCTGCTAGCACCTGCGTTTTGTGCCTCCGCCCAGCCCACCCAAGTGCAGTATCGATCGATCACTGTCACTTACAAAACACTAAACGCATAACTGCAGCGTTCGCAGAGTCAGGCCTGATCCCTGCGATCGCTAACAGTTTTTTTGGTAGCATTTTGGTGAACTGGCAAGCACCAGCCCCAGGCGTCAGGTTAGCGCCAGTACCGCTAACACCCACGCACGCACCGTACACCTCCCTTAGTGGTATAGTATCTGATCGCATCAATATCTGATCCGATCAGATCTATACTAGCGTCACCAGCAGTTTAGGGTTCCCAAAAACGCAGTGTTAGCGGGATCAGCCCAGATACCTGCTAGCACCTGCGTTTTGCCCCTCCGCCCGGCCCGGCCCAGCCCACCCAAGTGCAGTATCGATCGATCACTGACACTTACAAAACACTAAACGCATAACTGCAGCGTTCGCAGAGTCAGGCCTGATCCCTGCGATCGCTAACGTTTTTTGGTAGCGTTTTGGTGAACTGGCAAGCGCCAGCGGCCTAGTACACCCCGGTCGTAGTCAAACCAGCACTGCAGTAACACTTGGTGACGTGGCGAGTCCCATAAGTGCAGTTCAAGCTGGTGAGGTGGCAAGCACAAGTAGTGTCCCGCTGCCACCAAAAAGACAAACACAGGCCCATCGTGCCCATAGTGCCCTTCCTGCTGCATTCGCCAATCCTAATTGGGAACCCACCGCTTCTGCAGCGCCCGTACTTCCCCCATTCACATCCCCAACCAAATGCAGTCGGCTGCATGAGAGGCATTTTTATGTCCTCCCGAGTACCCCTACCCAACGAACCCCCCAAAAAAGATGTCGTGTCTGCAGCAAGCGCGGATATAGGCGTGACACCCGCTATTATTGTCCCTCCTGTCCTGACAATCCTGGTCTTTGCATTGGTGAATGTTTTGAACGCTACCATTCACTAGTTGAGTATTAGCGTAGGGTACAGCATTGCACAGACTAGGCACACTTTCACAGGGTCTCCCAAGATGCCATCGCATTTTGAGAGACCCGAACCTGGAACCGGTTACCGTTATAAAAGTTAGTTACAAAAAAAGTGTAAAAAAAAAAAAAAATATGAAATAAAAAAAAATAGTTGTTGTTTTATTGTTCTCTCTCTCTCTATTGTTCTGCTCTTTTTTACTGTATTCTATTCTGCAATGTTTTATTGTTATTGTTATTGTTATTATGTTTTATCATGTTTGTTTTTCAGGTGTGTAATTATTTACACTTTACTGTGCTTTATTGTTAACCATTGTTAACCATTTTTTTGTCTTCAGGTACGCCATTCACGACTTTGAGTGGTTATACCAGAATGATGCCTGCAGGTTTAGGTATCATCTTGGTATCATTCTTTTCAGCCAGCGGTCGGCTTTTATGTAAAAGCAATCCTAGCGGCTAATTAGCCTCTAGACTGCTTTTACAAGCCGTGGGAGGGAATGCCCCCCCCCCCACCGTCTTCCGTGTTTTTCTCTGGCTCTCCTGTCTCAACAGGGAACCTGAGAATGCAGCCGGTGATTCAGCCAGCTGACCATAGAGCTGATCAGAGACCAGAGTGGCTCCAAACATCTCTATGGCCTAAGAAACCGGAAGCTACGAGTATTTCATGACTTAGATTTCGCCGGATGTAAATAGCGCCATTGGGAAATTGGGGAAGCATTTTATCACACCGATCTTGGTGTGGTCAGATGCTTTGAGGGCAGAGGAGAGATCTAGGGTCTAATAGACCACAATTTTTTCAAAAAAGAGTACCTGTCACTACCTATTGCTATCATAGGGGATATTTACATTCCCCGAGATAACAATAAAAATGATTAAAAAAAAAAATATGAAAGGAACAGTTTAAAAGTAAGATTAAAAAAGCAAAAAAATAATAAAGAAAAAAAAAAAAAAAAAAAAAAGCACCCCTGTCGCCCCCTGCTCTCGCGCTAAGGCGAACGCAAGCGGCGGTCTGTCGTCAAACATAAACAGCAATTGCACCATGCATGTGAGGTATCACCGCGAAGGCCAGATCGAGTGCAGTAATTTTTCCAGTAGACCTCCTCTGTAAATCTAAAATGGTAACCTGTAAAGGCTTTTGAAGGCTTTTAAACATGTATTTATTTTGTTGCCACTGCACGTTTGTGCGCAATTTTAAAGCATGTCATGTTTGGTATCCATGTACTCGGCCTAAGATCATCTTTTTTATTTCATCAAACATTTGGGCAATATAGCGTGTTTTAGTGCATTAAAATTAAAAAAAGTGTGTTTTTTCCCCAAAAAATGCGTTTGAAAAATCGCTGCGCAATTACTGTGTGAAAAAAAAAAATGAAACACCCACAATTTTAATCTGTAGGGCATTTGCTTTAAAAAAATATATAATGTTTGGGGGTTCAAAGTAATTTTTTTGCAAAAAAAAAAAACTTTTTCATGTAAACAATAAGTGTCAGAAAGGGCTTTGTCTTCAAGTGGTTAGAAGAGTGGGTGATGTGTGACATAAGCTTCTAAATGTTGTGCATAAAATGCCAGGACAGTTCAAAACCCCCCCAAATGACCCCATTTTGGAAAGTAGACACCCCAAGCTATTTGCTGAGAGGCATGTCGAGTCCATGGAATATTTTATATTGCGACACAAGTTGCGGGAAAGAGACAAATTTTTTTTTTTTTTTTTTTTTTTTTGCACAAAGTTGTCACTAAATGATATATTGCTCAAACATGCCATGGAAATATGTGAAATTACACCCCAAAATACATTCTGCTGCTTCTCCTGAGTACGGGGATACCACATGTGTGAGACTTTTTGGGAGCCTAGCCGCGTACGGGACCCCGAAAACCAAGCACCGCCTTCAGGCTTTCTAAGGGCGTGAATTTTTGATTTCACTCTTCACTGCCTATCACAGTTTCGGAGGCCATGGAATGCCCAGGTGGCACAAAACCCCCCCAAATGACCCCATTTTGGAAAGTAGACACCCCAAGCTATTTGCTGAGAGGTATAGTGAGTATTTTGCAGACCTCACTTTTTGTCACAAAGTTTTGAAAATTGAAAAAAGAAAAAAAAAAAATGTTTTTTCTTGTCTTTCTTCATTTTCAAAAACAAATGAGAGCTGCAAAATACTCACCATGCCTTTCAGCAAATAGCTTGGGGTGTCTACTTTCCAAAATGGGGTCATTTGGGGGGGTTTTGTGCCACCTGGGCATTCCATGGCCTCCGAAACTGTGATAGGCAGTAAAGAGTGAAATCAAAAATTTTCACCCTTAGAAATCCTGAAGGCAGTGATTGGTTTTCGGGGTCCAGTACGCGGCTAGGCTCCCAAAAAGTCCCACACATGTGGTATCCCCATACTCAGGAGAAGCAGCTAAATGTATTTTGGGGTGCAATTCCACATATGCCCATGGCCTGTGTGAGCAATATATCATTTAGTGACAACTTTATGAAAAAAAAAAAAAAAAAAAAAAAAAAGTGTCACTTTCCCGCAACTTGTGTCAAAATATAAAATATTCCATGGACTCAATATTCCTCTCAGCAAATAGCTTGGGGTGTCTACTTTCCAAAATGGGGTCATTTTGGGGGGTTTTGTGCCACCTGGGCATTCCATGGCCTCCGAAACTGTGATAGGCAGTGAAGAGTGAAAGCAAAAATTTACACCCTTAGAAATCCTGAAGGCGGTGATTGGTTTTCGGGGCCCCGTACGCGGCTAGGCTCCCAAAAAGTCCCACACATGTGGTATCCCCATACTCAGGAGAAGCAGCTAAATGTATTTTGGGGTGCAATTCCACATAGGCCCATGGCCTGTGTGAGCAATATATCATTTAGTGACGACTTTTTGTAAATATTTTTTTTTTTTTTTTTTTTTGTCATTTTTCAATCACTTGGGACAAAAAAAATAAATATTCAATGGGTTCAACATGCCTCTCAGCAATTTCCTTGGGGTGTCTACTTTCCAAAATGGGGTCATTTGGGGGGGTTTTGTACTGCCCTGCCATTTTAGCACCTCAAGAAATGACATAGGCAGTCATAAACTAAAAGCTGTGTAAATTCCAGAAAATGTACCCTAGTTTGTAGACGCTATAACTTTTGCGCAAACCAATAAATATACGCTTATTGACATTTTTTTTACCAAAGACATGTGGCCGAATACATTTTGGCCTAAATGTATGACTAAAATTTAGTTTATTGGATTTTTTTTATAACAAAAAGTAGAAAATATCATTTTTTTTCAAAATTTTCGGTCTTTTTCCGTTTATAGCGCAAAAAATAAAAACCGCAGAGGTGATCAAATACCATCAAAAGAAAGCTCTATTTGTGGGAAGAAAAGGACGCAAATTTCGTTTGGGTACAGCATTGCATGACCGCGCAATTAGCAGTTAAAGCGACGCAGTGCCAAATTGGAAAAAGACCTCTGGTCCTTAGGCAGCATAATGGTCCGGGGCTCAAGTGGTTAATAAATTATTTTAAAAACCTGTGTTGTGTTTTATTATTGACACTTTTTACCTAGGTGAATGGGTAGGGGTACCATGTACCCCATACTCATTCACATAGGGTGGGGGGGCCGGGATCTGGGGGCCCTCTTATTATAGGGGGCTCCCGGATTCCGATAAGCCCCCCGCCCGCAGACCCCGACAACCAACGGCCAGGGTTGTCGGGAAGAGGCCCTTGTCCTCATCAACATGGGGACAAGGTGCTTTGTGGTGGGGGGGCACCGCAAGGCGCCCCCTCCCCCAAAGCACCCCCCCATGTTGAGGGCATGCGGCCTGGTACGGTTCAGGAGGGGGGGGGGCGCTCGTTCGTCCCCATCCCCTTTCCTGACCGGCCGGGCTGCGTGCTCGGATCGGGGTCTGGTATGGATTTTGGGGGGACCCCCACGCCGGTTTTTCGGCGTAGGGGGTTCTCCTTAAAGTTCCATACCAGACCTAAGGGCCTGCGACGGGGCTCGCAAGGTTTCAATCTCGTCAAAAAAAGCGGCGAGATTGAATTCCTTTTCTAGTCCCGTCGTACCCAAGTCACGTTCAAAATGAACGGACTTGTCCGTGTGTGGGAAAGTCCGTTCATTCTGAAAGTCCGGCGGAAGTCCGTCGGGAAGACCGGATTCCGGAAAGTCCGGCCGTGTGTAGGCAAGTCCGGCCGTTCAGAAAGTCCGGCGGTAGTCCGCCGGAAGTCTGGCGGCAAGTACGTCGGACCTAGCTTTCTAGAAAGTCCGACCGTGTGTATGCGGCATTACTTCCTGAGGTCCTATACTTTCTCTACTATACTCAACACCAATATAAATGTTGGTTGGAGTTGGGATCCAACATGTCAGTGGCTAATTTAAAGAATAAAGAATGCAACTTGGTCTCACCATGTTCACCTATGAAGTTCAAGAACACAGGGTAGTCTCCCCTATCTCCAAATACTTCACTTTGATCAATTAAGGCCTCCTTCACAGCATCATATCCACATAGGACAATTCCAGGTTTAGGCCCCAGGTACAGAGTGTAGACTAGTCCATACTTGTCTTTCAGCTGCAGAAAAGTGAAATGAAATCTCATATACTTACATTAAAAAAGACAAAAAATGCATGCACACTGAGCTTAAAAAAATCATATTTCAAGAGGAGAATTTAGAGGCAGAAAAAAAAAACATCACAAATGTGTTTTTGAGAGGCATTTTTGGACAGAATAACCATTAAATGACCATAAACACTCCTAAAAGCACCTAAAAGATCATTTGACATCTCAAGTGTACATTGATTATAACGAAATATTTTTTACTTAAGGCAAATCTACTAAAGCAGAGGGGGAATGTTTTGTAAAAAAGCTTATAAAAGCAAATGCCAATAAACTCTCCTAAACTCTTGTGCAATATGAGCCACTACAAGCAGTTCTGATGACACTTTTTCTGCTAGATGTTCTGGCATTTTTTTCTACTCCTAGGGTGTATGGACCTTTAACTGGCAGTTGATCCAGAGAAAGACACAATGGGATTTATTTACTAAAGGCAAGTAGACTGCTCACTTTTGCAAGTGCAGTTGATCCAGAGCTTAGTAAATGGGGTAAAGCTTCACTTTACAAAAAATACACAATCACACACAAGGAAAAAAAATGCATTTTTGCTTGCATTTGATTGGATGACAGGAGTCAGCAAAGCTCTCCTTCATTTATTAAGCTCTGGAGCACCTGCACTTGCAAAAGTGCAGTCTATTTGCCTTTAGTAAATCAACCCCGAAGTCCTTACAAAGTGTGGTCCAGTTTGCTCCAACAGGAAACAGGATCCCCAGATCAACAATTGACAGTGTTATTTTTTATAAACATTGATAGCCAGTTATCCGCAATCTGCAGATTTAGTTAGAACCAACTCACCTTTCAATAGGTCACCTTTCCATGGACCGATTAGGAATTTATACAAGGTGATCATATCCCCCGTAGATCGCATATTCTCAAGAGTGAATAAATCTAAGTTCCTCGTTGAACGAGTCATCCAAGCTTCTTAATAATCAAGTTGCCCTTCTCTCTGTTAAATATTCTTCTAATGAACTGCTGCCCAGAACTGAACTGAACATTCAAGAAGAGGTCTTAATAATGCTTTCTTTATGTGCAACATTATGAGATAAATATGAGATAATAAAATGTGTGACGATTCACTTAAATTATTCAATCTTGTAAAATAAAATCTCTGCTTACTTGTTTCATTTGCACCTGACTGGATAATTCTCAAATCTCTTAGTAAATCGGCCTTTATGTCTCTCTATCTCTCGCTTGCATCCAAAAATTATAAGCTGGAGTTCCCTACTCTAATGCCCCGTACACACGGTCGGACTTTGTTCTCACATTCCGACAACAAAATCCTAGGATTTTTTCCGACGGATGTTGGCTCAAACTTGTTTTGCGTACACACGGTCGCACAAAGTTGTCGGAATTTCCGATCGCCAAGAACGCGGTGACGTCAAGCACGTACGACGAGACTAGAAAAGGCCATTTCAGAACCAAGCGCGGCACCCTTTGGGCTCCTTTTGCTAATCTCGTGTTAGTAAAAGTTTGGTGAGAGACGATTCACGCTTTTTCAGACTCGTGGTTTTCAGATCGTTTTCTGCTGTTCAGTTTGTGCTTGTGGGTTTGTATCTGCTCTTCAGTGCGTGCAAGCAAGTTCCGCGTGACTGTAAGTAGTCATTGTGTTCTTGTGCGTTCGTTACTGTTTTTCAGGTCGCTCTTCACAGGCCTTGCTGTTCTTCAGTGCGTTCTGTTACTTCGTTCTGAGCAGCCGACCGTTTTCGAGCCATGTTGCGTATGCGTACTCCTCGTAGAGTTCGTGCTGTGCGGGGGCTTGGTGTTGGGGTCCTGACCTTGACACAAGTCCAGTCCATGAACAGGGTGGGGAGGAGTTCATGGACCAAGAATTGGTTGCTTCAGCGTGACCAGTTCTCTCATATGCCTTTGCTCCGTGAGATCCGTGAGAATAATCCTGATGATTTCAGGAACTTTCTCAGGATGACGGACCCTGTATTTCACTATCTGTTGGCTTTGCTGACCCCTTATATTAGCAGGCAGGATACCTGCATGAGCAAGCCATCACTCCGGAGCAGAGGCTCTTCGCTACCCTGCGGTATTTGGCGACAGGGAGAAGCCTGCAGGACTTGAAGTTCTTGACAGGCATCTCCCCCCAGGCTCTGGGGATCATTATCCCGGAGACCTGTTCTGCCATCATCCAGGTCCTGCAGAAGGAGTATATGAAGGTAAGATTTTTATCCTTTAATATCACATTTTATTGTATTTAATGATTGATAATATATTATATTTCTTTCCTCATTCCCTAATTACCATGATTGGAATATGCTGTGAATGTCCCCTTTGTCCTCATGCATGCTGGATTTGTATGTAATTAATTTTTTAGTCCTTCATACAGATTGTCCTTCAATAACCTCCCCAGCATGTTCTCCTGCCCTATATTCACCTAATGTAGTCACTTAACAATGTATTTTATCATCTCCATAGTAGTGCTTTACCCCAAACACCCCCTAAAATGTTTTGAAATGTGATTTGTGCTTTAAATTCAGGCAGAGTCCCAGACTCTTTTTTTGTGGTGTCCCCAAATCATTTTTCTTAACCCTCCCTCCCCCCAACTCGTAAGTCAGCTGATCCCAATTCTCTATCTATCCTCAATCATCTATCTGCTGACTTTGCCAAACCCATACACACTATACCCATCTCTTTTGTGCTCTGATTTATGGATGAATTCCCCAAAGCATGTAGTGCAAGGGCCTGCCTGTATACTTTCAAATGGTACTGTTTGAAGTTTTTAGATCCTATTATTATCTTGAGACAGGTAATATCAGAATGTTCAAATGTGCTCAAATGTGTACAGTGTGTATTTATATCTTTGTATTCTGACACTTCTTACCTGTCCAGTGGGCTGCCAATAGTGTAACTAAGGAGGGGCTGTTCCAAGTAATACCCATTATTTAGGCACTCATCTCTCAATGAAGTGAAGAGGGTTACCTGTCCAAGATTTCCACACCCCCCATAATGTTAGAAATGGCCCATGGGGGGGGGGGGGGGGATATGATAGGTGTACCTTATACTTTGGTGTTGTTAAATTCCCCTTAATAAATGCTATCTGGCTATCTGGAGGTTGCCCCAGAATGTTTGTGCCTAATCTGCTTGCCATGTTTCTGAGCAAAAATATTAATTTATTTTTTTCCTTCCACGCCACAGGAATGGCAGACTGTGGCCTCCCACTTTGCCCAGCGGTGGGACTTTCCTAACTGCGGAGGGGCAATTGATAGGAAACATGTCCACATCATCCCACCACCCAACTCTGGGTCGTACTATTTCAACTATAAGGGGTTCAATAGTATTGTGATGTTGGCGGTGGTGTCGGCTAATTACGACTTCTTGTATGTGGACGTGGGGAAGAATGGCTGGATGTTCGATGGTGGAGTCATCGCCCAGACGGAGTTCTACAGGCATCTCCAGAATGGCAGCTTGGATTTGCCAGCTCCAGAGGACAATGTGGAAGGACTCCCATTCGTGTTCGTTGCTGATGAAGCGTTTGCGCTGGGGGACCATCTTATGCGGCCATTCCCTATGAGGACCCTCACCCCGGAACAGAGGGTTTTTAATTACCGGCTGGCCAGAGCCCGAAGAGTGGTGGAGAACACATTTGGAATCCTGGCCAGCCGGTTCCGCCTATTTCTGACACCTATCCATATGGCGGAGTATAAACTTAATCATATAATCATGGCGTGCTGTATTCTCCATAACTTTTTACGGAAACATTAGGCCAACTATGCTGGCTCAGTTGGGCCTGAGGCCGGAGTGATACCTGAAACAACACTGACGGTGCTTGAAAGCAGCCGTCCTGGCTTGCCCTCCCTGAGTGCCCGTGATGTCTGGTTACGATACCTGGAGTTCTTTGCGGGTAGGGGGGCCATCAATATGCCTGCAAATTTGTGAAGCCTTTTTCAAATAAAAAAGCAAAAAAAGAAATTCTTTGTGGACATTTACTGCTTGTGTTTGTTTTAGCTGACCCTGACAGAAATGTGTTGAGTCCAGAAAATGGCGTGATTGTGTAACCTTATACAAAGCACATCACCACAAAAGTGTTGTAGCGTTGAGACAATAATCCACACATTCTTGATTAACAAACTTTTTAATACATGCACAATCACATGTGCATTTAGAAACGGTTTTTAAAGCAAACCAACATGTTTGTTGTATAACAATTTTTGGGGTGGTATTATCAAACATGAGTATTTAGGAACTGTGTTTGATATTGCATTCAGATGGGGTGAAGTCACCCCTTGAAAAGCCAAATTTGGAAGATGCACACCAATTTACGAATGTCAACATGTGCTAGCTGCCATCACGGGGGATCAAGGGACGTGTTTTGTGGGAGCAACCCCTTCCTCACAGCTACTTTATTATTGAGGAAGGGGTTGCACCCCCAAAATGCGTCCATTGATCTCCCATGATGGCAGATAGCACATGTTGGCACACTGTGTGCATCCTCCAAATTTAGCATTTCGAAACATTGCTAAAAAATGTAAAACATTGTACCGTACAAAAAAAAAGTGATTTTGTGGGGTTTTAAATTCGCCCCAAAACATCAATGATGTTATTATTTTTTTGAATCACATCATTGATTTTTTTCTTGATGTTTTCCAATTCTAAATTACACCCCATTATCTCCCCGATCAGGATCTGGGCACTTTCTGATGTGAAAGGATCTCGATCCCTAACCTCACGAGCACCTAAAAAGAGAGAAAACAAACAAAAATCTGCCAGCATCTATCTCTTACCTGAGCTTGTGGTCGTATACACTCACCTTTTGTGGTGCCAATTTCCACCACATCTTCTTCCTCCTCCTGCTTCGCTTGTGTTGGGGGTATTTCACCTTCTTCCAGAGGTGGGGGGTCTCTGGTCTCCTCGGATGAGGGGTGTCCTCTGAGTCTTTTCTCCCCTATGAAAAAAAAAATGGTATAATTAGCACACAGATATTTGATGGCAGAACTTTAAATAGGAAACATTGCTTGGAAGTGGGGTACAATTGTCAATTTTAGCAGAGTTCCAAGATGTCGCTTTTTTATTGTCCTTTGTCAACCTGCAATACTTTACCTGTTTTGTACAAGCTTCACAGATGGAGACCCCCCTATAGTATACACTGGAGCACATGTGTGGCCCCCTAATAAAAAGGGTGTTCTTGTGTCCCACACTAGTGCTCCAGTGTCCAGATGTGAAAACAGCTGCTGAGTGTCCTCTCCTTACACAGAATCTAGTTTGCATTTCATTCTAGTAACAATGCCATCTACACAACCAAATATTTTGCATCCAAGTAGGCCCTAAAAAATGTAGGAAAATGCATATGGCCTAAACAATGGTGTTTTAGAGGCCGAAAAAAAAAATGTTTGATACGAACGAATAATGGGCCCATGAACATTTAAAATTGACATTTTAAACTGTACAATTAAGAAAAGCATATGGAGCAGCACGAACGTAATAAAGACAAAAAGAATAGGAACACAGCACAACTACTTACTTTTTTGCAGCACTCTCCGGATCTTTCGGTACTGCTTGGGCTCTCTTAATTTCAGGTCCGACCACCGCTTCCTGAGCTGATCTTTCGATCGTCGTACCCCGAAATTCCGGTGCAGACTTTTGACCACTTTTGCCATGATCTTGGCCTTTCTGATATTGGGGTTGGGGTAAGGCCCATACTTTCCATCATAGTCGGCCTTCTTCAGGATGTCCACCATCTCCAACATCTCCCCAAAGGACATATTTGTGGCCTTAAATCTTCTCCTTCTGGATCGGGACGTTTCTGTCTCCGGGCTTTCCTCCTCCTCCTCCTCGTTGCTATAATTAGCACGCACCTGCTGTGACTCCGCCATGTGCTCTTCACCCACTGCGCCGAACAAAAAGGGGTGGGGAATAGACTAGAAAGAACGTCAGGGGCGACGGAGTTACACGCATGCGCAGTGTGTATAAAGCGTAACACACGTGCGTATTACGTACGATCTGTGAGCGGAGGAAGGAGCATTGGACGCGCCGATCTTAAGAACGAAGGTAAGAGACATACTTGTGCCTATACTGCTTCTAGATTGAGGCCTATATTGTAACAAGATTAGGAGAGTTTTGTCGGCCATTAGGCTTTGTCTTGTGTTGTGTCTTGCAGTGAACATGGATATCTTATTACAAGATAATGACTTCATGTCAATATTCATTGACATGTTCAGGGAGCTGCCCTGTTTGTGGGAGATCAACCACCCACATTACAGGAACCAAACAAAGAGGAAGGCAGCGCTGGATCAATTGTTGGAAATTGTGAAGCAGGTGATCCCCACGGCAGACATCACATATTTGAAGATCTTAATTGGTGGCCTGAGGAGCACATATGTAAGGAAGCGCCAGAAAGTCCAGGATTCGCAGAGATCCGGAGCAGCAGATGACATCTATGTCCCCAGGATGTGGTACTATGACAGGCTGCATTTTCTGGCAGGCCAGACTGAACCCAGGTCATCCCTCTCCAGCCTTCCTTCCACGCTTCCTTCCCCTCCAGCTGAGGCTTCTGACGCCCAACCTGGGCCTTCCAGGCAACAACATGTGGAGGAGCCCAACTTGAGCCAGGTATAGCATTCCTCTAAATATTTCTGCTTGTCCAATCAATGATGTTAACTAGATGTTAGTTTGGAGTACTAATTTCTGATTGTGATTGATGATGCAAAAAATAAAACCATGTCCCTTTTTCATACACAGGGAAGTCTCAGCCAGGAGGTGGCCGGGCCGAGCAGGATGCCTGATCTGCAGGTCCCTACCCTACACCTGGAAAGAGAAAGTGGCAGGAGGAGGAGTGCCCTAGAGGAGGCTGCCATAGGCCTCTTTTGGAGGGCTACAGAGGCCCTGGGAGCACCACACACCGTGGAGGATGACTTCGCTGCCATCATTGCCTCTAAAATGCAGAGGATGGAGGAGGGACAACAACTCATGTGTGAGTCGCTCATATTGGAGGCTCTTAATAAAGGTATGAGGGCCCAAATTACATCTGGGACACACCTTTGCGAACTCACACATGGTCCTCCTCCTCCTGCAGGTCCTCCTCCTCCTTCTCCTCCAGGTCCTCCCAGTCCTCCTCCTCCAGGTCCTACTCCTCCTCCTGCCACATCTCCAACAGCACAGCCACAGCCCGGAATGAAGCGTGGAAGGAAGACCAGAAAGTGAGGACCCTGGATCCGGTCTGGTCGGCCAAAAGATGCAGCCTCTTGTGGTACCACAGCCTGGGGACACATATGTCATCTGCTGCTTTCCAGATCTCTGGGACTTCTGGACCAGACTGCCCTCCCTTACATATGGACTCCTCAGGCCACCAATTTTGATGTTCAAGAATTGATGTTTGCCCTGGGGGTCCCAGGCTTCGCTAATTTCTCCTGTTTATCCAGCGTTGCCTCCCTCTTTGTTTGGTTCTGAGCCCTTAATAAAGGAATTTTGTTTTGAATTATACTTGCCTATGTGTGTTTTACTTCAAAAAGGACAGTTTGTTTGTGAGGATTCAGGTACATTTCAAAAATACAATGTGAAATTAACAAGGGACACCAACACCAAGCAATCTCCTTGAGATTAAATAATAAAAGATATCAATGGTGTTGTGGTAACTTGACACACAAAACACACACAAAAATTGTCTGGAGTAAAACTAAAAATAACATTAAACAAAGATCAGCCTTGGAAAAAATACAAACATAAAATCTAAACCAAAAATGGCTTTAAATCAAAAAAAAAAAGAAAACAAAACAAAAAAAAAAAATTCTGTCAGATGTGACAAATAAAATATATTCAGGGAATCCCAAGAAAAAAACAAAATAATAAGTTTGTGAGAAGTGTGTGTGAATATGAGCAGCAAAACTACTTAATTCTTGTCACATTATAAAGAAGAAGAGAGTGCGCTGTATTAAACCATTTTTAACATTGCAGCGTGATGAAAGTGCTGTATCCATTGCGAATGCTAATTTTACCTGACCGAGCTGTTCCGTGTCGAAATTTCTTCTGAGCATGCCTGGCACTTTGTGCGTCGGAACAGGCCACACACGGTCGAAATTGACGCGATCGGATTTTGTTGTCGGAAAATTTTATCTCCTGCTCTCCAACTTTGTGTGTCGGAAAATCCGATGGAAAATGTCCGATGGAGCCCACACACGGTCGGAATTTCCGACAACACGCTCCGATCGGACATTTTCCATCGGAAAATCCGACCGTGTGTACGGGGCATAAATGTAGTGTTTGTAGCTGAGCTCTAACAAGCCTCAGATTGCTATGCCCCTTTTACATGGGTGGACTGTTCAGGTCAGCATGTCAGTTTTCTAGGCGGACACGATCGGACCATCTATTGCTCTCTATGGAACAGCGGGTGTCAACGGACACATGATATGTTAATGGACATCATATCCAATCCTATCCGCTAAAAACAGATGAATGGGAGATCCATTCCCCATCCATCTGGCGGATCAGATTGGATGACAGTTGGATTAAAAAGGACAGTCTGTCTATTTCCATCCGACCACCCATAGAGGATAGCGGGCTGTGTCTGTACCTGCTCTGCATAAGCAGAGCGGACACGGACCTGTCATCCGCCTGCTCAGTAGGGATAAGCAGACAGATTCCTCACTGAGCAAGCAGATCCGCTGGTGGAGTCCACCCTTCTGAAAGAGCTCTTACTGTTATCTAGGTCTGTTGGGTTTCTCTCTAAGCCTGACCATTGTTTACTTCTGTCTACTTCTGGGGAGTGTAGTTAGAGTTGGAAGATACACTTTAAAGGGTTATAAATAATTATTCTGGCTTGGCCAATCACAGAGAGGTTTTTTCCAGTGAGGAATGCTCAGGAAGAGAATAAATATTTAGAGAAACCTCCCAAAATGGCTCTTCTCTCTCAGACATGCCTGTAGAGGATGTGTCTGTGAGGAATCCCAGTAATTCATCTTCCAGGCTTTGCTCGGGGAGGATATAGCTCCAGAGGAAGATTAGTTTAGCCTCCAAGGCCTGGGGAGGGTGTGAGAAGAGTGGCCTCGCTTTTGAGGCCTGCTGCCTGGGCAGGGTATATGTCCAAAGAGGCCTAGTTCATGCTTCTCAGTCTTACTGCCAAGAGAAGCAAGCTGAAGCTAAAGGAAAGTTCCACTTAGTCAAATTGATGGTCTTCAAAGTCCATAAAAAGTCTGTAAGAGGGGCTGAAGATACTTGAAGGTAGCTCTCTGTCTGGCCTACCTATTCTACACTAGCCCATGGCAGAGGCCAAAGAGTTTAACCTTGGCCTGTGACAGAGGTCAGAGGTAATACAAGAATCCAAAGAGCAGTGGGATTTTTGCTGCTGTCTTGTGGTAACACTGGTACCAACTTTCTATCCTTTCGAAGTTTAAGTCTGTCTTTCAGTCCCTGCTGGTGGGTTGATGAGTGTTTGGCTGCAGCTACATGGCAAATCACTAGCAACAATTCTAGTAGAAAAAATCCAGCAGCTCCTTCGGGAGTGAGTGCTACATAATAAAAAAGGGGTGCCCAACCTTTTGACCTTCCTGGGCCACATTAGAAGAAGAGTCTTGGGCCACACATAAAATACACTAAAAACAAGGATAGCCAATCAGCAGAAAAAGTCGGGCAGACCACAAGTTAATGATCACTGATGTAGATGATGTACCTACCTGAGTGTAGCGCTGGTAGATTTATGATCTACCAATTGATAGGTAAATTTAGTAAATTGCTCATTAAGGGTTTCGGAGGCCCGCGCTGCGGCGTGTGGGTGGGCCCAGAAGCATGTCTGGGGCCTACCACAGCAGCCGAGGAATGGTCGTGAGCTGTCTATCCAGAGTGAAGAAGCTGGACAACCGAGAAGATCCCAGGGGAGGACCCATCATGGAAGGATCACACAGAGTGCTGGTCTGGAGAGGGGCCTGGTGAGTTGGAGGACGTATCCTAAAGTAGTTCTATAGCATAGTACTGCCGGGTTGGCTTAGAGGTCCAAGTACTGTGTCTGACATTCACCGCAAAGTTCAATACATCCTGTGGCAGAGGATTGTACGGATTTATTTCAAGCAAGTCTGTGGCAGAGACTTTTGTTCGTGCTACGTACTGGCTGCTAGGCAAGTGAGAGAGGCCTATCCAGGCGAGCAAAGATTGTGTCCCACAAGGGGATTGCATCCGATTACAATATTCAACTTTAAAGGACGTTCTCAAGAATCCTAAAGAAAGGTATTCGAGCTTCCATGTAGCTTCCCCCCTGCCTCTTTCCTGCTATATCCTTCATTACTTGGTTCAATAAAGCATTGAAAACGTACTCAAGTGTTGGTGCTTATATCGTCCAGAGGTAAACTCAACGGAACCCTAGACCCGGTGCTGGTGAAGCAGGGGTGTCGAGAGTGAAGGTAACAAGCCCGCTTAAACCAGCAGCTCCACCGAGAGTTAGTGCTACATGAGTAATACAACTTCACTTTTTTTGTAATATTTTTTATTATAACAGTAAAAAAGGGCAGCATAAAACTAGTGTGCTATTTGACACTGTTTTTGATAAACTAATGCCGCGTACACACGGTCGGACTTTCCAGCATACTTGGTCCGGCGGACCAGAGTGTGCCGGACAATCCGCCCGTGTGTAGGCACCGGCGGACTTTTCCGGCGGACTTTTTCCCAAAAGCCCGCCGGACCTAGATTTGAAGAAAGTTCTAAATCTTTCCGCCGGACTCAGTTTCGGGCGGAAAGTCCGCTCGTGTGTGTGCTGGTCCGACGGAAAGCCCGCTCGTGTGTAGGCTGGTCCGACGGACCAGATACAACACGAGGGCAGGGTATTGCATCTCACGCTCGCTGCAATAGGAAAAACACATTTTCCTATTGCGGCGAGCGCGGGGCATACCAGGCCCTTAGGTCTGGTATGGATTATAAAGGGAAGCCCCTACGCCGAAAAAAACGGCGTGGGGTCCCCCCTAAAATCCATACCAGACCCCAATCCGAGCACGCAGCCTGGCCGGTCAGGAAAGGGGGTGGGGACGAGCGAGCGCCCCCCCTCCTGAACCGTACCAGGCCGCATGCCCTCAACATGGGGGTGGGTGCTTTGGGGGAGGGGGGCGCCCTGCGCCCCCCCCCCAAAGCACCTTGTCCCCATGTTGATGAGGACAAGGGCCTCTTCCCGACAACCCTGGCCGTTGGTTGTCGGGGTCTGCGGGCGGGGGCTTATCGGAATCTGGGAGCCCCCTTTAATAAGGGGGCCCCCAGATCCCGGCCCCCCACCCTATGTAAATGAGTATGGGGTACATGGTACCCCTACCCATTTACCTAGGAAAAAAGTGTAAGTAATAAAACACACTACACAGGTTTTTAAAATATTTTATTAAACAGCTCCGGGGGGGGGGATCTTCCTCCGGCTTCGGGGGTCTTCTTCCGGCTTCGGGGGTCCCTCCGCTTCATCTTCTCCCGGCGTCCGGTTGGTTCTTCTCCGCTCTCTTCTCCCGGTGTTCCTGTTCTTCGGCCGGCTCCTCTGCTGTCTTCAATTAGCTCTCTTGCCAGCAGAGGTCCGGACTTCTGGGCTTCTGGGCTTCTTCTCTTCTCTTCTCCAGATGTTGACACGACGCTCTCTCCTGCTGGACTGCTCTCCGAGGGCTGCGTTGTGACTTATATAGGCGGAGACCCCGCCCCCTTTTGATGTCACAGTCCCTGGGCATGCTGGGACTGTGACGTTTTAGGGGGCGTGGTCACTGGGTGATGTTGACCACGCCCCCTAAAACGTCACAGTCCCAGCATGCCCAGGGACTGTGACATCAAAAGGGGGCGGGGTCTCCGCCTATATAAGTCACAACGCAGCCCTCGGAGAGCAGTCCAGCAGGAGAGAGCGTCGTGTCAACATCTGGAGAAGAGAAGAGAAGAAGCCCAGAAGCCCAGAAGTCCGGACCTCTGCTGGCAAGAGAGCTAATTGAAGACAGCAGAGGAGCCGGCCGAAGAACAGGAACACCGGGAGAAGAGAGCGGAGAAGAACCAACCGGACGCCGGGAGAAGATGAAGCGGAGGGACCCCCGAAGCCGGAAGAAGACCCCCGAAGCCGGAGGAAGATCCCCCCCCCCGGAGCTGTTTAATAAAATATTTTAAAAACCTGTGTAGTGTGTTTTATTACTTACACTTTTTTCCTAGGTAAATGGGTAAGGGTACCATGTACCCCATACTCATTTACATAGGGTGGGGGGCCGGGATCTGGGGGCCCCCTTATTAAAGGGGGCTCCCAGATTCCGATAAGCCCCCGCCCGCAGACCCCGACAACCAACGGCCAGGGTTGTCAGGAAGAGGCCCTTGTCCTCATCAACATGGGGACAAGGTGCTTTGGGGGGGGGGGCGCAGGGCGCCCCCCTCCCCCAAAGCACCCACCCCCATGTTGAGGGCATGCGGCCTGGTACGGTTCAGGAGGGGGGGGGGGCGCTCGCTCGTCCCCACCCCCTTTCCTGACCGGCCAGGCTGCGTGCTCGGATCGGGGTCTGGTATGGATTTTAGGGGGACCCCACGCCGTTTTTTCGGCGTAGCGGGGTTCCCCTTTATAATCCATACCAGACCTAAGGGCCTGGTATGCCCCGCGACGGGGCTAGTAAGGTGTCAATCTCGCCGATAAAAGCGGCAAGATTGACATCCTTTTCTAGTCCCGTCGCACCTGAGTCACGTTCAAAATGAACGGACTTGTCCGTGTGTGGGCAAGTCCGTTCATTCTGAAAGTCCGCCGGAACTCCGGCGAAAGTCCGTCGGAAAGACGGGCGGACTTAGCCCGCCGGAAAGTCCCGGCGTGTGTGGGCAAGTCCGTCCGTTTTAAAGTCCGGCGCACCTGGCGGACAAAGTCCGTCGGAAAGTGTGCCGGACCAAGTAGGATAGAAAGTCCGCTCGTGTGTACGCGGCATAACACATCAATATCTGGTTCGATGGCTAAAGTAGCAATTATCAATGATTTCTCAAGGTGCTCATCAGATATTTTAGTTCTAATTTTGCCCTTTGTGTTCTTCATGCTTGAAAATAGTTGCTCACAATTATAAGTGCTGCCAAAAACTGATGACTTGAATAAGGCAGGTCTGTGAAGAGTGGGATATTTTTCTTTGGGAAGAAAAAACATATAAACGTCCAGTAAAAAGAAACTGTCAAATATTTCTTCGGCTGCATGTGTTTGCATTTCGGCTGCATTTTTACAAAAAATTCCCTCCAAAAAAAAAAATCAACATTTTTAAGGAAGTTTACGATTTTGTGTTGGACCGCATTCATAGGCATCTTGGGCCGTAGGTTGGACACCCGCACCCCTATAAAAGAAAGTATCTTGCTTAGGGTGACCAGACGTTACCGGTTTCCGGGGTCAGTCCCCGGACTGAGGAGACTGTCCCTGGAGCCAGTCTGTCCCGGATTTGTCCCCGGCAGGGGCAGCGCTAGGTTGGTGTGGAAGGATTCACAAGCACCCTCATATAAATGCACCTGACTGGATCACACACAAGGCTGTGCAAATCTGCATCAATCCAAGCTTGATTGAAGCAAACTTGCCAAGCAATGTGACTGAGCTGAGACTTGATGTGCAGAGATACAGCTGCAGAAGCCGATACTCTTCTTCTAGTTCTGGCTACACAGTCTCTCAGTGCGGCAGAGTGATATTCTGTGAGGCACAGAACCTGCACGGCTCTCTCAGAGCAGAGGAGAAAAGGGGGCAGGCACTGTGCACATCTGGTGGCAGCTTGTATGTGTACAGAGATAGATTGAGGTAAACTGTTCCTGATCCTGCAACTTAGAAGTTTGCCCTGCACTCATTTTAGTTTAATACTATAGTCTGGCTGTGCTCTGTATAATTTCCCCTGTGTAGACTCAGCAAGCAAGGAGAGATCATGTTTTACTGCTGTTGGGTGCTGCTGACCATTACATTTACAGTATGTGCCCCTGAACACACTCTGCATTCTGTGTGTAATGCACTGGTGAGCCCTGCATTCTGTGTGTAACGGACTGGTGATCCCTGCATTCTCTATGTAATGCACTGGTGAGCTCTGCATTCTGTGTGTAACGCACTGGTGATCCCTGCATTCTGTGTGTAACACACTGGTGAGCCCTGCATTCTGTGTGTAACGCACTGGTGAGCCCTGCATTCTGTGTGTAACGCACTGGTGAGCCCTGCATGCTGTTTGTAACACACTGGTGAGCCCTGCATTCTGTGTGTAACGCACTGGTGATTCCTGCATTCTGTGTGTAACGCACTGGTGAGCCCTGCATTCTCTGTGTAATGCACTGGTGAGCCCTGCATTCTCTGTGTAACGCACTGGCGTGCTCTGCATTCTGTGTAACGCACTGGTGAGCCCTGCATTCTGTGTGTAATGCACTGGTGATCCCTGCATTCTGTGTGTAACGCACTGGTGATCCCTGCATTCTGTGTGTAACGCACTGGTGATCCCTGCATTTTGTGTGTAACGCACTGGTGAGCCCTGCATTCTGTGTGTAACGCACTGCTGAGCCCTGCATTCTGTGTGTAATGCACTGGTGAGCCCTCAAATCTCTGTGTAATGCACTGGTGAGCTCTACCTTCTGTGTGTAACGCACTGCTGATCCCTACATTCTGTGTGTAATGCACTGGTGAGCTCTACCTTCTGTGTGTAACGCACTGGTGAGCCCTGCATTCTGTGTGTAACGCACTGGTGAGCCCTGCATTCTGTGTGTAATGCACTGGTGAGCCCTGCATTCTGTGTGTAACGCACTGGTGAGCCCTGCAATCTCTGTGTAACGCACTGGTGAGCTCTACCTTCTGTGTGTAACACACTGGTGATCCCTGCATTCTGTGTGTAATGCACTGGTGAGCTCTACCTTCTGTGTGTAACACACTGGTGAGCCCTGCATTCTGTGTGTAATGCACTGGTGAGCCCTGCATTCTGTGTGTAATGCACTGGTGAGCTCTACCTTCTGTGTGTAACGCACTGGTGAGCCCTGCATTCTGTGTGTAATGCACTGGTGAGCCCTGCAATCTCTGTGTAACACATTGGTGAGCTCTACATTCTGTGTGTAATGCACTGGTGATCCCTGCATTCTGTGTGTAATGCACTGGTGAGCTCTACCTTCTGTGTGTAACGCACTGGTGATCCCTGCATTCTGTGTGTAATGCACTGGTGAGCTCTACCTTCTGTGTGTAACGCACTGGTGAGCCCTGCAATCTCTGTGTAACGCACTGGTGAGCTCTACCTTCTGTGTGTAATGCACTGGTGAGCCCTGCATTCTCTGTGTAACGCACTGGCGTGCTCTGCATTCTGTGTAACGCACTGGTGAGCCCTGCATTCTGTGTGTAATGCACTGGTGATCCCTGCATCCTGTGTGTAACGCACTGGTGATCCCTGCATTCTGTGTGTAACGCACTGGTGATCCCTGCATTTTGTGTGTAACGCACTGGTGAGCCCTGCATTCTGTGTGTAACGCACTGCTGAGCCCTGCATTCTGTGTGTAATGCACTGGTGAGCCCTCAAATCTCTGTGTAATGCACTGGTGAGCTCTACCTTCTGTGTGTAACGCACTGCTTATCCCTGCATTCTGTGTGTAATGCACTGGTGAGCTCTACCTTCAGTGTGTAACGCACTGGTGAGCCCTGCATTCTGTGTGTAACGCACTGGTGAGCCCTGCATTCTGTGTGTAACGCACTGGTGAGCCCTGCATTCTGTGTGTAATGCACTGGTGAGCCCTGCATTCTGTGTGTAATGCACTGGTGAGCCCTGCATTCTGTGTGTAACGCACTGGTGAGCCCTGCAATCTCTGTGTAACGCACTGGTGAGCTCTACCCTCTGTGTGTAACACACTGGTGATCCCTGCATTCTGTGTGTAATGCACTGGTGAGCTCTACCTTCTGTGTGTAACACACTGGTGAGCCCTGCATTCTGTGTGTAATGCACTGGTGAGCCCTGCATTCTGTGTGTAATGCACTGGTGAGCTCTACCTTCTGTGTGTAACGCACTGGTGAGCCCTGCATTCTGTGTGTAATGCACTGGTGAGCCCTGCAATCTCTGTGTAACGCATTGGTGAGCTCTACATTCTGTGTGTAATGCACTGGTGATCCCTGCATTCTGTGTGTAATGCACTGGTGAGCTCTACCTTCTGTGTGTAACGCACTGGTGAGCCCTGCATTCTGTGTGTAATGCACTGGTGAGCTCTACCTTCTGTGTGTAACGCACTGGTGAGCCCTGCAATCTCTGTGTAACGCACTGGTGAGCTCTACCTTCTGTGTGTAACACACTGGTGATCCCTGCATTCTGTGTGTAATGCACTGGTGAGCTCTACCCTCTGTGTGTAACACACTGGTGATCCCTGTATTCTGTGTAAAATGCACTGGTGAGCTCTACCTTCTGTGTGTAACGCACTGGTGAGCCCTGCATTCTGTGTGTAATGCACTGGTGAGCCCTGCAATCTCTGTGTAACGCATTGGTGAGCTCTACCTTCTGTGTGTAACGCACTGGTGAGCCCTGCAATCTCTGTGTAACGCACTGGTGAGCTCTACCTTCTGTGTGTAACACACTGGTGATCCCTGCATTCTGTGTGTAATGCACTGGTGAGCTCTACCCTCTGTGTGTAACACACTGGTGATCCCTGTATTCTGTGTAAAATGCACTGGTGAGCTCTACCTTCTGTGTGTAACGCACTGGTGAGCCTTGCATTCTGTGTGTAACACACTGGTGAGCCCTGCAATCTCTGTGTAACGCACTGGTGAGCTCTACCTTCTGTGTGTAACACACTGGTGATCCCTGCATTCTGTGTGTAATGCACTGGTGAGCTCTACCTTCTGTGTGTAATGCACTGGTGGTCCCTGCATTCTGTGTGTAACGCACTGGTGAGCCCTGCAATCTCTGTGTAATGCATTGGTGAGCTCTACCATCTGTGTGTAACGCACTGGTGAGATTTGCATTCTGTGTGTAATGCACTGGTGAGCCCTGCATTCTGTGTGTAACGCAATGGCGAGCACCACATTCTTTATGTAACGCACTCCTAAATGCTGCACTCTATAAGTAGCACACTCCTAACTTTGCACTCTATAAGTAGTGCACTCCTGAACTCTTTTTTCTCTTATCTTATCTTCTTAACATGTAGGAGTCATATCCCAAAGAATTCTAAGTAGTATCTTTTTTTTATCTCATGGAAGAAATGTGAGAAATAACATATGCATCATACAATCATTCCATAAACACATATCACATGCACTGCATATATCATTTGAGAAAAATATGCTTACAAAATAGTTTACTACTTGCCAGTAAAAAAAAAATATGTCCCCGGATTTAATTAAAAAAATTCTGGTCACCTTAATTTTGCTTCCTCTAGAACAGGCATCACTAAATGGCGGAGCGCAGGTCTGTAATGGGGGGGTCTGTGATGGAGTGGGGTCTGTAATGGGGGGGTCTGTGATGGAGTGGGGTCTGTAATGGAGTGGGGTCTGTGATGGAGTGGGGTCTGTGATGGAGTGGAGTCTGTGATGGAATGGGGTCTGTAATGGAGTGGGGACTGTGATGGAGTGGGGTCTGTGATGGAGTGGGGTCTGTGAAGGAGTGTGATCTGTAATGGGGGGGTCTGTAATGGAGTGGGGTCTGTGATGGAGTGGGGGGATCTGTGATAATGGGGTCTGTAATGGGGGGATCTCTGATAGAGTGGGGTCTGTGCTGGAGGGAGGCCTGTGGTGGAGAGGATCTGTGACAGGGGGTCTGTGATGGGGTGGAGGGGTCTGTAATTGGGGTGGGAGGGATCCGTGATGGAGGGGGTCTTTAAAGGGACACGCTGTGATGGGACGTCTGTAATGGGCTGGCGGGTCTCTGATGGGTCGGTCTCTGTGAAGGAGGGACTGAGGGCACTGATGTAAGGGCTTGTTCACACTTGTGCAGAGATCTATGTTTTTCTGCCCCAGAAAAACACAGGTATCTAAAAGGGCAATAGAAAACAATTGTGACGTGCACGAGAGGCTGTGATGTGAAGGATCTGAGTCATCACCGATATGACACTCGGACCTTTACTGACCAGACCCTCGTGAATTTTAATTAAATACCCCTGCTCTAGAATCTGCAAGTTGGCATTATACTGTATTCTGTTATGAAGTCTATTACTGACCAGAACACCTGACCCATAGGTTCGGAACATGTCTTACCACAACTACCTTTTCCTTTAGTATTCAAGTAGGGCACCTCCATCTTGAATTTTTACACACACACAAACATACACACATTGCATCTACCACTGTAAATTTTTTGGTATGGTTACCCGTCAGCGGGTGTCCCTGCCCCTTTGTGATGTCACCGACAGGGGGCATGCTGGGTCGATGATGTCCCAAGGGGGCAGGGCCACCAACTGCGTCATTGGGTGACTCCGAACCTCAGCTATTTAGGAAATTTCAGACGGCTGAGCAGGCAGACGGCGGGAGCGTTCGACGAGGCCGGAGGTTTTTTTTGTTTCCCTTTTTCGGGTCCGGCGGTGGGCATTATAAATGATGATGGATCTACATTGAGTGGCATTTTTTTTTTAATAAAGGGATTGTCAAAAACATTTGTCTATTCACTTGTTACACTTTTTTGGTGAATGGGTAGGCCATACTCATTCTGGGGGAATCAGATTCCTATAAGCCCCCTTCCTGCAAACCCCCACAACCACTGCCTAGGGTTGTGGGAAAGAGGCCCTTGTCCCCATCAACATGGGGACAAGGTGCTTTGGGGTGGGGGGCAGGGTTCCCATGTTGAGGGCATGTGGAGCTTGCTCGCCCCCCCCTTTCCTGGCCTGACAGGCTGCATGCTCAGTTAAGGGTCTGGTATGGATTTTGGAGGGGGTGTTCAGATTCCGATAAGCCCCCCACCCGCAAACCCCCAAAACCACTGCCCAGGGTTGTGGGGAAGAGGCCCTTGTCCACATCAACATGGGGACAAGGTGCTTTGGGGTGGAGGGGGCAGAGTCCAAAGCACCCCGCCCATGTTGTGGGCATGTGGCCTGGTATGGTTCAGGGGGAGTGCTCACTTTTCCACTGCCGGCATTTAATCTAACAGTGGGGAAGCTCGCTGACAGCTGAGTCATCTGTTGTTAAGGACACAACGGCCGACTTCCTAGCCCGCTTCTTAAGGCATAGTTCCACCCAAAAAGGAACTTCCGCTTTAAAAGAAGGTGACCCCCTGACATGCCATATTTGTCATGTCATTTTTGGGGGGGGGGGTACCCTCTTTTCAGAGGGTTCCAGCTCCCACTTCCTTCTGGCGCACCCTCGGTGCCGGAAGGAAGATCACCTCTCTCCCCTCCCTCTAGGCAATCATCTGGGACACGTCACAAGTCCCAGATGATTGCGCGGCCAGTCACGACGCGTGGCGCGGCTCGTGCATGTGCAGTGGGTGCCCGGCTGTGAAGCCACAGCCGGGGCACCCACAGTTACAATGCTGGCACCGCAGAGAGGAGGGGGAGACGAGCGGGGCTTCCTTCCCCCGCATCGCTGGACCCTGGGACAGGTAAGTGTCTGATTATTAAAAGTCAGCAGCTGCTGTATTTGTAGCTGCTGACTTTTAATTAATTTTTTTCAAGCGGAACTCTGCTTTAACAACTTGCTATTCTTCACACAGATTTTGTATTGGTCGATCATTTTTTGTTAGAAAATTTATAAATGAAACAAAACTAAATCGATTTTGAAACGAATCAACGAAACTAAATTAGTAACATAGCGAATCTATCTGGAAAGAAACAAAACAAATATTTTCATTCTACACATGTCTATTCAGTGGGACAGAAGTAATATCTCTACAATAGGAGCACACACATTAATAGAAACAAGGGTTCTAAACCTTCCCCAATCTAACCATCTAACCAACTAAAAAAAAGTGTTGCCTAGACATGAGACCTGGGTTTTAATGGATATGTGTGCAAACAAAATCTGCAGACTGTGAGCAATATACAAGAAAAAAAGTCTCTCCAGGCTTGCTCACCTTCATAAGTGAGGCACCAATGTCTTTTGTGTTGATCTGCAGCAGATTTCCAATGAACGGTAAGGGCATGGGTCCTGGAGGAAGTGATGCCTTCTCCTTTAAAATCTTCAGGGAGCTCATTAAAATACATATCACACAGAAGATGATGGTGAGGACAAGTGTGCCATACCAATCCATATTGCCACCTGCCGTGTAAACAATTAAAAAGACCAAAAATGTAAAACAATCCCTAGCAAACAAGTGTAGGTCGTCTAGATGTATGTTCAGGTGGTGTGGCCTATGTGATTGGTCTAAGGAGGTCATTGGGCCAATAACTGCCTCTTCCCCTACATTCTATACACAAACAAGCCTTTCTTCTTTCCATTTTGCTATCTGCTGATGAACCTCTAATGCCGCGTACACACGCTCGGAATTTCCGACAACAAACATTCGATGGGAGCTTGTTGTCGGAAATTATGACCGTGTGTAGGCTCCATCGGACATTTGCTGTTGGAATTTCCGACAAGAATTTGAGAGCTGGATCTCAAATTTTCCAACAACAAAATCTGTTGTCAGAAATTCCGATTGTGTGTACACAATTCCGACGCACATAATTCCATGCATGCTCAGAATCAAGCAGAAGAGCCGCACTGGCTATTGAACTTAATTTTTCTCGGCTCGTCATACGTGTTGTACGTCACCACATTCTTGAGGTTCGGAATTTCCAACAACATTTGTGTGACCGTGTGTATGCAAGACAAGTTTGAGCCAACATCCATCGGAAATAAATCCCCGGTTTTGTTGTCGGAATGTCCAATCGTGTGTATGCGGCATAAGAGGTTTACCAGAGCAATGCCATTTATAGGCATTCCCTTCATAGGCTACACAAAAACTTGAGGCTTTCTTTTTTGTAAAAGTGATATATTTTTTCTATAAAAAAAAAACTTCAAATTTATTTAATATGGCATGAAAAACAATCCCCATATATAGTAGTATATTGTATATAGTTAGCCATTTAACTGGAGTTCAACTGTAATCTTTGTCATTTCTATCAGTTTCTGGCTCCACTCCATGTGACTTACAGGTCACGCTCTCAATCACGGGATCTGGTTAATAATGTGTTTCCCAGGTTGGATAAGGGGTCAGGGTTACAGAGGCACTAAAGAGGGGAACTAAGTAGATATGCAAATACTTGGATTTTCCTGATATTACATAACAGTGGCTCTTGGCACTGTCCCTCACTTGGCACTGATAATTAGAGTGATGAATCATCTTATATACCATATGAGGAGGAGTCTTTATATTCCACCCTATTGTCATTAAACATTAGGTGTCAAGAATGTATTAAAAGCGAGATAACAGAATCCCATTTACTTTTTAACTTTGAGTCTAGGTTCATACCTATGCAGTTTTCATGCGCGTTTTGCGCTTTTAAACGTGCGTTTTTAATTCCTTTGTGCATGAAGTTTTCATGCATTTTGTTTTGTTTTTTCCCTTTAACCACTTCCCGCCCACCATATAGCAGAATGACGGCCGGAAAGTGGTTTAATTATCCTGACTGGACGTCACATGACATCCAGCAGGATAAGCCACGAACGCGCGCCCACGATCAGCGCGATGACCGTTGGTGTGGTGTGCCAGTCTGACACACCGCATCTCTGATCTCCATAAAGAGCCTCTGAGGTAGGCTCTTTGCCATGTGATCAGCTGTGTCCAATCACAGCTGATCACAGTGTAAACAGGAAGAGCTGTTTATCGGCTTTTCCTCCACTCTCACTGACAGACGCAAGTAGAGGAGAGCCGATTGGCTGCTCTCCTGACAGGGGGGGTCTGCGCTGATAAACAGTGCATTGATTATCAGCGCAGACCAGTGGCAGTGCGTCCATAAAGGGTGCAGGAGCGCCACCCCCTCTCTCCTGTCACCTCTCTCTCACCATAGATATGAATCTATCTATGGTCACCGCTGCTGTCCCATATTCAGGTGTTTGGCCCCTTGTTGGGCGCCGGGTACCTGAATTACTGCGGCAGGTTTTTTTTTGGAAGCGCCTGATTAGAGCCGTAGGCTCTAATAGCCTTCCAAAATGGTAAACAGCAGGCGCAATGCTGTGCGTTCGCTGTTTACTCAGTGTTGTGTTAGGTAAGCGAATAAATCGCTTTCCTAACACTGACCCGCCTCTCAGCCAATCAGGTGCTCGGGTCTGGTTACCTGTCACCTGATTGACTGAAACAACAGGTGCTGTGACGTGGAGGACGCCACCATGACCCGCTGCGAGACAGGTAAGGCCTGACTCCCGGCGATGCACACTGGCAGCTTTTAATGGGGCACAGTAGCGGCAATTGATGGAGCACAGTAGCGGCAATTGATGGAGCACAGTAGTGGCAATTGATGGGCACACTGGCAATTGATGGGCACACTGACAGCAATTGATGGGGCACAGTAGCGGCAATTGATGGGCACAGTGGCAGCAATTGATGAGCACACTGGCAGCAATTGATGGGTACAGTAGCTGCACTTGATGGGCACAGTGGCTGCATTTGATGGGCACAGTGGCTGCGTTTGATGGGCACAGTGGCTGCAATTGCTGTTTTTTTTTCAGTTTGTTTGCGCCCCCCCAAAAATTTTGAGCACCAGCAGCCACTGGTGCAGACCCACCGAGGATGTCCACCCCTGCCCACCAGGTATGCCCACCCATGACCCCTGCCCACCAGGTATGCCCACCCATGACCACCAAGTATGCCCACCCATGACCACCAGGGATGCCAATCAGTGTCCATTAGAGGTGCCAATCAGTGCCCATCAGTAATGCCTGCCAGTGCCTCCTCATCAGTGCTCCCTATCAGTGCCATCTATCAGTGCCCATCAGTGACACCATCAGTGCCACCTGTAAGTGCCCATCAGTGCCACCTATAAGTGCCCATCAGTGTCACCTATGAGTGCCACCTATGAGTGCCCATCAGTGCTGCATATCAGTGCCACCTATCAGTGCCCATTTTTGCCATCTATCAGTGCTTATCAGTGCTGCATATTAGTGCCTCATCATCAGTGCCCATCAGTGCCATCCCATCAGTGCAGCCTCATGAGTGCCCATCAGTGAAGGAGAAAACGTACTTATTTATAAAAAAACTTAAAAAAAAAATTTTGGTCTTTTTTTATTTGTTTAGCAAAAAAAGAAAAATCCCATTGGTGATTAAATACCACCAAAAGAAAGCTCTATTTGTGGAAAGAAAATGATACAAATTTTGTTTGAGTACAGTGTTGCATGACCGCGCAACTGACATTTAAAATGCAACAGTGCTGAAAGCTGAAAATTGGCCTGGGCAGGAAGGAGAGAAGTTCTCTGTATTGAAGTGGTTAATCACACTGTATATAGCTGGTTGCTAGGGAGCGGGCCGGGAAGCTGGCTTTCCTCGTCCTTAAGAACCGACGAGTCATTAGCTTGGGTCTGGCATGGATTTGGAGGGAAACCCCACGCCAAAATGTTTTTAAAAAATGGCATGGGGAGAGTCAATGCTGAAGAAATGTAAATAGTTTCTTTTTGTGTGTGGTCCATTGGGTCTTGTATATACCTGTTATGTTAAAAAGTAATAAATAAAACTTTTCAAAAAAATAAATGGCGCAGGGTGGGGGAAATCCATACCAGACCCTTATCCTAGCATGCAGCCTGGCAGGTCAGGAAAGAGAGGGGATGAGTGAATGCCCCCTCTCTCCTGAATCATACCAGGCCACATGCCCTCAACGTGGGGGGGTGCTTTGGGGCAGGGGGGCGCTGCCCCCCTGCCCCAAAGCACCTTGTCCCCCTGTTGATGGGGACAAGGGCCTCTTCCCCACAACCCTGTACTGTGGTTGTGAGGGTTTGTGGGCCCCCTTTGACAAGACCCCAGATCCCGCCCCCCCATGTGAAAGAGTATGGGGTACATAGTACCTCTACCCATTCACCAAAGAAGTGTAAAAGTGAATAAAGACGGTACAATAATTTTTGACAAGTCCTTTATTGTCCGCTCCTTAGCAACCAGCTATACACAGTGTGGTAAAGTAAAAAAAAAAAAAGCTTAAAAAAATCCATCAAAAATGCAACACTTGCATTTTTGGTGTGACTCCATTAAAGTCTAATACACGCAAAATGCGATCTGCTGCGGGAAAAAAATCCATGACCCTTTCCAAAAACGCACCAACTGAAAAATGCATAGATGTGAATGTGTACCATGGTAAACCATGTTAAATGGACTGTAGTACGTTTCTGCAAACACTAACCATGCTTAAAAATGTACTCGCCCTAGTTCTCCAGTTATTGTTAGACTGGAAATCTATTTTAATGAACTGACTCGAACCTCAGCAGATTCATTCATCCTTAGCCAACTGTAGATCAAAAATATTTAGATGGAAAGCTCTTACCTGTGACAATGTAAACGTCCTTAGATTGTATAAATCTTAGCTTATGACCCTCTGGTCTCCACAGTGCTGTACTGTATATATAGGTTGAGTTCAGCAGTGAGTACATTTTTTAGGTAATTCTGTTAATGCTTGACAGATCTGATAAACATTGAGTAATAGTATTATCATGTTTAACCCTCTTTTGGGGGGCGGGGGGGGGGAGCGGTGAAAAATGCCCTCCCCAGATAGCTTATTGTGTCAAACCAGTAGGTACTGTAAATTAGAGAACCAAAACCTTTGCTATGTGGGTTTGATAAAGTTGTCAGTACCTCCACCTAGGACAGGGGCCGTGTGAATGGAGGGATTCCCTTCCTGGGAAAGTATTCAGTAATCTAATCTAATCTAAAGTAATTGGAAGCAGAGGAACTACCAGTGGTGGCCCATCCGTAGGGGGCGCACGGGCGCCACCCCCCCCTCCAGGCAATCAAAAAAAAATGTAAAAAAAAAAAAAAACTAAAAAATTTTTTTTAAAACTGGCCCTTAAAAAAAAAAATACAAAAAAAGGTCCTTAAGTGCACTGTGTTCGGACGCCGGACACAGTGCACTATGGGAAGCACCACGTCTATGCAATCAGGAGATTAATTTGCGGGCTTCTATCCCGCCTTGCGGCACTTTCCGAAGCGCCGAGTGGCTTCCACCCGACACTCGTAGTATCTATTACTACGGCCGGGCAGTTTGATTGACATCTGAGTTTGATGTCACTTTCTGTTTTCTCTCTCCCATTGCGCCCAGGAGAGAAAAGAACGGAAGTATGAGGAGCCAGAGAGGACTCCTCTATCGCCGCTGTGGAAGGAGACAACGCAGGAGAGGACAACAGCAAGGTACCGCTGTGCTCCCACAGGGAACGAGGGGGAGGGGGATTCGATGGGACACAGGCAAGGCTGCATTCGCACGGAGAAGGGGAGAGGGGGGTTTGATGTGACACAGGCTGGCTGCATTTGGTGGGACACAGGCAAGGCTGCATTTGGTGGGACACAGGCAAGGCTGCATTTGGTGGGACACAGGCAAGGCTGCATTTGATGTGACACAGGCTGGCTGCATTTGGTGGACACAGGCAGGCTGCATTTGGTGGGACACAGGCAGGCTGTATTTAATGTGACACAGGCTGGCTGCATTTGGTGGGACACAGGCAAGGCTGCATTTGGTGGGACACAGGCAAGGCTGCATTTGATGTGACACAGGCAAGGCTGCATTTGATGTGACACAGGCTGGCTGCATTTGGTGGACACAGGCAGGCTGCATTTGGTGGACACGGGCAAGGCTGCTTTTAGTGAGACACAGGCAAGGCTGCATTTGGTGAGACACAGGCAAGGCTGCATTTGGTGGGACACAGGCAAGGCTGCATTTGGTGGGACACAGGCAAGGGTGCATTTGATGTGACACAGGCAGGTTGCATTTGGTGGGACACAGGCTAGCTGCAGTTGGTGGGACACAGGCAAGGCTGCATTTGGTGGGACACAGGCTGGCTGCATTTGGTGGGACACAGGCTGCATTTGGTGGGACACAGGCTGCATTTTATGTGACACAGGCTGCATTTTATGTGACACAGGCTGCATTCTATGTGACACAGGCTGCATTCTTTGTGACACAGTCTGCATTTTATGTGACACAGGCTGCATTTTATGTGACACAGGCTGCATTTGGTGGGAGACAGGCTGCATTTGATGTGACACAGGCAGCATTTGATGTGACACAGGCTGCATGTAAGGACGGATTCCACAGGGGGCACGTGATGGCATCTGGTGGCAGGCGATGTGACTAGTGACACGCTCAGGGCTCCCACTGATTCTGCATTATGGTGAGTTGAATGATTTCATTTTATATTACAATGTAATAATAGAGATAATGGTGTTATGGTGTCAATCATCCTGACACCATAACAACCGTGGTGCTGGGATGATTGAAGTGCTAACACCAGGTGTTTGGAATATCTTTATCTGCTGATTGCTAAACTTTCTAGAATACACATATTTCTATTGTTGTGTAGAATCTGGGCCTGCTGTCCCTCCATCCCTCTCTCCCTCTCCCTCCATCCCTTGTTCATCTCAAATGCCAACCACACCACTTTAGAGCCACGCCCACTATTTCGCTGAAACCACACCCATTTTCACCAAATGGGAGGGGTCATCCTAAAACTTCACCAGCTGCCACTGGGAACTACTGCAACCAGCATAGAACATTAACAATAAGATATACAGTATCTCACAAAAATGAGTACACCCCTCACATTTTTGTAAATATTTTATTATATTTATTTACTTTTCATGCGACAACACTGAATAAATTACACTTTGCTACAATGTAAAGTAGTGAATGCATAGCTTGTATAACAATGTAAGGCTCCATGCACATTGGACATTAAAATAACGTTATAAAAACGGCAGTAGCTTTGCAATGAGTCTTTCAATGTTTTTTAAGTGTTTATTAGTGTCTTTTAGCGTTTTTCTGCGTTAGCGGTTTTTTTTTTTTACATTTTTAAATTTTTTTTTTCTTCAATGGATCAAAAACACGTTTTTGAGCGTTTATCAGAGTTTATGAACGTTTGCCATTTTTTGTGGTCAGAAAAATGACTCCCCTATGTGATTTTACGGCGTTCAGAAAGCAGCCTATAAACTCCACTGCTGATAAACATCCAAAAACGTTCAAATGTGCATGAACACATAGGATAACATAGAGGGTAGTTTATGGGCTGTTAAAAGGTAAAGGCCAAACTCCCAAAAATGGCCGTTTATGAGCTTCAGTTTGCATGGAGCCTAGATTTGCTGTCCCCTCAAAATAAGTGTCTATGTCTATGTCTAAACTGGGCCCAAAGTATCACCATAATTTTTCAGCACTGCCTTAACCCTCTTGTGCATGGAGTTCACTTCACTGGATTCCTCTTCCACTCCTCCATGACGACATCACGGAGCTGGTGGATGTTAGAGACCTTGCGCTCCTCCACCTTCTGTTTGAGGATGCCCCACAGATGCTGAAAAGTGTTTAGGTCTGGAGATATGCTTGGCCAGTCCATCACCTTTACCCTCAGATTCTTTAGCAAGGCAATGGTCTTCTTGGAGGTGTGTTTGGGGTCGTTATCATGTTGGAATACTGCCCTGCAGCCCAGTCTCTGAAGGGAGGGAATCATGCTCTGCTTCAGTTTGTCACAGTACATGTTGACGTTCATGGTTCCCTCAATGAACTGTAGCTCCCCAGTGCCAGCAGCACTCATACAGCCCCAGACCATGACACTCCCACCACCATGCTTGACTGTAGTCAAGACATACTTGTCTTTGTGCTCCTCACCTGGTTGCCCCCACACACGCTTGACACCATCTGAACCAAATAAGTTTATCTTGGTTGCATCAGACCACAGAACATGGTTCCTGGTTCCTGTTTGCGGGCTTTCTTGTGCATCATCCTTAGAAGAGGCTTCCTTCTGGGACGACAGCCAAGCAGACCAATTTGATGCAGTGTGCAGTGTATGGTCTGAGCTAGGGATGCACCTATACTGATACTTGTATACTTGGCATTTTTGGGGTTTTATTGGTACTCGTGAAAATTCACCGATACCAGAAACCAATACCGGAAGTTTCCCTCATCCCTCATGATAGACATGTGTTTTGCTGCTGCTGCGCCTGCTACATGGCTGCCCCACATGGCGAGCGTCCTCCTTACACCATGTCCCCTCATGGCGGCTGGTGAGTGCTCTTCTCTATTTCTAACTGTTGCTTGATTTCTTCTTATGTGTCCCGGGGCCGGTGATTGCTGTACAGTACTACTAGCTTACATCATCATTTGCCTAACATGGCGGATGGCCTGTGTTATACTTAAGTTAGTTTTGTGTCCCACATTGTCTCTCTCTCTCTTGCCTAATAAGGCGGACGGCCTGTGTTATACTTATTAAGTTAGTTTTGTCCCACATTGTCTCTCTCTCTCTTGCCTAACATAGCGGCCGGCCTGTGTTACACTTAAGTTAATTTGTCCCACATTGTCTCTCTCTTGCCTAACATGGCGGCCGGCCTTTGTTACACTTAGTTTGTCCCACATTGTCTCTCTCTCTCTCTTGCCTAACATAATGTCCACTGTCCAGCATGGCGGCCGGCCTGTGTTTGTGTGTGTTACATGACTTAGTGTCCCACATTTTCTCTGTTGCCTAACATGTCCATCATGGCGGCAAATGACTGCTGCTGTTACATAAATCATCATTGTCTCTTGCCTAACATTTTCCTGCATGTGCCTTTCTGAGACCATCCTCTGCTTTTTGTATTGTAGAGATACCGACCGTTGTACCCGACAGATGGATGTCATCATCCCCGCTGGTTTACTTGGCCATACCAAGATGCTGGATGCAGCAGGAACAAACAACAAGCACCGGTGAGAGCAGCTTCATTATTCTAAAAAATAGTAGGTGTCATCATGGATGAGCATTGCAACGTAAGTATCTATATCCTAATCCCACTTCCACATCCCTAACCCCGCTCCCACTAGTCCCAAATCCCTAACCCTAATCCCGCTACCACTAGTCCCAAATCCCTAACATTAATCCCAACCCTAATCCCGCTACCACTAGTCCCAAATTCCTAACCCTAATCCTGCTCCCACTAGTCCCAAATTCCTAACCCTAACCCTAATCCCACTTCCACTAGTCCCAAAACCAGAACCCTAATCCCGCTCCCACTAGTCCCAGAACCCTAATCCCGCTCCCACTAGTCCCAAATCTCTTTGATGGTCTGTTTAATAATTCTGACCTTCCCACAATTTCAGTCCTGTTGTTGTAGATGCTCTCATTTCTGCTTGCATGTTTACCTTTTTGTGAGATCATGTGACTTTTCTACAGCTCAGGGCGGATTATAAGCGTTTTTACAGCGTTTTCAATTCATTTCAATGGAGAGGGGCGTTTTTGAAGCGCTTTTTTCAGCGCCCAAAAGCTGCTCCAAAGATGCTGCTTGCAGGTCTTTTCTCAACGCCCCGCCAGTGCAACGCCTCAGTGTGAAAGGGTCCATTGAGATGCATGGGGAGCGTTTTATGAGCGTTATTTTTAGCGCTAAAACGCTGCAAAAACGCCTTGGTGTGAAAGGGGTCTAAGGCTTCATGCACAGTTGCACGCTGCAGCTCAAAGCAACTGCTCCACCTAGCATTTGAGCTTTTTTTTTTAGCATTTCCTCTGCCTGTTAACTCTCCTCCATGTTGGCATTTAAAAAAAATAAAATATGCCTTTTTAACTCCATTCACAACCTTTTTCCTTAAGTGAAAAAGTGAATGACCTATATGGTGTGCACGTTGCACACTATAGGTGATTCAACATGCAATGCATAGGGGACACATAGCCTAATATGCAGCGGCATAGAGTTAACACTACAAGCAAACGAGAGGCTCAAACGCCTGTAGGAGCAGCTACTTTGAGCTTTATTGTGCATGTGGCCTTACTGCTGCTAAGTCTTGGCTCCTTGGCCTTGCCATCCTGGAATGACCCTAATTTTGGTCTGTGAAAAATGTTTTTTCACAAGTTTCATAAGAAGTTGAACTAGAAGCTAGCACTTTTTTTTATTATTATTTAAAAAATGTTTACAAAATAACGTTAGTTTTGAGATACTGTTGAGTTGCTCCTCCTCAGGCCTAAGATTATTTAACTGTATTGCACTTGGGTTGGTTGATGTGATGACGTGAACTTGTGATGTTTGTTTTATACGTGGCGTCATCAACAATGATGATATTTCATGTTCTGTGTGACATTTGAGCTTTTCATTTTCAAGGCATAATGCCTGTACAATGCAGCTAAAAGCATCTGCTCCTCAAGGAGTTTAAGCTTTTTTTCATGCCTGTTAACGCCTTCCCACCATGTCAGCCCATTGCACACTAGTTTCAGGAGTTTAGTGGCAGGAAAGTTTACAGGCAGAAAAAAAATCCAAAGATTTCCATTTCCAATTTCTTTGGATTTTTTTTTCTGTAAGCTGCCCTGCCACTAAACTTCTGAAACCGCATAGTGTTCCTTGGTCAATGGCCATGAATGAACACATAGGCTAACATGGAGGAGAAGAGGTAACGGGCAGAGAAAAAAAAAAGCTCAAAAGAGCTAAAACACCTGGAGAAGTAGCTGCTTTGAGCTGTTCATGAGGCCTTACTGCAGCCTACATGCCAACCTATATATATATACTGTGTATATATATATATATATATATATATATATATATATATATATACATCCAAATAACACGCCTGAGCTCATCTCTTCACCACACACAGCCACAAAGGCAAGAGAATTCTTGTTGGGCAGTGTATTAGTGCTCGGACGAACACATTTAGACCGAATTTTAATGGTTCAAAGAATGTCAGGCAAAATGGACGGCCCTCATGCATGTTCACTTCATCAAATCTGTCCCTCTTTGAAAAAAATTTGGACACCCCTGGGTTAAAGATCAGGTTCATTTTTTCGCAAAAAGTGAAATCAACTAACGCCAGTGATCTGCGCAACCCTCTGGATACTGCTACACATAGTGATGCCCTGTGCTTCCAGTGTACCAGTCAGTACATCATAATACACATCTCCAGAGTGAGTATTCATGATAATGCTCGCAATGGGGCAAGCGCTCATTGGTTAGCACAGCCACATGACCATGCTAATCAATGAGAAGTGCATCTGAGGCTCCTTCATCTGGTAAGGTGACCCAGAAGAAAGAACCCTTTTCCAATCACCATTACGAGCGTTATGATGAATAAACTCTCCAGGGCTGTTTATTATGGTGTATGGCTTGCTACACTGGCAGCACCGGGCATCACAGGTGCTATGTGCAGTGGAGTCTGGAGGGGTGGCCATGATATTTGGGTTTAGTAAACCTTTTCATTTTTTGTGAAAGGTGTGCTTACCCTTTAAGTGTTTCCCTTGCATACAGCTACCTAACATAAACTTTAGCTGAAACAGCCTAATTTTGCTAAGAGTGGACATGGGTTAACCACCTTTGGGTTCTTAATGCAGTGCTGTCTGGGTATGGGAAGGTTCACCCTCCTTTTTTTCTTGTGATCGTTGTCAATGTTCCTCTGGCCTCAGTTTAAGGAGATTCATCACCCCAGTACAGGAATGACAGAAGTCCCTTTTCTTTACAGAACAGTAGATACAGCTTATTCATGGTCCATTTTGGCAAATACAATATTATAAAGTTTAACCTTGACACTGGAATGGATTTTCCATGAAACCTCTGTGAAACCACTTGACCTCTGGAAGATTCCCCCCCCCCCCCTTCATGACCAGGCCATTTTTTGCTATACGGCACTGTTATTTTACTGACAATTGTGCAGTCATGCAACACTGTACATACAATTTATTTGTGTCATTGTTTTTCCCACAAATAGAGCTTTCTTTTGGTGGTATTTGAGCACCGTTGGGTTTTTTATTCTTTGCGCTATAAACAAAAAATTTTGAAAAAAAAAAAGCAATATTTTTTACTTTCTGCTATAAAACATAATAAAAAAAATTTCTTTACAAATTTCCACCAATATGTATTCTGCTACATATTTTTGGTAAATAAAACAAGTTATAGCGTCTACAATCTATGGTGCGTATACTGTTTTTTTTTTTTTTTTTTTACTAGTAATGGTGGCAATTAGAAACTTATAGCAAGACTGCGATAATGCGGTGGACAATCTGACACTAATTGACACTTTGTGGGAACCAGTGACACTAATACAGTGATCAGTGCTAAAAATATACACTGCCACTGTACTAATGACACTGGCTGGGAAGAGGTTAAACATCTAGGGCGATCAATGGGTTAAATGTGTGCCTAGCCAGTGTTTATGTGTGTACAGTGTGATGCTTTCACTAAGGGATGAACTGGATTTTTTCCCTGCTTTTGCAGGGAAACAAAATCCAGCACATCCCCGCTGAAAGGACAGAGCTCTGCATTGTTTATATTGGCAGAGCTCCATCTTGTCTGTCTCCTCGCTGATCAGCTGGTGCCAGCAGTCAACCATTGGCACAACCCTCTGATCGACTTCTGCTGTGTCTAATCCTACCCTGGATTAGAGACAGTATATATACAGTACATAATTCTGCACAGAGCAGCTGCCCTGTTGCAGTAAAGCAACAATAAGGCAGTTGTTAACTGGTTAAAGTATGTTTTATGTATGCTCTCAGAGTGAAGCTCAAATTACAATGTGTGTTTAGGTAGTAGAAGGAATGAAGGCCCCTAAAGCCCATAGGGAACGGGAACCTTGACTGATGGGAGCATGGCTTAATAAATAGGTGTGGGCATAGGCAGCAGAATTAAAGTAGCTCCTAAGGTTATTGGCTGTTGAGGCACGGGGTTATTGGGCATGGCCTGGACTCTGTAGAAATTTACACTGACCTGAGGAACTTTAGCTTCAAAAGAGTTGACCGCACACCCACCCTGTTTAAGAATAATTGTCACAGCTTTATTGGCAGTTTGACCTTGGCAACAAGTAGTGTTGTGTCTGTGGGCTATGCCCTTGAGTGGAAGTTCAGCCAGTCTAATGCCCATCTGACACTCATGGTAAGGCCAGGCCTTTTAGGCCCATTTCACACGAGGCGGACTCCGTTTTCACGGAGCCCGCCTTGGTCCGCCGGCTCAGCGGGAGATCAGTCCGTTGATCTCTGCTGTGCCGGCGGATGACAGGTCCCTCTCTGCTCACTGAGTGGGGAGGGGCTTGTCAGGCGCCGCTGCCGCCTATGGAGGGATCGGACGAAAACGGACAGCATGTCCGTTTTCGTCAGATCTCACCCGATCCGAACTGCCAGCGATGGACCTGGACGTAGGGCCATCCGTCTGCTTTTAGCGGATCGGACGGGTTCTCCACTGACATCCATCGCTCCATAGGCTAACATGGAGCGCCCGTTCAGGTCCGCCGTCAAAACTGACAGGCGGACCTGAACGGTCCGATCGCGTGAAAGGGGCCTTAGACTATGTCAAGTTACTATTAACATGTGCTGACAGTATAAAAGTGATTGGCACTGGATAGATTATTATATTGGATTTTCTAAATAAAGCTGGACCTCCTCTTTAAGTAACTTCCTTGAAATGTCAGTAAAAATGTGGCTATGCCAGTAAATTGTCAGTAAATTACACTTTGTTAAGTTGGCAACACTGACAGGCAGGAAATCATGTTTTAGAGGTTTTCTGAGTTTTGGCGGTTTTGCTATAAAACATCCTTTAGTTGGATGAGGAATTTGTAGGTGGCAAAAACATATGGAATGCAAATTATTACATAAAATTCATAATCTTTATTACATTTCATATAAAAAAAAAATGAAAATTGATGACTTAGGGGTAGTCCTTATACTTCCAGAACATTGTACATAAGAGAACATGTCAACTCAGATTGCCTCATTGCCACCTACAATAGCTATACTGTATAGCAGTGGTTCTCAACCTTAGTCCTCAAATATCCCCAACAGGCCATGGGGTTTATTTACTAAGACTGGAGAGTGCAAATTCAGTCTCACTTCTGCATAGAAACCAATCAGCTTCCAGGTTTTATTGCCAAGGCTTAATTGAACAAGCTGAGGTTGGAAGCTGATTGGTTTCTCTGCAGAAGTGAGACTAATTTTGCACTCTCCAGCTTTAGTAAATAAACCTCCATGCTTGCAGGTTTTCCTTTATCTTGCACAGGTGCTTTAAATCAGAGTCAATGGCTTGGTATTTTGAACAGCTATTTTATCTAAGAGAAATTGCCAAAAATGGCCTGCTGGGGGTACTTGAGGACTGAGGTTGAAAACCACTGCTGTATAGTATACATAGAAAAAGCTTAAAAAAAAAAAAAAAAACACACAGGAGGGTGCAACCACCTCATGCATTACCATTGATAATTTTTATTAAATCCACATAGACAAATGGATACTTATATGTGAATAAAAAACAAGCAAAACAGATGTCTATGTGGACTTAATAAAAATTATCAATGGTAATGCACAAGGTGGTTGCACCCTTCTGTGTGTTTTTTTGCCAGTTGTTCCAAGGATTTCCCGGTCAGAGGAGGGCTGCACCCTTGATAGGCATTCTGAAAAGAAGTGTGATGGAAGATTTCCCCTGGGTTTAGTGCTAAAGTGTTTTTTTTGGACTTTCGTTGTATACATAGAAAAAGTACTTTCCCGCATTTCATGTAGCAAAATTTCTGTATGATGGGGCAATCAGTCTCAACACATTTTGCTGTTCACTTAACAGAGAATAAAAGGCAATATTGTTATTTAAAATGCTGGCATGTGATTCGTTTCAGTACTACACCCATTGGAAGCCAATGGCTCTATCCTCTTGTGTGGGGCCGATGAGAGAAGGTCAAGACTCACATAACATACATCTAACCAAACTGAGGCATCAATAGTTAATCTGGTAAAAGATATAGAAGGATGAACAAACACCTGCCTCCAGAGCAGCTGTGCAGTAGACATGTGCAGTTAATTTCATTCCGAAGAAACATTCAGACAAATTTTTCGTTATTCGGAGATTCGGGTATATCCGAATACCTGAATTACAGTATAAACAAAGTTTACCGAATGCTCCGAATAACGAAACGCAATTAGTCCAAATTTCCGAAATTTGAATTTAAGCTCAAATCAAACTTTACATTAAATTCCATTTGAATTCGAACTGTAAACATATTTCTGAAATCAAAGACTGTGGGGGTCATTTACTATAGTGCCGCGGCACTAATTAGCGCTAATTACCGCAAATTAGAGCTAATTATCGTTAATCATGCTACTACTCCCAAAATTAAATTTACTATAGCTCCCTGAAAACAAATAGCGCTCAAACCCTTATGCCCTGTACACACGACTGGTTTTGCCGTCGGAATAAACTCTAAAGGTTTTCCCGACGGAATTCCGCTCAAGCTGTCTTGCATACACACGGTCACACCAAAGTCCGACCGTCCAGAACGAGGTGACGTACAAAACGTAAGACGGGACTAGAAAAAGGAAGTTCAATAGCCAGAAACCAATAGCTTCCGTCTAGTACTTGCTTCAGAGCATGCGCCGTTTTTGGTCCGTCGGAACAGCATAGAGACGAGCGGGTTTCCCGATAGTAATTAGTTCTGTTGCAAAATTTAGAACATGTTCTCTATCTAAGTCCGTCTGAATTTTCAATGGAAAAAGTCCGATGGGGCATACACACGGTCGGATTATACGATGAAAAGCTCCCATCCGACTTTTTCTGATGGTCATTCAGCTCGTGTGTACATGGCATTACCCTGCTAAAACCTGGAGTAGTGCACATGGAAATAATGTTTAGAGCATGATATATTTGCCTAAATGGTACTGAAATATGTGGTATATTGTTTAAAGATAATGTGCTTTTAAACAGGGTGAAAACATTTCTACACTGAAAAATCTTTAAAAGTCTGAGAAGAGATAAATTCCCCGTCTCTGTACAACTAGGTGACAGCACAACTGAGCATGTTCAGACCTGCAAACTACTCTCACTTTAACTACTATGGCTTTTTTTACAGGGCGCTATAGTAAATGCCAAAATTAGCGCTGGGCTAAAATGCTATTTAGTCCAATGCAAGTTTCAGCCATTGATTCTAATGGTACAATTGTAACTTCCCTAAATAAATACTTTTAATGTTAAGATGAAATGTATCTTCCTAAGAATGCTAGAATGTGGAATGTTTTGATGTTTTGTTAAAATATATTTTGCTCACTTTTGTTAAAATATATTTTTTGTCACTTTCACTTGTTACTCTCCATCTCACAAACATCTTTACCCAAACTCACACAGGTGTCTTTACAAACCACAAACAATAATACCATTGCTGATGCAAATTTAAAATGAGTCACAATTTTGTGTGTTTTTTATTATTTCCAAATAATCATAATTTGAGCCCAAAAAAATGTGATATGTGTACCAACATCAGAAATCAAAATGTAATTCCCAAAAATTAGAGGGTAACATCACTATTCTACACTCATTCACCAAGAACCGCCAAATATCACAGAATAAATCAAGAAGAATAACTCTTGAGTAATGTAATTCCACCACATATATGTCCAAAAAAATGCAGTATATGTGTATGTGTAGGAGGGTTCCACATGTGGCAGCCCCATGGCTTAGAGGTTTGAACTTCTGCTTAGCATCTCTCAGGGTCTGGGTTTGAATCCTAAACATGTTGCTTCATGTAGAGAAGTTGTCCCATTGCCCTATGTTGTTAAACATAACTCCTGGCTCAGGTCCTATAACTATGTCTAAATGTAGTATTTATGTGTAGGAAGGTTCCACCACCATTGTAAATCTTGCCAGATACACTATCTAGCCATAAGTATTGGGACGCCTGCCCTTACACACACATGAACTTTAATGCCAGCCCAGTCTTAGTCCGCAGGGTTAAAATTTGATTTGGCCCACCCTTTGCAGCTATAACAGCTTCTGGGAAGGCTGGGAATGTTGTCCACAAGGTTTAGTGTGTCTATGGCAATGTTTGACCATTCTTCCAGGAGCGCATTTGTGAGCCCAGGCACTGGTGTTGGACGAGAAGGCCTGGCTCACAGTCTCTGCTCTAATTCAGCCAAAAGGTGTTCTATCGGGTTGAGGTCAGGACTCTGTGCAGGCCAGTCAAGTTCCTCCACCCCAAACTCCCTCATCCATGCCTTTATGGACCTTGCTTTGTGCACTGGTGTGAAATCATGTTGGAACAGGAAGAGGCCATCCCCAAACTGTTCCCACAAAGTTGGGAGCATGAAATTGTCTAAAATGTCTTGGTATGCTGATGCCTTAAGAGTTCCCTTCACTGGAACTAAGGAGCCAAGCCCAACCCCTGAAAAACAACCCTACATCATAATCCCCCCTCCACCAAATGATTTGGACCAGTGCACAAAGCAAGGTCCATAAAGACATGGATGAGTGAGTTTGGGGTGGAGGAACTTGACTGCCCTGTACAGAGTCCTGACCTCAACACAACAAAACACCTTGGGGATGAATTAGAGTGGAGACTATAAGCCAGGCCTTCTCCTCCAACATCAGTGCCTGACCTCACAAATGCACTTCTTGAAGAATGATCAAACACTCCCATAGACACACTCCTAAACCTTGTGGACAGCCTTCCCAGAAGAGTTGATGCTGTTATAGCTGCAAAGGGTGGGCCAAATCAATTTTGAACCCTACGGACTAAGACTGGGGTGCCATTTGTAATAGTTCATGTACATATAAAAGCAGACGTACCCAATACTTAGGACAATATGTTGTATATTGCTTGTGACACTGAGCATTGGCTATGGACTTAGGGCTGGTTCACACCACAGAGATGCAGACTATATGTGTGAGGCTGCTAAGTGGGTAGCCATTCCATCTAGCAGCACTGGGGTTGCTGGTTCAATTCCCCAACATGCTAATGCTTTTGTTGAAATTTATGTCCTCCCTGTGTGGGTTTCTCACCACAATCCAAAGACATGCTGGCATTTTATTTGTCTCCTGTCGAAATAGTCTCTAATGTAAGAAAGTTAGTTTTGGACTTTAGATTGGAAGCTCATTGCAGCCATGGACTGATGTTAATGTTTGTTAGCACTAATCATGCCCAGGGACTTTGACATTTAAAATTGTAGGGTTTACACTGCACAGGTACATATGCTTAGAAAATTGTTGCTTTGTTTATGTGCATGCAAATGGACTTTGATCTTTGGCCTGTAGTTGGAGATTTGATGCACACAGCCAAGGGCTAACACAGTTGCAAATATTATTATGTGTTCCTGCTCATCAGGTGCAATCACTTTAGACATACACGACGAGACAGAGAAGGCCAGGTTTTTTGCTGTGATTTGTGATGAAGGAATGAGATTGTGCATAATGACAAACACTCCACTAGGGCAAAAATAATTAAAAAAAAAAAAAACAGTGTAAAAATAAATAAAATCAAGTAAAATAAATAAGAAAAAAATAAATACATTTGTTAAAACGCTCCGTCTCGACGGGCTCGCATGCAGAAGCGAACGCATACGTGACTAGTGCCCGTATATGAAAACTGTGTTCAAACCACACATGTGAGGTATCGCCGCGATCGGTAGATCGAGAGCAATAATTCTAGCCCTAGACCTCATAGGCCTTAGCCAATGGTGGTGGTGGTGGTGGGGGGGTGTGCCACAACACTGTAACCCCTCACATTTTACGCTTGTTGGCTGCAGGAATGGGCCCTGCTGTGAAATATTTAAACAAAAATTGTAATTACATGCCCCTATTAAACAGGGGCAGATAAATTGGGCCTTGGGTGGTGGTGCCACAACACTGTAAGCTCTCACAGTTACTCTTGGTGGGCGCTGGAACAGGTCTTGCTGTGAAATATTATATCAAAAATTGTAATTACATGTCCCTGTTAAACAGGGGCAGAAAAATTGGGCCTTAGGCAGTGGTGGTGGTGCCAGAACACTGTAACCCCTCACAGTTAAGCTTGTTGGGCGCAGGAACAGGCCCTGCTATGAAATATTTGATCAAAAATTGTAAATACATGCCCCTGGTCAGCTAGCATCATCAAGATTGAAGAGGAAAAGGATAGTTACTCAGCATAGGCAGTCTTCAAGGGATCCCACATCCATAGAAAAATCAATCAGTTACATCAGCATCAGGTGCTTGATAGCTGCTGCTGATCCAAGACTGATTCATTTTTATGAATATGAGCCTATCAATGGAGTCTGTGGACAGGCACATTCTATGATCTGTTACAAACCCTCCAGCAGCACTGAGTGTGCGTTCAGAAAGAACTCTGTATGCAGGACAGGCCAGTAGCTCAATTGCATATTGAGCAAGTTCTGGCCAGTGGTCCATCCTCAAGACTCAGTAATGCAGTGGATGGTCTGTTGGAAAGGTCTCCAAGTCTGCTCTTGCCCCAGGATATTCCTGCACCATGTAATGCAGACGTTGGCGATGGTTGCTTAAACTGATCAGACCTTGGCGCTGAGAACTAAAAAATTGTCTAAAGGCATCAGTCAGCCGGCCACCTTCTCCACCGCTCTTCCTCTGACTGACCGAAGGCTCAGCAACACATTGTTCAGCACCAGGAAATTGTAACCTCCCAGGGTCTGGAAACGCATTGCACCAACCTTTCTTCATGGCCTCCTGAAGATGTTTCATCCTCTGCTCCCTCTGCGAAGGCAGGATGAATTCTGCAACCTTACCCTTGTAACGTGGATCAAGAAGGGTTGCCAGCCAGTAATGATCTCTCTCCTTGATACCACAAATCCTAGAATCCTTTCGCAGGCTTTGCAGAATCAGCGATGCCATGCAGCGTAAGTTTATAGACGCATTCAATTGTGAGTCCTCTTGGTCTCTGAGGATGATGTTGTCAGAGACTACCTCCTCCCAACCACGTACAACTCCTTGGGTTTCTGGGGACTGAAAACCATCCCTTGAAGACTGCTGCTGAGTGTTATCCTCTACATCCATGCTGACACAATCCTCCTCCTCCTCCTCTTCTTCCTGTGTGTTTGGTGGGCCCACAGGAATGCTATCTGGGTAAAGGGGGCCTTGAGAGGTAAGGAAATCCTCCTCTTCCTCCCGCTGTTCTGCCTCAAGTGTCCTGTCCATTATTCCACGAAGCGTGTGCTCCAACAGGAAGACAAGAGGGACAGTATCACTGATGCATGCATTGTCGCTGCTCACCATCCTTGTGGCCTCCTCAAATGGTGACAGGACAGTGCATGCATCCTTAATCAGTAGCGACTGGTGTGGCGAAAAAAAGCCAAGCTCCCCTGACCCTGGCCTGGTGCCATACTCACACCGGTACTCTCATTGATGGCCCTCAGCTGCGAGTGCAGCCACTGCAACATTGCCAACGTTGGTTCCACCTGGTGGGTATGTCACAAATGAGGCGGTTGTGGGCAGGTTGCATTCCCTTTGAATGTCAGCCAGCCGAGCACTGGCATTATATGACCGGCGGAAATGACCACAGACTTTTCTGGCCTGCCTCAGGAGATCCTATAAGCCTGGGTATCTGCTGAAGAACCGCTGCACCACCAAATTCAGGACATGTGCCAAACATGGGACATGGGTCAAGTGTCCCTGTCGGAGGACGGAGAGAAGGTTGGTGCCATTGTCGCATACAACCATTCCTGGCTGAAGCTGGCATGGCGTCAACCACCTCTGAGCCTGCCCCTGCAGAGCTGACAGAATCTCTGCCCCAGTGTGGCTCCTGTCCCCTAAGCAGACCAACTGAAGCACCGCTTATGGAGCACCGCTGGTTCAGAGGAGAAATCAGAAGAAGAGGCCATAGAGGAAGAAGAAGAGGAGGGAGTGGAGGAGAGAGCTGTGGCAGAATGACCACTAGCATTTTGGAGGCGTGGTGGTGGAACAAGCTCCAACAATACTGAACCCTGTCCTGCATCCTTCCCAGCTGCCAGCAGAGTTACCCAGTGCGCCGTGAAAGAAAGGTAACATCCCTGCCCATGACTGCTGGACCATGAATCAGCGGTAATATGCACCTTACTACTGACCACCCTGTCCAACAAGGCCAAAACATTACCTTCCACATGCCGGTAGAGAGCTGTAACGGCCTTCCGTGAAAAGAAATGGCATTTTGGAACCTGTCACTGAGGTACAGCACATTCCACAAATTCACAGAAGGGGCACAGTCTACCAGCTGAAAAGGCAGCAATTGTAGTGCTAGCAATTTGGCCAAGCTAGCATTCAGATGCTGAGCATGTGGATGGCTGGGACCGAATTTCTTTTTCCGGTTTAGCAACTGGGGTTAGGGAAATTTGCCTGCTAAAATCAGATGGAGGTGTACTGATAGCAGATTAGCTGCAAGTACTTGGGACACCTATTGCTATACCTTCATTCTTCTCAGTGTAGGTTTTTGAGAGGACTGGAGGTATAGTGGGGTTGGAGATCCCAGTTGAGGAGCAAGAAGAAGTCCGCCTTTTTCTTTAATGTGGGTCTTTCAAGTGCTGTTGCCAACGGATTGCATTGGAGGTCGTCATATGTCTGGTCAAGCATGTGGTGCCCAAGCAGCTGCTGTTCTGGCCACGCTTTATCCACTTCAGACATAGGTTGAAAACAGCAACGATGAAATCTGCTGCACACGTGTCAAAAAAGGCCCACACCAAGGAACTTTTTAAGCTGCCCCCTAGAGGACATCCTGCCCTGTTGGAGTTATGCCCCCTCCTCTCCTCCTCCTCTCTTCTATCAGGCACTCAAGTAGAGTCAGTGACCTCATCATCCCCTCCCTCCTCGTCACTGGAGCAAACTTGGCAGTATGCTGCGGCTGGGGGAACATGACTGCCAGTTTCTAGTCCTTCTTGGGCACCCCCTCTCTCTAGGCTCACGTTACTCCCTTCCTCAACCTGGGAACCAACATCGGCGCCTTCTAAGGGCTGCGCATCCTCCATCAGCATGTACCCGACACTGTTGTCAAATAGTTCGGGGGACTCCTCCGTGCATGATGGTGGGGCTACGGAAGGAGTGACTGTGGACAAGGAGCTGTTGGAATAGGCCACTTTGGCAGCTGCATTGGAAGGCAAACTACTCTGAACCTGGGTGACGGAGGATGAGGACGGCTTTGTTATCCACTCCACCAACTCTTCTGCATGTTCTGGCTCAATAACACGGCCAGCAGCAGGAAAAAAAGACAAGCGATCCCCGCTGCCACATGCAGAGGATGCACCATGTCCGCGACCAGCACTGTTGACTGTAGACACAGAGCCTGCTTGCCCTCTTTTAGTGGCCTGTGAGCATCTGTCTCTCCTTGGTGGCCTTCCGGACATGATGTATATTTTGTTTGGCAACACCACACTGCACTGTATTGTGTGCTGTGTACACCACCAGAAAAGTAGGAGCAATTGCACTGTTTTGTGTGCTGTGTACACCACCAGAAAAGTAGGAGCAACTGCACTACGGTTGCACTGTTTTGTGTACTGTGTACACCACCAGAAAAGAAAGAGCATCTGCACTATGGTTGCACTGTTTTGTGTGCTGTGTACACCACCAGAAAAGTAGGAGCAACTGCACTACGGTTGCACTGTATTGTGTGCTGTGTACACCACCAGAAAAGTAGTAGAAACAGTACACCACGGAATGCACTGTAGATATACGCTACACTGGATGCTGCAGAGTGTGTGTGTGTGTATATATATGTATCAGGGCTCAAAATTTCAAGTCCTGAGCTACTAGCCAGGCCTCAAGGGTTACTCGCCACAAGTTGCCCCGTCCAACCCCTACCATGCTCCGCCCCTAATCCCACCCCTAAACACACCCTCATAAATTATCTCATGAAATGACACTTAAATGTTTTATGCAGAATTACGTTATAAAAATAGATATTAACAACTTTATCTGTGTCTCCAATGCAGTTATGTGTCCCCAATGCAGCCTGTGTCCCCATTGCAGCCTGTGTCCCCAATGCAGCCTGTGTCACCAATGCAACCTGTGCTCGCCAGTGCAGCCTGTGTCCCCAGTGCAGCCTGTGCCCACCAGTGCAGCCTGTGTCTGCCAATGCAACCTGTGCCCGCCAGTACAGCCTGTGTCCACCAGTGCAGCCTGTGTCACCAATGCAGCCTGTGTCCGCCAGCGCAGCCATGTGTCCCCATTGCAGCTATGTGTCCCCAATGCAGCCTGTGTCCCCATGGCAGCTATGTGCCCCAATGCAGCCTGTGTCCGCCAGTGCAGCCTTTGTCCGCAATGCAGCTCTGTGTCACCAATGCAGCTCTGTGTCCCCATTGCAGCCATGTGTCCCCAATGCAGCCTGTGTCCCCAATGCAGCCTGTGTCCCCTTTGCAGCCATCTGTCCCCAATGCAGCTCGTGTCCCCAATGCAGCCATGTGTCCCCATTGCAGCCATGTGTCCCAATTGCAGCCCTGTGTCCCAAATGCAGCCCTGTGTCCCCATTGCAGCCATGTGTCCCCAATGCAGCCATGTGTCCCCAATGCAGCCTACCTATGTAGGGGAAAGGAGAGTAGAGCCGCCGCCTGGTTGATCAGAGCGCAGGGAACATAACAGCTTTCAATTCAATAGCTGTGTGTTTCCCACCGCGAGCCGTCATATACAGCCCCTCCCCTTTGTCCGGGCACTTTGATCCTCGGACGGGTGCTCTGTCTATCAAAGTGCCCGGACAAAGAGGAGGGGCTGTATATGATGGCGCACAGCGGGGAACACAGCTATTGAAATGAAAGCTGTTATGTTCCCCGGGCCCTGATCAACCAAGCGGCGGCTCTACTCTCCTCTCCCTTCCCCTACGATCGGTCCGACAAACCCAGGCTGCCGGCGGTGCTCGCCCCCCCCGCCCCCAGGCAGCCCCCACACTCGCCAGCCCTCAAAATCCACTCGCAAAATGCGAGCAGGCGAGTGGATTTTTTGAGGGCTGATATAGATATTTATATATATATATATATATATATATATATACACACACTAGACTGACTGTGTATATATATATTAAATGCACTGATACTAACTGAATAACCTGCCTGCTCAATCTAAATCAAGCTATGTCTCCGTCCATGCCAACAACACTACACAGGGCCACTGTGCAGGCAGCCTTATATAGTGTGGGGCATGGACTTAGTCCCCCTGAGCCATGATTGGCCAAAGGCACCTTGCTTTTGGCCAATTATGGCTCTCTTAGCAGAGGGCGCTGGGATTGGCCAAAGCATGCAGGTCAGGTGCATGCTTTGGCCAATCATCATACAGCAATGCACTGCGATCTCGCAGTGCATTATGGGGCGTTCCGTGCTCGAATTTCCCGCAAATGCCCCATATTGTTCAATATTCAGCGAACTGGCTAATACCCGATGTTCGAGTCGAACTCATGTTCGATCCGAACATCAAGCTCATCCCTAGCAGCTTCCAGCAGAACATGGTCACCTATGTATGTGTGTGAATTGTGGGGTGGTGGTGGGTGTTATAGTTTGAATATGTGCCTTTTTAAATATTATGTTAGAATGCTTTGTAAGAATAATGACTGTTAAGTATGTTTCTATAATCTTGCAGATAGAAATGTGATGTGGGTGAGTAGTTGTACTATGAAATGTGTTGCCTGTTATACACTGAAAGTAAAGCTGTGTCCACTCTAAGGTTTAGACAAATTTTAGATTGTAAGCTCCTATGAGCAGGGCCATTAAAACCCAATTGCTAACTGTTTTGCTAAATGTAGCGCCATTTATCTTGTAGAATTATTTTTTTTTATGCTAGTAAATTAATGTACATCATTTTGTTTCTGCTGGCAAAATAAAAGTACATTATTGAGCTTGTTTTTTTCTCTTTTCTTTCTTCTTTATAATTTAGTTTTGGGGGTGGTGGTTTTGGGGAAGTGCAATATCTTACTTCTACCCATAGAAATTATAAGATATAATTGTGCACCAAAAAACCTAATCTGTTTAGCACACCTGCAAGTAAATGATAAAGGTGTTTAGGTGGAGTCTTTGTATATAACATCTGTGGAAAATTGCAGGTAATGACTTCAGCTGGTGGATAGGCAGTGTTGTATGTGTCAGCCCTGGTTCACATTGGTGCGATTTGACATGTCAAATCGTCGGCAATTGCGGCGCCGCAGTTTCCAAAAGTAGTTTCTGTACTACTTTTGGTGACTTTGGGGTGCGATTTCCATTGACATCTGTGCAGAACCCTGCACAGATGTCTCTGAAATTCCCCCCGCAGTCGGGACTGACATGCGGGAATGAAATTGTGAGAGTTCAGCTGAACTCTCACAATTTCATTCCCGCTGCCAGTGTGAACCAGGGCTCAAACTGGGCCTTTGTCTTTGTAATTCACCTGCTGCAATCTCAGGGACATCATTTCTTATCAAGCTCCCTTAAGTTTGCCTTCAAATATTGTTATATGTAGAAATACAGATTTGCATATCTGCAAATAAACGAAAATATAAATTCTAATTGTGGTTGCGATTAAATATTTGCAGCTGCTCTCAAAAGAGCGTGGTTTCATCTTCTGACCCGGAAATGAGTCATTGTAATCACCCAGAAGTTCCTGTGCTGGTCAGGATCTCCATCTAGGTGGACATGGCGAGGAGGTGCTGCTCATTTGCCGGGTAAGTGTAGGATATGTACTTGTGCTTACTCAATGTGGGGGTGGGTGTAGTAGTTAGACTTGGTGTGGGTGGGGTTCATTGATTTATTTGGCATCACCACACATTTGTTTCTGACCCATGTGCACACAACTTGCCCCAGTTGAAGACCATTGGGTCGAAACGCGTCAGATGGTTACCCCCTCTCCATGCTGCCTTTGCTATTAACCTTGTGATTACTATTTTATCTTGTATGGCTTTTTAGCAATAAAAATCCCCCTGTTTTTACTTGTACTATGCGGAAGCGGTGATTTTTTCTTTTACATAACCCCTGGACAAGAGCAATATTCCTTCTGGGCGATTTGTGTCGGTCTGTGACTTTGAGGCTTCACACCTGGAAACTTCCATCCCGGGTACCCACCGAATGACCTTTGGAGGTTCTGCCAGCTGAGGTTCACCCCGCCAGTTCCAGCATTCCGGATTTCCTTTCCTTAGCCTGATGGGGCTTATTGCCTGACTGACTCCATGTCGCTGACAAGGGAGTCCACCTCATCCGGTAAGAGTACCCATCTTCTTTCACTTATTTGATGTTGAACACCATCGATGTTGTTTCACTCCCACGGATCTACATCACATTCACCAGTCCTTTGGGACTTCAGCCATCCACTTTTGCCTTTCCTTCAGTGTATGGACACGAGTAAACACTTCATCTACATATTATTTTCTATATTTGGACTATATGATTTATTTACCACATTAATTACCACCAAGACCACACTCATGGACTTGATTTATGGTTCCTTTTTCTTTATTATTTAATTTTTTAGCGCTGCATTTTTCACCTTCACCCTATTGTTTTTTGTCACAACGTATGCTGCTGCTTATTTATTTTGGTTTTTTATAGAGCGCAGTGTTTTTTATACATTCCATGTGCACACATCACTTCCTGCATTTGTTCTGCTTATGTAAATCAGTAAGGACTATGCAAATATAAATGAGAGCTCCTTTTATTAAAATACATATGACTTGTTTCACACTTTGGTGACTTTTCCAGCAAATTTGGACCTCCGAGTTGTATGACAAGTTGTACCCCATGGTTCTCTATGATAACCATTCATGTCTGTGCTACTTCAGGTCGCACCAACTTCAAAGTAGTCTCTGTACTACTTTGGTGTGACTTACAGTGGCTTGCGAAAGTATTCGGCCCCCTTGAACTTTTCAACCTTTTGCCACATTTCAGGCTTCAAACATAAAGATATAAAATTTTAATTTTTTGTGAAGAATCACCAACAAGTGGGACACAATTGTGAAGTGGAACAAAATCTATTGGATATTTTAAACTTTTTTAGCAATTAAAAAACTGAAAAGTGGTGCGTGCAAAATTATTCGGCCCCTTTACTTTCAGTGCAGCAAACTCACTCCAGAAGTTCAGCGAGGATCTCCGAATGATCCACTGTTGTCCTAAATGACTGATGGTGATAAATAGAATCCACCTGTGTGTAATCAAGTCTCTGTATAAATGCACCTGCTCTGTGATAGTCTCAGTGCCGGTTCACATAGGGGCGACTTGTCAGGCGACCTAGTCGCCTGACAAGTCGCCTCCCGTTCTGTGCTACGGAACCGTTCTAATAGGAGCGACGCAAGTCGCTCCGACTTAGAAAAAGGTTCCTGTACTACTTTGGGGGCGACTTGGGGCGACTTACATAGACTTCTGTACAGAAGTCGTTTTGCAAGTCGCCTCGGAAGTCGTTTGCAGGTCGCCTCGCTGAGGCGACCTGCAAGTCGTGCCGCCCCTGTGTGAACCGGCACTCAGGGTTTTGTTGAAAGCGCAGAGAGCATCATGAAGACCAAGGAACACACCAGGCAGGTCCGTAATACTGCTGTGGAGAAGTTTAAAGCCGGATTTGGATACAAAAAGATTTCCCAAGCTTTAAACATCCCAAGGAGCACTGTGCAAGCGATCATTTTGAAATGGAAGGAGTATCAGACCACCGCAAATCTACCAAGACCTGGCTGTCCCTCTAAACTTTCAGCTCAGACAAGGAGAAAACTGATCAGAGATGCAGCCAAGAGGCCCATGATCACTCTGGATGAACTGCAGAGAACTACAGCTGAGGTGAGAGAGTCTGTCTATAGGACAACAATCAGTCGTACACTGCATAAATCTGGCCTTTATGGAAGAGTGGCAAGAAGAAAGCCATTTCTCAAAGATATCCATAAAAAGTCTCGTCTAAAGTTTGTCACAAGCCACCTGGGAGACACACCAAACATGTGGAAGAAGGTGCTCTGGTCCGATGAAACCAAAATCGAACTTTTTGGCCACAATGCAAAACGATATGTTTGGCGTAAAAGCAACACAGCTCATCACACTCAACACACCATCCCCACTGTGAAACATGGTGGTGGCAGCATCATGGTTTGGGCCTGCTTTTCTTCAGCAGGGACAGGGAAGATGGTTAAAATTGAGGGGAAGGTGGATGCAGCCAAATACAGGACCATTCTGGATGAAAACCTGTTGGAGTCTGCAAAAGACCTGAAACTGGGACAGAGATTTATCTTCCAACAAGACAATGATCCCAAACATACAGCAAAATCTACAAAGGAATGGTTCACAAATAAACGTATCCAGGTGTTAGAATGGCCAAGTCAAAGTCCAGACTTGAATCCAATCGAGAATCTGTGGAAAGAGCTGAAAACTGCTGTTCACAAACGCTCTCCATCCAACCTCACTTAGCTCGCGCTGTTTTGCAAGGAAGAATGGGCAAGAATTTCAATCTCTCGATGTGCAAAACTGATAGAGACATACCCCAAGCGACTTGCAGCTGTAATCGCAGCAAAAGGTGGCTCTACAAAGTATTAACGCAAGGGGGCCGAATAATTTTGCACGGCCCACTTTTCATTTTTTTATTAGTTAAAAAAGTTTCAAAAATCCAAAAGATTTTGTTCCACTTCACAATTGTGTCCCACTTGTTGGTGATTCTTCACAAAAAATAAAAATGTTATATCTTTATGTTTGAAGCCTGAAATGTGGCAAAAGGTTGAAAAGTTCAAGGGGGCCGAATACTTTCGCAAGCCACTGTATATGCGACTTGAGGTACATATATTACACAGGTATTCCCAGAAGTTGGGGCAAAGTAGCAGCAAAATAATGTGTCTTTCAGGTCTTAGCAGTGTGAATGGGATTCATGGATAAACCCTTTTGAATTTGGCCCTATTGTCACTTGTGCATCCTGAAAGTGGGGAAAATTCGCCCCTGCACTACCTTGGTTTGACTTTGATGCAATTTTTGAGGTCCATACACCGCAAGATTACACAGGCATTGCTTCAAGTCACGACAAAGCTGTGCAATTTTAAGGTCGCACAAGTGCAAATGGGTCCTAATTCATAGGTGTTATCAATTAATCTCATTAGGTTACTTTCACACTTGGGTGACTTTTCGTGCAGCTTTGGACCTCAGAGTCGCATGAAAAGTTTCCCCCTCATGATTTCCATTCATATCTATGTAACTTCACCCACGTTCAAATTGCAGGCCAAATTGACGGCAATGGAACTGTCTGAATTGATGCAACGCCACACCGATTTCCAATAGTAGTTCCTGCAATACTTTGAGCGACTTGAAGGGGCAATTTCTTACCTCTCAACTTTTTAAGATGGGAATGAGGGACACCTATTAGCAAAATTATGTAGGCATAGGACACATCCCCATAAAAGGAGAATTATTAAAAAAAAAAAAATGATGACTAGTTAAACCACCAAGTGCTTTTTTTTTCACCAATAATATTCCTTTATATTGGCTTTGGAAATTTACAAACAAAGCAATTAGAAATTAGATGAAAAGTTTAGCACTGGAAATCCTTTTTGAAAGATAAAAAAGTGCATTTTATATACAACTATATAGATCAGAACAAAATGAGGGACAAATAAGGAGGAGAGAGGGACCTAGGGACTTTGTTCCAAATCAGGGACAGTTGGAACCTATGCGATTTCACTAGACATCTGTGCAGGAAAGGGCACCGATGTCGCTGAAATCGCTCACAAAGTCGGGCTGAGGCCCCTTTCACACGTGTGCGACTTTTCCTGTGACTTTGGACATCAAAGTCAAATGACAAGTCTGTAGCGCTGTAGCATAGTGGTATGCCATGCTACCTTCAAAGGTTCAAGCCACGAGTTTGAATCCCACCGACGATATCACCTCCTGAAAACATGCATTGAACTCAGCAGCATAATTAGCCAATACACAGCAGTTCGGTTTATTCCATAATTTTAACTCTTCAAATGCATGCAATGGTATGTAATTTTTCAATAATATTATGGAGTGGAATTCCAAAAATCAAGGAAAAAACATTGTAGGGTTCCCCCCCCCCCCAGTACATACCAGGCCCTTCGGGTCTGGTATGGACTTTAAGGGGAACCCCACACCAAAATTAAAAAAAAAATTGATGTGGGCCCCCCCCCAAATTCATATCAGACCCTTATCCGAGCATGCAGCCTGGAGGTCAGGATGGGGGGGCTAGCGAGCACCCCCCCTCCTGAACCGTACCAGGCCACATGCCCTCAACATGGGGAGGGTGCTTTGGGGTCCCCCCCAAAGCACCTTGTCCCCATGTTGATGAGGGCAAGGGCATCCTCCCGACAACCCTGGCTAGTGGTTGTTGGGGTCTGTGGGCGGGGGGCTTATCAGAATCTGGAAGCCCCCTTTAACAATTCTACGTGAATGGGTATGGGGTACATCGTACACCTACCCGTTCACCAAAAAAGCAGTGAAATGTAAAAAAAAACAAATAGCTGTTTTTTTGACAAGTTCTTTATTGTAAAATAGCTCCGAGCCATCTTCTTCCCTGAGCCGTCTTCTCCTGCCGCTGTGTCTCCCACCGCCATCTTCTCCTGCTACTGTCTCTCCCACCGCCATCTTCTCCTTAAGCCGTCTTTCCTGCCACCGCCGTCTTCTCTGTCTGTTGTGTTCTTTTGCGCTGCCGGTTACCCGCTAATAAATAAAAAGCTGCTCTTCTTCTGTGGCGGTCTTCCTCCGCTGTGTTGTCACCTGCTGTGTGGCGTCTTATACATAGCCATGGGGCGGGCTGTCTGGGTGATGTCATCGGATGGCCACAGAAGGCTGCCACAGAAGAAGAGCATTTTTTTTTTTTTTTATTATTAGCGGGTAACCGGCTGCGCGGTTTGAACACAGCAGTGGGAGAAGACAGCGGCAGCAGGAGAGAAGGCTCGGGGAGAAGAAACATCCAACACTAGTAAATGTATTTTCTATGTATGATTTTGCTAAGCCCAATAGGCTAGTGGTCAGTGCTTGAAAAACACTTGAAAAACTCAGGCCTTGGAGGACTCCTGGATTTAGATCCCACAGAGGGATACTAAAAGATTGCATTGGTGGAAAAAAAGTCAAATGACATTTAGCCAAAGCAGCATATACTGAAAATAGGTGAATGCCAATTAGCCAATGCACTGCTGATTCTATTAAATTAACTCTTCAAATGCATGCAATGGTATGTAAGTATTCAATAATATTTTATGGTGTGGAATTCCTAACATCACACACTAGTTAACGGGCAGTTTACATTTCTTTGTTTGTTTATTTTAATTTGCTTGTGCACTGAAAAAATAAACAAAGCTGATGGATGGTAGGTTTGCTGGGATTTGAACTCATACCTTGAGTTCTGTGGAGATATCTGGGCAGTCCACCAAGCCATTGTGCTAAGTACGCAGTACTGCATAATAGCTTAGTATGATTAAAGAATGAACATAAATAATTACCGCTTTATTGTCACCTAAATTAAAAAAAAAAAAAAAACATGAAAAAAACAACATACAACAAATAGGTAACCTACTGTAAATGTTCAATACATGTAACTTTACAGAATAGCAGACATTACTCTGTGATAATCATTCATAACTGCATTCGTTAGCAAAACAAGGGGTAGAGGTAGAGCACATCTCACATAAACATATTTCTTTCACATACATGGATCATGGTTGCAGTGCAGTGCTATATAATAACTAGGTAGAAATTTGCATTTGCATATCCGCGGAATCGCTAATTAGCGCTGATTTCCGAATTTACTCACGTATGTTCGCCGCTAATAGCGCTCTTTTTCATTCACACGTTGTTCTATTGAAATCTTAATTGCCTAAAATGGGCGCTATTACATGTGATAGTGCGCTGTACTTCCCGGCGCTATAGTAAATGATCCCCTGTGTGTGTTATTAGTGTACCATTTGGAAATAATGAGTGATTCGACCGATTCAAAATGTATTGATTCAAAAATTTTTAATCTAAAAAAAAAAAAAAAAATCTGAGGAAATTAGAAAAAAGGACAAAACAAATTACGAATATGAATTCCGAATACAAATTGAACGAATCAACCGAATTTTACAAAACAAAATAACTAGATTAACAAATCTAAACGAAACAAAACAAATCTTTTCATCATGTACATGTCTACTGTGCAGTCAGCTGTCCGCAGTGACCATCCTCCTTAACGTGTTCTTTGGTAGTTTTAAAAAATTATGGCTTGCTGCAAACAGTAATGGGTTGGTAGATTTCAAGAATGTTAAAGTGGTATTAAAAGCAAAATAAAAAATGACATATGCGATACAGTCTGTCAATGTCATTAACAAAACAGACTGTTTTTCTGAGTCCCCCTCTTACTTAGTTTGTTACCTGATCCTGCTGTTATTTTTCAACTTTCTTGCAGTTAGAGGGTTGGAACAAACCATTTAACGCTGACAGGGAAGCTTACAATGGTCTGCTGTTATTCATTTAGTTGAAAGCTATTGTAAAGGTAAACATTTTTTTTAATAACAAACAGCAGGGCCGTCTTTAATGCAGGGCAAAGGGGTCAGCGTCCCTGGGCCCAGTCATTGTTGTGGGGCCCAAAGCAGCTGCCCCTTGAGCCTGCATTGCCTGCAAATAGTTGATAAGTGGACTGAGGAGGGCCCAAGAAAATGTTTGCCCAGGGTCCAATCAAAATTAAAAATGGCCCTCTGTTCTGTGCAATAGAATTGCACAGTGCGGCCTTGAACCTCCTCTTCTCGGGTCCCCTGCCAGCGCTCCTGGCTCCTCTCCTATGTGCAGTTCCCCCATGTGAAGCTGCTTCCCATGGGGGCACTCGTGCGTGATCACACCTGAGCCCTGCTGCTGTGTCCCGCCCATTGACACAGGCAGCACCCCCGCTCCCTCGTCACTGGCTTTGATTGACAACACTGGGAGCCAATGATTCCCGGTGACCCAGCAAAAGAGGCGAAAGCCAGAAGTGAGGGGAGAGAAGAGCTGCTGACGTGCATAGCGCTGAATGAAATGAGGGCTCAGGTAAGGAATGCATTAGGGTAAAAAATGTTTAGGCTTTACAACCACTTAAAACCTTTATCTCAAAGAGGAAAAATAATTCTGTAACTGCTGAAAACATGAGCTGGAGTTAAGCTTTAACTTATTAGTCACTTAGGTAAAGGGAGGAGCCACCCTAAGACCAGAAGTGTGTTACTAACTGGATAACCAGGTGGAAAAAAGACAAAAAACAATAACAAATGCAGCCCATAACATCTAAGGCGTGGTATGCTGCAATATATATTTTTTGTTTACTTTAAATCACAAAATGGTTTGTGTAGCAAACAAAAGTATAATTTTCTATCAGGTTTAAGTCACTTCAGTTTTCTAAAAGGGTTTTCTCTTTAAAATTGCTCCCACATGATCCTTGTAGGGCTTAAAAGACCAGGAGGTTAGCGAGGTATGATGCAGCACTTGTAGTTTGGTGGGACATTGCCCAGTCCACTTCCTGTTGGTTTAAGGTCTATCTCCTCTTTTGGAATGACTGGTTTGAAGTTGAAATTTTGAAGCAATGATGTGAAATATAGAAAGAGTTCCATTCGCGCCAAGCTTTCTCCAAGACATACCCTTTTTCCTAGCCAAGTCAAAACAAAATTAGAGCAATAGTAAGACATGGATTTTGCACTCTTGATTTATTTAACAGTGCAATAGGAAAAATAACAGACAGATTATAAGGAAGCACTGCCTAACACATTACAATGTTTGTTTTATCAGGTCCCTTGGTTGACCCCCTTTTCTGTTATTTCCTTGAAGAAAAGTTTTGAAATGGCTATGGGCATGGAAGATGGAAGAAGTTCATAGCGAAACCATTTAGACAAAATACTACATTATAAATGGCAGCTCAGAGTTCATATCTAACCCATACCACGCACTGACTTCTAAGTGGCTGCAAGAAACCATGAGGTTAGCCACACTAGGGCAGATCTGTAACCAAGTAAAATTAGGAAGACCTGTTCAAGCTCCTCTGGATAGCAAACCTGCCAGACCCAAAACAAACACTCTAATTGACCTACACCAGGTATAGGCAACCTTGGCACTCTAGCTGTGGTGAAACTACAAATCCTATAATGCCTCTGCCTCTAGGAGTCATGCCTGTGATTGTCAGGGTCTTTCAATGACTTGTAGTTTCAAAACAGCTAGAGGGCCGAAGTTGCCTACTCCTGACCTACACCATATTAGTGAGATCACATGGCAGGTAAAGGCACCAATTATAGAATGATCAGGGGGAAAAACTCTGGGCTTTTTTTTTTTATTTTGGATAGAGTGGGGAAGATTAAGAACTTCAGTCAGAATTTTATTACTGTGACTAATGGTAACTGGGGCAGGATGTGAGGGGGATTCTCCTCAATAGGAAAACAGACAGCAATGAAAAACATTTTTATTTGAGTAGAAAATCTAACTGTTTTCTACTCTATCCCCAACTAGAAACACAATTTTGGCATATGTTTTTTTTTTTAATGATCACATCATAGATTATCCAACCAGAATGTCTTTACGCTACAAAAACAGTCACTACCTAGGGTACATGTCACACTATTGATGCTGTCAGCAGAATCACTAAGAGAGTAGTAGTACTACTTACCTGCTCCTACGGTGTCCCTGCTTCACAGGCCAAATCAAGAAGGTGTCACTCTGTAGCTGCTCCCTCACTGTTAAGTGAGACTTTGCAGCCAATGGGAGAGCACCATTATAGGTAAAAGGTAAGTAGTATCTTTAGTGATCCCACTGCTGCCAATATTTCATCTGCTACAGGAACAGTAACGTGACATGGCTCTTAGGCTAGGCCTCAAAATCACTTCACAGAAGTTATACCCTAACAGGCTAAAGTGAGATGTGTTTCAACAGCTAGGGCCACTCCCACCCAGCAAAGCAAGTTTAGTCTTCTAAAGACTTCACCCATGTCAATTTCAAGATCAAGTGTGACCATCACCATGGGGCACTTAGAGATCGATATATGCTTGTTATAATGAAGATAAGCAGGTCTTCTCTGACTACTGTCACATGGAGCCTAGTATAATTAGCCACTGGAAATCCCAATCTTCCTAATTTGGTGCAATCTCCTAGAGGTGTTCCAAAATGGAAGGAAACTCCAATCATACAAAAAATATTTTCCAATTTTTATTTAAAAGATAGCATAAAAGTGCTAATGGCCCCACATAAGGACAGTAGCACCTGCTGTGAGAAGATGCCTGACATCAGTACCCAAGCTTTACCATATGCACTTTATCTTAAGGGTTGTCCTCAGGGGCTAAGGGAGCTGATTTTACACACAAAGAAAATAGCTAAGATGCAAAACAGGTAACATTCCTTTAATTGCAATTTCTGCCCCATATTTTACATTTTTAACAGCCACATATAGAGATCATTTGTAGTTTGTGTATCATAAATAAAAAACAGGTAACTCACCTTTGGAGATAAACGTCACTTACCTTCCTTGCTTCAGCATTGTGAAAGGAAAAAAACTGCGCTATTAAATATACAGTACACTAAGCTGTGACTAAAATTGTTATACGACACTAAACAGAAATAAAAAACAAAAAAGTCGTGCTCCAGCGTTGCCTGGCTTCTAGGATCCGTCTAAAACATTGCTGTGGAATCCTGTCCCCAGTTACTGAGGTCATTGGTGTGTGTAGATTTAAAGCACCAGCACCTACGTGGTCACCACCTGAGTAACACTTCTGCCTGTTTCAGAGCCTTCCCTGGAGAGTGGTATTCAACTTTTTTTTAACCTTGCACTGAATTCCTGTGTACCAACCTCTGCAACCTTTTGAATCCTCTTGTTTGCCACCTGTCCTGACCTCTGGCCTGTTTTCTGGTTCCCCTTTAAATCTGTGTTTTTGCCTATGCTGGGTCCAGTGCCTGATCCAGTGTACTATTCATTCAGTTCGCTGTTGAACCATGTTCCCACCTGTGCCAGCGTGATCAGCCATGCTGCTGCCTAGTCTGATCCACTATTTGTCTGGTTTGCTCTTGAACCATTGTTCTGCCTGTGTCAGTGTAGTCCATACTGTCTCTCTATTGCACAGTCTTACTGCCACTCGTAAACTCCTCAGCTCTACCATTTCTGCAAGTGTGGGTTGTATTACCAAAAAAATAAAAATAAAATGCTGCCTATGCAGACAAGGGGCATCTGTAATGCTTGAGGTCAGGAGTGTTTCTGGCAGCAGCACAGATCATGTCATGGTCCCTGTAATTGAGTATCAGAAGAAGAAACAGTCTCGCTGGGGCACCTGGGACTAGAGGAGTGGGGGGGGTCACGATGCACCCACTCCACCAATAACGTTGGCGGCAGATTTTGCAGACCCAGGAGGTCAGTTGGGAAGGTTTCCACAATTGCAGCATGCTTAGCTCCTTCTACATGCTCAGGCACAGAGGCGGCTCTCTAATTAGGCAAATTAGGCCTTTGCCTAAGGCCTCGCAATCCAAGGGGCCTCGCAAAAGCCTAATTTTCCCGTAGCTTAACCGCCCCAGGATAGTCCTGGCGAATCAGAGTCCCTGAATGCCCGTGGGGTGTCTTGGTTCCCACGAGCAACGCTTCGTATGGCAGCCGCAAAGTGGCATCTCTCCCCGGCTGACACACACATACGGAGCTCTGCGCACTGACCCCGCCCCCTCCTCCTCCTGCTGTGATGTTTTCCTGGACACAGAGGAGGAGGCGGGGAGGAAGCATGGCCATGCACAGGGGCGGGGATGCAATTGCCCCCTGGGCTGCTCTAATGTCCTGCACAAAGGCCGCTGAGCTGGCAGAGGGCGGCTGCTCGGGTGGAGGGCATGGCCGGTGTTCTGCCATATAGTGTCCTCGTATCAAATAGTGTCCGCCTCGTACTGCGCAGGCGCAGCGCCTGCGCAGTACGGAGGAGCAGGAGATGCCGAAAATGCCCGAAGTTGATCAGCTGACCATCAGCTGTACACGGCGCTCGGGCACCTGTTAGCGATGGCAGTGTAAGAGGGCCCCTCGCGGGCTCGCTTCGCTCGCCACGCTTCGGGCACGGCCTCGCTGCGCTCGGCAAATATTTATTCTAACTCTATGTCCACTTGGATAGTAGGGAATGATCCTGGACATAGGGTAAGAATAAATGCGCAGGCGCCGTGTACAGCTGACGATCAGCTGTTGAACTTCGGAGACTTTCGGCGTCTCTTTTGTCCTCCGTACTGCGCCTGCGCAGTACAGGGAGGACACTATATGATAGGGGACTGAATTCGATAAGACACCGGATTCAGTACTGCAACCCAGCGATGAGCTCTGTCACAGTGCTGACAGTCTGTGTTAGCCCCGCCCCTCCCTCCTGCACACGAAGCTCTGGCAGAGGCTGGATGGATCTGCTTTTTCTTTCCCCGCCCACACTCTGGGCAGCCCGTGTGCTGTCTGTGAAGAGGATGTGTGGGCGGGAAAGTTAAAACTGAGCAGTCGGCTGAGCTCAGCAACCACAGTCTTTTAAAAAAAAAAAAAAAAACAAGTGAGCCTCCTGGAACTAGTGTCCATTGCGTCCAAGTAAGTGACAAGTGAGCTTCTCCTCCCTCCCTCCCTCCCTTCCTTCCTGCTGTCTCTTCCCCTCTCTGCAGCTTAAGTGTTATATTACAGCCTGTGACAGTACCTTGCCCTCCTAGATGTTATGATGTGGGTTCACACTGGCATGCTGCAGTGCTGGTGTACTGGAGTCTTCCTGCATGTTACCCCCGGTCCCATAGACTTCTATTAGGTTGTACATTTTTGCTGCATGTTCTGAAAGTGCACAAGAAGTTCTGCATGCTGCATCTTTGGTGCAATTCGAGAAAAAAAATGCAGCAAAACGCACAACCTAATTAGAAGTCTGAAGGACTGCGGCTATGGAAAACTGCCAGCACAGTGGCAGCCTGTCCATTAAGGACGCACAGTGCCCCCTCCATTATGCCACTCCCTATATGTAAAATGTATAGATTCATGCACTGCATGAATCTATTCATGGCCACCGTGGCTACCCCCTGTTCAGGCGTCTGGCCCCTTCTCAAACACCAGGCGCCTGAATTACAGTGGTGGGGGTGTGTTTTTTTTTTTTTTAAACTACCTGATTAGTGCCATAGGCTTCAAAAAAGGTGGACTCAGAGCGCAGAGTATTGCACCATGAGCCCACCCAGGTTTGTTAAAAAAGCTAATTAATATTCTCTTTTCTAACACTGAACCACCTCTCCGCCAATCAGGAAGTACGGGTCTAATACCCGTCACCTGATTGGCTGAAGGCACAGGCATTCCTATTGGACATCTAGCAGACCAGAAGAAAAGATGCACGGGAACCATGGAGGACACAGGACAGGGGCATCACCTGACCCACTGCATGTCCCACAGCTCGCCGCCATCACCCACTGCCTGACCCATCACCAAGATGGGGTAAGTGTCAGTCAGACAGCAAGTGGGCGAAGGGGGTGTCACAGTGGCTGCATTTGATGGGGGCACAGTGTCTGCATTTGATGGGGGCACAGTGTCTGCATTTGATGGGGGCACAGTGGCTGCATTTGATGGGGGCACAGTGGCTGCATTTGATGGGGGCACAGTGGCTGCATTTGATGGGGGCACAGTGGCTGCATTTGATGTTTTTTTTTCAGTTTGCTTGCCCCCCCCCCAAAAAAAAATGTTGAGCACCAGTGTGAGCCCAAAGGCTTGCACTCTTAGCAGGCACTGCCACTCCACTGAAGTGATCAATGATTAGGTCGCTTTTCAGAGGCATTTGACAGGCAGTGAGGAGGCGATGTCTAATTTCCTCCCTGCCTATTATAACCTCCTCAATGCCAGTCCCTCCAGGTAATTCACTTTGTACTCCACCTTATTTCCATTACTCTCTGTAGGTATTAGATGTTCTCTCACCTTATTGTTTGCACATCTAATACATAATGAGAGTTCTGGAAATAAGGTGGAGTTCAAAGTGAATTTCTACACCTAAGTGGAGCACTCCTTTCAGAAGATTTGAGGATGTTATTAAACTCAGAGACTGGTGGACATAAGCCACCATAGACAGACTGAAATTTCTGCTGAACTGGCAGAATTTCAATCTATCAATGTGCAGACTGGTTATACAGAATCTGATCTATCAATTGACTTCAGTACAATCATCGTGTCCTGTTTTTTTTTTTTTTGTTTTCTTTTTGTCGATCACTGCTGGCAGCTGGCTGTATTCTGATGGCTGGGAAACGTTCACCTCAGAGCACACACCGACACGTGGCTCTTACGGAAGCTTGGTAAATCAAATTCCCTTGCATTACACATGTGCGTCTGCGACCAAGTCTGGGCACAAGCCAGCACAGGCTCCTGGAAACGCAGGTGGGTGGCCAGTGAGAGGAAATCTGGGATAGGACATTACTTGCATCATATCCCTGCTCTACTGCCACACCAGGCCCACAATGCCCTTAATCTGGTCCTGGGGGGCCAGTGCACAGGCCTGTGCCTGCACATGCACAGCACTGCCCACACAGAGAGAGTGACCACTTCACATTGCCCGCACAGAGAGAGAGACTGTGCAACATTGCTTCCAGAGAGAAACTGCAATGTGGAGAGATTTCTCTCTCTCGCTCTCTGTGCAGGCAATGTGGAGCAGATGGATGGTGAGCTGATTCGGTGGTTCAATGGGCCACTTGACTAGACTTGCCCCCCAGGCCTAATGCCGCGTACACACGGTCGGACTTTCCGGCATACTTGGTCCGGCGGACCAGAGTGTGCCGGACAATCCGCCCGTGTGTGGGCGGCGGCGGACTTTTCCGGCGGACTTCTTCCCAAAAGCCCGCCGGACCTAGATTTCAAACATGTTTGAAATCTTTCCGTCGGACTCAGTTTCGGGCGGAAAGTCCGCTCGTGTGTGTGCTGGTCCGACGGAAAGCCCGCTCGTGTGTAGGCTGGTCCGACAGACCAAATACGACACGAGGGGATGGTATTGCATCTCGCGCTCGCTGCAATAGGAAAAACAAATCTTCCTATTGCGGCGAGCGCGGGGCATACCAGGCCCTTAGGTCTGGTATGGATTATAAAGGGGAACCCCGCTACGCCGAAAAAACGGCGTGGGGTCCCCCTAAAATCCATACCAGACCCCGATCCGAGCACGCAGCCTGGCCGGTCAGGAAAGGGGGTGGGGACGAGCGAGCGCCCCCCCCCTCCTGAACCGTACCAGGCCGCATGCCCTCAACATGGGGGGTGGGTGCTTTGGGGGAGGGGGGCGCCCTGCGCCCCCCCCCCCCCCAAGCACCTTGTCCCCATGTTGATGAGGACAAGGGCCTCTTCCCGACAACCCTGGCCGTTGGTTGTCGGGGTCTGCGGGCGGGGGCTTATCGGAATCTGGGAGCCCCCTTTAATAAGGGGGCCCCCAGATCCCGGCCCCCCACCCTATGTAAATGAGTATGGGGTACATGGTACCCCTACCCATTTACCTAGGAAAAAAGTGTAAGTAATAAAACACACTACACAGGTTTTTAAAATATTTTATTAAACAGCTCCGGGGGGGGATCTTCCTCCGGCTTCGGGGGTCTTCTTCCGGCTTCGGGGGTCCCTCCGCTTCATCTTCTCCCGGCGTCCGGTTGGTTCTTCTCCGCTCTCCGGCCTCTTCTCCCGGTGTCGCAGGTCTTCGGCCGGCCCCTCCGCTCTCTTCATGTAGCTCTATTGCGAGCGGAGGTCCGGACTTCTGGGCTTCTTGGCTTCTTGGCTTCTTGGCTTGGCTTGGCTTCTCTTCTCTTCCCCCAGATGTTGACACGACGCTCTCTCCGGCTGGACTGGTTTCTGAGGGCTGCGTTGTGACTTATATAGGCGGAGACCCCGCCCCCATATGATGTCACAGTCCCTGGGCATGCTGGGACTGTGACGTTTTAGGGGGCGTGGTCGGGGGGCGTGGTCGACCACGCCCCCTAAAACGTCACAGTCCCAGCATGCCCAGGGACTGTGACATCATATGGGGGCGGGGTCTCCGCCTATATAAGTCACAACGCAGCCCTCAGAAACCAGTCCAGCCGGAGAGAGCGTCGTGTCAACATCTGGGGGAAGAGAAGAGAAGCCAAGCCAAGCCAAGAAGCCAAGAAGCCAAGAAGCCAAGAAGCCAAGAAGCCAAGAAGCCCAGAAGCCCAGAAGTCCGGACCTCCGCTCGCAATAGAGCTACATGAAGAGAGCGGAGGGGCCGGCCGAAGACCTGCGACACCGGGAGAAGAGGCCGGAGAGCGGAGAAGAACCAACTGGACGCCGGGAGAAGATGAAGCGGAGGGACCCCCGAAGCCGGAAGAAGACCCCCGAAGCCGGAGGAAGATCCCCCCCCGGAGCTGTTTAATAAAATATTTTAAAAACCTGTGTAGTGTGTTTTATTACTTACACTTTTTTCCTAGGTAAATGGGTAGGGGTACCATGTACCCCATACTCATTTACATAGGGTGGGGGGCCGGGATCTGGGGGCCCCCTTATTAAAGGGGGCTCCCAGATTCCGATAAGCCCCCGCCCGCAGACCCCGACAACCAACGGCCAGGGTTGTCGGGAAGAGGCCCTTGTCCTCATCAACATGGGGACAAGGTGCTTGGGGGGGGGGGGCGCAGGGCGCCCCCCTCCCCCAAAGCACCCACCCCCCATGTTGAGGGCATGCGGCCTGGTACGGTTCAGGAGGGGGGGGGGCGCTCGCTCGTCCCCACCCCCTTTCCTGACCGGCCAGGCTGCGTGCTCGGATCGGGGTCTGGTATGGATTTTAGGGGGACCCCACGCCGTTTTTTCGGCGTAGCGGGGTTCCCCTTTATAATCCATACCAGACCTAAGGGCCTGGTATGCCCCGCGACGGGGCTCGCAAGGTGTCAATCTAGCCGATAAAAGCGGCAAGATTGACATCCTTTTCTAGTCCCGTCGCACCTGAGTCACGTTCAAAATGAACGGACTTGTCCGTGTGTGGGCAAGTCCATTCATTCTGAAAGTCCGCCGGAACTCCGGCGAAAGTCCGTCGGAAAGACGGGCGGACTTAGCCCGCCGGAAAATCCCGGCGTGTGTGGGCAAGTCCGTTCGTTTTAAAGTCCGGCGCACCTGGCGGACAAAGTCCGTCGGAAAGTGTGCCGGACCAAGTAGGATAGAAAGTCCGCTCGTGTGTACGCGGCATAAGGCTGCCAGCCCTCCCCTGGCCATGCAGCTCTGCGGGACAGCGCTGATCTGAGGTCTTTATTAATGGGCTAAAAGTGAGACTTGCGAGGGGGGGGATAAACATACAGTACACTTGGAGTGGTTTGGGGGAGAGGATATATGGACACTTTGGGATTGTAGAAGACTTGATGCTACAAGGGGGGATGGATATGAAATCCATCCCCCTCACCCCCCAGCACAAGTCTTTCCCCCTCCCAAAGAACCCCCTATCACATATCATTCCCCCCCCCCCCAATCAAAAAGATGCTGTCTGTGGCTGTAGTGTTTGGTGGCTGCTGCAGCAATGTGAGAGTTTGCTTGTTATTACCAATCTCTGACTGTCTCCTGTTTTTATCTCTGCAATCACTGACCATCTCCTGTTGCCATCTCTGCAGTCTCTGACCGTCTCCTGTTTTTATGTCTGCAATCTCTGACCGTCTCCTGTATCATGTCTGCAGTCTCTGACCGTCTCCTGTATTATGTCTGCAGTCTCTGACCGTCTCCTGTATCATGTCTGCAGTCTCTGACCATCTCTTGTACTATGTTTGCAGTCTCTGACCATCTCTTGTATCATGTCTTCAGTCTCTGACTATCTCTTGTATCATGCTAGCAGTTTCTGACCATCTATTGTATAATTTCTGCAGTCTCTGACTATCTCTTGTATCATGTCTGCACAGACCTTTTTCTGTATCATATCTGCATAGCCTCTGACCATCTTCTTTATTGTGTCTGCAGTCTCTAGGGGGGGGGTTACAGAGGAGTCAAGAGCTGAAGCACTGCTAGGAGGGGGGTCACAAGAGGAGTTGGACTTATGTGGAGTGCGTAGAGGATAATATAGGATGAAACTAGAGCCACTAAGCTGGAGCCCAGAGAGGACCGTCTGGCTGAGCCCTGTACGGTGCACCTGAGATGAGGTCAGTGACAGCGTTGCAAGGATAGTCTGATGGGGGTCAGTGATGTAAGGAGGGAGTGAATACAGTAAGGTAAGGGGGCACTGATATAAAGGTTCCCCCTTATATTAGTACCCCACCCCCCCTTTTACCTTAGTGTATTCACTCTGCGGGTGGTGTGTGGTCACCAGCGTATTCCTCACATTGGAGTTCTCATTTTAAATGCAAGTTGGAACTCCACGGACCCTGATAAAAAGGGGAACTCTGATGTAAATGGGAATGCTGTGCACTCTGATATAAGGTGATCTCTGGTCACCAGAGCCCCCCTTACTTTAGAGTTCCCCCTTACTCCAGTCTGCAGCATTTCCCCTTGCACTGTAAGGGGGAATCTTGCAGACTCTGATGTAAGGGGGAACTCTGTGCTGGGTTATATTAACCTGAGCTTTATGTGAATGAAGAAATATGATTTTTGACTTTTATTTTACTACTACTACTACACATTACTAGTAGCAGCTGCACAAATTGTATTTATATTTGTGTGCATGTAATATATATATGTTTAATGATAATTTGCTAGAGAAAATTCTAGAAACTGTGAAATTATAGTTCATAGTGTTTAAGGCTTTTAATATATACAATTTATACAGTTCATTTTTATCGCTTTAATTATTTTTCCCATTATGGGCGTGAGTGGGGCCTCATGTCTAGGTTTTGCCTAAGGCCTCAGAAAGCCTAGAGCCGCCTCCAGGCAGCCCAAATATCCTGGGATTGGTGCAGCATAGCCTATTCTCAGTGTCAATAGCTCTCTCCTGCGGGGCCTTAACATGTTGCTGTAGGGCATGCAATTTAGTGGAGTCAGAGTATACTCTGTGTTCCACCTGTAAGACCCTGTCCTCAGCCTCCGACTTGTTCAAGTCATTGCAAATAAGACTAATGTCTGTGGAGAGATAGCCTATCTTGGCAGTCAGGGTTTCCTTGCAGGAGGTTATAGCCACCAGGATGTCAGCTGTAGTGGGCCCGTCCTGGTGTCAGCAGAGGAGGTCTGTGTGCTCATCGACATATTGGAAGCAGGAGACCATGTGGTTAAGATGGCCACCACAGGCTGAGTGCAGAGAGCACTCCCAGAAGTCGAGCAGAGCGGGGCTTGCCAGGCAACATAGCAGGGGTCAGCAGGCAACCGAGAGCAGGCACAAGCCTTTCATGGGAAAGAAGCAGTATCAGTGCCAACAGGATGGCAGAAAGATTATGTCTGGACAGGAGCTCTGGTGTTGTGCGTCCCACCTGGTTTACTTCCAGACCATGCTCCCCAGATAAGGGGCATATGTAGATAAAAAAAACTATGCAGCTTTGAATAAAGTTGAATAATGCCCTTGCTATAGGTATAGGCCATGTATGTACCTCATGAAGCCTGACCTGAAAACTCCTAAGACATTGCAAAGTGAGGCCCAGCTATTACTGCTCACCTCCACCATCATAGGAGTGAGCTCTCAGACACTGAGGTCAGAGCTACTACATCAGGGGAAAGAAAATGCATGCGAGTGGGTTTGAATCAGAGAAAGAGCTAACTCCTGTGATGGTGAAGATGAACAATAACAGCTAGGCATCTCTTAGAAACATGCTTAGCAACGTCCTGGGAGTTTTACAGTCAGACGTCATGAGGTATGTAAATGGATTACACCTATAGTAAGAGCATTATTCAAGTTTGGTCAGAGCTGCACAGCTTGTTTTCATCCACAGACACCCCTTCTCTGCATAGGCAGTTTTTGCTGAAGGTGAACTAACCCTTTAATACTTGGTACTCATTTTATTACTGTTCTCAAATTATTTATACATGTCACTGGGACATTGTTAACCTTGCTGTTGGCACTGATTTAGTGAACACTGTTGTGTGGAAGAGAAGAAGGAGACGGCAGATAGCAATTGCGATCTAACCGGAAGTGGAAGCGGGTACCAATCAAAACCAACTCCGCCACAAAAAGTGCCAAATGTGGCAGTGAATGGGGGGAGGGTGCGAACAAGCGGAGCTTCCCCTTTTGGGCGGAGCTCCGCTTTAAGCTAAAGTCAGTATAATGCTATGTAGAACAGCCAGTACAGTAATTGTCTGTTTTTCCAGGTCTTCTATATACTGACATTATACATACGATTCTGAACAGATAAAATCACAAATTGCATTCCTAATAATGAGCAAGCACAACTTTATCAGGATACTTATTAGAACATAATTATAATAAAAATGATAAATAATTTACCAGCGCCAAAAGGCATGTGGGCGTCATTCTTCCTAAAATGTCCCTTGTCATCCAGAAAATTATTTGGGTTGAATTCTTCTGGCTGTGTGTAATGTTTCGGGTCCCTATGGACAGAGGCCAGGAGCGGAGTGACATGTGTGCCCTAAAAACAAAAATATTAGCAGGATTAGCAGGATTTTTAAATATACTTTTTATTATGTTCAGGATTTGTAAAAACTCTTCTCCCCCCGACACTTGAAGCTGGGGCAGGAAGATCTTAAATGAAGTGAATGGCACGAGGAAAAAAAATGCAAGCTATAAGCGCTAACTTCCTTTTAAGGCTGAATGGATCGGAACCAGACGTCGGTTAGAATAGAGACTTTGCGAACTGTATTCATCACAAACAGAAAGCTGGTCTATTTTATATCTATGTGAGTGCGCAAATATCATTAATACATAGTTTTAAGTTTATATTTTATTGCACTATTGGGCGATTTCTCTGTATTACTTGGAACACCATCCTACATATGGAGAGATGGCTATGATCTTTTAAAGGGTCCCATAACTTACATCTATACCTCCTGAGTGATACATTGTGAGAGGCAAGCCCCACTAGTGCCTGGGACTGGAAGACTGATACAACACGTCCCACCAGTCGGTCTGATTTGAAGGAGTTAGGTGCATATAACCCATTTGTAGCACTACCCCCGTAGGAGTTGCAGTTCCCCACTGCTGCACAGCCAGGCATATAACATTTTCTGCTTTCATCCAGACACAGTGAACAGTCCTTGAGCTTTGTTTTTTATTTTGTGTTTTTTTTTTATAATAAACTTTATTAGTTTTGTTCATTTTTCCAGCATAAGAGCAGGAACAGACATACAGAGAATGTTTAATCATAAAAGTCAGTAGTAACTAATAGTTGCGCGCAGGCGACAACAGCAGCAGTAAATAACAAATATATAACAAATCTGACCAAACTGGGGCCCGGTATGTAGTGTCCCCACCTTGGGTGTAACTAAAGCTTGGATCAAACTGAGTAATCAATCGTCTCCTTCCCCTCCCACCACGCCCTGGAGTGGGCAGCAAAAGAAAGAGACGGGGGAGGCAGTTGGGGGGGGGGGGGGGGGTTGAAAGAGGAGAAGTCAGGTCTGGTAAGGAGAGTCATCTCCAACAGGCAGGTCCAGCTCAGTTAATAGGAAAGTATTGAGAGAGTGAAGTAGACAAGCCCCGAAATGGAGACAGATGTATGGATTAATTAGGGTGTGACTAGGGTGGCATATAGAATAGCAGATTGACAATAAAGTGAACACGATATTGTAGCGCAACCAGGGGAGGATGGGGATGGAAAGAAAGGGCCTCAGGCATATTAATGTACTCAAGTAGTAATTCTGGGGTGTCTGCTTAGGACGCAGAGAGTCACATGCGTAGTAGATTAGAGAAATACACTCGTAGTTCAGAGTGTAGGTCATTATAGGACAAGCTTGGGAGCATCTGGAAAGACAGTATCATTGTAGGAGGAAACTGAAACCAGTGGGCAGAGTTAGGTATCCAGGTTGGTCCTTGCTTGGTAGAATCCTTGTGATAAAGGGTAACCATTTGAGCTGTAGGCGAGATGATGTGCTGGTGGTTGACAGGTTGGCATCAAGCTTTTCCTTGCGCAGGAGGGTCAGGAGATCTTGTATGACATCTGAAATAGTGGGTGGGATGGTGGAGGACCATTTTTTGATAATGGAGCGTCTGGCTGACATAAAGCAGGTTGACAGCTAGGCCTTGTTTTGTTGGACGATGACTTGTTGTGCTGCTGAGTCCTTTGGAGAGACAGATGTTAAGTCGCCAAACAACAAAGGGTAGAAATCTTTTGTTGGAGAGCGTCCTGTCACCGTTGAGGCAAATTGTTCTACTTGGTCCCAGAAGGATGCAATGTGAGAGCATTGCCAGGGCCTATGGATTTGCGATGGCTTGGCTTGTCCGCACAGTGGGCATAGGCGTTTGAGTGGTTGTTGCAGAGAGGGGAGGTGTGGGATGTAGGCTCGATGCATTATTTTAAACTGTTGTTCACGCCAGAACTCGGTAATCAATGTGCATGTGGAGTTGTACCCAGTCAAAATACGGTGTACGGCTACTGGGGAGTTTAGGTCTTTATACCAGGATGTCACCGAGGTGGAGGAGAGATACTTAGTGAGGCTAGTGTTTAAAGGCTTGTAAATGTTCGAGATTGTAGTGTGAAATCTTTAGAGTCTGTTAGGACATAAGCTCGCGATGTGCTGAACTGCTTGGTGAACATACAAGAAATGATGTTGCGGTATCTTAAAATGAGACAGTATTTGAGAAGTGGGTAGTGCTGAACCTGTAGTCAGATCAAAGAGCTGAACAAAATGTGACAGACCTTGGGAAGCCCACATCGTGTAGCCCGTGTGGAGTTTGGTGTTCTGGAAGGAGGGGTTTTCATGGATTGGGAGAAAGCGAGATACCCATGGTGACAGTTTAAACTTTCGTCTGGTCTCACCAGGCAACCAACGTATCCCATATTAACAAGTTCTGCTGTAGGTGAGCAGGGATAGATCGTAGCTTGCAGTGTAATAGGGCTGGTAGACTGTATGGGCTTGCCATATGGGTTTCTAACTCGTGATTGGTATATTTAGAGCTTTGCGTAATCCAGTCCATACAAACTGTAAAGACAAGATAGATTGTAAACGCTAAGGTTGGGAAGGTTTGCTCCCGCCTCGCTTCTCGGGAGGAATAGTTTGTGCATAGCAATGCGGGGACATCGTCTTTGCCATAGAAATTCTGATAGAGTTTTGTATATTTTTTGTACGTCGCTGTGATGCAACAATATTGGGATGGTTTGTAGGGAGTACAGGAGTCTGGCAAAGCTGACCATTTTAAATAGGTGACACCTCCCGAGAAGCGAGATGGGGAGGAGGGTATGCTACCAATGTTAATACCTAGATAAGTGATGTGGGATTTTGCGACAGAGAAGATGGAGGAGCTGGTCCATGAGGGGGGCCTAGTGTGTAGTAAGGGGAGAATTTCACTTTTGGAAAAATCTCTGAAGACATGTGAAAAGTTCTTGGATAGTTATCATATCTGAAGCCGGGTTGGACGTGAAAAGGATGAATGTCATCCGCGAAGAGTGCTAGTCATAGATTTTGTTGGCCAGTGTGTACTCCTTGCAGGGAGGGATGGGCAAGAATGTGGCAGGAGAGATGTTCCAAGGCCAGATTGAAGAGAAGTGGGGAGAGGGGGGCAGCCTTGTCTGGTGCCTTTTGTGTAGTTTTATCGGGTTGGAAACTAGTCCAGCTACAATGTTTGCTGTGGGGTCTGCGTACATTGTTGAAATCAGGTGTAGGAATGGGCCCGAAAAACCAAAACTTTTTAGGACCATTGACAACCAGCTAAAACTGACGTTGTCAAAGGCCTTTTCCGCATCCAGTGAGATTATGGCGATGTTGCTGTCAGGGTTGTCCTTTGCATATTCAAGGACCGCAAGCACTTTTCGTATGTTGGATGCCACAGAGCGGCCCTGGGTAAAGCCGGCCTGCCCAGGGTGTATCAGGGTGGGCATAATTTTGGCCAGTCTATTGGCCATGATTTTTGAAAGAATTTTGGAGTCCAGGTTTAAAAGAGATATTGGTCTGTAGGAGCCAGGTTTCGTGGGATCCTTGCCCTTCTTGGCTATTAATTTTATGTGGGCTTGGTATCCAGACAGTAAGTAGTCGCCTCCTTTTAGGATCTCCTGGTAGACCGTTGTTAGTGGGGGGGTCACGGTGTGTGCCATTAGTCTGTAGAATTTGGGAGTGTATCCGTCCAGGCCTGGGGCCTTACTGTTCGCTAACGTGGAGATTGTCTTACGGATCTCCTGCTCTGTTATCGGAGAATTAAGGTTAGAGAGGAGTGTAGGGTCAATTTGAGGTAGAGGGATTTGAGCTAAAAAGTCTTTTGCTGCAGGGATGTCAATTTGGTTTGGGCTGTATAGTCTGGTGTAGAAATATTCGAGGATTAGACTAATGTCGGCGGCAGAGGGAGAGATGCTTCCCTGGGAGTCTTTTAGCAATGATATGTGGGTGGGGGTATGTGTGCCCCTGCACAGTCTCGCCAACAACTTCCCTGGCTTATTGTCGAATTTGTGGTATTGCAAGTCGAGATGTGCTTGATATATTTGTTTCTGGGCCCGAGCCCATAAGTCAAATTCAGCCTTGGCTTCTCGCCATGATTTGCGATGTTCAGGGGAGTTGTTCTGCGAGAGCAGTAATTGGGTGTGTCTGAGAAGGTCGCTGGCTTCTCGATAGTGCTTTAGAACTTTTCTTTTATAGGAGGCCGCAAAAGCAATTATTCTACCTTGCAAGACAGCTTTGTCAGCATCCCAGTATAGGTTGGGGCAAGTGCTGTGAACCGCATTTTATCGATTCATATTCAGACCAGGCTTCTTTTAGTGTTTTCTCTAGTTCTGGGTTGTGGGCTAAATATTGGGGGAAGCGCCATGTTTTAGCTGGGGGTGGTAAGCCGTAGTCTTGTATTGAAACTGTGACAGGGGCATGATCTGAAATTGCTATTTCATGAATAAGAGTATCTGACATATGAGGCAAAAGAGCGGGGTTGCAAAATAGATAATCGATTCTGGACAAAGTGTGGTGAGGGGGTGAATAAAAAGTGAATTCTCTACTCTTGGGGTGAGCTAATCGCCATAGATCAATAAGTTGGAGAGCGTCAGTGAAAGAGAATAATGGGGTGCCTGGAGGTTGGGAATGAGGGTGGGTGGGTGGGTGGGGGGGGTCTTTTCATGGACTTGTCTTCCTGAGCTACCATAACTGAGTTTAGATCGCCTCCAATCACCAGAGGTAGATGCATGTATGGGGCTATATGTGATGAGGCTGACTGGAAGAAGGTTTTGGCGGGAGAGTTGGGGGCATATACGTTTGTGATTGCGAGATCTCTGGTTGCGATACGCATGTGAAGGGTCAGAAGACGACCTTCCGTGTCATTTGCTATGGATTTTACTTTGCATGGGAGGTTTTTATGGATAAGGATCAAGACTCCTGCTTTCGGTTAGTTGATGCCGAGCCGAATACTTTACCCACCCATAGTTTGCGCACATGTGGGAATTCTTCTGGGGGAAGATGTGTCTCTTGTAGGAGGGCGATGTCAGTTTTCAGCCTTTTCTAAATGTCGCAGTACCGCCATTTGTTTATGCGGGAAGCGAAGCCCCTTAACTTTCCAGGATGTAATTTGCATAACGGGGGGGAGGGGGGTAAGTGATAAACTGGGTGGCTGGTGTTGGGGAGCACTCAGAGGTTAGAACTGGACAACGGGAGGTGTGGGGGAGGGGAGGGATGAAAACGGCCCTAGTCGGGGGGGGGGGGATACTCGGGAGCAGTGTATAGGAAAAGATCAAGTTAGAGCAATTCTTCCTCACGTAGCCACCAATAATGTGACAGCGTTACCGGAGAGGGGACTCCTGACAAGATGTCGACCAGGCAGTCATTGACAGGTTAATGGCAAGGACTGTAGGGACCTCTATGTGGCAAAGACGTCAGGTAGTGGTGCAGGTCACACGTCTCCGGGAGGCTGTGATGTGCACGGGAGCGTAGAATATTTAAAGGAAACAATAAAAGTTAAATTAACCACTTGACAACTGGGCACTTAAACCCCCCTCCTGCCTAGACCAATTTTCAGCTTTCAGCGCTCTCACACTTTGAATGACAATTACTCAGTCATGTAATACTGTACCCAAATGAATTTTTTGTCCTTTTTTTCATACAAATAGAGCTTTCTTTTGGTGGTATTTGATCACCTCTGGGTTTTTTATTTTTTGCACTATAAATGAAAAAAGACCGAACATTTTGAAAAAAAACGCATTTTTCTTAGTTTCTGTGATAAAATTTTGCAAATGATTAATTTTTCTTCAAAAAATTTTGGCCACAATTTATACTGCTACATATCTTTGGTAAAAATAACCCAAATTAGTGGATATTATTTGGTCTTTGTGAAAGTTATAGAGTCTACAAGCTGTGGTGCAAATCATAAAAAATTACATCTGATGTACTGACGGCTCATTTCTTGCGACCCGAACAAGTCAGGAAAGTACAAATACCCCCCCAAATGACCACTTTTTTGAAAGTAGACATTCCAAGGTATTTAGTAAGATGCATGGTGAGCTTTTTGATGTTGTAATTTTTTCCCACAATTCTTTGAAAAATGAAGTTTTTTTTTTTTTTCCCCACAAAATTGTCATTGTAATTGGTTAATTCTCTCACATGGCATGTGTATACCAAAAATGACACCCCAAAATACATTCTGCTACTCCTCCTAAGTATTACGATACAACATGTGTGGGACTTTTTCACAGCCTAGCCACATAGAGAGGCCCAACATGCAGGGAGCACCATCAGGTGTTCTAGGAGCATAAATTACACATCTAACTTGTTGACTACCTATTACACTTTTGAAGGCCCTGGAGCACCAGGACAATGACACGTGACACTGACGTGGCACTGACAACAGATGGCACTGATACGTGGCACTGGTGACACTGATGTGGCACTGATGACAGATGCCACTAATATGTGACACTGATGACAGATGGCACTGATACGTGGCACTGATGACACATGACACTGATAACAGATGGCACGTGACACTGATACATGGCACTGATGACAGATGGCACTTATATGTGGCACTGATGACAGATGGCACTTATACGTGGCAGTGGGGACAGATGGCACTGACAGATGGCAGTGGGGACAGATGGCAGTGGGGACAGATGGCAGTGGGGATAGATGGCAGTGGGGACAGATGACAGTAAGGACAGATGACAGTGAGGACATATGGCACTGACATGTACTGTGTTCACTTTTTTTTATGTTTTTTTTTTCCTGGCACTCACGCTGCAGCCGTTAGCTCTCCCTCCTCACACGCGGTCTCTGTGTGAGGAGGGAGGGCCGGCGATGAGAGATGATCTCATATGTTTACATATGAGATCATCTCTCATTGGAAGCTCCGATCACGCTGTAAACGGCCGCTGTGATTGGCCATTTACAGCGATCTGTGACTGGCTGTGTCCAAGGGACACGGCCAGCACAGAATTTCCCCAATGCATGCCCGCGGGAGCACACATCGCGGAAGTAAATAGTAGGACATCTAGGGACACCCTCAAGGCAATTGGCGTCTGCACTGTAGCCGTCTTTCGGCTATAGCGCGGGCGCGAAGTGGTTAAGTTAACAGCAAACATTGTTAACAAACATAACAAACCATAACAAACATAACAAAGCCGCAGGGCGCCCCCCTCCCCCAAAGCACCCATCCCCCATGTTGAGGGCATGCGGCCTGGTACGGTTCAGGAGGTGGGGGGCCTCTCGCTCGTCCCCACCCCCTTTCCTGACCGTCCGGGCTGCGTGTTCGGATAGGGGTCTGGTATGGACTTTGGGGGAGACCCCACGCCGTTTTTTCGGTGTAGGGGGTTCCCCTTAAAATCCACACCAGACCAAAGGGACATCATCGCCTCGCACTCACCACAATAGGAAAATTTGTTTTTCCTATTGCAGCGAGCGCGAGAGGCAGTACCCTGCCCTTGTGTCGTATCTGGTCCGTCGGACCAGCATACAGACGAACAGGCTTTCCGTTAGGAACTGAGTCCGGCGGAGTTACGACGGAAAGATTTGAAGCAGGTTTCAAATCTAAAGTCCGTTGGATTTCCGACCGAAACGGTCCGTCGGAAGTCCGATGCAGACCACACACGGTCGGATTGTCCTCCGAATTCAGTCTGTCGGACCAGTCCGGTCAGAAAGTCCGCCTGTGTGTACACGGCATTACTTATTATTTTTTTGTCACAGTTATATGTGGTAGGTAGGAGCAGCACTGCACCAGGTCACTTTGCTTTATCCACTCGACCTCCAGAAGATTTACTTCATGACCAGGCCATTTTTTTGCAATATGGCACTGCATTACTTTAACAGACAATTGCGTAGTCATAACACTATACCCAAATAAAAATAAAAAAATTATGTCATTTTTTTCCCCACAAATAGAGCTTTCTTTTGGTGGTATTTGATCACCTCTGCATTTTTTATTTTTTGCGCTATAAGGAAAAAAATACTGACAATTTTGAAAAAAACAAACAACATTTTTTACTTTCTGCTAGAATACATATCCAATAAAAACATTTTAAAAATATCAAATTTCTTCTTAAATTTAGACCAATATGTATTCTGCCACATATTTTTGGTACAAAAAATCCCAATAAGTGTATATTGATTGGTTTGTGCAAAAATTATAGCGTCTGCAAACTGTGGGATATATTCTGGAATTTGTATTTATTTTTATTTTTTTATACTGGTAATGACGGCGATAAAGGACTTATAGCGGCACTGCGATAATGCGGCAGACAATCGGACATTATTTGATACTTTTGACACTTTGGACTCAGCTAATCACAGATGTGACCAGCTGTATCCAATGACAGCTGATCACAATGTAAACACAAGCCAGTTTTTGGCTTTCCTTTCCTCATGCATGAGGAGGGGAGAAGAGAGGCAATAACCGGCTTGATTATCAGTGTCCTGATTGTCAATGCAGTCCTATCAGTGTCCACCAGTGCTGCCAATCAGTGTCCACCAGTGCTGCCAATCAGTGTCCACCAGTGCTGCCAATCAGTGTCCATTAGTGCTGCCAGTGTCCATCAATGCCTCCTCATCGGTGTCACCTATCAACAATCTATGAAAACATTTTTTTTCAAAATGTTGAATCTTTTTTTGTTTGTTTGGCAAAAAAACCCCAAAAAACCCAGTGGTGATACCACCAAAGGAAAGTTCTATTTGTGTGAAAAAAAATTATAAGGATTTAATTTGGGTACAGTGTTGCATGACCGGGCAATCCGCAATCCAATAGTGTCAACCCAGCCTAAAGCTTTAAAAGGTGCATGCTACAGGGCTGTCAGCTTTACCCTTTCTTCATTACTTGGTTGGCTACACTCCTAGGGCAAACGTGTTCGTTTAAGGTATTAGGACATCTAATATGCTTTTTCCAAGTCAGCAACTTGCCAATATAGGATACAGATTATGGTCCTGGAGTATGCACTTTTAAACAGACTAGCAATGGCATCTCCCAAATGTCTGGTAGTACTGGAGTTCTCTTACCTTCGGGATTGAATATCCTCTGTAAAATGTGTCTCTAGATGTGCAACGAGGAAGACTGACCGGTAGCACATCACAAAACCTTATGAGTTCATGGATAGCAGCGTCTGTATATGGCATATTGCTTCTGTCGCTTACAGATGGCAGTCGGTTTCTTCCAATAACGTGGTCAATCTCTTCTTGCATTTTCTCTGGACCAGGAAACAGTGTAGAAGGTATGAAAGTTGAATGCAAGCCTCATCATATTCTGTTCCTGTACTGTACATTTTTTTTTTTGCATAATTTTACAGAATAAGTTAGATCTCGCTAAGTCTCCAAGAGATAGAAAATGCTATTTATCATTCAGTTTAATAATTTTATGCCATTATCTAATTTCCAGAAATATTGTGACTTTTGGAAAAAATCTGTCATCCTTCCATTATCCATTATCTCCTTAGAAAAGCCTCCCAACCCTTTGCTCTTCTTTTTAAATTGTTAAATAAGACCTCAGATTTCAGATACTGCTGTGTTGGTGACCACCACCTTTCCAAGGCTGGAGACTGTGTACATGCCAAGGTATTTAGTTGATTCTGTGAAGGGTCATAGATTCACTATGTCTTCCTGTATGAGATAATAGCCATCCTGGGCACAAGCAAATTAGGATGGAAATTGCCATAACTCTCCCACTGCTTTATGACTTTTTTTACTACATCATGTAAACACTATATTTGAAACATCCCAAACCTGTAGAACTGCTCCAGACTTGCTCCTCTCACCTGCCTTCCGGTAAACAGGGTGCCAGTTCAAAACAACCCATCTTGGCTCACCATTATAAAGAATAGATAAATAATAGCCACACTCGATTTTCCTCTCTTCCAAATACTTTTAGTCAAGCATCAACACTATAGCTGCAAAAAGTGTCTCCACCCAAAAGAGACCAAAGGTCTTAAACAGGATAAAAATTACCTGCCACCTCCGGGTATTTCATAAGCACCAAGAATCCGTATCTCAGGTTAGTGCTGACTGTCTCTGTTCCTCCAAACAGTAGGTTTTGAATTGTTCTGGACAAAGATTTGGCGTAAAAGGCAGTGTCTAGGTTGTCTGTTTCCTTAACGTGTAGAAATAATTTAACTAGTTTAACTAATTTACTAATTTAACTTTAAATAAGTTAACGTTATAAAAACATAAGATTTATATTTTGTTCACTGATATATAGCAAGGTACTTTCAACAAGTCATGACAGATAATAAAGAGAAAAAAATCCTACATTTATAGGTTCTTTCACTTACAGTTCAGTTTAGAGTTTACTACCAGTTTTTCAGGCGGATTTGAATGGAAGCTCTATGTAAGTCTATGGGCTGGTGGTTGTAAACGGACATGAGTTTGTTCACATCTGATTACCTTTGAGTTTCTCTTGGTCTAAAAAAAACCCCAAAAAGGTCTGCATCCTTTTCCATTTTTTAGATGTGACGGATGGAAATTGACACACCCTTAACATAGGGCCCTCAAAATAGAACTAAAGGCAAAACGTTTTTTTTGTTTTTTCATTTTGGATAGCGTAAGGGAGAGTTAAACCCTGTCAAATATTTTTTTCCATCTGTGTTCCATAGAGGAGATTTTCCTTCACTTTCTGTTCCATAGACAAAAGTGAGAGGAAGTCCTTCCAGGTGAGGGATGTCCAGGGTGTTACCAGAACGAGTAACCCCATTGGAAGATTTCCCCTCCAATGCTGTTGTAGTGCCAATGCAAAATTTGTGATTTTCTTTTAATTTCGATGATAACAGTAGAAAATTGACTACTGTCCGTGATACTTTTTTTTATTTGCACTAACATACAATTTTTCAGGACAAGCTTTCGGGGTATGTCCCCTTCTTCAAGGTCCAAGCAGTACTGACCTTGAAGAAGGGGACATACCCCGAAAGCTTGTCCTGAAAAATTGTATGTTAGTGCTAATAAAAAAAAGTATCACGAACAGTACTCAATTTTCTCTGTCACAATTGCACTAATATGGCTACAACCACATCAAGGTTGATAACAGTAAATAGGATAAATAGAAAGGGTGAATCTCCCCAATGGAGGGTACAAACAGTAGTAAAAACTGAGAAGTGTTCTAATCCCTCTTCACTCCATCCCAAAAAAAAAAAAAAGTTTTGCCTTTAGTTACACTTTAAAGTCTGGGCAGAAACAACTGAACAGACACCGATATCACACAATTGACATCCGTATTGTTCAGCTCTGATTCCGCAGGGGATCTGTTGATGGGGAGTTTGCACTGCTTAAAATCACTATATAGTTTAGAGTTTAACTGGGTATGAATAGGTAGGAGTAATGCACTCTCCAGTGGAAGAGGATGAAGTCAGCTTGGCCCTTCCTCCCACTAGCCTGCAGTTTCCTGGGACATTTCACATGACCCAAGAGGCAGCAAGACGAGTCTCACAGCACCACATGATCGAGGCACAATAGGGAGCTGGCTGTGACTTTCCGATGGTTTACAGATAGCTCCCTATTGTGCATCCAATGTGGGGATCTGAAGTCCAGCGAACAATTGGTCCGAAGTAGGACAGTGATTGACTTCATGGGCTGATAAGCAAGTACCTTTTTGTTAAAAGTCAGCAGCTACAGCATTTTTAGTGCTGATGTTTAACTTTTGAGAACCCTAAGTGAAGTTCCTCTTTAAAAATGTCTATTTAGGGATCCCCAATGGATCCCCAATGGATCCCCAATTCTTGCAGCAACATAAGAAAATATTTAAAAGATCTTTGAGAGTATAACTGATGCACATATTTCAACTCCACCTGGGCCCTATGAGAACCATTAGGAATAGACTGAAAGTGTGGAAGGTCTGGATTGTAGCAAATGGGATTGTTAGGGGAGATGTGGGGTCAATGAAAGGCATTGTTCCAAAATAGAAAAATATAAACCTTAGCGCCTTTGGATAAAAGAACTGATCATCAAAATCCATCTGCAGTAAAAAACTCACTAATAAGCAAATGGCAAAGAAGCAAAGTGAGAATATAAAAACAGTTTGCTGTGCTTAGGGTTGATCACATTCAAGTAAACATGCAGAACACTCAAAAAAGTAATAAAGTCCCATTGGGTGATGAAACAAAGTGCTCGTGCTTAAATTGACATCTCCTGTGCAATGGTGTTCAGACTGGGTGCCCCACATAGATGTACACTCACCCTGGATGTTGACCAACTATCGCTAGTATGGTCATTTATGCATGTGGGGATACCCCTAGGGTGCCTGTGGAAATGATGTCTCATGCATGAATGCACCTCATAAGTATGGATGGAAATGACAAAAGAAAACCTTCATTGTGCAATTCCGTAAAACCAGGTTTATTAAATACACAAATTAAAATAATTTGCTCCCATTTAAAAGTGCCTGATAGTCCTGGCTACCAGCGTGTGTAGCAGGTGATTATTAAGGGTAATCGGCCCTGATAGGAAAAGCCGCCGTTTGCGGCGTTCAGCTAGATTCCTGGGTAGTTTCGTATGGGCGGAAGTAACGCGATGACAAGGAGAAACCTTCGACGTTTCGGTCTGTGATAAAGCCATCATTTCCTGATGATGGCTTTGTGACAAGCTGAAACGTCAAGGGTTTCACCTCGTCATCGTATTACTTCCGCCCATACAAAACTGAAATGGGACGCCATTTCAACAGGCTCCCTAGGGGTATCCCCACATGCCTAAACGACCATACTAGCGATAGTTGGTCAACATCCAGGGTAAGTGTACATCTATGTGGGGCACCCAGTCTAAATAACATTGCACAGGAGATGTCAATTTAAGCACGAGCACTTTGTTTCTTCACCTAATGGGAATTTATTAATTTTCTGTGTGTTCTGCATGTTTACATTGTTCCAAAATCCCTTTTACTTTGTTAAGAGACAATTTTGGCATTCAGTTTTATAGAATTTTGACTGCGTAGTCTTAGGCTGGCCAAATATGACTAATTTTCGCTCCAAGAGAACGTGGACAAGAGAGGTGGATAGAGGAAACTTCCTCGCTGTACCATTGTATTCTGACAGCGGACTTCTCCACTGTCAGAATACTCTGATCAGTGGCTATGGCCCATTGACTGCAGCTGCTGATCAGGAATTTTTTTTCCCAACAACTCCATTTCACAGATTGACTTCTGTAGAGTAGAAGTGGCCACACATGGATTGAAAATCAGCCGGTCCCTGCTGAACCAACTGAATTTTGATCCATCTATGGTCAGCTTTACTAATGCATGTTTTCCCTCATTCATTCCCTCATTATTCCACATGGCCACCAAGGGTATAGAGAGGAAACTCTGTATAAGTTTCTGAAACGTGGGCTGAGGTCCCTCACCTGGGCAGTGTGACTGCACTGGGTATTGCCTGAGTGGTCAAACAGTAAGCAGTGTCACATGGCAAGCAGCATCACAAGTCACATGGAAGAAGGGGGAGTGAGTCACATTCTCCCCATACCAAAAAGTACATGGAATTTCTCTTTAGTCTCAGCGGGCTAGTCGTTGAGTGATGGAAATGTGGAACTGGGGCTGTAATGTTCAGGTTCACCTCTAATGGATTCTTTTTACATGTATGTAAAAAAAAAAAATAAAAGAAGACTATGGCCATTTCAGTAAGGAATCATGTAAAAAAACGTAGCTCCTAGTTATGATCACCTCTTTCATCTTTATGAGGAAACAGTCAATGTAGTCACGAGGATTTTCAGGATCCAGTGTATTCTTGTGGAATTTGATGCTTTCCGATGAAATGTCGTAGATCATGTCAAAATACTTCTGCATTCTTTTGTGTGGACCTGGCAAGTGTTCCATAAGCTTTGGATACATATTGTACAACTGGATTGCCACAAAACAAAACATACATACAATATATCAACAAAGAACCAAAGAGCACAACTGGAGCAAACATACGTGGGCATGTGACACCAAATGCTGAGAGGGGACAAATCAAGGGGACCACAGTCTGATGGCATCTAGGGACCTTGCACTAAAAGTCTGATAACACAACCCTAATAACAAAATAGTCATGATTAAAAGGCATGACAACATGGGGTTGAGATACCTAGGGCAAATACAGTATCTCACAAAAGTGAGTACACCCTCACATTTTTGTAAATATTTTAGTATATCTTTTCATGTGACAACACTGAAGAAATGACACTTTGCTACAATGTAAAGTAGTGAGTGTACAACTTGTATAACAGTGTAAATTTGCTGTCCCCTCAAAATAACTCAATACACAGCCATTAATGTTTAAACTGCTGGCAACAAAAGTGAGTACACCCCTAAGTGAAAATGTCCAAATTGGGCCCAAAGTGTCAATATTTTGTGTGGCCACCATTATTTTCTAGCACTGTCTTAACCCTCTTGGGCAAACTTCCGGTTCCGGCGCCGTATGGAGTAGCTGCGTTCTCCCCCAGCTCCTGCAGCACAATCCCTAAATCGGCCTGAAAATACATGCACGACCCCCCTCTTGTCACCTGCAGCATACCCGGCACTCCCCCACCTCCTGGCAAGCGGCTTGTGACCGAAAACCGACGTGGACCTAGACGCGGCCGCAACATACCACCGGGCCTAGCCACAAATTGAGGCCCCGGCTTCGGCCTGCAGACACCGCGACCAGGATTAGGGCCTTGCTACCACAGGCCCGTCTCTCATCTGCTGCCTGCAGCCCCACCAAGAGCCCCCCCCCTCTCCCTCCGTCCGATCTGGGCCCAAGAATCAGCGCCTGATACCACACGGCTTCCACCCGGCATAGCCAAATATCGAGGCCCCGGTCATGGCCTACTCGGAAGCGGGATCCACACCAGAGCTTCCACACACGGGCCGGCCTCCCTCTCCCAACAGTCAGCACCCTCCTCAGAGACCATCCATTCTCCTATGGACCGTTTTGTGGAGAAAACCGGTGCGCGCTCCCATGCGACCGCCTTAAGCCAATCAGCCCAGGCCCCGGTCTCGGCCTTACCGGACGACACAGTGGACAACCCTGACATGGAGGTGAGTGCTCATACTACACCACCCTGCTCGCTCCAGAACTCTCTCTCCCCGCACTCTGCCTCCCCCCCGTACCTGGGGGACAGCAACACTGACTGTATAGCCCAGGCTGTAGCAGCTCTCCTGTCTCCCATGATCACTGCCTCAGTGGAAAAGGCGGTAGATGCGGGGATGAGGCGATTCAAAGCACAATTGGGGGAACATTCCACCAGACTCGGCGAGGTAGAAAACCGCTTATCGAGCCTGGAGGAAGAAGTCTATCAGGCGCAAGCCACCGAACAAGAACAAGATAAAATCAACCAATACATACTCCAAAAACTTGATGATTTGGAGAACAGATCCCGAAGGAGCAATCTAAGATTCGTGGGGGTACCAGAGTCTTTACAATCCTCAGCCCTTGCCGAATTCTGTGCCAGACGTATCCCAGAGGCACTTGGTCTTCATTGCCCTTGCACGGTCGAACGGGCCCACCGAATAGGCTCCTTCGCCCCTGACCGCAAATCTCCCCACCCGATCATCGCAAAGTACCTCAATTACATTGACAAGGCCACCATCCTAGAAAAGTTCAGGCAAAACAGATCTCTCCAAATTGATGGTGTCAAACTTCTGATCTTCGCAGACTATTCTCTGGAGGTCTCGAAAAAGAGTAAAGCATTCCAGCACATCTGCACAGCACTGTATCAGCAACAGATGAAGTTCAAACTGGCCTTCCCAGCAACCCTCCGCCTCCAAGCCCCCAATGGGGACCAGCTATCCTTCCAGGACACCTCTGAGGTGGAAGCATTCCTGCGTACTCTGAAAGCTGATCCACAATCTGTCTCTCCGCCCAAGCTTCCCCAAGCAACCGACCTCTGGACCAGCGAAGCCCAATGAAAGACTCCCCGAAACGCCTCAAAACATCTGGATCTGTTCATCACAACACCCCACGCTGATATGTTTTCTTTTTCCTTTTTTTTCCCCTCCATATGGGCACGAGCGATGCTTCTTCCAGGCTACCTAAGCCTACGCTCGCTGCCTACTCAGGTATTTAGCTCGTTCATAAGTGACTGTTTTATTTTTCTTTCTCCAGGTTATGTCATGTGTTTTGATGTTACATCCTTCTGCACCTCCATTATTTGGTCTCCATTGCCTTGCAACACCTCTCATAACCTCGCTGTGTAGGCTTTCCTCCTGATCCCACAACTATGCTCGTCACGCAACCACGTTAAGTGGGGCTAAGTCCTAAAGGGTGCTCGTTTACAGCAGCACCTGGATCGTTAAGGAGAGCTGGTCTACACAGGGACTCTATGCGGAAAAAAGTGAAGGTCTTTCAATGTTCTGTTATGGTTCTGTTACTTATCCTTGCCCTCTTTGGTTCCCCCCCTCCTCTACCCCCTCTCTTCCAAAGCTTTTGTCAAACACCAGCCACCACGACAACACCTCTTCCTCATAGTCAGCACATCCTGACACACAACGACAGGTCTTCCTTTCTCCTCTGGTCTCCACTTGATGTAAACAGTAGATCTTACCATAACTTACACATAACCTCACCCACATGAAAGTCACCTCTTGGAACGTGAAAGGGCTTAGGTCCCCCTTTAAGAGACTCAAAATACTTCGCCACTTGAAGAGACTTAAAACTGATATTGCCCTGCTCCAAGAAACTCACTTATCTTCATCTGATTTCCACCGCATGAAAAAACTCTGGGTGGGGGCGGTACTGGGCTCCAGTGCAATTGACCATAAAGTAGGGGTTCTCATTTTGATCCATAAAAACCTCCCTCACGAGGTGATGTCCGTAGACACCGATAGCCAGGGCCGCTTCATATCTATACGCATAAAATTGGGAAACAGGGAACTAGTGATCTCCAATATATATGCCCCGAATAATCCCAGCAAGCAATTCTTCAGTGAGTTGTCCATCTGGCTACTATGCTCTCCGCACCTACCACATATAGTTGGGGGAGATTTTAACACTACCATGCACCCGACTGAAGATAGGTCTTCCTCCAACCGACTATGATCAACACCCATGTCCTCTGACACTACCCACTTTGCATCCACTATGGATTCTATCCATCTTCACGGCGTCTCCATCACCCAACGGATAGAGACTATACCTTTTATTCCAATCCTCACCACATTTTCACTAGAATCGATTATCTCTTCTGCACTGACGGTCTTATCCCAACGATCTCAGAGGTAACTATCCACGATATCGCCATATCAGACCACGCACCCGTATCGCTATCACTAGACACCCCTGACTTACGTCCCTCTCCCCTCCTTTGGCGCTTTCCTTCATACCTTCAAAACAACTCAGATTTTCAACACTACATGGAGGAAGCTTGGTCTGAATTCTCTGCAGCCAACTCTCCCCATTCGGACAACCCAAACCTTTTCTGGGAAGCTGGTGAAGCCTTCCTCAGAGGTCGCATCATCTCATATGCTGCTTCTTTCAAGAGAAACACCTTGGCAAACTATAAAACAGCCAGTGCTAACCTGCGCTTTGCGCAGCGTGCTCTTTATGCTAGGGATTCCCCCGAGAACAGAGATCACTGGCAGGTAGCAAAAAGGACATTTGACACATGGGCGGATACCCTAGAATGGACACATAAGGCCCAATTGGAGGCCACCCTCCATAAATTTGGCAATAAAGCCGGCAAACTACTAGCAAGACTTTGCAAAGGCCTGTTTAGCCGGACACACATCACCTCCCTGCAGGACACTGTAGGCAACATAAAATCCTCACAACATGATATAAACAGAATTATGTTGCAATACTATTCCTCGCTTTAATGCCGCCGACCCCATTGACAGGAACATTGCCAAATCCTTCCTAGACGATCTGTCCTTGCCCTCGGTCTCTCCCTCCCAATTGGAAACCCTAAATGCACCTATCTCCCAGCCAGAAATATCCACTGCCATTCGAAACCTAGCCCCCTCCAAGGCTCCGGGCCCTGATGGTTTTACAGGGGAATTTTACAAGACCTTACAATCTATAACTGAACCCGCTCTTCTTGCAGTCTATAGCAGCATATGGTCTGGTGGCCCCTATCTATCAACCGGAAATCAGACCCCCAGGAGCCTGGCTCATACCGACCCATCTCACTCCTAAACTTAGACGTAAAGATACTTTCCAAAATAGTGGCCTCCAGACTAGCCAACATTATTCCCTCTCTGATACACCCAGCCCAATCAGGTTTTGTGAAGGGCAGAACGGCCACCATTAACATTCGTAAAGTAATGATTGCTCTAGAACATGCCACACATAACTCGGGGTGGGGGGGATCATGCCATCATCACCCTGGACGCGGAAAAAGCTTTTGACAATGTCAGCTTCGAATGGCTATCAATGACCCTATCTAAAATGGGCTTTGCAGGCCCTTTCACGCACCTCATACATGCCATGTACGCATCCCCCGTGGCCAGGTTGGTGGTGGCTGGCCTCCTCTCGGATGAATTCCGCCTGCATAAGGGCACAAGGCAGGGCTGCCCCCTATCCCCTCTCCTCTTCAATATCGCACTGGAACCCCTTTCTCGATATCTCACACAAAAAGCCCCACTACACGGAATCAAGATAGGCTCACAAGAACTCCGCACATCGCTCTTCGCTGATGACGTCCTCATTTACTCTGCCAACCCCTCTTCTGACATGTCCACTGTCAAAACAGTTTTTTGACAAATTCAGACTCTGTTCGGGCCTTCGCATTAACTACAGCAAGAGCGAAATCCTCCCAATAGGAACTCTATCTGCACCTCCCTGGGCTCATCACTCTCCTTTCACGGTAGCCAACTCCTACATAACGTATCTCGGTATTAAGATAGGGAAATTGCCCTCTTCCATCTATCATCTTAACTATCCACCACTGATAAAAAAAATAACTCAAGAATTGGGTAACTGGATGGATCTGCCTCTTTCGCTCCTGGGAAGATGTCACCTAATAAAGATGGTCAGCTTTGCTCGATTACGATATCCGCTCCAAACGATCCCCCTGCTTCTGAAGCACAAAGATACCTCATCCCTTAAAGCCTTCTCCAAATTTTTATGACACAACAAGAGGCCGCGTATATCCTTTAAAAAACTCTATCTTCCCAGACGCGAAGGAGGTATTAGCTTGCCGAATATTAGAGCATGTAACCTTTCTTGCCTGTCGAGAGTAGGTTTGGACTGGATATCGCAATTATCTCGATACTCCAACTATTCCCTGGAATCCTCGATGGTCCACCCATACTCCTTGGTGGCCCTTCTCCACTGCAGATGGAAATCCACTCCTCCACCCATACAACACAATCTCCTTCTCAGAGATACGGCCATAGCTTGGAGGGAAATCAGAAAAGCGCTAAAACTATCACCCTTTGTGTCCAAGTATCTCCCGATCCAAGGAAACCCTAGCTTCCCACCGGGGCTGGAATACAAACCTTTTTCTATCTGGCGACAAAAAGGCCTCACAAACTTTTCAACTCCTATGCAACATGGAATTAGGATGACCTCATACATTTTCTGTCATTGCAGACACATACTCCCTCCCGAAATCTCATGCCTTACACTATGCGCAATGCATCAGTTTCCTACAGGATTCATGCAGAGAAGAACGTAAGAGGTTCCAGACATCCTTTGCAGACCTGCTATTACAAGGTGACTCTTATAAAATCTCAAACATATATAAGCCTTTCTTGTTAAAATCTACTCCCTCACTTGCTTCCTCGTCGGTTGCCAACTGGGGTAAAGTTTTTCCTGACTCAGACATAGTGGAGAAGATCCTTCAAGGTTATAACAAAACTCAACAGCTGATCCCTAACGAGATCTGGAGGGAAACTCAACTTAAGATCATGCACCGCGCTTACATACCTTTCCTCTCTGACAAGACTGCCAAGGGTGCGGCCTGCTGCCCCATGTGTCACCAGCCGAAACCTTCCCTTTCCCACCAGTTTTGGGAATGCACCTCTATATCTTCTTTCTGGAACCAAGTCATCTCCTACATCTTCGACATAATGCTGCTAAAAATACCTAAAGACCCCTTACTCCTCATCTTCGGATACTGGGACGCCCAACTTTTACCGTGGTCCCCGACCACTCACCCCATTTATAAGGACTGGATTCTGATCAGTCTCTTACTAGCCAGGAGACTAATTCTAAAGAACTGGACCTCTTCGCTATGCCCTCAGATCCTACAACTTAAACGGGAGCTTCTAAACCTGCTCTACAAGGACAAACTCAACACTGATTTGACACAAGCAAACTCCAACACATAATTCTACTCCAGATGGTGGGCTTTCATGCAATCGACCTTAACACAAGAGGACCTGCAAAATTTCGAAAATTCTTCATTCACCTACCATGAGTCTCACACGACCACTTCTGAGGAGGAAGTTTTTTCTATACCTTTAGCCCCACGCCAGTGATACCAAATGCTCCTTCTGTCGCCCAACAGGACCTACCCCTCTCACACTTATCTACTTCAACCAGTCTCACTTCTCCCGAGGGCACATAGCCCATGCATGGAACCCAGCCCTAGAGGCTTTTTTTTCTTCCATCTTCATTTCTCGCTGACTCTTTTTTTTTTCTTCTTTGGACGATGCAATGGTGTTTTGCCACCCCCCCAAAAATTTTCCTCCCCTTCCCTCCTCCCCCTCACCCCTGTATTCTTGTTACCACCAGTAGCTCGCTGGAAACCCCCAGTGTTTTGATCCATCCAGTTATCTCTACATGATTATTGTATCTGTGTTTCCTGTTATCTCATACCTGAGAAATCCGTCTCCAGCCGTGTTTGTATATGCTCAGTCTACTGGTTTCTTTATACTGGCACGAGAATATAATGTTATGAGAAAACCGTATACCCATTATTGTGATACCCTGTATTGACTTATCTTTTTCAATAAAATCTATTGAAAAAAAATAAAAAATAATCAAAAAAACCCTCTTGGGCATGGAGTTCACCAGAGCTTCACAGGTTGCCAATGGAGTCCTCTTTCATTCCTCCATGAAGACATCACGGTGCTGGTGGATGTAGAGACATTGCACTCCTAAACCTTACACTTGAGGATGCCCCACAGATACTCAATAGGTTTTAGGTCTGGAGACATGCTTGGCCAGTCCATCACCTTTACCCTCAGCTTCTTGAGCAAGGCAGTGGTCATCTTGGAGGTGTGTTTGGGGTCGTTATGCTAAAATACTGCCCTGCGGCCCAGTCTCTGAAGGGACGGGATCATGCTCTGCTTCAGTATGTCACAGTACATGTTGGCATTCATGGTTCCCTCAATGAACCGTAGCTCCCCAGTGCCGGCAGCACTCATGCAGCCCCAGACCATGACACTCTCACCACCATGCTTGACTGTAGGCAAGACACACTTGTCTTTGTACTCCTTACCTGGTTGCCGCCACACATGCTTGACACCATCTGAACCAAATACGTTTATCTTGTTCTCATCTGACCACAGGACATGGTTCCAGTAACCCATGTCCTTAGTCTGCTTATCTTCAGCAAACTGTTTGCGGGCTTTCTTGTGCATCATCTTTAGAAGAGGCTTCCTTCTGAGATGACAGCCATGCAGACCAGTTTGATGCAATGTGCGGCGTATGGTCTGAGCACTGACAGGCTGACCCCCACCTCTTTAATTCTGCAGAAATACTGGCAGCACTCATATGTTTATTTCCCAAAGACAACCTCTGGATATAACGCTGAGCACGTGCACTCAACTTCTTTGGTTGACCATGGCGAGGCCTGTTCTGAGTGGAACCTGTCCTGTTAAACCGCTGTATGGTCTTGGCCACCGTGCTGCAGCTCAGTTTCAGGGTCTTGGCAAACTTCTTATAGCCTAGGCCATCTTTATGTAGAGCAACAATTCTTTTTTTCGGATCCTCAGAGAGTTCTTTGTCATGAGGTGCCCTGTTGAACTTTCAGTGACCAGTATGAGAGAGTGAGAGCAATAACACCAAATTTACCACACCTACTCCCCATTCACACCTGAGACCTTGTAACACTAACAAATCACATTACACCGGGGAAGGAAAAATGGCTAATTGGGCCCAATTTGGACATTTTCACTTGGGAGTGTACTCACTTTTGTTGCCAGCGGTTTAGAAATGAATGGCTGTGTGTTGAGTTATTTTGAGGGGACAGCCAATTTACACTGTTATACAAGCTGTGTACTCACTACTTTACATTGTAGCAAAGTGTCATTTCTTCAGTGTTGTCACGTGAAAAGATATGATAAAACAGGCCTCAAAATTTCAAGTCCTGAGCTACTAGCCAAGCCTCAAGGGTTACTCGCCACCAGTTGCCCCACCCAACCCCGCCCCACAACACACCCCACTCCTAAACACGCTCTCATACATTATCTCATTAAATGACACTTAAATATTTTATGCAGAATTAAGTTACAAAAATAAATATTAACAACAACAACTTTATCCGTGCCCACCAATGCAAGCTGCCTGGGCCCACCGGTGCACGCTGCCTGTGCCCACCAATGCAGCCTGTGTCCACCAATGCAGCCTGTGTCCACCAATGCAGCCTGTGTCCACCATCCACCATGCAGCCTGTGCCCACCATCCACCATGCAGCCTGTGTCCACCATGCACCATGCAGCCTGTGTCCACCATGCACCATGCAGCCCGTGTCCACCATGCACCATGCAGCCCGTGTCCACCATGCACCATGCAGCCCGTGTCCACCATGCACCATGCAGCCCGTGTCCACCATGCACCATGCAGCCCGTGTCCACCATGCACCATGCAGCCCATGTCCACCATGAACCATGCAGCCTGTGTCCACCCTGAACCATGCAGCCTGTGTCCACCATGAACCATGCAGCCCGTGTCCACCATGCACCATGCAGCCCATGTCCACCATGCACCATGCAGCCTGTGCCCGCTTTGCAGCCTGTGCCCACCATTCAGCCTGTGCCCACCATGCAGCCCGTGTCCACTATGCACCATTCAGCCCGTGTCCACCATGCACCATTCAGCCCGTGTCCACCATGCACCATGCAGCCCGTGTCCACCATGCAGCCTGTGCCCACCATCCACCATGCAGCCTGTGCCCACTATGCAGCCTGTGCCCACCATGCAGCCTGTGCCCACCACGCAGCCTACCTTTAAATAGTTCTATACACTTAAAGGAAAACTAGTCTTTTTGACAGTTTTTAATTTAGTGGATTAGCTGATTAGTCGAATGTACGTTTAATTGATTTCAGTTGAATTGAATTCAGTTGAATGTAGTAAAATTGTAAATATGTGTCAATGTGCTATTATACCCAAAAGTCATTATGGGCGAGTTCACACCATAGAAACGCAGTCCAGATGCGTTTCAGATGCTTTTCTGCATGCGTGGTTTTTAAGCGTTCCAGTGCATTCTAGATGCGTTTTATGTACGTTTTTGATGCAGTCCAGTGCATTTTCCCCCTCTCTTTTTTCTTGAACTTAAATAAGGACATATGTGTTCCAGTGTGTTTAGGTGCGTTCCAGTGCGCTTTTGATGCTTTTTACAGCGTTCTAGTACAGTCCAGTGCAGGAAAAATGCAGCATGTTCTACTTTGTTTTCTGGAACGCACTTGAACTGCAAGCACTGGTGTGAACTATGCCATTAAAGAAACACACTGGACTGCTTGTGGGGTGAACTGGCCCTAAGAATACTGTGTTAGCCACACATACATGTTTTGATTGACGCCACATGATTTCCTTCTAAGTGCCATCTATTCTGCAGGAGAGGAACTTAAATATCTGGCAAAGTACACTTCCGTCTATAGGGTGGCTCTGGTGTCTAGTGGATTTCCCCTGAAGCCGCCCCTATATACACTCTCCTCCATGTAACTTCAGCTGCACAAGGACAAGCTCTATGTGAAGGTTCTCAGTTGACAGCTGGTTTATCTAATGGTTGCATATTTATCCTACATCAGAAAGTCAGGTTGTCCTTCTGTAACCGCGCCATCCTGCCTGGAAGTTTAGGGGACTGCATGGAAAGTTTAATAAAAGGTAAAAAAATAAATAAAAAAATAAGTAATTTATATCCAAAGAGAAATGTTAACTTGGGCAGCCCATACATTGCTTTTTTTCTTTTTCTGTTCAACCAGTGGGTTGAATGAAAAAAATCATCCAATTCCCCCATCGACACATTCAAGATGGATGAGAAATTCATCCCGCTGTGGCATTGTATTCTGACAGCAGGGAGCCTTCCCCACTATCAGAATACAATGGTCAGTGTTGCTGGCTTTAGTTGGAGGCACTGATCGTTCAACAAAAACCCAACAGGCTGGTTGTATACAAGTCGATCAATAGGCCAGTCCCTGCTGAACCGGCTGAATTTCATTGTATGGCAGCCTTTAGGGATGAGGGTTTAAAACTTCTTTAACCAGTTCCCGCCGGAGGTACGCATATATGTGGCCTCTCGGTGGATGGGCTTTAACGCCCGAAGGCAGCATATATGCATCCCTATTAAAACATATTTCTGTGCTGAGAGCACGCTCCTGGAACAGCGCCTGATGTATAATTGTGTTTGGGAGATTTCCAAATCATGTGACTGCTGGTCACATGATTGTAATGCTTGCCTCCATCTCCCAGCATTTAGGACCTTTTAAAGGGCTGGGAGGTGGAAGCGGGAAGGTGCACGTGGGAGTTTGGCCCGTCAGCATCAAACCCTGGAATTTTGACTGACAGCTCACTTCTAGTTGAACAAAACGAAAGAACGGCTCCAGGTGAAGACCGCTGAGCTGCAAATTAATACGCATCAGATGGGGTGCATGCCCTGTCACTGCTGCAGGCAAATGGATGGTTTTGACTAGGGATGAGCCGAACACCCCCCCAGTTCGGTTCACATCCAGAACATGCGAACGGACCGAAAGTTTATGCGAACTTTCGAACACTGTTAAAGTCTATGGGACTCGAACGTGAGAAATCAAAAGTGCGAATTTTAAAGGCTAATATGCAAGTTATTGTCCTGAAAAGGGTTTGGGAACCCGGGTCCTGCCCCAGGTGACATGTATTAATGCAAAACAAGTTTTAAAAATGGCCGATTTTTCGGGAGCAGTGATTTTAATGATGCTTAAATGAAAAAATAAAAGTGAAATATTCCTTTAAATATCATACCTGGGGGGTGTCTATAGTATACCTGTAAAGTGGCGCGTATTTCCCGTGCTCAGAACAGTCCCTGCACAAAGTGACATTTCCAAAGGAGTAAAAGTCATTTAAAACTGCTTGCGGCTGTACTGTCGGGTCCCGGCAATATGGATGAAAATTATTGAGAAAAACGGCATAGGTAACCTCCCAGCCCAATACCAGGCCCTTTGGGTCTTGTATGGATATTAAGGGGAACCCCACACCCAAATTAAAAAAAGAAAAGGCGTGGGGGCCCCCCGGCCCTATATATTCAGAACAGCAGTATACAGGCGGTCCAAACAAGACAGGGACTGAAGGTTTGTTCTTAAGTTGCATCTGTTTGTAATTTGGAACAGGTACAATTTGTAAGTGTAGCTCCAGCCAAAAAATCTATTTTTAAGCTTTTGGAAAACATAGGGAAGGGTTATCACCCCTGTAACATTTGTTTTGCTGTCTGTGCCCCTGTCCAGAAGATTTCACCTCACTTTCTGTCCCAACAACAATTGGATTTTGAAAATGTGGGGTTTTTAGGGAAACAAGGATTGGTGATAAAGCATCAGTGGAGGAGACACATTTTTCCCATATTAACCACTTCAGCCCCGGAAGGTTTTACCCCCTTCCTGACCAGAGCACTTTTTACAATTCGGCACTGCGTCGCTTTAACTGCTAATTGCGCGGTCATGCAATGCTGTACCCAAACGAAATTTGCGTCCTTTTCTTCCCACAAATAGAGCTTTCTTTTGATAGTATTTGATCACCTCTGCCGTTTTTATTTTTTGCGCTATACACGGAAAAAGACCGAAAATTTTGAAAAAAAATGATATTTTCTACTTTTTGTTCTAAAAAAAATCCAATAAACTCAATTTTAGTCATACATTTAGGCCAAAATGTATTCGGCCACATGTCTTTGGTAAAAAAAATGTCAATAAGTGTATATTTATTGGTTTGCGCAAAAGTTATAGCGTCTACAAACTAGGGTACATTTTCTGGAATTTACACAGCCTTTAATTTATGACTGCCTATGTCGTTTCTTGAGGTGCTAAAATGGCAGGGCAGTACAAAACCCCCACAAATGACCCCATTTTGGAAAGTAGACACCCCAAGGAATTTGCTGAGAGGCATGTTGAGCCCATTGAATATTCATTTTTTTTGTCCCAAGTGATTGAACAATGACAAAAAAAAAAAAAAAAAAATTACAAAAAGTTGTCACTAAATGATATATTGCTCACACAGGCCATGGGCATATGTGGAATTGCACCCCAAAATACATTTAGCTGCTTCTCCTGAGTATGGGGATACCACATGTGTGGGACTTTTTGGGAGCCTAGCCGCGTACGGGACCCCGAAAACCAATCACTGCCTTCAGGATTTCTAAGGGCGTACATTTTTGATTTTACTCCTCACTGCCTATCACAGTTTCGGAGGCCATGGAATGCCCAGGTGGCACAAACCCCCCCCCAAATGACCCCATTTTGGAAAGTAGACACCCCAAGCTATTTGCTGAGAGGCATGGTGAGTATTTTGCAGCTCTCATTTGTTTTTGAAAATAAAGAAAGACGAGAAAAAAAAATTTTTTTTTTCTTTTTTCAATTTTCAAAACTTTGTGACAAAAAGTGAGGTCTGCAAAATACTCACTATACCTCTCATCAAATAGCTTGGGGTGTCTACTTTCCAAAATGGGGTCATTTGGGGTTTTTTTTTGCCACCTGGGCATTCCATGGCCTCCGAAACTGTGATAGGCAGTGAAGAGTGAAATCAAAAATTTACGGCCTTAGAAAGCCTGAAGGCGGTGCTTGGTTTTCGGGGTCCCGTACGCGGCTAGGCTCCCAAAAAGTCCCACACATGTGGTATCCCCATACTCAGGAGAAGCAGCAGAATGTATTTTGGGGTGTAATTTCACATATTCCCATGGCATGTTTGAGCAATATATCATTTAGTGACAACTTTGTGCAAAAAAAAATAAAAAAAATAAAAAATTGTCTCTTTCCCGCAACTTGTGTCACAATATAAATTATTCCATGGACTCAACATGACTCTCAGCAAATAGCTTGGGGTGTCTACTTTCCAAAATGGGGTCATTTGGGGGGGTTTTGAACTGTCCTGGCATTTTATGCACAACATCTAGAAGCTTATGTCACACATCACCCACACTTCTAACCACTTGAAGACAAAGCCCTTTCTGACACTTATTGTTTACATAAAAAAATAATTTTTTTTTGCAAGAAAATTACTTTGAACCCCCAAACATTATATATTTTTTTTAAAGCAAATGCCCTACAGATTAAAATGGTGGGTGTTTCATTTTTTTTTTTCACACAGTATTTGCGCAGCGATTTTTCAAACGCATTTTTTGGGGAAAAAACACACTTTTTTACATTTTAATGCACTAAAACACACTATATTGCCCAAATGTTTGATGAAATAAAAAAGATGATCTTAGGCCGAGTACATGGATACCAAACATGACATGCTTTAAAATTGCGCACAAACGTGCAGTGGCGACAAACTAAATACATTTTTAAAAGCCTTTAAAAGCCTTTACAGGTTACCACTATAGATTTACAGAGGAGGTCTACTGCTAAAATTACTGCCCTCGATCTGACCTTCGCGGCGATACCTCACATGCATGGTGCAATTGCTGTTTACATTTGACGCCAGACCGACGCTTGCGTTCGCCTTAGCGCGAGAGCAGGGGGGACAGGGGTGCTTTTTTTTTTTTTTTTTTTTTCTTTATTATTATTATTTTTTTATCTTATTTTTAAACTGTTCCTTTCATTTTTTTTTTTTTTTTAATCATTTTTATTGTTATCTCAGGGAATGTAAATATCCCCTATCATAGCAATAGGTAGTGACAGGTACTCTTTTTTGCAAAAATTGGGGTCTATTAGACCCTAGATTTCTCCTCTGCCCTCAAAGCATCTGACCACACCAAGATCGGTGTGATAAAATGCTTTCCCAATTTCCCAATGGCGCTGTTTACATCCGGCGAAATCTAAGTCATAAAATGCTCGTAGCTTCCGGTTTCTTAGGCCATAGAGATGTTTGGAGCCACTCTGGTCTCTGATCAGCTCTATGGTCAGCTGGCTGAATCACCGGCTGCATTTTCAGGTTCCCTGTTGAGACAGGAGAGCCAGAGAAAAACACGGAAGACGTTGGGGGGGGGAGGGGCATTCCCTCCCACTGCTTGTAAAAGCAGTCTAGAGGCTAATTAGCCGCTAGGATTGCTTTTACATGAAAGCCGACCGCTGGCTGAAAAGAATGATACCAAGATGATACCTAAACCTGCAGGCATCATTCTGGTATAACCACTCAAAGTCGTGAATGGCGTACCTGAAGACAAAAAAATGGTTAACAATAAAGCACAGTAAACGGTAAAGTATAAAAAATTGCATACCTGAAAAGCAAACATGATAAAACATAATAACAATAAAACATTGCAGAATAGAATACAGTAAAAAAGAACAGAACAATAGAGAGAGAGAATAGAGAGAACAATAAAACGACAACTATTTTTTTTTTTATTTTATATTTTTGTATGGTTTTTTTTTTTTTTTTTTTTTTTTTACACTTTTTTTTGTAACTAACTTTTATAACTGTAACCGGTTCCAGGTTCGGGTCTCTCAAAATGCGATGGCATCTTGGGAGACCCTGTGAAAGTGTGCCTAGTCTGTGCAATGCTGTACCCTACGCTAATACTCAACTAGTGAATGGTAGCGTTCAAAATATTCACCAATGCAAAGACCAGGATTGTCAGGACAGGAGGGACAACAATAGCGGGTGTCACGTCTATATCCGCGCTTGCTGCAGACACGACATCTTTTTTGGGGGGGTTCGTTGGGTAGGGGTACTCGGGAGGACATAAAGAAAATGCCTCTCATGCAGCCGACTGCATTTGGTTGGGGATGTGAATGGGGGAAGTATGGGCGCTGCAGAAGCGGTGGGTTCCCAATTAGGATTGGCGAATGCAGCAGGAAGGGCACTATGGGCACGATGGGCCTGTGTTTGTCTTCTTGGTGGCAGCGGGACACTACTTGTGCTTGCCACCTCACCAGCTTGAACTGCACTTATGGGACTCGCCACGTCACCAAGTGTTACTGCAGTGCTGGTTTGACTACGACCGGGGTGTACTAGGCCGCTGGTGCTTGCCAGTTCACCAAAACGCTACCAAAAAAACTGTTAGCGATCGCAAGGATCAGGCCTGACTCTGCGAATGCTGCAGTTATGCGTTTAGTGTTTTGTAAGTGTCAGTGATCGATCGATACTGCACTTGGGTGGGCTGGGCTGGGCCGGGCGGAGGGGCAAAACGCAGGTGCTAGCAGGTATCTGGGCTGATCCCGCTAACACTGCGTTTGTGGGAACCCTAAACTGCTGGGGACGCTAGTATAGATCTGATCGGATCAGATATTGATCCGATCAAATACTATACCACTAAGGGAGGCGTATGCTGCGTGCGTGGGTGTTAGCGGTACTGGCGCTAACCTGACGCTGCCTGGGGCTGGTGCTTGCCAGTTCACCAAAACGCTACCAGAAAAACTGTTAGCGATCGCAGGAATCAGGCCTGACTCTGCGAACGCTGCAGTTATGCGTTTAGTGTTTTGTAAGTGTCAGTGATCGATCGATACTGCACTTGGGTGGGCTGGGCTGGGCCGGGCCGGGCGGAGGGGCAAAACGCAGGTGCTAGCAGGTATCTGGGCTGATCCCGCTAACACTGCGTTTGTGGGAACCCTAAACTGCTGGGGACGCTAGTATAGATCTGATCGGATCAGATATTGATCCGATCAGATACTATACCACTAAGGGAGGTGTACGGTGCGTGCGTGGGTGTTAGCGGTACTGGCGCTAATCTGACGCTGCCTGGGGCTGGTGCTTGCCAGTTCACCAAAACGCTACCAAAAAAACTGTTAGCGATCGCAGGGATCAGGCCTGACTATGCGAACGCTGCAGTTATGCGTTTAGTGTTTTGTAAGTGACAGTGATCGATCGATACTGCACTTGGGTGGGCCGGGCAGAGGGGCAAAACGCAGGTGCTAGCGGGTATCTGGGCTGATCCCGCTAACACTGCGTTTTCGGGAACCCTAAACTGCTGGGGACGCTAGTATAGATCTGATCGGATCAGATATTGATCCGTACAGATACTATACCACTAAGGGAGGCGTATGCTGCGTGCGTGGGTGTTAGCGGTACTGGCGCTAATCTGACGCTGCCTGGGGCGACGCATATCACCGCCAGGCGATCGGGGGGCTAAACCTTTATTCGGTAATAAACGGCGGGTGCCCTGACACTATAAAAAATAAACGAACTAACCAGCGTCACCCGTAACAGTTATACGGTGATCAGTGGTGAAAGGGTTAACTAGGGGGCAATCAAGGGGTTAAAACCTTTATTAGGTAGTATATGGGGGTCCATGTCGCTATAAAACGCTGACGGCGAACCTAAATATTTACGTCTCTAACTAGCGTCACCAGCGACACTAATACAGCGATCAGAAAAATGATCGCTTAGTGACACTGGTGACAGGGGGTGATCAAGGGGTTAAAACTTTATTAGGGGGGGTTAGGGGGGTATCCTAGACCTAAAGGGGGGTAATATTCACTGCCCTAACACAGTAACTGTCACAAACTGACACTATGCAGTAATCAGAAAAAAAAAAAAAAATACTGCTAATGTCAGTTTGTGATTGGGGGGGGATCGGGGGGGGATCGGGGGTGTAAAGTATGCCTGGCATGTTCTACTGTGTGTGTGTGTGTTTGTGTTGTGTGGACTTACATGTCTTCTCTCCTCGGCGCTGGACGGAAACTGCCAGACCGAGGAGAGATGACATCACATCCTCTGCCTGTGTGAAACTACACACAGGCAGAGGAGGATTCCCATTGGCTGGGAGCGATCGCGAGGGGGGGGCCACGATCGGATGGTCTCCCCCTCGCCTCCCGACGCTCCCAGTCAGATGCCGACCGCCGATGGCACCGGGGGGGGTCCGATCGGACCCCCCGCCCGCGGGAGGCAGATCACGTACAGGTACGTGATTCTGCCTGCCCGTGCCATTCTGCCGACGTATATATACGTTAGGCGGTCGGCAAGTGGTTAACTTTTATACCGTGTACAAACTAGCAGAATTTCCAACAGAAAGAGTCCAATGGGAGCTTTTCATCGTATAATTCAATTGTGTTATGCCCCATTGGACTTTTCCCGTTGAAAATTCCGACGGACTTGGATATAGAACTTGTTTTAAATTTTCCTCGCTCGTCTGTATGCTGTTCCGACGGACCAAAAACGACGCATGATCTGAAGTACAAGACGGAAGCTATTGGCTACTGGCTCTTAAACTTCCTTGTTCTAGTTCCGTCATACGTGGTATATGTCACATTGTTCTGGATGGTTGGAATTTGGTGTGATCGTGTGTATGCAGGACCACTTGAGCGGAACTCTGTCGGAAAAACCGACAGAGTTTATTCTGATGGAAAAAACGGTCATGTGTACGAGGCATTACAGGAGAGAATTTCCCTTCCTAGGGGTAGATTTCACCCAGTACGCCGTGAAAGATAGGTAACGTTCCTGTCCATGCCTGCTGGACCATGAGTCAGCGGTAATATGAACCTTACCGCTGACCACCCTGTCCAGCAAGGCCAAGATATTGCCTTCCACATGCCGGTAGAGAGCCGGAATCGCCTTCTGTGAAAAAAAGTGGCGTTTGGGAACCTGCTACTGAGGTACCGCACATTCTACAAATTCACGAAAGGGGGCAGAGTCTACCAGCTGAAAAGGCAGCTGGGATGGCTGGGACCGAATTTCTTTCGCTGGTTTAGCAACTGGGGTAGGGAAATTTGCCTGCTACAATCGGACGTTGGTGTAGCGATAGCAGATTGCCCGCAAGTACTTGGCACACCTAATTCTACACCTTCATTCCTCTCAGTGCAGGTTTCTGAGAGAACTGAAGGTATAGTGGGGTTGAAGGTCCCAGCTGATGAGGAGTAAGGAGAGGTCCGCCTTGTTCTTTGGTGTGAGTCTTTTAAGTACACTTGCCAACGGACTGCATGGGAGTTTGACATATGTCTGGTCAAGCATGTGGTGCCCAAGCGGCTGCTGTTTTGACCACCCTTGATACGCTTCAGACATATGTTGCAAACAGCAATGATGCGATCTGCTGCACACGTCTCAAAAAAGGCCCACACCAAAGAACTTTTGGAAAAATGCGCGGAGTCAGCAGCGCCCTGCATATGCGGAGCTCTGCAGTGTGATGCATTTGGTTGGCTGCCCTTAAGCTGGCCCCTGGAGAGCATCCTGCCTCATTGGAGATGTGCCTCCTCCTCTTCATCCTCCTCTCTCCTATCAGGCACCCACGTAGAGTCAGTGACCTCATCATCCCATCCCCAAACCTGGCAGTATGCTGCAGCTGGGGGAACATGACTGCCATTTTGTTGTCCTTCTTGGGCACCCCCTCTCTCTGGGCTCACGTTACTGCCTTCCTCAAGCTGGGTACCATCATCGGAGCCTTCAAAACACTGTGCATCCTCCTGCAGCATGTACCCAACACTGTGGTCAAACAGTTCTATTGCATCTAATTTGGGAGTACGGCCATCCTATTTTTGCTCATTCACTTCTAGTTGGCTGATAAAATCTATGACAGGTTGTAACACGTGGTATATGGATGCTGTACCAGTGCAGAATTTTGCTTTTGGAGCATACATCCTTGAATGAACATGGCCCTAAATATGAGTACCAATCGGTACAGTGTACAACTGTCACATATTTCAGCCGGTCAAAAATTTTAACCGGCTGCTGGCAGTGGGCTGGATGATGCACCTGTGCTTCCTGGATGCTTAAAACACTGGAAGTTGATGCTGACAGGCCAAGCCACACATGTGTTTCTAGCCTAAAGGGAAATCAAAATGGTTTTGGATGAGCTTCATTATTTATTTTTTAAGGGTATACGTTTTTCACAGCTGCAAACAAACACACACACACACCAAGAATTTGTGCATACTATGACCATTTATTTGTGCAGCCTTTGCCCATTTATTTTAGATGTAGGTTTGGTGAAAAGTGAAAAGGCAATTGTTGTCTTAACCCCAGTTGTATATCATGGACCATAAGAAAGTTCAGAGTATCACAAAGGGTACTCTTCACTTGCCTATACCTATTTATCTACAGAATCTATATTTTTCTATCTATTTACTTAAGCCTTTAAGGTACCATCCATAGGGTACCATTTAGAAATGTGTCCCTGCTCTAACTCATTCAGCTTTGTGTGTACATGTTCAGCATGACCTACTGAGCTCTGTAAACAATATTTTTTATAACAAAGGAAACCTTTTAAAAAGAACCAGAGAGCTTCACCTGCTGGCTAAAAAAATTGAAAAAGCATATTCATATGCAATATTTTATACTTACCTGACTAAACAAAAAAAGAACAACATTTTTATTTTTTAGAACTAATCTTTTAAAAAAAGAAAATAAATCACTTCATGCTCACCGTTCCCAAGGTGCCGCTCATGACAAGGAAGTTATTATAAATACTTTCGGTTATTGCCAAGAGTCTCCTGTCTTCATAATTAAACCGACTGCCAAAAACTATGGAGCAAATCACGTTTGAGACTGATCGAGCAAAGTATTTTGTGGGATTAACTGGAGTCCCTAGGAAACAAGTCATACACATCAGTGTTATTTACTGTCTTGACAAATCCATTAGTGTATGTAGGCCACACTCCCACCCCATAATAGACATGTGCACTGCCAAAAAATGTGTTAGTTTTCATTTCATTTGTTTCTCGGGTCATTCGTTATGATCGCAATTAGTAAATTCGTAAATTTGTACATTCGTAAATTCGTACATTCGCAAATTCGTAAATCCGTACATTCGTAAATTAGAAAATTCGTATATTCGTAAATTAGAAAATTTGGAAATTTGGAAATTCGAAAAATCCAGGTTTTGCCGCGTTTGCGTCTAGGAACATTTATTTAAGATAGCATCATAGGACCCTCCCAAAGCCCAAAAAACAGTATTATTTAACTATTGCAGCCATTCTGTGAGACCAGAGTGAGCAGTAGCAGCTGAGAGAGTAGCAGTGTACTTGTATCTACCTCAATTTCGGTGCTTTTATTATGCATCCCATAATGAGCATATATGAGGAAAAAATGCTAATTTTTTAAATATATTTAATTTTTTTTACAATTGATTAGTATATTTTTTGTTTATTTTTTATTATAAGCTGTATATGTAATTTCATTTTTTTTATTTATTTATTTTGTCTTTTTTATGCAAAATTTGATTGAATTTTTTTATATATATTTAAATTGCAATTGATTAGAATTTTTTGTTTAATTTTTTTTAAAAGCTGTATGTGTAATTTCATTTTTTTTTTATAAATTTATTTTGTCTTTTTTATTCAAATTTTAATTGCAATTTTTAAAATATTTTTAATTAACTCTAACCCTAACCAGAAACCCTAACCCTAACTTGTTCTTCAAGGGGAAAACCCTAACAATAACCCCCTAACTCTAATGGGAAACCCCAACCCTGACCAGAAATCCTAACCCCAACCCTAACCGGAAACCCTAACTTGTTCTTCAATGGGAAAACCCTAACTATAACCCCTAACCCTAATGGGAAACCCTAATCCTAACTTGTTCTTCAAGGGGAAAACCCTAACCATAACCCCTAACCCTAATGGGAAACCCTAACCCCTAAACAGAAACCCTAACCCTAATGGGAAACCATAACACTTACCATAATCCTAAACTTATACTTTGGCTAACAGCAATGCTAGTGGTGTATTGGATTGGATCATGCTCATTAGTGGTATATAAATGGTCTATGAAGCATAGCAAGCAATTACAAGTTTTTAAAAAAAATGTTTGTGTTTTTTCATCATTTGCTATCATTTTTAAGTTTTGCAATGTTAAAAAATAGGGCACCTGTAAAAACGCTTATAAGTGAAATTGTGGCGTTTTGCCACGTTTTGCGTCTGAAACGTCGGAAACTTCGGCTTCTGAATTCATTTTTTTGCCTTCAAAGAAAAGCCTATAAATGCAACTGCCTAAAAATGACATTAAATGAACCTGTGTACATGTACACATAAGATAACATTGGATGGATTCAGGGGTAGCTGAAAAAAGCAGCCAACTGCCTCTGAACATCAGTTTACCAGCCGCAGTGTACATGAGACCTTACTGTTTGTTGCAGCTAACCAGACCACAACCCAGCAATCTATTGCCTGTGCTCCACCTCTGAAGCCTATACACCTTAACACTGTCCAAACCTCCAACCACCCTCATGGCTTATACCTCCACTTTCTGTGAACCATAGCCCACCCACATCCTCTCCACCTCACTCTGGTGTCCGTTTATGAAGCAGTGATCAGCGGTGATTCCCAGGATCACCGCTGATCACAGTCCATAAACAGTTTATGAAACAGAGATAATCGGGGGGAGAAGTGTTTGAACATGTTCTCCCGCCGATGATCTCCGCACATGGAGAATTATCATTGAATGACATAGAAACGGCCAGTTTATGAAGCTGTGATCTCATCGCTTCACTGGTGATCTGAGTCAGAATTCACCCTCCCAGATTCACCAGCTCAGAGGTAGAGAATCGGGGAGTGAAGAGAGAATCTTGGAGGATCTGAGGGGGAAGGAGGAAGATTTTTAACTTCCTTATGCCTCGTTCAGACCCCCCCAACACTATATGACCATGTCCCCCTGTCATATTTATGTGTATATATATATATATAATGTGTGTATATATGCATGTATATATAATGTGTGTGTGTGTGTATACATATATATATATATATATATATATATATATATATATATATATAATGTAGGGGGACTCGTTATTTTATTGACATTAACCACGCCATCTGTCCGTGTATTGAGCGGTGATAATTTATCACTGCTTAATAAACTGACATCTCTGTATTTCTGTGAATTTCTGGTACTGTAATCTCATAAAGTCTCACGACATTCCAGTATCAGGGGGCGTTAGAAGCATATTTGAAGCGTTTGTAGATCACTTCACTCCTCCAAAGGTGAATCGATCTACTCCGCTTCATAAACAGGCACACAGAGGAGAAAGATCTGAAGAATGAAAGAATGAAGCAGTGAATATATTTCACTGCTTCATAAAAGGACACCTGTATGTTGTCCCCATCTACCCTGTGAAGAACTGGGACAGGCTAATTCTAAAAGGGTATGTGGCTGAAAAACAGAGATGTACATGGAATTATGATCATATTTGGAAAATACATTAACAGATTAATTGAAGCCTTTGGCTTTGGCTGTCCTCTTCCTTTGTAGTATATTTGATACAAAACATATAAAATAAAATCAGATTTTTAGAAGAGCTGTACCCTTTGTCATTTTAAACTCTTCCACGAGGAATTGAGCCTCCTCTTGTATTCGCTCTTCCACACTCCTCTTCCCCATTCCAAAGTTCTTCAGTGTGAGTAGAGCAAAGCGCCGAAGTGACTTCCATCTCTCCCCATTGGTAAAGCAAAGGTCTGTTAGAGTAAAAAAAAAAAAAAAAACGGGTGTATAATCACTAATGTTCATGGGGGCCAGTTCTTGTTAAAAGTCAGAAAAACACGCTCTTGTTAAATCTGTCTATTAAATTTTAATCCAATCACAGGTCCTGTAGTTATCCCACCTTGTGTGCCTTGAAAAGACTTTGCATTGGGGGAAAAACAGCCTCCCCAAACCCTGTTACCAAATGCCAGCCCACTCTTGCAGTCAAAGCTTAGACACTTCTGGTAGAGCTTGGTGCTAAGCCCAACACTAATACACTCTTCTTGGCTCATCACTTTAATGGGAAGCCTCTGTCATCAAAAGGAGACTACAGAATTTAGGAATGTGTGGGCATGCCACCAGAAAGTGCTAAAGGTTTGTCCGTCACAACAGCAGATTATTTGACCATAACAGTAGGGTTTGGGAGGCTTTTCTGGGTGTGTGCAAGCACCTCTAGATGTCCACAGCAGTTTTGTTTTGGTGATGTATTACAAGGGAGCTGACGTGCCAAGGACACATACATGCATAAAGAAAGTATTTTTAGCTACACAGTGTGCACTATATACTTTTTATTGTTTTTTTATGGTACCACAGTTGGAAATTAAGAGTGACAACGTGCGGTTGTTTAAAGTGGTTGAACATCGTGTCCTATTCATCTGTCTATTCACGCTTCCATCTGTGACCACTTTAAGTGGTGAATGCCTGTTTGACCCATCTGTTAACTCAGGGGTCCAGTGATTGAGGTGAGCGGTTTGGCTAGCTGGTGGAGGAATCACGGATTAAGATACACCATATGAATGTCTGTGAGCACCCTTATCACCGCCAAGGAGATCTTATCTGTCAACTTTCATATTCATTTTTCCTTTACCGAAGGGGACTTTCAATATTTTATGCTATGAGCAACTAGTTTGATTGTTTTTTAATGTATCACTAGTGCTGCACTGTTATTTACTTATCAAGGACACATACGTGTTTGTTAACATAGTGCTGATGTGATACTAGATTTAAAGACATTTACAAACTATATATTGTGCTGAGAAAGCTACATGTTGCCTAAGCAAATTTGAGGGGCCATGCAGGGGTGGCTACAAAATAACTTAAAGAGGAGTTCCACCCAAAAATGGAACTTCTGCTTTAAGTGCTGGTGACCCCCTGACATTTTTTTTTGGGGGGGGGAAGGGTACCCAGTTTTTACAGGCACCCAGCTCCCAGTTCCTCCCCTGGCGCTGCGGCGCCCGAAGGAAGTTCACCTCTCCCTCCTCCCCCCCATCTTCTGGGACACGTCACAGGTCCCAGAAGATTGCCTGGCCATTCGCAGCGCAGCTCGCATATGCGCCGTGCGGGCCCGGCTGTGAATCCACAGCTGGGCGCCCACAGTTAGCATGCAGGCACCACGGAGAGGAGGGGGAGAGGATCAGGGCTTCGTCCGCCCGCATCACTGGACCGCGGGACAGGCGAGTGTCTGAATAATAAAAGTCAGCAGCTATACTTTTTGTAGCTGCCTACTTTTAAATGGGTGGAACTCCACTTTAAACAGGTGCCTATGGCTTGGTGGGGCTAGGTTTCATCCAGAGATCAAAGAAACTCAAAGACTTTGCTAAATCTGGTAGAAATAATGTAGTGGGCTATAGAGCCAACCAACCACTTCTACATGGTGAAGCCTGATCAGATCTCCCCTACTGTCCCCAGCAGCACTCATCCAGTTCCCCTCCAAGAGCACCGTGGGCCTTTTAAAGTGGTTGTAAACCCTTACATATACCCAGTGAAGTGACTGGCCTCATATGATACACAGAGATGAAACAAATCATCTTATATAAGTTGTACCTGTCTATCTACAGTTGTGTCTCCCCTACATCCATTCAAAGTGTAGAATTTACACAGGATCTCTCAGCTCTAAAAAAGTAGAGGGCAGAGAGCTGAAATTACATCAGTGAGGGGAGTTCTGAAAGCTAATTGGAGGGAAGGTACGCGCCCTCCTCCACACAGCAAACAGGAACAGAGCTGAGGCTGTCAATCAGCTGGAAATCCCTCCCCGTCACCATTTTTCTCTTGGTGTCAGAAAAACTTGCCAGAAGTGACTCACGCTTATAGCAAAGGAACAAAGCAGTAGAGAAAAATAACACTTAGTGCTCTGGATTGAGACAAGTACACACTATAGAAGGATATGCTTTGATCATATTTCATGCCTGAGGTTTACAACTACTTTAAGGATGGAGAATGGGAGCATAGCAGTAAACTGCCTGTCTTAGAAAAGTCCCTTCTGTGTGTCCTGAATGCGGCACCCCAGTGAACAGAATTCTGTGCTTTACAAAAAAATATTGACAGAACTCTAAATCTCGCAGGGCATGTAATTGCATAAAAAATCTACTTTATTAATATTAAGGTGTTAATAAACCCACAACAGTAAAATCAGTCTGTATATGCAGTAAAGCATGCTTGTTATACTTACTGTGAAACCTAAGGGGTTAATCCTCTGCATTGTGTAAAAAGGCTGTTTGATCTTGTATGCACAGATCCTCCTCTTCTTGCATTGTCCCCATAACATATCCGGATGAGACAGAGTTACTGGAGTCAGGCTGCACCTGCTCAGATTGGTGTGTATTGCTAGAAACATTTTTCTTTTCTTGGGAGAGCATGTGATCAGCACAGGGCCAATCAGCACTGTCCAGACAGAGGGTCAGGGGTCCTGCATCCTGATAGAACAGCCAGTGCAGTATGAAAACATCTGCTACAAGCTTTAACCAGACACTAATAGAAGTCACAAGACTGCTATACACTGCTGATGAGAAATGGTTTTTAGCAGTTTATATTGACTAAAATTATTGCATTGCCATGTTCTGTGTACTGTGGGAGTTCAGATATTGTGAATGCCGGGTCCTGGGTTTAGTAACACTAATAAAAAAACTAAACAGTTTTGACCACTCATTTTATAGGTTTTTATTGTAGGTAATTATTAAAGCTAAACTTGGAGCAGAGCGGAAGCTCAACCGGCCTCCTCCCTGCCCACAACCTCCTAAGACAGGTCGCAGGTCCCAGGAGTCTATGGGACTATTGAGAAAGTGCAGCGCGTCTCATGCATGTGCAGTGGGGAGATGGCTGTGAAACACAGGCAAGCTAGAGGCGCTGGGGACCCAAAGAACAGCAAAGAACTGGCCTGGGTCAGGACAGCGCTGGATTCCTGGGCTGGTAATTGTCTTTTTACTAAAAGTCAGCAGCTACAGTATTTGTAAAGAAAAAAATAACAAAAATCCTTTTTAAATATCAGAAACAAACAATTTACACATAATAAAAATGTTCGCAAGGGTATTATTTACGACTTTTGCCTGAAAGCTGATGCATTCTCATCACTATTTTTTTTTAATAGACCCTTAAGTATCGCCACAGATGCTAGAAGTAATGCTTTTGGAGCCATTTTTTTAAGCTAAATGAATGAGCTATAAAGAATATAAATGTGCAACCTATTTGTGATTTTGGGTATTGTAGTGTTATGCTATTCTGTAAGATGCTTAAAGAGGAACTGCAGTCTGCTCACATAATTTGTAATAAAAACATCTTTGCCAATCTGAAGCTTCCCTCCAACCACTTTGCATATTATTATTTTTTTTTTTTTTTTTTACAAAATTGATTTTTATTGAAAGAAAAGTAAAACAATATAATAGTATAACAGTATCATTCATCATACAGTTGTACAAGAGGTGGGGAATAGACATAAATTCTTACAATTGAGACAAATGTAACAATGAATCGGCTATAACAGAGAATCTCTGGTTGATGCTTTATAATATATGTATGTTGGGGGGGTTTGGGCTAATCCATTATTACACTGAAGTGACTGTCGAGGGGTTGGTGTTGATTATGGTGACATAAAATATTTCTTCTAATTTTTCCCCTTATTTCTCTCCCACCCCTCCTTCCAAGTTGCTGTTATAATTTTTGGGGGAGGATCCCCACTCATTGGGTGAAGGTGTAGGGGTTTGTATGACAATTCAATCCACAAATAAAGTAGGGGTATTGGTCGGGAGCTCTGCTAGGAGATCCATACCGTACAAGGGGTTAAGGGTTGTATGTGGACATTGAGAAATAAATGAAAAAAGGAGAAGAAATAAAGGAGAGAAGGAAAGAAAAGGGGGGGAGGGGGGTGATCTAAGGGAAGTGAGGGGGGGGGAGAGGGAACTAGAAGGGGGGGAGGGGAGAGATCGAGGGAGATAGAGGGGTGTATGTCTCCTCGGTCTCCGCCATTTGTGGTGTAAATTCGGTTTGGTGTTGTTTTATGGTGAAGTAGGTCAGGTTTGTCCGATCTCTACTCTCGGAGAGTAGTACTGAGCTGATTTCGACGTGCGACCCCCCATACTCGTCCCTTGTTTAGGGGTGGGGGGTCTACGTCATCTGGGGAAGGAGAGGAGGTATATGAGTGGCGGGGCTGAGAGGATTGAATAGTGTAGATGACGGGTGGTGGGTGGTGGTCTCAGTTGGGCAGTTTCAGGTCGGGGGTTATTTCATCAGTGTTAGGTATCTGTCGGTTGACCGAAAGTGAGTCCAGCATGCCCACGTCTTGGAGAATCTAGCTGGAGAGTCTCGTGAGATGGAAATGAGTTCTTCCATTTCAGCTATTTTATTAATTTGTGTGAACCATTCTTGGATGGTCGGAGCATGAGACGTACCCCAGTGTCTAGGGATGCACATTTTCGCTGCATTCAGTAGGGGTAAGATCAGTGTCTTACGGTAGTATGGCGTAGACAAATCTGAGTGATGAAGCAAGCATTGGGTTGGGGAATGGTCTAAGTTATAGGTCGATATTGATTCCGTGAGTTCTCGGACTTGCGTCCAGAATGGTTGAATAGCTGGGCATGACCATAAAATATGTAACAGTGTGCCCGGTTCATCCCCACCTCTCCAGCATTTATTGGGGAGTGAAGGGTTAATTTTATTCAAGATGGCTGGGGTTCTGTACCATCGTGTCAGGGTCTTATAATTATTTTCCTGAATGGACACGTTTAGGGAGCCTTTATGGGCAATCGTGAATATGTGTTCCCATTGGTCTTCTTCTAGTTCTGCTTGTAATTCTCTTTCCCATGATTTGCAAGCTTTCCCTTCTTTGGGGGGGGTTCCAGTAAATAGTATAGCATATATACTGGAGATTAAATGTTGTTGGGGGTTGGATTGAGAGCATAAATGCTCAAATGGAGTAAATGGTCGTGATATAGAAGAGTCGTGATTGACTTCCCTATAGAAAATGTCTAATTTGAAAGTAGGTCCAAAATGTTAAAGGGTCGCTGGTGATGGCGGGTGTTAGTGTGAGGCGATCTAGAAAAGAGCCGTCGCGGAAAAACTGATGTGCTTGTATGTTGGGTAGTTGCCACTGTTGTGCTAGAAATTGTGCGGACATGCCCGGAGGGAAGGCAGGGTTCTGTCTTATAGGAGTTAAAGGACCCGGGGAGGAAGATATGTGTAATTGTCGGCAGGCATCCTTGAAACATCCCAGGGTCGGACTAATAAGAGGGTGATCTTTGAGAATGGAGGGAATATGCGTCGACGTCAGCCAGGGTGCGGATTTCAGCGGGAATGGGGACAGTGACCCCTCCAGTCTGACCCAATCTTTGTGTTGGGTATGTAATGACCAGTCCACTATACGGGTAAGGTGACAGGCCCAGTAATATTTTTTCAGATCTGGAAGACCAATGCCCCCCTTCGTCTTAGGTTGTGTTAAGAGATCGTAAGCGATTCTCGGATGTTTTTGTTTCCACAAAAATTCTGAACAAAGCCTTCTATAGGATAAGAAAAATGACGGGGGGAGTTTAATGGGGACAGCTTGTAGAATATATAGAATGCGGAGAAGAATGTTCATTTTAATAATGGCTGCACGTCCGAACCAGGAAAACTGGGGTTTGTTCCAATTTTTGAGATCAGCAGAGATCGTTTTGAGGATGGGAAGGTAGTTTTGTGCAAAGAGATCTGATAGGTTCGTTGTAAGGTGAATGCCAAGGTATTTAATTGCGTTGCGTCGCCACTGGAAGGGAAAGTTAGTTTCACACTGTGTAACCGTTTCTTTTGGGATGGTGACATTGAGGGTGTGTGATTTGGTGAAGTTTATTTTGAAATTAGAGATGCGCTGGAAGAGGTGGAAGTCTTTTAGTAAGTTCGGAATAGAGGTGTGGGGCTCGCTAAGGGAAAGCAGGATGTCGTCAGCAAAAGCTGCCAACTTATAAGTGTGGCCTAATATGGGTATTCCTTTAATATTTTCATTTCTCCTGAGGCAGTTCAGGAGCGGTTCAAGGGTCAATACAAAGAGGATAGGGGAAAGTGGGCAACCTTGCCTCGTTCCGTTGGTTATGGAGAAGGCGTTTGACAGATGTCCGTTAATCCGAACTCTGGCCATGGGTGTCGTGTATAAAGACATGATTGAGTTAAACATGCGATTTTGGAGGCCTAGGTGTCGCAACACTGCCCCCATGTAGTCCCATGCCAGTCTGTCAAACGCCTTCTCCGCATCCAATGATAGGAAGAAACCTTTATGTTTATTAGTTGTCATCCAATGATGGAGATTTATGGCTTTAATGGTGTTATCCCTTGCCTCTCGGCCTGGGATAAAACCAACTTGGTCTCCATCTATCAGTGATGGTAACAGAGGAAGCAAGCGATTGGCTAGGATTTTTGCAAAGAGTTTTATGTCAACATTTAGTAGGGAAATCGGCCTATAGTTGTTTACTAGGGTTGCGTCTTTTCCTTCCTTTGGTATAACTGTAATGTGGGCTTCAAGGAGTCTGTGGAAGGGAAGTGTGGAGGAGGACAGGGAGTTGAAGGCTTTGAGAAAGGGGCCAGTAAGTGTCTCTATGAAGGTTTTAAAATATACGGCTGTGAAGCCGTCTGGGCCAGGACTCTTTCCGGCTTTTAGTTGTTTGATTGCATTTTTAAGTTCTGCTTCCGAAATGGGGAGTTCTAATTGGCGTGCATCTTCTCTGTCAATCGGTTTCGGGCAATGTTCTTTTAGAAAACTTTTAATAAGGGATCGCCTATCCATGTTATTAGGTGAGCTGTCAGTTGGTGTGCCGAGATTGTATAGCGTAGAATAGTACGCTTGGAATTGGGAGGCTATGTCAGGGGTTGTGACTTTCGATCTACCTTGGGAGTCGTTGATCGTATGGATATTGGAACGGGCTTTGTTCTTCTGAATGGCTCGGGCCAGATATTTTCCGCTCTTATTTCCAAATTCATAAAACAATTTCTGTTGTAGGATGAATTTACGTTTTGTTTTTTGTGATAACTCTGTGAGTAGATGTTCTCTGGTTTGTATAAGTTCTTGATATGTCTGTTGGGCCTGAGTCTGTTTGTGAGCTAGCTCTAGGGTTTTGATCTTCTGGATCAGGTTTGAAATACTGGCTTGGTGGGCTTTTTTCCGTGACGTTTTAAGGGCAATAAGTTTACCCCTTAAGACGCATTTGTGGGCCTCCCATTGTGTTAGCGGAGATGTGTCTCCGTTGTCATTGTCGATAAAGAAGTTGAGTATGGCTTGTCTAATGTCTGCGATATCACCTTCTGAAGTCAAGAGGGTAGAATCTAGGCGCCAGATTTTAGAAACATTCTGGTGCTCAGGGAAGGTCAGTGTCATTGTAATGGGGTGGTGGTCAGATAGGATCATTGGTTCAATTGTCGCATGGGAAAGAAATGGAAGGTCTGGTTGGGAAAGGAAGAGATAATCAATTCTGGAATATCTGTCGTGAGGGGCGGAGAAGAAAGTATAGTCCTTGACATTTGGATGAAGAGTGCGCCAGGTGTCATGTAAAAGCAAGTCGTTCAATTGCAGTTTAATTTGGCGCAGAGTTCTGTATGGCAGCGATGTGGAGCCTGAAGAGGTGTCTAAAATTGGGTATAGGGCTACATTAAAGTCTCCCCCAAGCACGGTTAGACCAACGGAGAAGCCTGATAAAAGTTGAGAGATCCGTCTAAAGAAGCTAGATTGTGCAGAATTAGGGCTGTAAATATTAGCCAAGGTTACAGGCCGGCCCTGCATCTTGCCTTTTAAAAAGATGTATCTGCCATCCTTATCAATAAGTGAATCAGTGAGTTCCCAGGATAGGTTTTTGGAGATCAGGATTGAAACTCCCTTAGTCTTTGCCAGAGGGTTGGTAGAATGGTAGGAATGAGGGAACCAGCGATTTGTAAGCTTAGGAACCTTATCTGCACGGAAATGGGTTTCCTGAAGGAAAACTATGTTGGATTTTAGTTTGTGCATCATAGACAGAACTTGGCTGCGTTTTTCTGGGATATTGAGTCCTTTTACATTTAGGGATGTCACTTTTAGCGTGTCATGTTTGGTGGTAGGTGGTATGTGCGACATATTTTAAAAGGATGTGGTCTTTTGTCAGCTTAGTCTATACACTTCTTCGAGTGTGCTAGGGGTGATTCGTGGGGTTGTTGTTGGATCGGGGGGAGTAGTGGTAGTGAAGTGGAGGTGGCGGAGACCGAGGGGGCAGTGAAGAGGGGGGTAAGGGCGATAGAGGTGGGCTTGAAAAAACTGAATGTGATTAAGGGGTAAGGAGGGAGAATCTGAAGTGGAAAAGGGGTCTTTAAAGGGTAGGGGAAGGGGAGGGGAAAGGGAGAAGAGGAAGAGAAAGGGTGAGAAGGGAGAAAAGGAAAGAAGAGGAAAAAGAAAAGAAAGAAAAAAGAACTTGATAGATATGTAGGGTCTAGGTGTACCGGAGGTAAAGAAGGGTTCAGGGACCCTTCTTTTGGGGTAGTACGTTGTCCGGTATAGGTCAACGGGGAAGATAGGTTCCCGTTGTGTGGGGAGGTGAAAGGAGCTAACGGGTTGGAAATATAGTGTAATCCTCTGGTCCTCAGAGGGGTGTGGAAGGTCTAGATAAAAGAGTGAGCCTATAAGTTATAGTATTAGTCTTGGGGATTGTGGACTAAATGAGGGAGATCTTAAGTTTAAAGTAATGTCATCGCCCGAGACAGAATATCAAGTGAGGTCTCGTGAGGCAGGAGAATGAGTCCGCCTGATTAAGGGGAGTCGGCCTTAGCTATTGTGGGGATGTGGAGTGGACGTCTAGTTGTGAGTCATTCAGATGTTTAGAGAGATAGGTAAGGAGTCAACTGTACAATCAACCTTATAACAATAACCAAACTCTATATATTTAGTATGTATCTCTTGCGATAATTTTGCTCGCCTCTCTCTCAGAGTAGGCCTCCAGCCTGTGTGTCCGAGCCCCACACGGTATAAGAACAGGTAGCCCGCAAGTTCACCATAAAGGTAGGCCGGCCCGACCTACCCGTGTGTTTATTTGTCTGGATGCCATAACATAGAAACCGTTAACCAGGCGGGATATGGGGGTCTTTCACACATGCCGGAGGTCCATCCGGGTTCTTTAGCTTGGTTACCAAAAACAAACATTGTATGTTGAGTTAAACTATCACTAAAGAAAACAAGAATACAAAGAAATAAAATGACATATCATTACATGTTAAGTGCCTAGGTCTCAGGCCTGCCCCAAACGGGGTTGGCCATTTAGTTGGTGAGGTGTCTATCAAGGTTCCACATATACTTTAGGTCATTGTATAACGGGTATTCAAGTAATAACAGGAATAATAATGGTACCAATACCTTCTGGCTAGATTGTTAGCTTCCTATGGGTTGTAACTCAACTGAGGATAACATGATAACTTTCTATGGCAATATACATATCTGGTGAGCGATTCCACACATATTAATGCTTTTACTGGGGTCATTGGGGTGTGCAGATTGTGTCTTGTTTGCCATCTTAGTGGATGTTAGGGTTTAGATACCCGTTAACTAGTAGGGTAGTCGCTTAATCAGGTGAAAGGGGGGTCTGAGTATTTGGAAATCAGCTCTTAATATTAGGGGGATATCCATAGGGGTTGGATATGTGGAAATTGGGTGAAGTTAGTGGTGTGACTGAAGTTCTGTGTGGAATCGCCCCTCCATATAGAAACTAACATCATTAACAAACACGTGTGAGTCCCGGTCTGTTTTCAAAAGGGTGTCGGTTAGAATAAGGGGATTCTGACCCTGGGATGTGACTTGTGTCTGACACAGCGGGGAGTGATACTTGCTTAGGGAGGTTCAAAAAGGCCTACTTGAGGGTTAAGTAAGGGGGGTGATAGGATGGGGAGGTGGAGGTGAAATACAGAAAGGGATTATTATTATTTGGGGGGGCTATATTGCGATCCCAGACATTAGTTATCTTCGTGCATGTTAATGTTATACTTGCGTGACCAATGTTCCATTGCTTGAAGTCTGAGTTGAATTTGTTGTGAGATCAGACGGGCACGAGGGGGAGAGGTAACGGGGTGGGGGATGTTTTCATAGGTTAGGCCAGTCTGTGGAACTGAGAGATAAGCGTCCATCATGGACTAGGTGAGGGGGAGGCGAGGAATTGTGTTGGTCCTTTGGGACAAATCATCTTGCTTCTGGCTTGAAGAAGATCCATTTGCAGGCATTCGGATGGTCATATTTTGGATTGACGTCTGTCTTGCGTAGGCCTTTATAGTGTAGGGGGTGAAAGGATTTCAAGTGAGCGATAGGAGATAGTGGTGGGTTGCCCCGTTATTCGGCACCCCCGTGACGGGGTCGTCTGTGAGCAGGAGAAGCTGTGGGGCTGTTGTCTGTAGGATTCCTGGGTCCTGTGGACGAGTTGGTCCTGGGAGAGTTGGATCTGCGCCTTCGTACGTGGAACTCATCGCGGACTGGGATGGCATCCATGGAGCTGGACCTTCTGAGTTGGGGAGGTCTGAGAGAGCGGTACCAGTCAGGCAGTTCAATGCAAGGGATGTTCAGAATTTCACAGAATGTAGTGAGGTCTTCGGGCACTCTAAGGTTCGCTGTTCGTCCTTGTGTTGATGCTGAGAGGCAAAAAGGGAATTTCCAGCGGTATTGAATTCCGTTTGTGCGTAGTAGATCAAGGAGAGGGCGTAAGTCTCTTCTATTTTGTAGAGTGATAGGCGATAAATCTTGAAAGATTTTTATTTCTGAGCCTTGGCATGAGAGATTGCGACGATCTCTGGCCCTGCGAAGGATCTCCTCTTTCAGCTTAAAGTTAACCAGGCAGCATACCACATCTCTGGGAGGGTCGGTGTCTCTACCCCGGGGTCTGAGGGCCCTGTGTAAACGTTCACATTCAATGGGGGTCTCAGGGGGTCTGCCTAAGAGATCGTTGAATACCGCTATGGTTGCCTGGGTAAGTTGGGTATGATCGATCGATTCTGGCATGCCTCTTACCCGTAGGTTGTGTCGTCTGCCACGATTGTCCAGGTCTTCCATGTATCTGTATAGATCTCTGAGCTGGACGGAGTGTGCTTGTGATGAAGTCTGGAGCCTGTGGATGGCATTTTCACTGTGTGCTGTTGTTTCTTCAATGTTGTCCATGCGGACCGTCATGGATTGAATGTCTCTCCTCAGGTCAGAGATGACCGTTGCGAAGGTGGCTTTAATATCTTCTGCTACTGTTCTTAGGTCCCCTATGTTCAGGGGGTGCTCTGTCATCGTATGCTGTGAAGGCGTTTGCATCCGGTGTCTGCCAGAGGGGCTGAGGCTGGAGGAGCGCGCTGTGGCCGAGTAGGCCTGAGATGAAGCCGGGGCCTCGCGTGGCTGCGTCCGGAAGATTTCCGGGATGCTGCGACCCGCTTGTGAGTCGGGTCTCCGCGGAGATCGGGAACGGGGTGGGGATGAGTTCCCCTTAGATTTCCCCATGTTGTGGCTCTCGGATGGCTCTATTAAGCTGCTGTTAGACCCTCTGAGGACCGGAGCGCAGGAATCAGGCGTCCATTAGAGTCCGGCGCTAAACCACGCCCCCTGCATATTATTTTATATATACTGTGATTCTGTACTTGCCAAATATGCTGCAGAAATCTCCCTTCACTGAGTCTGGCTGCATCGATTTTAACTGTGGGCAGCTGAAGCTGCTGCCTGTTAACTTCCTGAATTTACACAGACACACACCTCCAACTCTGCAGCTCTCATTGGCCCTCTTATGACTCATCCCCCCTTCCTTCCTGGAAAATTCTCACGAGAGTAAAATCGAGAGCTGTGCATGACGTCATAAGCCTAGGCTTTTTACCAGACAAGAAACAGGAAGTGGGCTGTATAAGGTATTTACCGGCAGAAAAAAATGTTTTACTATCCAACGTTAAAACATGGGCATAAAATGTAATAGATGGAAAGATGAAAAAATGACTGAAGGTACGCTTTAATGTATTTGGTATTTATTACTCTGACACAATCTCGTCTTTTATGCTAAGTGGCAAATGGTAAATTTAGAGCATATGTTGTGTTTTTTGTACTAAAAAATCTAAATGACTCCAAAACAGTTTTACAACAAGCTGGCAGTATAGAAAGACTGATTGCTTAAACTGTAACTAATGTACAAAACCTTTGTATGTTTTCTGTTAATATATTTCTAATTCTAGAAAATAAAATGTTTGTTGATTTTGGATAGAATGGGGAAGTTAGAACATCTGTTAGTTTTTTTTTCTTTTTTTTAAAGCTGAACCCCAAGTATGATCTTTATTGCATACTTACATTGGTCCAGCTTGGCACAATATAACTTACCCCATCCAGGTTGCGGGCAGCTTCGGCGGCTTCCTCATGTGTCTCCTCCTCGGCGGCTTCCCCCCTGCTTCTGCTCCCGGCCAGCCAATAGTATCGCTTCTCCTCTCGGCCAATCAGGTCTTAAGACCCGCTTCCTGGTTGGCTGGGAGGAGAAGCAAGAAGACAATAGCGAATATTGCTATTGTCACACAAGTGGGTGGGCTCAGGGTGCAGTGCTCTGCGCCCCGAGCCCACCCTTTATGAAGCCAATTAGAGCCTCAGGCTCTAATCATGTGCTTAAAAAAAAAAAATTGAAATTCAGGTGTCCGGCAACCTGCATGTAGATTAGGGACCAGGCGCATGGATTAAGGGGACGGCACCCCTGTGCCCCTAATGGAGTGGCCCCCACTGGTTTTAAAGAGTCATTAAGCCATCATTAAAAACTATCAGTAGATGTTATATTACATGCTGTTCATATTCACTCAGTCACTAAGGGATTTGTTTTCTGTATTCTGCAAAAAACTGGTCGATCCTGCTGTTTTCTATCCCTCCCTCCTTTCTATGTCCCCACTACAGTTGGAAATTGTGCAGAGCAGTGTTGGCAGCTCTGCACATGTTCAGTTTTCAGTGAGTTTCTATGCTTTTCCTCCATATCAAAAATAAAATACTAAAAATGTGAAAAAATCTGCGCTAGGTTATAAAATTATAAGTGTAAAGCAGCCACTATAAAATATTATACAAATTTGTACAAAGTATGATTCAAAGGAGCAGCACTATACAAGAAGTTCATACTGTATATACATCAACAATTTACAAAAGTAAACAGAAATGACAAAGAAATTCATTAACAGCCACTTTTTGTTGTTGATGAATTTCCTAATTTTGTCATTTCTGTTTGCTTTTATAAATTGTTGATGTATATACAGTATGCACTTCTTGTATAGCGCTGCTCCTTTGATTTATAATTTCCTCCCTATCACATCTGAGCAGCCCATGTGACTATAGAGTCACACACGTGGGCGTATACACAGAGGTAAATGACAGCCCACTCCCTCCCTCCTCCTTGTAGGTTGCATGTAGAATGATGGAGGCTTCATCCCCCTCTTTTTCTAAGATACAGGAGGGGCGTAACACGGCCTGTGACAGCCAGAAGTCCACCCACACCATGTTATAGTCTAAAATTATAAAGATTTGATTTCAAATATATATTTGTATGACAATTTAAAAAACAGTTTATTGATATTCCAAAGGCTGTTTTTGTTTATTTTGAACATGTAACCAGCAGCAGAGGACTAGAAGCTCCTCCTACTTATGTTTCCCTAGAAACAAGCTGGGAAAGAGCTGGGTCATGTGACAACTGTATATCGATTATGAAAAGAGGTAGTTTGATTATTATTTTTTGTTTATAAATAATAATAATTTATTAAATAATTACTTGTACATTATCCTTGTACAGAAAGAGAAGGGATACTGCAAATTAAACAATGTGTGTTTTTATCAATTTAACAACATTTTTATTTCTTCCTTTGTAGTGATTGAGACAGGAAGTGAGAGAAATAACCCAAATAGTGACATAGATGCAAATAAATGCACCTTTTTAAGTACAGTGGTGACGTGTTAGAAGCTTTGGTAGGTTTTTATTGCTGTATGCAACCCCATTGGAAAGATTTCTCTTACTTCCTGAGGTCCTATCCTTTCTCTACTATACTCAAAACCAATATAAATGTTGGTTGTAGTTGGGATCCAACATGTCAGTGGCTAATTTAGGACAACTAAAGAATGCAACTTGGTCTCACCATGTTCACCTATGAAGTTCAAGAACACCGGGTAGTCTCCCCTTTCTCCAAATGCTTCACTTTTATCAATTAAGGCCTCCTTCACAGCATCATATCCACATAGGACAATTCCAGGTTTAGGCCCCAGGTACAGAGTGTAGACTGGTCCATACTTATCTTTCAGCTGCAGAAAAGTGAAATGAAATCTCATATACTTAGGTAAAAAAAAAGACAAAAAATGCATGCACACTGAGCGTAAAAAGATCATATCTCAAGAGGAGAGTTTAGAGGCAGAAAAAAAAAAAAACATCACAAGTGCGTTTTTGAGAGGCATTTTTGGACAGAAAAAACATTAAACGATCATAAACACTCCTAAAAGCTCCTAAAAGAGCATTCAGCATCTCAAGTGTACATTGATTATAACTAAATATTATTTACTTAAGGCAAATCTACTAAAGCAGAGGGGGAATGTTTTGAAAAAAAGCTTATAAAAGCAAATGCCAATAAACTCTCCTAAACTCTTATGCAATATGAGCCACTACAAGCAGTTCTGATGCCACTTTTTCTGCTAGATGTGCTGGCATTTTTTTCTACTCCTAGGGTGTATGGACCTTTAACCGGCAGTTGATCCAGAGAAAGACACAATGGGGTTGATTTACTAAAGGCAAGTAGACTGCTCACTTTTGCAAGTGCAGTTGCTCCAGAGCTTAGTAAATGGGGTAAAGCTTCACTTTACAAAGAATACCCAATCACACACAATATATATCAAAAAGTTGGCCAAACTCCAGCATAGGATGGTACTGCGGGAATTTTATTGATAGACCAGTGCCACGTCCTAAATAGCAGTATTTGAAACAAGAACAGGAACGAAAAATGGACTTTGTAGGCACCAATTATAAAAAATACATACATTTTTATTAGACAAATAGTACAAAAATAAACTTTAAAACATTGCAAAAAAAATGCAAACGACTAGCTAGGCCTCTCTAATATGAATTGTATACAGTGGATCCATGACCTATGCAGGGATGATATCCTACAATCATTTTTTTCAAATTATGCAAGAAAAAGCTCTACATGTTTCGCAATTTGAATGCTTCTTCAGGCGCTTATTAAATATTCTACAGGAGAGAGACAAATTTACAAGCAGTCAATAAAAATAAACAAAAAAGATTTATAATGTTCAAGATAGGAAGTCTCAGATTGTTTGCAGGGAGTGTCAAAAGGTAATCAAAACTGAGAACTCCCAAGGGTGAGCGTGCATGTGATGATGCAGGATATACGTGGGGGCGTGCCTGGTAGAAAGCATTTTGGCGACATAGGGCCAATTTCAGATGAACAGTGGGCACGGGCACTATCGGCAATACCTCAGGCCTCTTTATCTCCAACACAAAATTTAACACAATTATTCATCTTACACAGAGCACATTACACACCACAGAAATTATTCAAATGGAAACGCAGAGTACAGACCAATGTCCTAGATGTAAAGGGAGAGCAGCCAATCTAATACACTTGCTATGGAGATGCCCTAAACTCTATCGCTATTGGTCAGGGGTGGTATCTATGATCAATAAGGTATTTGAGAGTGGGATGCCTATGGAGCCTGGGGGATGCCTTCTAGGTATAGGTGATGAATCAAGAATTCCAGCGGAATACATTGTTTCAATAAATAGAAGTCTATTCCAGGCTCGTAAAGTCATAGCACTAAAATGGTTATCATCATATCCATCTACTGTAGCAGAATGGAAAATACAAGTAAGGGAAACTTTAATTAAGGAAAAATATATTTTCCTACATAGAGGCAGGGTAGAAAAATTCGAAAAAATATGGATAAGGTGGTTTGATACCTTGGAGGTAAGACGAGAGAGGAGAGGATCAATCTATGAGTAATGGGGGAGGGGGGAGTGGGAGCATGGGTGCCAGGGGTGCTTTTTTCCCTTTTCCCTCTTAATACGGGCTGGGGTCGTAGGTTTGTCCTTTTTTATTTTTGCTGTGTGTTTTTTGTTTTTTTTTTTCTTCCTGTTGTGTGTGTGTGTGTGTATATAAAATGAATAAAAAGATGATTTGATTAAAAAATAAAAATAAAATATAAAAGCTAAGAGCAACAATTAAAAAGTACTGTCCACCACCAGGTATAATGTAGGCAGTGATGATGTCCCCTAGGACGAAACGCGTCGGAACGATTTGCTGACACCACCAATACTGCCAGATCTCTATATTTCAAAGCGCTGTTTTTCTTCTGAAATGTGAGTGTTCTTACTTTTAATAAATGAGTTTTAAACCCTTTCTACAGTATCACGCTATGTACTCTCACATTTTTTCCATATATACTCTGGATGCCTGAGTGGATTTGTTCCCTTTGCCATACATAAACACTCGCAAGTACCTGGGTCACCTGGATTAACATTCACGTTACACAGATACCACCGTGGATCCCCACAGTTACAAGCTAGATTGGCTCAGTGGGTATACACCCATCTGAGTCCAATCTTTCCGGTAAGCCCCCAATTTAAGTGGTGGTGGATCTTCTATCAACACATTCACAAGTCTCTTCACTTTTTTGGTATTATATTATATATACCATATTCAAGGATTATTTTATTTTATTACAAGTGTACCACAAACACTTTGTATTACGGACTTCATGTGTTTTATTTAAAAGGTTCACTATACAATTTATACACTGGGTTATACCATTTATTGCAGGATATGAATATGGATATTGATTATGTTTATAGTTGTTAGCGCTGCACTTTTCTTTATAATGTAGGCAGTGAACCTACAATAGCATAAAGAAGTTAAAGGGTTAACTCCATGTAGAAAAACAGAGGGAGTATACAGGTAAGATCACTTACAGAGCATTCCGCCTACCTTGGAGGAAATAAATAATAGAGATCTGGGTGTGCGGACAATGCCACTGAAATATGAGCCTGACAAGTGGGACTGTAAACCACAGTCAGATAACGTTGCCTACAACATAAATATATATATAAGAGTAAAGGAACTGATTAGATGTAATCCCATATAAGTAATATAAAGATATTAGTATTCTATAATGTCACCTTGTAATCTTAGTAAATGAATGACAAGAAGATGGCTTTCTATAAAAGAGAGAGCAGGCTGCAATGTCTCAGCGAAGCTAACGGCTAAAGCAGGGTATAGTAAAGATAAATTTATATCCTGCATCATCACATACACGCTCACCCTTGGGAGTTCTCAATTTTGATTACCTTTTGACACTCCCTGCAAACAATCTGAGACTTCCTATCTTGAACATTATAAATCTTTTTTGTTTATTGTAATTGACTGCTTGTAATTTTGTCTCTCTCCTGTAAAATATTTAATAAGCTCCTGAAGAAGCATTCAAATTGCGAAACATGTAGAGCTTTTTCTTGCATAATTTGAAAAAATGATTGTAGGATTTCATCCCTGCATATGTCATGCATCTACTGTATACAATTCATATTAGAGAGGCCTAGCTAGTAGTTTGCATTTTGTTTGCAATGTTTTAAAGTTTATTTTTGTACTATTTGTCTAATAAAAATGTATGTATTTTTTATAATTGGTGCAAAGTCCATTTTTCGTTCCTGTTCTTGTTTCAAATACCAATCACACACAAGAAAAAAAATGCATTTTTGCTTGCACCTGATTGGATGACAGGAGTCAGCAAAGCTCTCCCTTATTTACTAAGCTCTGGAACAACTGCACTTGCAAAAGTGCAGTCTATTTGCCTTTAGTAAATCAACCCCAAAGTCCTTACAAAGTGTGGTCCAATTTGCTCCAACAGGAAACAGGATCCCCAGATCAACAATTGACAGTGTTATTTTTTATAAACATTGATAGCCAGTTATCCGCAATCTGCAGATTTAGTTAGAACCAACTCACCTTTCCATATGCAGGGTTATTCCTCTTTTCAATGGAAACAAAACAATTGAACAACTTGACAATGGATTGTTTAGGAATTTATACAAGGTGATCATATTCCCCCTAGTTCGCCTATTCTCAAGAGTGGATTGGATGACAGTTGGATTAAAAAGGATAGTCTGTCTATTTCCATCCAACCACTCATAGAGGATAGCGGGCTGTGTCTGTGCCTGCTCTGCACAAGCAGAGCAGACACGGACCTGTCATCCACCTGCTCAGTAGGGATAAGCGGACAGATTCCCCACTGATAAGCAGATCCGCTGGTGGAGTCCACCCTTCTGAAAGAGCTCTTACTGTTATCTAGGTCTGTTGGGTTTCTCTCTAAGCCTGACCATTGTTTACTTCTGTGGAGTGTAGTTAGAGTTGGAAGATACACTTTAGAGGGTTGTAAATATTTATTCTGCCTTGGCCAATCACAGAGAGGTTTTTTCCAGTGAGGAATGCTCAGGAAGAGAATAAATATCTAGAGAGACCTCCCAAAATGGCTCTTCCCTCTCAGACTTTGCCTGTAGAGGGTGTGTCTGTGAGGAATCCCAGTAATTCATCTTCCAGGCTTTGCTCGGGGAGGATATAGCCCCAGAGGAAGATTAATTTAGCCTCCAAGACCTACTGCCTGGGGAGGGTGTGAGAAGAGTGTCCTCGCTTTTGAGGCCTGCTGCCTGGGCAGGGTATATGTCCAGAGAGGCCTAGTTCATGCTTCTTAGTCTTGCTCCCAAGAGAAGCAAGCTGAAGCTAAAGGAAAGTTCCACTTAGTCAAATTGATGGTCTTCAAAGTCCATAAAAAGTCTGTAAGAGGGGCTGAAGATACTTGAAGGTAGCTCTCTGTCTGGTCTACCTATTCTACACTAGCCCATTGTAGAGGCCAAAGAGTTTAACCTTGGCCTGTGACGCACTGGTGATCCCTGCATTCTGTGTGTAATGCACTGGTGATCCCTGCATTCTCTATGTAATGCACTGGTGAGCTCTGCATTCTCTGTGTAACGCACTGGTGAGCCCTGCATTCTGTGTGTAACGCAATTGTGAGCCCTGCATTCTGTGTGTAATGCACTGGTGAGCCCTGCATTCTGTGTGTAATGCACTGGTGATTCCTGCATTCTGTGTGTAACGCACTGGTGAGCCCTGCATTCTCTGTGTAACGCACTGGTGAGCGCTGCATTCTCTGTGTAACGCACTGGTGAGCTGTGCATTCTGTGTAACACACTGGCGATCCCTGCATTTTGTGTGTAACACACTGGTGATCCCTGCATTCTGTGTGTAATGCACTGGTGAGCCCTGCATTCTGTGTGTAACGCACTGGTAAGCCCTGCATTCTTTGTGTAACGCACTGGTGAGCCCTGTATTCTGTGTGTAAGGGACTGGTGAGCCCTGCAATCTCTGTGTAACGCACTGGTGAGCTCTGCCTTCTGTGTGTAACGCACTGGTGAGATTTGCATACTGTGTGTAATGCACTGGTGAGCCCTGCATTTTGTGTGTAACGCACTGGCGAGCACCGCATTCTTTATGTAACACACTCCTAAATGCTGCACTCTATAAGTAGTGCACTCCTAACTCTGCACTCTATAAGTAGTGCACTCCTGAACTCTTTTTTCTCTATCTTATCTTCTTAACATGTGGGAGTCATATCCCAAAAAATTAGTAGTATCTTTTTTTTCAACCCATGGAAGAAATGTGAGAAATAACGTATACATCATATATCATTTGAGGAAAATATGCTTATAAAATAGTTTACCACTTGCCAAAAAAAAAAAAAAAAAACGTCCCCGGATTTCATTTAAAAAATCTGGTCACCTTAATCTTGCTTGCTCTAGAACAGGCATCACTAAATGGTGGACCGCGGGTCGAATCCGGACCCAGTAGCAGCCCTGTGCGGCCCGCAGCCTCGCCAAATAGTTGCCTGAGTGTTCTCTCCCCTCTGCCGGCTCACCTGCCCGCCACTGCCGCTAACATCCTTGATTACATGGGAGGCGTGGCAGGTCTCTCCTTTACCTCATCGCATCACTCCCCCTTCCTTCCCCTCCCCACACTGTCCTACCTTATTCACACAAGCCTGGAAGCGCTGCAGGTCCGGAAAAAGGGTGGGACTTTTCAAGTTACAAAGCAGATGATTGGTTGCTAGACAGCGGGGCGGTCCCAGCAACCAATCACCCACCTTTAACTTGAAAAGTCCCGCCTTTTGTCTGGACCTGCCATGCGTGCTTCTTGGCTTGTGTGACTAAGGTAGGGCAGTGTGGGGAGGGGAAGGAAGGGGGAATGCTGCGTTTATGAAAGGGACAGTCTGACTCTGTAATATTGAGGGAGGACTGTGATGGAGGGAGTCTGTAAATGGGGGGTCTGTAAATGGGGGGGGTCTGTGATGGGGGGTGTCTGTGATGAAGTGGGGTCTGTAATGGGGGGTCTGTAATGTGAAGGGTCTGTGATGGAGTGGGGTCTGTGGTGGAGTGGGGTCTGTAATGGGGGGGTCTGTAATGGAGTGGGGTCTGTGACGGAGTGGGGTCTGTAATGGAGCGGCCTGTAATGGGGGGTTTGCGATGGAGTGGGGTCTGTAATGGGGGAGTCTGTGATGGAGTGGGGTCTGTAATGGGGGGGGGGGGGTCTGTGATGAGTGTGGTCTGTAATGAGGGGGTCTGTGATGGAGTGGGGTCTTTGATGGAGTGGGGTCTTTGATGGAGTGGGGTCTGTAATGGAGTGGGTTCTGTAATGGGGGGGTCTGTGATGGAGTGGGGCCTGTAATGGGGGGGATCTGTGATGGAGTGGGGTCTGTAATGGGGGGTCTGTAATGGAGTGGGATCTGTAATGGGGGGGTCTGTGATGGAGTGGGGTCTGTGATGGAGTGGGGTCTGTGATGGAGTGGGGTCTGTAATGGGGGTAGGATCTGTGATGGAGTGGGGTCTGTAATGGGGGGGTCTGTAATGGGGGGGTCTGTAATGGAGTGGGGTCTGTGATGGAGTGGGGGGATCTGTGATAATGGGGTCTGTAATGGGGGGATCTCTGATAGAATGGGGTCTGTGCTGGAGGGGGGCCTGTGGTGGAGAGGATCTGTGATAGGGGGTCTGTGATGGGGGTGGAGAGGTCTGTAATTAGGGTGGGAGGGATCTGTGATGGAGGGGGTCTTTAAAGATACACACCGTGATGGGACGTCTGTAATGGGCTGGAGGCTCTCTGATGGGTCAGTCTCTGATGGGGGACTGTGATGTAAAAGGGAGAGATGTGCTGTGAAGGAGGGACTGAGGGCACTGATGTAAGGGCTTGTTCACACTTGTGCAGAGATCTATGTTTTTCTGCCATAGAAAAACACAGGTATCTACGAGGGCAATAGTAAACAATCCTGACGTGCACGAAAGGCTGTGATGTGAAGGATCTGAGTCATCACCAATATGACACTCGGACCTCCGCTGGAAGAAAATTTTACTGACCGGACCCCCGTGAATTTTAATTCAACACCCCTGCTCTAGAATCTGCAAGTTGGCATCATACCGTATTCTGTTATGAAGTCTATTACTGACCAGAACACCTGACCCATAGGTTAGGAACATGTCTTACTACAACTACCTTTTCCTTTAGTATTCACGTAGGGCACCTCCATCTTGAATTTTTACACACACACAAACATACACACACTGCATCTACCACTGTTAAGATGCTATCATCTCCACAACACCCCACATGCCAATGTGTGACAGTGGAAGACATGTGCATTCTGTTTCAGTCCAAATGTAAATTTTTGGGTATGGTTACCCATCAGCAGGTAACCCTGTCCCCTTGTGATGTCACCGACAGGGGGCATGCTGGGTTGATGATGTCCCGAGGGGGCAGGGTCACCAACTGCGTCATCGGGTGACTCCGAACCTTAGCTATTTAGGAAATGTCAGATGGCTGAGCAGGCAGTCGGCGGGAGCATTCAACAAGGCCGGAGGTTTTTTTTTCCTTTTTACGGGTCTGGCGGTGGGCATCATGATTGATGATGGATCTACATTGGGGGACATTTTTTTTTATTTTTTATTAAAGGAATTGTCAAAAACTTGTGTCTATTCACTTTTTCACTTTTTACACTTTTTTGGTGAATGGGTAGGCCATACTCATTCTGGCAGAATCAGATTCCGATAAGCCCCCTCCTGCAAACCCCAACAACCAAGGTTGTGGGAAAGAGGCCCTTGTCCCCATCAACCCTTGGGGACAAGGTGCTTTAGGGGAAGCTTGCTGACAGCTAAGTCATCGGTTGTTAAAGACACAACGGCCGACTTCCAAGCCTGCTTCTTAAAGAGTAGTTCCACTCAAAAATGGAACTTCCGCTTTAAGAGAAGGTGATCCCCTGACATGCCACATTTGGCATGTCATTTTTTTTGGGGGGGGGGGTACCCTCTTTTCAGAGGGTTCCAGCTCCCACTTCCTTCTGGTGCACCCTCAGTGCCAGAAGGAAGATCACATCTCCCCCCTCCCTCTAGGCAATCATCTGGGACACGTCACAGGTCCCAGATGATTGCGCGGCCAGTCATGGCGTGGCTCGCGCATGTGCAGTGGGTCCCTGGCTGTGAAGCCACAGCCGGGCACCCACAGTTACAATGCCAGTGCCGCAGAGAGGAGGGGGAGACGAGCGGGGCATCGTTCCCCCGCATCGCTGGACCCTGGGACAGGTAAGTGTCTGATTATTAAAAGTCAGCAGCTGCTGAATTTGTAGCTGTTGACTTTAATTTTTTTTTTTAAGCGGAACTCCGCTTTAACAACCTGCTATTCTTCACACAGAATTTGTATTGATCGATCATTTTTCGTTAGATAATTTATAAACGAAACAAAACTAAATTGATTCTGAAATGAATCAACTAAACTAAATTAGTAACATAACGAATCTATCTGGAAAGAAACAAAACAAATATTTTAATTCTACACGTCTATTCAGTGGGACAGAAGTAATATCTCTACAATAGGAGCACACACATTAATAGAAACAAGGGTTCTAACCCTTCCCCAATCTAACCATCTGACCAACTAAAAAAAAAGTTTTGCCTAGACCTGAGACCTGGGTTTTAATGGATGTGTGTGCAAACAAAATCTGCAGAATGTGAGCAATATACAAGAAAAAAGTCTCTCCAGGCTTGCTCACCTTCATAAGTGAGGCACCAATGTCTTTTGTGTTGATCTGCAGCAGATTTCCAATGAACGGTAAGGGCATGGGTCCTGGAGGAAGTGATGCCTTCTCCTTTAAAATCTTCAGGGAGCTCATTATAATACATAGCACACAGAAGATGATGGTGAGGACAAGTGTGCCATACCAATCCATATTGCTACCTGCCGTGTAAACAATTAAAAAGACCAAAAATGTAAAACAATCCCTAGCAAACAAGTGTAGGTCATCTAGATGTATGTTCAGGTGGTGTGGCCTATGTGATTGGTCTAAGGAGGTCATTGGGCCAATAACTGCTGCTCTCCCTACATTCTATACACAAACAACCCTTTCTTTTTTCCCTTTTGCTATCTGCTGAATAACCTCTAATGCCGCGTACACACGCTCGGAGTTTCCGACAACAAGTGTTCGACGGGAGCTTGTTGTCGGAAATTCCGACCGTGTGTAGGCTCCATCGGACATTTGCTGTCGGAATTTCCGACAACAAAAATTTGAGAGCTGGATCTCAAATTTTCCGACAACAAAATCCTTTGCCGGAAATTCCGATCATGTGTGCGCAATTCCGACGCACAAAATTCAACGCATGTTTGGAATCAAGCAGAGGAGCTGCACTGGCTGCTGAACTTGATTTTTCTCAGCTCGTCGTACGTGTTGTACGTCACCGCGTTCTTGATGTTCGGAATTTCCGACAACATTTGTGTGACCGTGTGTATGCAAGACAAGTTTGAGCCAACATCCGTCGGAAATAAATGCACGGTTTTGTTGTCGGAATGTCCAATCGTGTGTACGCGGCATAAGAGGTTTACCAGAGCAATGCCATTTATAGGCATTCCCTTCATAGGCTACACAAAAACTGGAGGCTTATTTTTTTTTTTTTGTAAAAGTGATATATTTTTTCTATAAAGAAAGCTTCAGATTTATTTACGGCATGAAAAATAATCCCCATATATAGTGGTATATTGTATATAATTAGCCATTTAACTGGAGTTCAACTGTAATCTTTGTAATTTCTATCAGTTCCTGGCTCCACTCTATGTGATTTACAGGTCACGCTCTCAATCACGGGATCTGGTTAATAATGTGTTTGCCAAGTTGGCATGGGGGTCAGGGTTACAGAGGCACTAAAGAGGGGAACTAAGTAGATATGCAAATACTTGGATTTTCCTGATATTACATAACAGTGGCTCTTGGCACTGTCCCTCACTTGGCACTGATAATTAGAGTGATGAATCATCTTATATACCATATGAGGAGGAGTCTTTATATTCCACCCTATTGTCATTAAACATTAGGTGTCAAGAATGTATTAAAAGTGAGATAACAGAATCCCATTTACTTTATAGAAATTAACTTTGAGTCTAGGTTCACATCTATGTGGTCGATGCGGTTTTCATGCACGTTTTGCGCTTTTAACCACTTAAGCCCCGGACCATTTTGCTGGCCAAAGACCAGAGCACTTTTTGCGATTCGGCACTGCGGCGCTTTAACTGACAATTGCACGGTTGTGCGACGTGGCTTCCAAACAAAATTGACGTCCTTTTTTTCCCACGAATAGAGCTTTCTTTTGGTGGTATTTGATCACTGCGGTTTTTATTTTTTGCGCTATAAACAAAAATAGAGCGACAATTTTGAAAAAAAAACGCATTATTTTTTTACTTTTTGCTATAATAAATATCCTCAAAAAATATATAAAAAAACTATTTTTTTCCTCAGTTTAGGCCGATACGTATACTTCTACATATTTCCCGACCACGACACTACCTGCCTGGAGTTTGCATGTTCTCCCTGTGTCTGCGTGGGTTTCCTCCGGGTACTCCGGTTTCCTCCCACACTCCAAAGACATGCTGGTAGGTTAATTGGATCCTGTCTAAATTGTCCCTAGTATAGGTATGAATGTGAGTTAGGGACCTTAGATTGTAAGCTCCTTGAGGGTATAGGGACTGATGTGAATGTATAATATATATATGTAAAGCGCTGCGTAAATTGACGGCGCTATATAAGTACCTGAAATAAATAAATAAAATACATATTCTTGGTAAAAAGAAATCGCAATAAGCGTTTATTGATTGGTTTGCGCAAAAGTTATAGCGTCCACAAAATAGGGGATAGTTTTATGGCATTTTTATTAATATTTTTTTTTTTTACTAGTAATGGCGGCGATCTGCGATTTTTATCGTGACTGCGACATTATGGCGGACACATCGGACAATTTTGACACATTTTTGGGACCATTGTCATTTTTACAGGGATCAGTGCTATAAAATTGCACTGATTACTGTAAAAATGACACTGGTAGTGAAGGGGTTAACCACTAGGGGGCAGGGAAGGGGTTAAGTGTGTCCTGGGGAGTGATTCTAACTGTTAGGGGGCATGGCTACGAATGGCACTTCACTGATCACCGCTCCCAATCACAAGGAGCTATGATCAATGACAGTGTCACTAGGCAGAACGAGGAGATGTTTGTTTACATTAGCATCTCGTCGTTCTTCAGCTCTGTGATAAGATCGCGGGTATCCCCGCGGTGATCGAGACCATGGGACCCGCGACCCGACTCACGGAGCTCCCGGCAGGGTCGTGCGCATGCCCACACGGCGGCAAATTCAAAGGGACGTACCTGTACGCCCATTTGCCCAGCCGTGCCATTATGAAGACGTATATGTACATGCAGCAGTCGGCAAGTGGTTAAACATGCAATTCCTTTGCATGAAGTTTTTATGCATTTTGTTTTTTTTTCCCCTTTAACCACTTCCCGCCCACCATATAGCAGAATGACGGCCGGAAAGTGGTTTAATTATCCTGACTGGACGTCACATGACGTCCAGCAGGATAAGCCACGAACGCACACCCACGATCAGCGCGGTGATCGTTGGTGTTGTGTGCAGGTCTGACACACCGCATCTCTGATCTCCATAAATAGCCTCTGAGGTAGGCTCTTTACCATGTGATCAGCTATATCCAATCACAGTGTAAATAGGAAGAGCTTTTCCTCCACTCTCCTCCACTGACAGACACAAGTAGAGGAGAGCCGATCGGCTGCTCTCCTGACAGGGGGGGTCTGCGCTGATAATCAGCGCATTGATTATCAGCGCAGACCCATCGAGGATGTCCACCCCTGCCCACCAGGGATGCCCACCCATGACCACCAGGTATGCCCACCCATGACCACCAGGGATGCCAATCAGTGCCCATTAGAGGTGCCAATCAGTGCCCATTATAGATGCCAATCAGTGCCCATCAGTAATGCCTGCCAGTGCCTCCTCATCAGTGCTCCCTATCAGTGCCATCTATCAGTGCCCATCAGTGCCACCTATCAGTGCCACCTGTGAGTGCCCATCAGTGCCACCTATAGGTGCCCATCAGTGTGGCCTTTCAGGGCCTATCAGTGTCGCCTATCAGTGCCACCTATGCGTGCCCATCAGTGCCGCCTATCAATGCCCATCAGTGCTGCATATCAGTGCCACCTAACAGTGCCCATCTTTGCCATCTATCAGTGCTCATCAGTGCTGCATATTAGTGCCTCATCATCAGTGCCACCTTATCAGTGCCTGTCAGTGCAGCCTCATCAGTGCCGATCAGTGAAGGGGAAAACATACTTATTTATAGAAAAACTTTTTTAAAAAAAATGTAAAAAGTCAGTCTTTTTTTATTTGTTTAGCAAAAAAAAAAAAACCCCAGTGGTGATCAAATACCACCAAAAGAAAGCTCTATTTGTGAGAACAAAATGATAAAAATTTTGTTTGAGTACAGTGTTGCATGACTGCGCAATTGACATTTAAAATGCAACAGCGCTGAAAGCTGAAAATTGGCCTGAGCAGGAAGGAGAGAAGTTCTCTGTATTGAAGTGGTTAATCACACTGTATATAGCTGGTTGCTAAGGAGTGGGCCGGGAAGCCGGCTGCCGCGTCCTTAACAACCGATGAGTGATCAGCTCGGGTCTGGTATGGATTTGAAGGGAAACCCCACACCAAAATAAAAAAAAAAAATGGCACAGGGTGGGGGAAATCTATACCAGACCCTTATCCTAGCATGCAGCCCGGCAGGTCAGGAAAAAAGAGGGGATGAGCGAATGCCCCCTCCCTCTTGAATCATACCAGGCCACATGCCCTCAAAATGGGGGGTGCTTTGGGGCAGGGGGGCCATGTTAATGGGGACAAGGGCCTCTTCCCCACAACCCTGTACTGTGGTTGTGAGGGTCTGTGGGCCCCCTTTAACAAGCCCCCAGATCCCCCCCCCCCATGTGAATGAGTATGGGGTACATAGTACCTCTACCCATTCACCAAAGAAGTGCAAAAGTGAATAAAGAAGGTACAAGAGTTTTTTGACAAGTCCTTTATTAAAATGTCTGCTCCTTAGCAACCAGCTATACACAGTGTGGTAAAGTAAAAAAAAAAAAAAAACACTTGCATTTTTGGTGTGACCCCATTGAAGTCTAATACACGCAAAATGCAATCTGCTGCGGGAAAAAAAATCCATGACCCTTTCCAAAAACGCACCGACTGAAAAATGCATAGATGTGAATGTGTACCATGGTAAACCATGTTAAATGGACTGTAGTGCGTTTCTGCAAACACTAACCATGCTTAAAAATGTAACCGCCCTAGTTCCCCAGTTAGTGTTAGGCTGGAAATCTATTTTAATGAACCGACTCGAACCTCAGCAGATTCATTCATCCTTAGCCAACTGTAGATCAAAAATATTTAGATGGAAAGCTCTTACCTGTGACAAAGTAAACGTCCTTAGATTGTATGAATCTTAGCTTATGACCCTCTGGTCTCCACAATGCTGTACTGTATATATAGAGTTCAGCAGCTCTCCTATTACATTTTTTAGGTAATTCTATTAATGCTTGACAGATCTGATAAACATTACAGGGCTTTTTTTCTCAGAAAAAAGGGGCAGGAACTCACCCTCCCAGCCCAAATCCCCGCCCACAACCACGGCCAAACCCCACCCCAAACCACGCCCAAACCCCACCCCCAGCCCACCTCCACCTTCCTTACAGGAGAGAAGTACAGTGGCATCAAATAACTGTAATAAGTGAGGCCTTAGAACTGTGTATCACACATGGTTCAGGAATGTATAACACACAAAGTACAGGACTCAGGACTTTATAACACAGAGGGCTCAGGAATGTGTATTGTGCAATTGTGAGCGGTGCATATCACACAGGGTGCAGAAAAAAAAAAACAGCAAACAGGATAGTACTTACATTCAATGTGAAGCGTCCCTTGTTCTCAGAAATATGGAGCATAAAGCCCTGTGTACAGAGTGCAGGGGTCAAGAATATGTAAGCCCAGCACACAGAGAACAGTGGTAAAGCTATGTAATATGCAGTCCAACATACAGAGTGCAGGGCTCAGGGGTATGTAATGCAAAACCCATTGTACAGCATTCAGGAGTACCATTCCGAGGTCTTTAATATGTAACATACAGCACAGCACACAGAGTATAGCGGTTCTGAGTATGTAATGTACAAGGTGTTAGAAAATTCACACCACTGGACCCTGCACGCTGTGCCATACATTACATACTCTTGGTTCATACATTACGTACACTGGAGCGGTGTGCTTGCAGGACAGGAAAAAAAAGTCCTGCAAGCCGTATCTTTTGGGCGGTGGGAGGAGCGGTGTATTCACCGTTCCTCCACCGCCCCTGTCCATTGAAATAAATGGGCACCGCTTTCAAAGCACCTTAAAAGCGTTTTGAAAGCAGTGCTAAGCGGTCGCTTTTAACCCCTTTTTAACCCCTTCTTGGGGGTTAAAATCGCCCCGCTAGTGGCGCCAAAGCGCTACTATAACAGCGGTAAAGCGCCGCTAGTTTTAGCGCTTTACCACTAATGCCCGCACCGCCCCAGTGTGAAAGGGGTCTTACTGTTCCCCAGCAAATTTCCCTGGTCTTCCCCCTCAAGTATCCCTCCAAAAGTAACCATCAAATCCTCACTTCTGCTTATCTCTTTACTTACCTCTGTGTTCCCCATCCACACCTAACCTCTGCAACCCTCATCCACAGCTCACCTCTTCTTTCCCTGTTCACAGTTCCACTCTGCACCCCTATCCACAACTCACCTCCCCCCCATCACATGTCTCACCCCTCTAACTACAGCTTACACCCCCAGTCCACCATCATACGTCTCACCTCTGCACCACTATAACTACAACTTACACCCCCAGTCCACCATCATACGTCTCACCTCTGCACCACTATAACTACAACTTACACCCCCAGTCCACAACTCACCTCTGCACCCCCATCCATATTATCTCTGCTCCCCTTCTGGACCCCCATCTAAAGCTCGCCCCAATTCACAGCTCTCACCTTTACCACCCACCTCTGCACCCCCAGCTTTCCCTACAGCTCTCACCTCTACACAACCTCCCTCACCCTCCACAGCTCTCATTTTACACAACCTGCCTTCTGTCCTCTGCAGCTCTTACCGCTATGCAAAGCTCCCTTCCCAGTTCTCCTCTCTGGACAAATTTCCACCCCCCCTCATCACTGCACAATCACCCCCCCCCCTTCCCTTCTTTCACAGTTATTCTCTCACTGTGAACTCAGTCTCTGGAGGGCTCTCTCCCCCCGTTTTTCATTCAGAACTCCCTCACCTCTTCTCTTCCACTGCTGATCCGGTGCTCCAGTCCATGTGTTATGCGTGGGCTTTTCAGACGATTGAGAACTGTAACTGGGGCAGAGTTCCATCGCTCCTCTGCTCCAATGTGAGAAGAGGTGGGGATGGAAGCTGCTGCTTGAATCAACACAGGCTGTATGTTGCCGTGCTGGGACCCAAAGATCTCAAAAGGTAGCAGCCCTGAGTGTGCAGCGCTAGTGTGAGATACATGACAGGTCAGAGCAGAGAGGGCTGCCTGTCATAGGTGCCGGAACTGCGTTTTGCCGAGTTCCGGCAGAAAAAAGCCCTGGATGTCATCCAGCTTTTTGTTTCCGGCAATGCGTTACTAGCTTGTTCTACTTGCGTCCATGCACCAAGCCGTTTCTTTCCTGCAATCAATACACTCTGCAATGCCTGGCAATGCTTCCCTGATGAACTCTGCAATGGTATACAAACAGGGCTGGTGCAAGGATTTTTGACACCCAAGGCGAAACCTCATTTTGCCTCCCCCTTGGCCCCATCCCTGACTCCACCCGCTTTGCCCTGCCCATGTATACCCCACCTTTGTAATGAAGCCCCAATCAAATGCAGCCTCACCAGAGCCCATCAACACAGCCTACCAGCGCCCATCAACGTAGCCTCACCAGTGCCCATCAATGCAGCCTACCAGTGCCCATTAATGCAGCCTCACCAGCGCCCATCAATGCAGCCTACCAGCACCCATCAATGCAGCCTACCAGCACCCATCAATGGAGCCTCACCAGCGCCCATCAATGCAGCCTCACCAGTGCTCATCAATGGAGCCTCACCAGCACCCATCAATGCAGCCTCACCAATGCCCATCAATGCAGCCTCACCTATTGCCCATCAATGCATCCTCACCTATTTCCCATCAAATGCAGCCTCACCAGCGCCCATCAAATGCAGCCTCACCAGCGCCCATCAAATGCAGCCTTACCAGCACCCGACCCCTCGGTACATGGACAGATAAGTCTTTAAACACCAAATACATTTACATGCAAATCTTGCGATGATGCAATCTCAGACAGTGACAGTATTCAGCATCTCAGTGATGCTGAGACTTAGTTGCTTGCTGCAGAGAGAGGAGAGTAGGAACACCAGTGGCCGGGTGCCCTAGGCAGCAGTGCGCCCTAGGTGGCTGCCTAGTTTGCGTAGTGGTAGCACCGGCCCTGTATAAAAAAGCCTCCAGGCTTTACTCTCCTTAACACGGCAGCTTCATGACAAACTCTGCAGATGCCTCATTGATGTGCCTTTCTCCGTTTTTTATCCAATTGAGTGCTTATTGTTGCTTTTTTACCCATTTGTTTTAATAAAAATATACACTTAAAAGGCTGTGCTCCTGTGTCCCATTATTCTATATCAGTAAAAAAGCACAGAGGATCCATCTGAAATAGGGGTTCTGCAGTCATTAATAAGAGTGTCTGTCCCACTTAGTGGACTATTTTATTGAAAGAGAAAATTACAGGGGAAAGATTCCCACTGAAAAGAGACACAGGCGGACCATGCTGCTTAATAAGGGATGAATTTTATTAGAAAAATATGTTTAATACAAAAAGAGCCAAGACCAGGTACACACCACCAACACCAAGATCATATTAAAAATAGACAACGTTGTCTGTTTAAGAGCAGCTGCATCACGCTTCAACCATGCATGCACACACCTATAGCAAGGCTATTGTTGGAGTAAATAGTGTTTTATTGATCATACTGATGGTTTCAGTGACATGCACCATACATAGCAAAGTCCGTTCTGTCACTATATTTGATTAGAAACCCTTTTAACAAAAAAAACCTGCTAAACGGTGGTTGATTGGGACAAGTTGCTCGTCCCACAGAGACAGCCTTAATTAAGATTATAGAGATGATTATAATCCACAGTTAGTATCCAATTCGAAGGCATAGATATACAGTTTCTCAGAATGGAATTGCATGTATTCACAGGATCTAGCTGTTGGAAAAACAACAGCTCAATGATGCTATTATGAAGCTGGCTAATACTGTCTGAAAAATAACAAACAGCAGGAGGCAAAGTAAAAGAAGGCAGCTAAAAGGCCTATGGTTCGCTCACCATTAATGGAGCGATATAATCACAGTTCTGTACCATCTTTCTCTGGTCCGGGGGGCTGTATGTGCCATCCTGTATGCTCTGTTTGTTAAGCAGGGTCCGTGGGGCTCCAGTGAGCCGTTTACTGTCAGCACTATGTAAGTGTCAGGTCCTCTGGGCCCCCAGACTGGAGGACAGGATGGGGGGCGAACGAGCACCCCCCCTCCTGAACCATACCAGGCCACATGCCCTCTACATGGGGAGGGTGCTTTGGGGTCCCCTCAAAAGCACATTGTCCCCATGTTGATGGGGACAAGGGCCTCATCCCAACAACTCTGGCTATTGGTTGTCGGGTCTGAGGGGAGGCTTGTCGGAATCTGGAAGCCCCCTTTAATAAGGGGGCCCCCAGATCCTGCCCCCCTATGTGAATGGGTATTGAGTACATTGTAACCCTACCCATTCACCAAAAAAAAGTCTCAAAAAGTAAAAACCACAAAAGACAGTTTTTGACAAACCTTTATTAAAAAATAAATAAATCAATTTTAAAAAAGTGTCCCGCGATGTACATCCATCATCAATCACGCCGCCCGATGGACCCAAAAAATAGAAGACAAAACCCAAAAATACTCTGCCTCCATGGGAGGGCTCCCGCCGACTGCTGACTTTTCGTTGTGACAGCTGTTATATAGGCAAGGGTGGGGCCACCCGCTGACGTAACCTGATGACCCCGCCCCCTCTGACGTCATATGACGTCAGAAGGGGCAGGGTCACTTGGTTACGTCACCGGTTGACCCCCCCCTTGCCTATATAATAGCTGCCATTGGGCGGCGTGATTGAAGATGGATGGACATCGCGGGAAACTTTTTTCTTTTTTAATAAAGGAATTGTCAAAAACTGTCTTTTGTGGTTCTTACTTTTTAAAACTTTTTTTGGTGAATGGGGGGGCGGGATCTGGAAAGGCATTACACAATTTTTTTTTCAAGGCGTCCTGAAGATGTTTCATCCTCTGCTCCCTCTGCGAAGACAGGATGAGCTCTGCAACTTTACCCTTGTAACGTGGATCAAGAAGGGTTGCCAAACAGTAATGAACCCTCTCCTTGATACTACGAATCCTCTGGACCTTTCGCCGGCTGTTCAGAATCAGGGAGCCCACGCAGCGTATGTTTGAAGAGGCATGAGATTCTGAGTCCTCTGGGTCACTAAGGATGACATTGTCAGGAACCACCTCCTCCCATCCATGTACAGCTCCTTGGGTTTCTGGGAACTGAAAACCATCCCTTGAAGACTGCTGTATGCTATCCTTCATGTCTATGCTGACACAATCCTCCTCCTCCTCTTCTTCCTCCTGTGTGTTTGGCGGCTCCACAGGAATGGTATCTGCATAAAGGGGGCCTTGAGAGGAAAGGAAGTCCTCCTCTTCCTCCTGCTGTTCTGCCTCAAGTGCCCTGTCCATGATGCCACGAAGCGTGTGCTCCAGCAGAAAGACTAGAGGGACAGTGTCACTGATGCATGCATTATCTCTGCTCCCCATCCTTGTGGCCTCCTCAAATGGTGACAGGACAGTGCATGCATCCTTTATCAGTACCCACTGGTGTGGCGAAAAGAAGCCAAGCTTCGCTGAGCCTGTCCTTGTGTCATACTCACATAGGTACTCATTGATTGCCCCTGCTGCAGCATTGCCAATATTGAGATCCACCTGGTGGGCATGTCACAAATGAGGTGGTTGGTAGGCAGGGTGAATTCCCGTTAAATGTCAGCCAGCCGAGCACTGGCATTGTATGACCATCGGAAATGGCCACAGACTTTTCTGGCCTGCTTCAGAAGATCTTGTAAGCCTGGGTACCTACTTAGAGAGCACTGCTGGTTCAGAGGACAATTCAGCAGAAGAGGCCATAGAGAAGAAGAAAAGGAGGGGGTGGAGCAGACAGATGTGTCAGAGAATCACCACAAGCTTTTTGGACAAGCTCCAGCACTGAACCCTGTCCTGCATCCTTCCCCGCTGCCAGCAGAGTTACCCAGTGCGCCGTGAAGGAAATGTAATGTTACTGACCATGCCTGCTGGACCATGAGTCAGCAGTAATGTGAACCTTGCTGTTAAACGCCCTGTCCAAAAAGGCCAAAACATTGCCTTCCACATGGCGGTACAGAGCTGGAATGGCCTAACGTGAAAATACATTTATTTTTAGAACCTGCCACAGTGGTATGGCACATTCCGCAAATTCACGAAAGGGGGCAGAGTCTACCAGATAAAAAGGCAGCACTTTTAGTGCTAGGAATTTGGCCACACTAGCATTTAGACGCTGAGCATGTGGATGGCTAGGACAGTATGGTTCAGCAACTGGGGTAGCGAAATTTGCCTGCTGAAATCAACAGGTGGTGTACTGCTAGCAGATTGCCACCCATTGACACCCATTGCTATACCATCATTCTTCTCAGTGCAGGTTTTTTAGAAGCTTTGAGGTATACTAGGGGTAGAGATCCCAGATAAGCAAGGAGAAGTCTGCATTGTTTTATGATGTGGGTCTTTCAGGTGCTGTTGCCAACAGACTGCATGACAGGTCATCATATGTCATGTCAAGCATGTGGTGCCCAAGCGGCTGATGTTCTGGCCACGCTTGATCCGCTTCAGAGATTGCAAACAGCAACACTGCGATCTCCTGCACATGTGTTGAAAAAAGCCCACACCAATCAGGTGTTAATTCTTGTAGTGTAATTAAGGCTCAACTACAGGAATGTGTCAGAGCAGAGCATCTCATAATGGGCCGACTCACATACCCCACTCATAGCTCATGTCTTTGAATACCTCCCCTTATAAAGAGAACTCAAAACTGTGAGAATCTTCATCACTGTTGTCCAAGACCTATCACAGCAAATGTAAAACTCTATCAACATGTGACCCCCCCCAAGATTAGGTTCAGGGGCCACAGGCTTTAACAGGAAAAGTACTCACAGAACTCGAAAGGACATTTTTAAAAAGGCTCCGTAGCAGAAAGCAAAGCATAACCGATGACAGATTTTAGTCCTCTGTCATGGTTGAGTCCAGACTTTAGGTTTTCTGAACTGACCTTTGACTATGATTCCTCATTGTGGGAGAGGCGAGTGGCATCATGGAGGTGCTGAGGGAGGGGTTGGAGCCAGCAAGTCAGGGAATTCTAATGCCTCAGTGTGTAGAAAATAAAAAAAAGTTGGGAGTTGATCAGAGGACTGCAGGATGAATTGGCGCCTATCCTTTCTGACCTGTAGATGAAAGGGGTGACACTATCAGTACCAATGGTAATTGTAATTGTCTTCACATAAACAGCGTTTGGCCTGATAGGTCAGGGAATTTTTGCCCCATCAAATTCCAAATACTTCGCTTCCCCCACTTTTTGCATGATCTCTTCTTTTAGCACAAAAAAGTTGATGCGGCATAAAACATCCATAGAGTAGCTGCTATTGCCTGGATCTCTAGAACCGAAGACTATGTGGACTCTGTCCAATTTGATATCAGTGGAACAATCTCTGTCCAATAAGAGATTCAGTGATGTGTGTGTCATCATTTTCAGGTACGAACCCTTAGTAGCTTCTAGGATACTTTGAATTCTAACGTTATTCCGTCTGCTATGGTTTTTGCTACTGGGAATTGCAGAGGACATCCAAGCCATGGACAATGCCATAATTGAATCTCACCTCATAGAGGTATGTCTGGGCCACTACATTATTGCAGTTATGATTAGGGACAGGACGTTGTTAATATTGAACTGTATGCTGCATCATGTTCAGTAAAGTTATGTCAACTGTTATGAGCCTTTTTACCTCAGAGGAATCTGTGAAATAATTTTCAGATCTCAGATAACCCCTGTGAGAACCAGTTCATTGGTTGTCAGCGGTAAGAATGCCCCTTTACAGTGGAGGTGGTGGTGCTTAGAATGTCCACCTTACAGGCACTTTAGAAGGTCGTTGGTGTAATACCAAATGGCATTGGCTACCAAACTATGCAGGGACTATCAGATAGGAGTTTAATTAGCCACTGCTCAAGGAACCCCAAGCAAACTCTGGAGGAACCCTTGGTGTTCTACAAAACTCTGGTTGAGAATGGCTAATTTATTGACAGCTTAGAAAATTGTATATTGAATGGGAATGTTATTTTGTTATTTCAGCAAAAAAATTCCATGCTGAGGCTTGGTTCACACCATTGCGAATTGGATGCGGGTTCCCTGCATGCAATTTTTACTAGCGGGAGATTTTGACTGGCTCTCTATGGTGCCAGTTCACATATCTCTGCAGCAGGTCTGGTGCGTTTTGCACAAAAATGCTATGTGTCTTTTGGTCCGTTTCAGGTCCGAATGCAGCCCAAAATTCGGGCTGAAATCAGACCTGAAACGGTGAACAAGGACGCACCGGACCCCTGCTGTGGGCCGGATGCGGCAATGGTGTGAACCCAGCCTGAAAGTTGGCTGAATGGAAATACATTTTGTCCCAAAAAGCAAACAATGGGAACTCTGTGAAACGTTCCTCTATTAACTGATTTGAACATTGCTGGATTGCCACGATACTGCCAAAAAAAGAACATTACCACTACTGTAAAGGCCATGTTACAGTCCTGAGTGTTCATGTTACCCACATACAATGTGAAGGTGGATGTGGGGGGGGGGGGGGGCAGATCAATAATTTTTGTTTGAGGAAAACACATACAGTGCCTTGAAAAAGTATTCATACCTCTTGAAATTTTCCACATTTTGACATGTTACAACCACAAACATAAATGTTTTTAACTGGGTTTTTATGTGCTAGACCAACACAAAGTGGCACATAATTGTGAAGTGGAAAGAAAATGATACATTTTTTTTTTTGCAAATAAATCTTTAAAAAGTGTGGCGTTTTTCTGTTAAAAAAAAAAAAAAGTGTGGCATGCATTTGTATTCAGCCCCCTTTACTCTGACACCCCTAACTAAAATCTAGTGGAACCAATTGCCTTCAGAAGTCACCTAATTAGTAAATAGAATCCACCCATGGGCGTAGCATAAGGGGTTGCAGGGGTCACAATTGCAACCCCACACCTAGCTCTAGGGGGCCCCTGCAGCCTCCCTGTCATATTATCATATCCTCCACAAAATTCAGCTCCGATCTGCCCTAGGGCCCCACAGCCATGCTCCAGTACTTTGCCTTTCACAGTCCACACCCGTCTGTTCCCATTGTCTGGGAAGGTGCTGTGAGCCATTTTCTGAATGGAGAGGAGCAGGAGGTGAGAACAGCCCAGGATAGGGAAGTGTCTGTGCTGTGTGCTGGCAACATGGAATGGTAACAGAGCTCAGCGAGGCAAGAGGAGAGTGCCGTCCTGTAGCCATGATGGGACCAATGTCACTGGTGAGGTATGACACTGCTCAGTGTCTCCTAGTCACCAGCTGGGATTCTCTGTACCCACCCGGAGATGTCTACTTAGCCCACTTCCCTGACAACAGGGGAAAAGAGACACACCTCCGGGAGGTGACCTTCCCAACACCTGCCAACACTGACAGAGAAAACTTCAGAAAATGCTAAAACAAATCCCTTAACCCCTCCACGGTGGGGCCCTGAAGGGATGCAGGCTCCAGATTTTGTGTCACATGGCTTTGCCCTCCCAGATCTAAGTTGCCCCCCCAAAGCCCCCTGACCACCCCTCCACCCTGCATACTATGCCTGGCTGCTGAGCTCCTTTCCCATTACAGCACTCTATAATGTTTCTCCACCGCAGGGCTGAAATCACATTCCTTTACAACACAGCCAGGTAGCCATGATCTGCACAGGGTGTATCTGCCTACTGCAACTACACTGCTGTTCCGACCAGAGAATTTCATGGGTCAGAAGGGAAACATAAAAGCCAGATACACCCTGTTAAGACTGACAGACTGTGTGTAAAGGAATGTGATTTTAGCCCTGTGTAGTGTGTGGGGGGGGGGGGAGCTGTATACAGTGCTGGGATGGGAAAGGAGCTCTGCCAAGTGACCTGCCAGGGGTCCCTGTCCTCTGATTCTCCAGCGGTAATCCCTGTCCTCTGATTCTCCAGCGGTAATTCCTGTCCTCTGATTCTTCAGTGGTAATCCCTGTCCTCTGATGTAAAGAGGAACTCTGGGAACTCAAAACTCTTAAGCCACTATCTTGGCGTGCGGTGGATGTATCTGCACGCACGTTGGAATTAGTGGGGGGGGGGGGGGGGGCAGGTCTCTGAATCCACCTGTGTGTAATTTAATCTCAGTATAAATACAGCTGTTCTGTGAAGTCCTCCGAGGTTGGTTAGAGAACCTTGGTGAGTAAACAGCATCATGAAGGCCAAGGAACACACCAGACAGGTCAGGGATAAAATTGTGGAGAAGTTTAAAGCAGGGTGAGGTTTTAAAAAATATCCCAAGCGTTGAACATCTCACGGAACACTGTTCATTTCATCATCCAAAAATAGAAAGAGTATGGCACAAGTGCAAACCTACCAAGACATGGCTGTCCACCTAAACTGACAGGCTGGCAAGGGGAGCATTCATCAGAGAAGCAGCCAAGAGGCCCATGGGGGAGCTGCAGAGATCCACAGCTCAGGTGGAAAATTCTGTCCACAGGACAACTCTAATGCCCCGTACACACGGTCGGATTTTCCGATGGAAAATGTCAGATCGGAGCGTGTTGTTGGAAATTCCGACCGTGTGTGGGCTCCATCGGACATTTTCCCTCGAATTTTCCGACACACAAAGTTGGAGAGCAGGAGATAAAATTTTCCGACAACAAAATCCGATCGCGTCGATTCCGACCGTGTGTGGCCTGTTCCGACGCACAAAGTGCCACGCATGCTCAGAAGAAATTCCGACACGGAACAGCTCGTTCTGGTAAACTTAGCGTTCGCAATGGATACAGCACTTTCGTCACGCTGCAATGTTAAAAATGGTTTAATACAGCGCACTCTCTTCTTCTTTATAATGTGCGAAGAATTAAGTAGTTTTGCTGCTCATATTCACACACACTTCTCACAAAGTTTTTTTTTTGTTTTTTTATTGGGATTCCCTGAATATATTGTTAGTTGTCACATCTGACAGAATGTTTTTTTTTTTTTTTTTTTGGGATTTTAAGCCTTTTTTTTTTTAGATTTAATGTTTGTATTTTTTCCAAGGCTGATCTTTGTTCAATGTTATTTTTATTTTTACTCCAGACTATTTTTGTGTGTGTTTTGTGTGTCAAGTTACCCCAACACCATTGATATCTTTTATTATTTAATCTCAAGGAGATTGTTTGTTGTTGGTGTCCCTTGTTCATTTCACATTGCATATTTGAAATGTACCTGAATACTCACAAACTGTCCTTTTTGAAGTAAAACACATAGGAGAGTATAATTCAAAACAAAAATCCTTTATTAAGGGCTCAGAACCAAACAAAGAGGAAGGCAACACTGGATCAACAGGAGAAATTAGCGAAGCCTGGGACCCCCACGGCAGACATCAATTCTTGAACATCAAAATTGGTGGCCTGAGGAGTCCATATGTAAGGGAGGGCAGTCTGGTCCAGAATTTGCAGAGATCTGGAAAGCAGCAGATGACATGTGTGTCCCCAGGCTGTGGTACCACAAGAGGCTGCATTTTTTGGCCGACCAGACTGAATCCAGGGTCCTCACTTTCTGGTCTTCCTTCCACGCTTCCTTCCAGGCTGTAGCTGTGCAGTTGGAGATGTGGCAGGAGGAGGAGTAGGACCCGGAGGAGGAGGAGGACTGGGAGGACCTGGAGGAGAAGGAGGAGGAGGACCTGCAGGAGGAGGAGGAGGAGGACCATCGCAAAGGTGTGTCTGAGCTGTAATTTGGCCCCTCATACCTTTCTTAAGAGCCTCCAATATGAGCGACTCACACATGGCTTGTTGTCCCTCCTCCATCCTCTGCATTTTATAGGCAATGGTGGCAGCAATGTCCTCCTCCATGGTGTGTGGTGCTCCCAGGACCTCTGTAGCCCTCCAAAAGAGTCCTCTGCCAGCCTCCTCTAGGGCACTCTTCCTCCTGCCACTTTCTCTTTCCAGGGGGAGGGTAGGGACCGGCATATCAGGCAGCCGGCTCGTCCCGGCCACCTCCTGGCTGAGACTTCCCTGTGTATGAAAAAGAGACATGGTTTTAGTTTTTGCTTCATCAATCACAATCCTAAATTAGTACTCCCAACTAACATCTAGTTAACATCATTGATTGGACAAGCAGAAATATTTAGAGGAATGCTATACCTGGCTCAATCTGGGCTCCTCCACATGTTGCCTGGAAGGCCCAGGTTGGGCGTCAGAAGCCTCAGCCGGGGGGGAAGGAAGCGTGGAAGGAAGACTGGAGAGGGATGGCCTGGGTTCAGTCTGGCCTGCCAGAAAATGCAGCCTGTCGTAGTACCACATCCTGGGGACATAGATGTCAACTGCTGCTCCGGATCTCTGTGAATCCAGGATTTTCTTGCGCTCCCTTACATATGTGCTCCTCAGGCCACCAATTAAGATCTTCAAATAGGTGATGTCTGCCGTGGGGATCACCTGCGTCACAATTTCACACAATTGCTCCAGTGCTGCCTTCCTCTTTGCTTGGTTCTTGTAATGTGGGTGGTTAATCTCCCACAGACATGGCAGCTCCCTTAACATATCAATGAATAGTGACATGAAGTCATTGTCTTTCACTAGCATATCCATGTTCACTGCAAGACACAACACAAGACAAAGCCTAATGTCAGACAAAACTCTCCTAATCTTGTTACAATATAGGCCTCAATGTAGAAGCAGTATAGGCACAAGTTTGTCTCTTACCTTCGTTCTTACGATCGGCGCGTCCAATGCTCCTTCCTCCGCTCACAGATCGTACGTAATACGCACGTGTGTTACGCTTTATATACACTGCGCATGCGTGTAACTCCGCCCGCCCCTGACGTTCTTTCTAGTCTATTCCCCGCCCCTTTTTGTTCGGCGCAGTGGGGGAAGAGCACATGGCGGAGTCACAGCAGGTGCGTGATAATTGCAGGAACGAGGAGGAGGAGGAGGAAAGCCTGGATCCGGACACGTCCCGATCCAGAAGGAGACGATTTAAGGCCACAAATATGTCCTTTGGGGAGAGGTTGGAGATGGTCGACATCCTGAAGAAGGCCGACTATGACGGAAAGTATGGGCCTTACCCCAACCCCAATATCAGAAAGGCCAAGATCATGGCGAAAGTGGTCAAAAGTCTTCACAGGAATTTCAGGGTACGACGATCGAAAGATCAGCTCAGTAAGCGGTGGTCGGACCTGAAATTAAGAGAGCCAGAGCAGTACAGAAAGATCCGGAGAGTGCTGCAAAAAAGTAAGTAGTTGTGCTGTGTTCCTATTCTTTTTGTCTTTATTCCGTTTGTGCTGCTCCATATGCTTTTCTTAATTGTACAGTTTAAAAGGGCAACTTTAATGTTCATGGGCCCATTATTCGTTCGTATCAAACATTTTTCTTTCGGCCTCTAAAACACCATTGTTTAGGCCATATGCATTTTCCCACATTTTTTAGGGCCTACTTGGATGCCAAATATTTGTTTGGGTAGATGGGTTTGTAACTAGAATGAACTGCAAACTAGATTCTGTGTAAGGAGAGGACACTGAGCAACTGTTTTCACATCTGGACACTGGAGCACTAGTGTGGGACACAAGAACACCATTTTTATTAGGGGGGCCACACAGGTGCTCCAGTGTATACTATAGGGGGGGCTACATCTGTGAAGCTTGTACTAAACAGGTAAAGTATTGCAGCTTGACAAAGGGCAATAAAAAAAAGACATCTTGGAACTCGGCTTGACAATTGTACCCCACTTCCAAGCAATGTTTCCTATTTATAGTTCTGCCATCAAATATCTGTGTGCTAATTATACCATTTTTGTTTTACATAGGGGAAAAAAGACTCAGAGGACACCCCTCATCCGAGGAGACCACAGACCCCCCACCTATGGAAGAAGGTGAAATACCCCCAACCCAAGAAGATCAGGAGGAAGAAGAAAATGTGGTGGAAATTGGCACCACAACAGGTGAGTGTCTGCGACCACAGACTCAGGTAAGAGATGGATGGTGGCAGATTTTTGATACCTGTTTTTGTTTGGTTTCTCTCTTTTTAGGTGATCGTGATGTTAGGGATCGAGATCCTTTCACATCTGAAAGTGCCCAGATCCTGATCGGGGAGATCATGGGGTGTAATGTAGAATTGCAAAACATCCAGAAAAAAATAAATGATGTGATTCAAAAAAATAATAACATCATTGATGTTTTGGGGCGAATTTAAAACCCCACAAAATCACTTTTTTGATTGTGGTCCAATGTTTTAAATCTTTTTGCAATGTTTTGAAAAGCCGAATTTGGAGGATGCACACAGTGTGCCAACATGTGCTATCTATAAATAATGATATTTGAAGCGCTTCACAATGTGCATGAAAATGAATATATAAGAATAAATATAAATAGTCAAATAAATCCAGCGGTGAGTAAAAATTTTCCGACACACAAAGTTGGAGAGCAGGAGATAAAATTTTCCGACAACAAAATCCGATCGCGTCAATTCCGACCGTGTGTGGCCTGTTCCGACGCACAAAGTGCCACGCATGCTCAGAAGAAATTCCGACACGGAACAGCTCGTTCTGGTAAACTTAGCGTTCGCAATGGATACAGCACTTTCGTCACGCTGCAATGTTAAAAATGGTTTAATACAGCGCACTCTCTTCTTCTTTATAATGTGCGAAGAATTAAGTAGTTTTGCTGCTCATATTCACACACACTTCTCACAAAGTTTTTTTTTTGTTTTTTTATTGGGATTCCCTGAATATATTGTTAGTTGTCACATCTGACAGAATGTTTTTTTTTTTTTTTTTTTTGTTTTTTTTTTGGGATTTTAAGCCTTTTTTTTTTTAGATTTAATGTTTGTATTTTTTCCAAGGCTGATCTTTGTTCAATGTTATTTTTATTTTTACTCCAGACTATTTTTGTGTGTGTTTTGTGTGTCAAGTTACCCCAACACCATTGATATCTTTTATTATTTAATCTCAAGGAGATTGTTTGTTGTTGGTGTCCCTTGTTCATTTCACATTGCATATTTGAAATGTACCTGAATACTCACAAACTGTCCTTTTTGAAGTAAAACACATAGGAGAGTATAATTCAAAACAAAAATCCTTTATTAAGGGCTCAGAACCAAACAAAGAGGAAGGCAACACTGGATCAACAGGAGAAATTAGCGAAGCCTGGGACCCCCACGGCAGACATCAATTCTTGAAAATCAAAATTGGTGGCCTGAGGAGTCCATATGTAAGGGAGGGCAGTCTGGTCCAGAATTTGCAGAGATCTGGAAAGCAGCAGATGACATGTGTGTCCCCAGGCTGTGGTACCACAAGAGGCTGCATTTTTTGGCCGACCAGACTGAATCCAGGGTCCTCACTTTCTGGTCTTCCTTCCACGCTTCCTTCCAGGCTGTGGCTGTGCAGTTGGAGATGTGGCAGGAGGAGGAGTAGGACCCGGAGGAGGAGGAGGACTGGGAGGACCTGGAGGAGAAGGAGGAGGAGGACCTGCAGGAGGAGGAGGAGGACCATCGCAAAGGTGTGTCTGAGCTGTAATTTGGCCCCTCATACCTTTCTTAAGAGCCTCCAATATGAGCGACTCACACATGGCTTGTTGTCCCTCCTCCATCCTCTGCATTTTATAGGCAATGGTGGCAGCAATGTCCTCCTCCATGGTGTGTGGTGCTCCCAGGACCTCTGTAGCCCTCCAAAAGAGTCCTCTGCCAGCCTCCTCTAGGGCACTCCTCCTCCTGCCTCTTTCTCTTTCCAGGGGGAGGGTAGGGACCGGCATATCAGGCAGTCGGCTCGTCCCGGCCACCTCCTGGCTGAGACTTCCCTGTGTATGAAAAAGAGACATGGTTTTAGTTTTTGCTTCATCAATCACAATCCTAAATTAGTACTCCCAACTAACATCTAGTTAACATCATTGATTGGACAAGCAGAAATATTTAGAGGAATGCTATACCTGGCTCAATCTGGGCTCCTCCACATGTTGCCTGGAAGGCCCAGGTTGGGCGTCAGAAGCCTCAGCCGGGGGGGAAGGAAGCGTGGAAGGAAGACTGGAGAGGGATGGCCTGGGTTCAGTCTGGCCTGCCAGAAAATGCAGCCTGTCGTAGTACCACATCCTGGGGACATAGATGTCAACTGCTGCTCCGGATCTCTGTGAATCCAGGACTTTCTTGCGCTCCCTTACATATGTGCTCCTCAGGCCACCAATTAAGATCTTCAAATAGGTGATGTCTGCCGTGGGGATCACCTGCGTCACAATTTCACACAATTGCTCCAGTGCTGCCTTCCTCTTTGCTTGGTTCTTGTAATGTGGGTGGTTAATCTCCCACAGACATGGCAGCTCCCTTAACATATCAATGAATAGTGACATGAAGTCATTGTCTTTCACTAGCATATCCATGTTCACTGCAAGACACAACACAAGACAAAGCCTAATGTCAGACAAAACTCTCCTAATCTTGTTACAATATAGGCCTCAATGTAGAAGCAGTATAGGCACAAGTTTGTCTCTTACCTTCGTTCTTACGATCCAATGCTCCTTCCTCCGCTCACAGATCGTACGTAATACGCACGTGTGTTACGCTTTATATACACTGCGCATGCGTGTAACTCCGCCCGCCCCTGACGTTCTTTCTAGTCTATTCCCCGCCCCTTTTTGTTCGGCGCAGTGGGGGAAGAGCACATGGCGGAGTCACAGCAGGTGCGTGATAATTGCAGGAACGAGGAGGAGGAGGAGGAAAGCCTGGATCCGGACACGTCCCGATCCAGAAGGAGACGATTTAAGGCCACAAATATGTCCTTTGGGGAGAGGTTGGAGATGGTCGACATCCTGAAGAAGGCCGACTATGACGGAAAGTATGGGCCTTACCCCAACCCCAATATCAGAAAGGCCAAGATCATGGCGAAAGTGGTCAAAAGTCTTCACAGGAATTTCAGGGTACGACGATCGAAAGATCAGCTCAGGAAGCGGTGGTCGGACCTGAAATTAAGAGAGCCAGAGCAGTACAGAAAGATCCGGAGAGTGCTGCAAAAAAGTAAGTAGTTGTGCTGTGTTCCTATTCTTTTTGTCTTTATTCCGTTTGTGCTGCTCCATATGCTTTTCTTAATTGTACAGTTTAAAAGGGCAACTTTAATGTTCATGGGCCCATTATTCGTTCGTATCAAACATTTTTCTTTCGGCCTCTAAAACACCATTGTTTAGGCCATATGCATTTTCCCACATTTTTTAGGGCCTACTTGGATGCCAAATATTTGTTTGGGTAGATGGGTTTGTTACTAGAATGAACTGCAAACTAGATTCTGTGTAAGGAGAGGACACTGAGCAGCTGTTTTCACATCTGGACACTGGAGCACTAGTGTGGGACACAAGAACACCATTTTTATTAGGGGGGCCACACAGGTGCTCCAGTGTATACTATAGGGGGGGCTACATCTGTGAAGCTTGTACTAAACAGGTAAAGTATTGCAGCTTGACAAAGGGCAATAAAAAAAAGACATCTTGGAACTCGGCTTGACAATTGTACCCCACTTCCAAGCAATGTTTCCTATTTATAGTTCTGCCATCAAATATCTGTGTGCTAATTATACCATTTTTGTTTTACATAGGGGAAAAAAGACTCGGAGGACACCCCTCATCCGAGGAGACCACAGACCCCCCACCTATGGAAGAAGGTGAAATACCCCCAACCCAAGAAGATCAGGAGGAAGAAGAAAATGTGGTGGAAATTGGCACCACAACAGGTGAGTGTCTGCGACCACAGACTCAGGTAAGAGATGGATGGTGGCAGATTTTTGATACCTGTTTTTGTTTGGTTTCTCTCTTTTTAGGTGATCGTGATGTTAGGGATCGAGATCCTTTCACATCTGAAAGTGCCCAGATCCTGATCGGGGAGATCATGGGGTGTAATGTAGAATTGCAAAACATCCAGAAAAAAATAAATGATGTGATTCAAAAAAATAATAACATCATTGATGTTTTGGGGCGAATTTAAAACCCCACAAACACTTTTTTGATTGTGGTCCAATGTTTTAAATCTTTTTGCAATGTTTTGAAAAGCCGAATTTGGAGGATGCACACAGTGTGCCAACATGTGCTATCTATAAAATGACATCCGGCCATTCTTCCCCATGTCCACATACAGGAAGTCGTAATTAGCCGACACCACCGCCAACATCACTATACTATTGAACCCCTTATAGTTGAAATAGTACGACCCCGAGTTGGGTGGTGGGACGATGTGGACGTGTTTCCCATCAATTGCCCCTCCGCAGTTAGGAAAGTCCCACCGCTGGGCAAAGTGGGAGGCCACAGTCTGCCATTCCTGTGGCGTGGAAGGAAACTGTTGAGGAAAAAAAAATAAACATTACTATTTTTGCTCAGAAACATGGCAAGCAGATTAGACACAAACATTATGGGTCAACCTCCAGATAGCATTTATTAAGGGGAATTTAACAACGCCAAAGTATAAGGTACACCTATCATATCCCCCCCTCTCATGGGCCATTTCTAACATTATAGGGGGTGTGTGGAAATCTTGGACAGGTAGCCCTCTTCACTTCATTGAGAGATGAATGCCTAAATACAGGGTATTACTTGGAACAGCCCCTCCTTAGTTACACTATTGGCAGCCCACTGGACAGGTAAGAAGTGTCATAATACAAAGATATAAATACACACTGTACACATTTGAGCACATTTGGACATTCTGCTATTACCTAGCAAGATAATAATAGGATACAAAAACTTTAAACAGTACCATTTGAAAGTATACAGGCAGGCCCTTGCACTACATGCTTTGGGGAATTCATCCATAAATCTGAGCACTAAAGAGATGGGTATAGTGTGTATGGGTTTGGCAAAGTCAGCAGATAGATGATTGAGGATAGAGAATTGGGATCAGCTGACTTAGCAGTTGGGGGAGGGAGGGCTACTAAAAATTATTCGGGGACACCACAAAAAAAACCCTCTGGCACTCTGCCAGAATTTAAAGCAAAAATAACATTTCAAAACATTTTAGGGGGTGTTTGGGGTAAAGCACTACTATGGAGCAGAAAAAATACATTGTTAAGTGACTACATGAGGTGAATATAGGCCAGGAGACACCATGCTGGGGAGGTTATTGAAGGGCAAATATGTATGAAGGACCTAAAATAATAATTACATAAAAATCCAGCATGCATGAGAACAAAGGGGACATTCACAGCATATTACAATCATGGTAATTAGGGAATGAGGAAAGAAATACAATATGTTAGCAAACATTCAATACAATAAAATGTGATATTAAAGGATAAAAATCTTACCTTCATATACTCCTTCTGCAGGACCTGGATGATGGCAGAACAGGTCTCTGGGATAATGATCCCCAGAGCCTGGGGGGAGATGCCTGTCGAGAACTTCAAGTCCTGCAGGCTTCTCCCTGTTGCCAAGTACCGCAGGGTAGCGATGATGGCTTGCCTCATGCAGGTATCCTGCCTGCTAATATAAGGGGTCAGCGAAGCCAACAGACGGTGAAACACGGGGTCCGTCATCCTGAGAAAGTTCCTGAAATCATCAGGATTATTCTCACGGATCTCACAGAGCAAAGGCATATGAGAGAACTGGTCACGCTGAAGCAACCAATTCTTGGTCCATGAACTCCTCCCCACCCTGTTCATGGACTGGACTTGTGTCAAGGTCAGGACCCCAACACCAAGCCCCCGCACAGCACGAACTCTACGAGGAGTACGCATACGAAACATGGCTAGAAAACGGTCGGCTGCTCAGAACGAAGTAACAGAACGCACTGAAGAACAGCAAGGCCTGTGAAGAGCGACCTGAAAAACAGTAACGAACGAACAAGAATACAATGACTAATTAAAGTCACGCGGAACTTGCTGCACGCACTGAAGAGCAGATACAAACCCACAAGCACAAACTGAATGGCAGAAAACTATCTGAAAGGCACGAGTATGAAAAAGCGCGAATCGTCTCTCACCAAACTTTTACTAACACGAGATTAGCAAAAGGAGCCCAAAGGTTGCCGCGCTTGCTTCTGAACTGGCCTTTTCTAGTCTCGTCGTACGTGGTGTACGTGACCGCGTGGTTGGCGATCGGAAATTCCGACAACTTTGTGCAACCGTGTGTAGACAAAACAAGTTTGAGCCAACATCCGTCGGAAAAAATCCTAGGATTTTGTTGTCGGAATGTCCGAACAAAGTCCGACCGTGTGTACGGGGCATTAGTCATGCACTCCACAAATCTGGCCTTTATGGAAGAGTGGCAAGAAGAAAGCCATTGTTGAAAGAAATCCATAAGAAGTCCAGTTTTCAGTTTGCGAGAAGCCATGTGGGTGGTACAGCAAACATGTGGAAGAAGGTGCCCTGGTCAGATGAGACCAAAATTGTACTTTTTGGCCTAAAAGCAAAATGTGTGGTGGAAAACTAACACTACACATCACCCTGAACACACCATCCCCATCGTGAAATATGGTGGTGGCAGCATCATGTTGTGGGGATGCTTTTCTTCAGCAGGGACAGGGAAGCTGGTCAGAGTTGATAGGAAGATGGATGGAGCCAAATACAGGGCAATCTTAGAAGAAAACCTGTTATGCCGCATACACACGAGCGGACTTGCCAAAGGGCTAAACTCCGTCGGCATTTCCGATGGAAAGGTTTAGAACACGTTCTATATCTGAGTCCGTGCCAACAGAAAAAGTCCGATGGGGCATACACATGGTTGGAATGGTTTAGATCAAAGCATATTCATGTGTTAGAATGGCCCAGTCAAAGTCCAGACCTAAATCCAATTGAGAATCTGTGGCAAGACTTGAAAATTGTTGTTCACAGACGCTCTACATTCAATCTGACAGAGCTTGAGCTATTTTGCAAAGAAGAATGGGCAAAAATGTAATTCTCTGGATGTGCAAACCTGGTAGAGACATACCCAAAAAGACTTGCAGCTGTAATTGCAGTGAAAGGTGGTTCTACAAAGTATTGACTCAGGGGGGCTGAATACAAATGCACCCCACACTTTTCACATATTTATTTGTAAAACATTTGAAAAACATTTATCATTTTCCTTCCACTTCACAATTATGTGCCACTTTGTGTTGGTCTATCATATAAAATCCCAATAAAATACATTTACGTTTTTGGTTGTAACATCACAAAATTTCAAGGGGTATGAATACTTTTTCAAGACTCTGTATACCATTTCTTCATGTTTATATCTGAGGTCCTTTATTTACCCCTTATTAAAAATGAACCTGAAATGTCACATACGTATATGCTCAATAACAGATATCTTTGATGCTTTGAAATTTGACACTTACCTCCTACAGTGAGGGAAAAAAGTATTTGATCCCCTTAGGACTGCAACTAACGATTATTTTCATAATCGATTAGTTGGCAGATTATTGTTTTGATTAATAGGTTAATAACCTTAAAAAAAAAGGTGTGGTGTATAACTTAGTTAATATGTAAAGTTTTAAAAGAAGGTAATTTATTTCTAAATATCTCTATGCAGTGGTAAATATAATTAACCATCTATATGGTTAGGGAGCAAAATATCTAATCCATTCTGAGAATAACAGATAGAAGAGATATACTGTATATACTATTAGAGGAGATATACTGTATATACTATTAAAGGGTGAATCTGATAAATATCATCAGACTCAAAGATCAAATGTCTTCCTTCAAAAAAAAATTTCATTTCAAGAATGTTTGTTTGATTTTCTAATCGTTAGTGGGGTTAAATCCACGTTCATTTTCAACCACAGTGATGGGAAAATTTGGGAATAATAGAAAACTTCTTGGTCAAAGGAATTTTCATGTTAAAAACAAGTTAAAATTTCAAACATTCTTTCATTCAGCGAATGTACAAAGATTTTTCGTCTGAATATTCTCGTCTGAAAATTGATCCGTGTGGCCAGCATAATGCTCGGTAAACACCTATGCAGTTTGCTTTTGATCTGTTTCTGCAGTGCTTTTTGCTGTGCGTTTTGATTTTTACGCACGTGATTTTGCTGCGATTTGCGTTTTTGCATTTTTTTTGGCCAATTTGTTGTTGGGCAGATTACAAAACACAAATTGCTGCAAAAATGCATTACATGCTTTTCTGCAGCTTCTCCATTGAAGTATATTGAACCAAAAAAGCACTGTTTTGCGTTAAAAAAAGTCCCTGACCCTTTCCAAATACGCAGCGGCTGAAAAAAGCACATATGTGAACGTGTCCCATAGGAAACCATGTAAATGAACTGTAGTGCGTTTTTGCAAAAAGCACCAAAAAACAAATAGATGTGAACCAGGCCTAAGACGTTTAGTAACATAATGGGGTTAAAAAAACGAAAATTAGCCCTTTATAGTACAAAAAAAGCAGATAATCACTACTATAAGGGGTTCATTTTTTTACTGTAGAACTGTGAAAGTAATATTTACAGTAGCGATTATTTGCTCTTTTTGTACTATAAAGGGCTTATCTTAGTTTTTTTTAACCCCATTATGTTGATGGCCGATTAATCGATTATGAATATAGTAATCGATTAATTTCATAATCGATTACTTGTCGATTAATCGATTAGTTGTTTCAGCCCTAGATCCCCTGCTGATTTTGTACGTTTGCCCACTGACAAAAAAATGATCAGTCTATAATTTTAATGGTAGGTTGTCATGGTTATGCAGTAATGTGTGTCTGTCAGCTCACCTTTCCTCCTGTGTTCACCTTTAGAGGCCAGCCACCCTCATCTGACTGTTTAAATAATCTTTCCTCAGCATAGCCCCACCCCGGGCTCCAATTAGGAACACTATATTAACCTGGCCATTGCAAGCCAACCTTGCTTATCAATCATTGTGTGTACTTGCTGTGTTTCCTACGTCTGATTCCAGTTACCGACCTTGGCCTGGTCTCGACTATCTCTGTCTGCTTGTGACCCTGACCTTTTGGAGTGTTATGTTTATCCTTGTCTGCTAGTCGCCCCAACATTTGGCTTATCCCTTTACTATCCTTGTTGTTCCAGCCTGCTGCCTCATTCCTCTTCTCCTCTAGTCTACCGTGAGCTGTGAGACCCTGGGGGCCGCGACCTGGAGTCAGACTGCAGCACAGTCCATGCTCAACACTAGAGGCTCTGGTGAACACCTGCTGGCTCTTAGACTCCGCGCCCTGGGGAATCTATGCTCTAGCTCCCAGTGGGATCTGTGTTAGTGATCCAGTAGACCTGCTTCCTGAACCTCCCAGGGTTCAATCCGCAGCAGTCGGTCCTAGGGTCTACTACCTTAGCGGTGCACTCCTGACTTCCACGGAATGCATCTGTCACCTGGTCTCAGGTGACCTGACATAAGTTTAATTTAACAGTGAGAGAAAGAATATCCAGAAAAACACATTTCAAAAAAGTTATAAATTAATTTGCATTTTAATGAGTGAAAAAAGTATTTGACCCCTATGCAAAACATGACTTAGTACTTGTTGCCAAAACCCTTGTTGGCAATCAGAGGTCAGACGTTTCTTGTAGTTGGCCACCAGGTTTGCACGAATCTCAGGAGGGATTTTGTCCCACTCTTCTTTGCAGATTCTCTCAAAATCATTAAAGGGATTGTAAAGTCTCAAGGTTTTTCACCTCAATGCATTTTATGCATTCTAAAAACACCCCCAAAGAATAATGTTTCCACCTCCTTGTTTGATGGTGTCATAGGCAGCATTCCTCTTCCTCCAAACACGGCGAGTTGAGTTGATGCCAAAGAGCTTGATTTTGGTCTCATCTGACCACAACACTTTCACCCAGTTCTCCTCTGAATCATTCAGATGTTCATTAGCGAACTTTAGACAGGCCTGTACATGTGCTTTCTTGAGCAGGGGGACCTTGCGGACGCTGCAGGATTTCAGTCCTTCACGGTGTAGTGTGTTACCAATTGTTTTCTTGGTGACTATGGTCCCAGCTGCCTTGGGATCATTGACGAGATTCTCCCGTGTAGGGCTTATTCCTCACCGTTCTCATCATGATTGAAACTCCACAAGGTGAGAGCTTGCATGGAGCCCCAGACCAAGGGAGATTGAAATTTATTTTGTGTTTCCTCCAACTGTTGTCACCCTCTCACCAAGCTACTTGATGATGGTCTTGTAGCCCATTCCAGCCTTATGTAGGTCTACAATCTTAACCCTAACATTCTTGGACAGCTCTTTGGTCTTGGCCATGGTGAAGAGATTGGAATTTGATTGACTGATTGCTTCTATGGACAGGTGTCTTTTATACAGGTAACAAGCTGAGATTAGGAGCGCTGCCTTTAAGAGAGTAAACTAAACGAAATGTATAGTAGACACCTGGGAGCCAGAAATCTTGCTGAATGATAGGGGATCAAATACTTATTTCACTCATTAAAATGCAAATCAATTTATAACTTTTTTGAAATGCGTTTTTCTGGATATTTTTGTTGTTATTCTGTCTCTCACTGTTAAAATAAACCTACCATTAAAATCATAGACTGATCATTTCTTTATCAGTGGGCAAACGTATAAAATCAGCAGGGGATCAAATACTTTTTTTTTCCCTCAACGTACATTACTTCCTACTTCTAATGATGAATAGAACTAAAGGCAAAAATTGTTTATTTAATTTTGGAGTAAGGGAAGGTTATAACCCCTGTCAGTTTCTTACCATCTGTGTCCCGTTCAGGAGATTTCCCTCAGCTTCCTGTCCCATAGCCAAAACATGAACTGAGAGGAAATCCCTCCAACGTGAGGGATTTACTTTCACTTTAAGGCCCCTTTCACACAGACGGACCGTTCAGGTCCACCTGTCAGTTTTTTAGGTGGACCTGAACGGACGCTCCATGCAGGTCTATGGAGCGATGGATGTCAGCGGTGCCCATGTCTGCTGACATCCGATCCACTAAAATCAGACGTATGGCGATACGTTTGTATCCGTCCTAGCGGATCGGATGAGATCTGAAGAAAACAGACATGGTCTGAATGGTCCTTCCCCACTCAGTGAGCAGAGATAGACCTGTCATCCGCCTGCTCAGCGGAGATCAACGGAAAGATCTCCTGCTGAGCTGGCGTACTCTGCTGAGCAGAGTAACAACAAAAAGGACAAATCGAGAGGTTGAGTCTCCCTAATGGGAGCACAGACAACAATAAAAACATATGAGGGGTTCTAATCCCTCTCTACTCTATCCAAAACTAAAGAAAAACTTTTTGCCTTAAGAGATGGGAAGGGGTAGGACCAGCCTCCTCCAGATCATTTGACTCAGTAAGTTTATTTGAGAGCATTCAGGCATTCTGGATATGATAAGGCACCTGATATGTGTAGTCAGCCAATATGTGAATAACCCTTAAACTAAAAACAAATAATGCTGTGCTAATGATATAAAATGTATCCAAACTCTTGGTGTATCAATATTGTTGTGCAATAAATACCAACATAGATACAAAATGTGCAAATGCACAATGATGTGATGTAAACTGTATCCTATCTCTTGGTGTATTAACTTTCCTGTACAATATGTGCCAACATAAATACAGAATGTGCCAATATACAATGTGCCTCATAGGATGGACTTGTGTATTTTTTCAACCTCACCTACTATGTAACAATAATGTGATATATTCATATAATTCTTCTTAGGGCTCTTTCACACGGGGATCCGTATGTCCGTTTTTCATCCTTCCGTTTTCGGATGAAAAACGGACATACATGTATCCTATGGAGCGTCGGATGTCAGCGGTGACATGTCCGCTGACATCCGACGCCGCTCCGATCCGAAAAGTGTAACGGAGGAAAAACCTACTTTTCCATCCGTTTTCGGATCGGATCGGGTGACGACGGACACTACGGTCCGTCATCATCCGATCCCCCATAGGGGAGAGCGGCGCTCTGACAGGTCCGTAGCTGCACAGCGTGCAGCGATGGACCTGTCATCTTTCTGCTCAGCGGGGATCGGCGGAGCGATCCCCGCTGAGCCAGCGGGTGTTCACGGGGCGGATCATCACTGATCCGCCCCGTGTGAAAGAGCCCTTATGGTAGTCCAAACATATATCCCATGCTTGACTGTAATCAAGTAATTGATTAATGGTGTCAAGATAAAGATGAAACTTATTTAATCTTCACAGATCCTCAAAAGCCATGCTTTATGTGAATTCACCTCAGTGCTCCCCCCATTAGAAACACGCTCACCTCACAAAGTGTGACCTGACCTCACACTTTATTGTGATATACATTGTATACAGTTGGTGCACTGGAGCACCCAACAATTTGAGTTTTTTGCATATATTTTAATAAATTGATTATAATTTTAAAACGATATAAGCACTATTTGGAGCTCTCTTTTTACATATACCAAATCACAATGGAGGAACATCAATGGAGCAGCAAGGAGGCTAGCATGATCTGTTAGTCCAGGGTGATTAATAAGCCTATTCTGACTAAACTTAAGTGTGAGGTCACACTTTGTGAGGTGAGCGCATTTCTAATGGGGGGGAGCACTGAGGTGAATTCACATAAAGCACGGCTTTTGAGGATCTGTGAAGATTAGCCAGTTCCGGACCAGCCGCCGCAGTTGTATTGCGGCAGGTTGGCTCGGCTGGGCAAAGTGACATTACCTTATGTCGGGCGCGCAGCTGCCTAGGGGGAGCACACGCGCGCCTCCTAGGTGGCCACGACGATCAGATTCTCTTCAGAACCGATCAGTCTCCAGGCCCAGGCCAATGATTTCTGGCCTGGACCTGGTGATCAGTTCTGGCAAATGAAATCCTTCATCTGCCTGTGTAAGTGTAAACACAGGCAGGGGAAGTGATGTCATCTCCCCTCGTAGAACTCTTTTCGTTCCAGATAGAGGAGAGAAGACATCTCAGAGTAAGTTGCACCAACACTACACTGACACAGTACACATAGGTACACTTGTTACCCCCCCGATCACCCCTCCAGTTAACCCCTTCATTCCCTGTCACAGTGTCACCCAGTAGTGTTCCTATTTTTCTTTGATCACTGTACTGTGTCATTTGTGACAATAATCAGTGTAAGGGGACTTAGTAGTAGCCCCAGATAGGTCTAGGGACCCCCCTAAACCCCCCTAATAAAGGTTTAACCCCTTGATCACCCCGTCACCAGTGATCACCGTATTAGTGTCACGGGTGAGGATGGTTAGTTTTTATAGCACCAGGGCACCCGCCGTATATTACCTAATAAGAATTTTAACCCCCTGATCACCTGGCGGGTGCTGTCAGTTAGGTTTTAGCATCATTTAAGGTCCGCGTCGCCCCAGGCAGCGTCAGATTAGTGCCAGTAGCGCTAACACCCACGCACGCACCATACACCTCCCTTAGTAGTATAGTGTCTTTACGGATCGCTATCTTTGATCTGATCAGAACTATATTAGCATCCTGAATAGTTTAGGGTTCCCAAAAATGCAGCATTAGCAGGATTAGCCAAGATACCTAGCTAGCACCTGTGTTTAGCCCCTCCGCCCAGCCCACCCAAGTGCAGTATCAATCGATCACTGTCACTTACAAAACACTAAACACATAACTGCAGCATTCGCAGAGTCAGGGCTGATCCCTGCGAGCGCTAACAGTTTTTTGGTAGCGTTTGAAGCAGTCGCTGGCAGTCAGGTGCTCTTTTTTCCTGTGAGTCACAGTCAATTTAGAGGCCAAAATGTCCAATCGAAGGTACACTAGTGCAGAGGCGTACACGTTTCTGAGCTTGACAGATGAGAGTGAAGAGGAAGTCACTCATCTGTCAGATTCAGGCTCAGAATACGAACCAGTAGACAGCAGCAGCACCCTGACAGATAGCTCTGATGATGGAGTAGTGGTCCCTGCCAAGGTCAGGCGTACCGACCCCGTTCTTCTGCTGTTGTTGAGGTGGAAGAACTGCAGGGCTCTCGTATGGAGCAGAGAGCCAGTACTAGTGCCGCTCATCCTTCTGATGAACTGGCAAGCACCAGTGGCCTACACCCTGGTCACACATCCAGCACTGCAGTAACACTTGGTGATGTGGCAAGTCCCATAAGTGCAGTTCAAGCTGGTGAGGTGGCTAGCACAAGTAAAGTCCCGCAGCCACCAAGAAGACAAACAGGCCCGTTGAGCCCATAGTGCCCTTCCTGCTGCATTTGCCAATCCTAATTGGGAGCCCACCACTTCTGCAGCACCCATACTTCCCCCATTCACTGGCCAACCCGGATTTCAGGTGGAAACATTTGATTTTACGTCACTTGATTTTTATTTGCTGTTTTTCACAGAAGATCTCTATAGATCTGTTGTGGACCAAAGCAATTTGTATGCTGGTCAATTAATCGTTGCTAATCCCTAGTTGGCCCTTGTCAGAGATTGGAGACCTATTACAGTCTTCAAATTTAGGACCTTCCTGGGCCTATCCCTCCTCATGGGCATAGTTTAAAAAAAGTGAGTTGCGGTCATATTGGTCCACTGACCTCTCTGCCTTCATGATCAGGACACGATATGAGCAGATCTTGCGTTCATGAATTTCAATGACAATGAACTATGTCATCCTTGGGGTGACCCTGGATACGATTGGCTCCACAAAGTTTGGCCCCTCGTAAACCACTTCAAACAACAGTTTGCAGCCTTATTTACTCCCGATCAAGCTGTCTGTGTTGATGAGGCCCCGTTTTCTGGCCGCTTGTCTATCAAACAGTATCTTCCCAGCAAGTGTGCCAGATATGGGGTCAAGATGTATAAGCTCTGTGACAGGGCAACAGGCTATACATATAGTTTTATGGTTTGAGGGAAAAGATAGTCACATGGAGCCAGAGAACTGCCCAGACTACATAGGGTAAGATTGTGTGGGACTTGGTGTCACCCTTATTCGGAAAGGGGTACCACTTGTACGTGGACAATTATTGTCACTTTTTAGTCACCTTTTTAATTGTGGAATTGGCGCATGCAGCGCCATGTGATCTAATTGCCGGGGCTTCCCCCAATGGCTTGTAGAATCCTAACTTAGATGGGGGGAGAGAGCCTGCTTGAAATGTAATAATTTGTTAGCAGTGAAGTGGAGGGATACACGGAATGTTTTCATTCTGTCCTCCCTTCACACAGATATGACTGTCCAAACACCTACGGTGACTGGTGTTGTGGAGAAGCCCCTCTCTGTCCACGAATACAACCTTAACATGGGAGGGTTGGACCTCAACGACTAGTTGTTGGCGCTGTACCTAATTGCCCGTAAGGTCAGACGCTGGCACAAAAAAGTGTCTGTATATTTATTCCAATTGGCTCTGCTGAATGCTTATGTGCTATACAAAGCTTCAGGATGAACTGGATCCTTCCTTAAATTTCAGGAAGAGATCATCACAGCCCTCCTGTTTCCAGACGATGCTGTGGCCCACCTTCCCAATGCAAATGCAGTGAGCTGGCTGCATGAGGGGCATTTTCTGTATGTCCTTCCTGGTACCCCTACCCAAAGAAATCCCCAAAGAAGATGTCGGGTCTGCAGAAAACGTGGATTTTGGCATGACACCCGCTTTTATTGTTCCTCCTGTCAGGGCAGTCTTTAATATTGATTGGACCCTGGGCAAACATTTTCTTGCCCCCCCCCTCCATGCAATTTCACTCTCCACCTCCTCTGAGACATACAATAAATAGCAGCTAGACTTACAATCAGTTTACTGTAGCAGATCAGGCAGTAATTGCGATTGGTTGCCAATGGTTACAGCATATCATTACTGCTTACTGACTGGTTGCTAGAGGTTACAGCACACATTACGGCTCACTGATTAGATGCTAGAGGTTACAGCAAATGATTTCTGCTTGTTAATTAATTGCTAGAGATTACTGTACAGTAATACTGCTCACTGATTTGTTGCTAGAGGTTACAGCACATCATCTCCTCACTGCAGGGGGCATGATATACATATGAATGCCGCCTTTATTTACAAAAAAAAAACCACACAAAAACACACACAAAAAAAAAAAAGCCAAAAATAGTTGTGGTTTTATTTTTCTTATCTCTATTGTTCTCTCTATTGTTCGCTCTCTATTGTTCTATATCTATTATTCTCTCTCTATTTTTACTGTATTTTAGAACGGTAATGTTTTATTTTTACTATGTTTTATTCTGCTTTGCAGGTATGGAATGTCTTACTGTTATACTGTAATGTTACTTTGTTTTATTGTTAACCATCATTTGCTTAGCAGGTATGCCATTCAGCTACAGCCCGGGTTTATTTATTCGGACAGCAACAGGGTGTACTCCCACCATACGTAAAGCCGTGACTCCAGCACTGTAGGAGGTGATTTCACCACCACAGTTAAAAAAAAGAGCATATATGCCGAAGCATGGGGGCAGGGGTGGAGGAGCGATTTGCTCCTAACATTAGGGGCGGATTGCCCCCATGCTTCGGCATATATTTTTTAGGCACAGATTGCGTTAAAAAATCAAGTTTAACTAAATCAATTATCGTTTTATTGAGTTAATGTTTTATCATTACCAGTGTTTGCTTTGCAGGAATGCCATTCAGCTGCAGCACTGATTTATTTATCTTGACAGCAACAGTGTTTGCTCTCACGATACATAAATCAGTGACTCCAACGCTATAGGAGGTGATTTCACCGCTACAGTTAAAAAAAAAATGGTGCATGTATGCCCATTATTAGAAGTGGGTGAATGAAGGGCGGTATTCTTTTTTTCGTTCAGCTCACAGGCTGCATGAAAAAATGAATATTACAATATATGCCAAACAAGGACCAGCAACGTACTGGTATGTTGCTGGAATTTGAGTGGCTATACCAGAATGATGCCTGCAGGTTTAGGTATCATCTTGGTATCATTCTTTTCAGCCAGCGGTTGGCTTTCATGTAAAAGCAATCCTAGCAGCTAATTAGTCTCTAGATTGCTTTTACAAATAGTGGGAGGAAACTCCCTCCCCCCACCGTCTTCCATGTTTTTCTCTGTCTCTCCGGTCCCAACAGGGAACACGAGAATGCAGCCGGTGGTTCTGCCAGCTGACCATAGAGCTGATCAGAGACCACAATGGCTCCAATCATCTCTATGGTCTAAGAAACAGAAGCTACGAGCATTTCATGACTTAGGTTTTGTCGGATATAAACAGCGCCATTGGGAAATTAGCATTTTATCACACCGATCTTGGTGTGGTTAGATGCTTTGAGGGCAGAGGAGAGATCTAAGGTCTAATAGACCCCAACTTTTTTAAAAAAAGAGTACCTGTCACTACCTATTGCTATCATAGGGGATATTTACATTCCCTGAGATAACAATAAAAATGATAAAAAAATAAGAAAAAAAATGAAAGGAACAGTTTAAAAAAATAAAATAAAAAAATAAAAGCACCCCTGTCCCCCTGTGCTCACATGCAAAGGCGAACACAAGCATCGGTCTGGTGTCATATGTAAACAGCAATTGCACCATGCATCTAAGGTATCACAGCGAAGGTCAGATCGAGGGTAGTAATTTTAGCAGTAGACCTCCTCTGTAAATCTAAAGTGGTAACCTGTAAAGGTTTTTCAAAATGTACGTAGTTTTTCGCCGCTGCACGTTTGTGCGCAATTTTAAAGCATGTTGTGTTTGGTATCCATGTACTCGGCATAAGATCATCTTTTTTATTTCAACAAACATTTGGACAATATAGTGTGTTTTAGTGCATTAAAAAAAGTGTTTTCTTCAAAAAAAAAAAAAAAATGCGTTTGAAAAATCGCTGCGCAAATACTGTGAGAAAAAAAAAGTTGCAACATCCACCATTTAAATCTGTAGGGCCTTTGCTTTAAAAAAATATATAATGTTTGGGGGTTCAAAGTAATTTTCTAGCAAAAAGAAAATAGTTTTTCATGTAAACAAAAAGTGTCAAAAAGGGCTTTGTCTTCAAGTGGTTAGAAGAGTGGGTGATGTGTGACATAAGCTTCTAATGGTGTGCATAAAATGCTAGGACAGTTCAAACCCCCCCCCCCCCCCCAAATTACCCCTTTTTGGAAAGTAGACACCCCCAAGCTATTTGCTGATAGGCATGTTGAGTTCATGGAATATTTTATATTTTGCCACAAGTTTCGGGAAAATGTGTTATTTTTTTTTGCACAAAGTTGTCACTAAATGATATATTGCTCAAACATGCCATGGGCATATGTGGAGATTCTAAATATAGTAAATGGGGAGATGGCGCTACCCAATGTGTATCTGATAGTAGCTAACTAAACTGTGAAGTGACCGAGGATATTACTATCCCAGTGTGTCTACCAAACTATAAATAGTTCCATAAATGTGCATAGAGATAATAATACTAAGTAGTATATTGCTTGGCATACAGTGTCTAAACTGTGACAGTATGCCCCTCAAGGCAGGCACCCTTGGTGTGTGATAATATGTTCCATACAGGGGCAGGATCCCATTAAGAACAGGTATCACCAGCAGTGCAAACTCAATATATATATATATATATACAGTACCAGGGCTAATGTTCAAGGTGGGGTGTTTGTGAAGTGACAGCAACACCTAAAACACCTATATAATAAAAACCTATATAATAAAAAAACTTATACCACACAAAAGCAACATGTGACCACACTATGAAAAAGGTATATCAGAACCGTATGTGCAAGGAACTCCTTAAGATCATATACCAGTATATATATATATATGTGTCAGGACTACATGTGCAAATTTATATATGTGACAGAACTCTGTGAAAAAAAACAAAAAAAAACAAATGATCAAAAGTAATAAGCTCAATGAAGGATCATAGTCTTTGTGCAGTCCAAGCATTAAAACAAATGATAAGTGAGTGTATCAATGGTGACTTCTGTGTTCATCAGAGAAAGATTGGTGACTCCAGGTGCTCCCCCCATGTAATCCCCACTCACCAGAAGCAGTCACCCCTGCAGGGGTAGTGGGCATAGAGTGGGTGTCTGGAGTAGATGTTCCCTTGGGTGTCCTGGTTGCCTACGGTTGTCCATGGGTGTATCCCAATAGCTCGATTTGGGGTTTCCAGCTGGCTTTTTTCAGAGATGGGCTCCTCCGTGCCTCATCACCATACCAATGTATTTTCCTCCATTTAAGAAAAGAAGAAACAGGGGACTTCCATAGTGAAGTAAGTTCGGGTTTATTTAAAGACGTTGCATACAGATGATAGCAGCTAACCCAGTAAAGCCCGGCTGTTCAAAAGCGAAACCAGGAAGCCAAAAGACGGCGTGCATCCCAGCTATGTGGAGATTCACCCTTAAATACATTCTGCTGCTTCTCCCGAGTACAAGGATACCACATGTGTGAGACTTTTTTGGAGCCTAGCCGTGTACAGGACCCCAAAAACCAATCACCGCCTTCAGGCTTTCTATGGGTGTAAAATGGTGATTTCACTTAATCACTACTTATCACAGTTTTGGAGGCCATGAAATGTCCAGATAGCACAACCCCTCCCCCCCCAAAATGACCCCATTTTGGAAAGTAGACACTTCAAGCTATTTGCTGAGAGGCATGTTGTGTTGTGGAATATTTTATATTTTGCCACAAGCTTCGGGAAAATTTTTTTTTTTTTTTTACACAAAGTTGTCACTAAATGATATATTGCTCACCATGCCATGGTTATATGTGGAATTACACCCCAAAATACATTCTGTTGCTTCTACTGAGTATGAAGATACCACACGTTTGAGACTTTTTGGGAGCCTAGCTGCGTACAGGACCCCAAAAACCAAGCACTGCCTTCAGGTTTTCTAAAGGTGTAAAATTGTGATTTTAATCCTCACTACCTATCATAGTTAAAGAGGCCCTGAAATGTCCAGATAGCACAACCCCCCCCCCCCCAAATGACCCCATTTTAGAAAGTAGACACCCCAAGGTATTTGCTAAGAGGCATGGTTAGTATTTTGCAGTTCTCATTTGTTTTTGAAAATGAAGAAGGAAAATAAATATTTTTTTTTCTTTTTTTCTATTTTTAAAACTTTGTGACAAAAAGCGAGATCTGCAAAATACTCAGCACACCTCTCAGCAAATAGTTTGGGGTGTCTACTTTCCAAAATGGGGTCATTTGGGGGGTTCTGTGCTATCTGGGCATTTCATGGCCTCCGAAACTGTGATAGGCAGTGAGGAGTGAAATCAAAAATTTACGCCCTTAGAAAGCTTGAAGGCGGTGATTGGTTTTCGAGGTCCTGTACGTGGTTAGACTGCCAAAAAGTCTCACACATGAGGTATCCCCGTACTCAGGAGAAGCAGCAGAATGTATTTTGGGGTGTAATTCCACATATTACCATGCCATGTTTGAACAATATATCATTGAGTGACAACTTTGTGTAAAAAAATAAATAAATAAATTCCCAAAACTTTTCGCAAAATATAAAATATTCCATGGACTCAACATGCTTCTCAGCAAATAGCTTGAAGTGTCTTCTTTCCAAAATGGGGTCATTGGGGGGGGGGGGTTGTGCTATCTTGACATTTCAGAGCCTCCAAAACTGTGATAGGTATTGAGGAAGTGAAATCACCATTTTACGCCCTTAGAAAGCCTGAAGGCGGTAAATTGGTATTCGGGGTCCTGTACATGGCTAGGCTTACAAAAAGTCTCTCACATGTGGTATCCCTGTACTCAGGAGAAGCAGCAGAATGTATTTTGGGGTCTAATTCCACATATAACCATGCCATGCATGAGCAATATATAATTTAGTAACAACTTTGTGTAATTTAAAAAAAATTTTTTGTCATTTTTCAATCACAAAAATAAAATAAAATATTCAATGGGCTCAGCATGCCTCTCAACAATTAAATAAGGTCATTGCCGGGGGGGAGGGGGGGATTTGTACTACCCTGCCATTTTAGAACCTCAAGAAATGCGTAAATTCCAGAAAATGTACCCTAGTTTGTAGACACTATAACTTTTGCGCAAACCAATAAATATACGCTTATTGACATTTTTTTTTACCAAAGACATGTGGCTGAATACATTTTGGCCTAAATGTATGACTAAAAATTAGTTTATTGGATTTTTTTTATAACAAAATGTAGAAAATATCATTTTTTTTCAAAATTTTTGGTCTTTTACCATTTATATCGCAAAAAATAAAAATCGCAGAAGCAATCAAATACCATCAAAAGAAAGCTCTATTTGTGGGAAAAAAAGGATGCAAATTTCGTTTGGGTACAACATTGCATGACAGCGCAATTACCAGTTAAAGCAGCGCAGTGCCAAATTGTAAAAAGTACTCTGGTCATTGAGCAGCCAAATCTTCTGGGGCTGAAGTAGTTAGATAAGTTTCATCTTTATCTTGACACCATTAATCAATTACTTGATTACACTTAAGCACGGGATATATATTTGGACTATCATAAGAAGAATTATATGAATATATCACATTATTGTATATTGGCACATTCTGTATTTATGTTGGCACACATTGCACAGGGAAATTAATACACCAAGAGATAGGATACAGTTTACGTAACATCATTGTGCATTTGCACATTTTGTATCTATGTTGGTATTTATTGCACAGTAATATTGATACACCAAGAGTTTGCATACATTTTATATCATTAGCACAGCATTATTTGTTTTTAATTTAATATTTCACATTTATATTGGGAGTGTGTTATTTGCTGCTTGCTTATAGATTACATAATTTTCACCCTAGTTGCTCGCAAGACATTCTACTATTTATAACAATGTGGGCACGCTCGTCCTTTTTCTCTGCTGCTGGTTGTGTTATTGAGCCACAACATGCAGAAGAGTTGGTGGAGTGGTTATTGAAGTCGTCCTCATCCTCCTCATCCTCTGTCACCCAGGCTCAGAGTAGTTTTCCTTCAAACGCAGCTGCCAAAGCAGCCTATTCCACCGGCTCCTTGTCCACAGTCACTCCTTCCCTTCCTTTGCCCTAAAAGGGTAAAACAGGTTTTGCCTTTAGTTATACTTTAGTAGAAGGGAAGGGGTAGGGTCACCTTTTCTTTGATTCCCCACTCAGCCGACAGGCATGAAATATCCAACACTTCTGGGTTTTGGGGAGGATGCAGGGCTTTTTTTCAGGGGGAACTTGGTGGAAAACACAAAAGTCTGGTTTGTGTGTTTACAAGTGACAGCTCTGCACTCTGTGTGTAACCCCCCATGAACTCTGTACTCTGTATGTAATGCAATCCTGATATTTAATGCCCCTTTAAGACCCTTCTACTGTTTGTGAAATATGATCACACCCACTATTTGATGTGATTTGGAGGGTATGTGTGAGGTAAGGGGTTTTGGGGGGTCGAGGTTGAGTTCCAGCACCTATTGTTTGAGAAAAAAAGCCCTGGGAGGATGTGACCCATTTCTCCTCTCCCGTGTGACAGCAATGGTAATTTATAGGCCCAGTGCTGTTGCATGGGGTGGGTGTTGGTTTTGAGCTTAGAAATGACTTTCTTCACCCGATACTGATGAGCAGAAAGGTGAGGAAACAAGAAAAGAGGAGTATTTCGTGATATGGAGCAGATAGAGTTAAGGGACCCTGTTATTTTGTCCTGCATTGGCAAAGGGAAGGGTCACTTTAGTAGTTAACCAATACTGTGGATCCAAACACATAGGGATTGTAACTCAAAATTTCTCAGAAGTACATGAAGGTCCAAATTGCTGAGGGCCCATTCAAACTGAACTGACAGAATTGTTTTCTGTGTGTCCTTGCAGTGTTGTATACCGCAGTAAAATGCCAGTCACCGCATGTAGGGCGAAATGGCCTTGAATGTGTTGGCAATAAGCCCTGCAGTGTAAAGTACAGTGAATGCCGCCAAAAAGATACAAAAGTTACATGAGTAGTTATTGCTTACCCCCATCAGAAAATGTTGCCTGGCTGACATGCTGATTCTCAGATTTCAAGGTTTCGTGAGTCACTGACCTGGACCATGTACACAGAAAATGTCATAAGAGAGAAGTCAAACTCTGCATGACATTTGTTCTGGTCAAAGGTGCAGAAAACATTAAAGCGGTTTTAATCTCAAATCCAAAAATTTTATATGTTGCAGTTTACCAATCATTAGATTCGTTTTAGTTTTTAGGCTTTTTTCCTTTTGTTTTCACCTGGTAATCTGACCAGTAACACACCTCCTGTATTTGAGTTCCCCAATCTGTGGAGCACAGGGGACACCTTTACACAGCAGCATTGTCAGTCTGGAAAGAGGGGAGTATTAGAAGTACTAGAAATTTTTTTTTTGTCTTTTAGGATAAAGGTTTTACAGCACAGTGGTGTAGTGGGTAGCACTCTCACCTTGCAGCAATAGGGTCGCTGGTTCAAATCCCGACCACGACACCATCTGCCTGGAGTTTGCATGTTCTCCCTGTGCCTGTGTGGGTTTCCTCTGGGTACTCCGGTTTCCTCCCACACGCCAAAGACATGCTGGTAGGTTAATCAGATCCTGTCTACAAAATTGGCCCGAGTATGTGTTTGTGTTTGTAAGCGTGTCTGGACCCTGCAGGGTAGTAGACCACGCTATATCAAGATGCAACTCAACTCAACATAAATGAATAAAAGCTGATCATTGTAAGCAATGCAAGAGGGCTTGTTCTTTTCAAAAACAACAGACTTACTGGCTGGATCACCGGATGAAAATAAGATAAAGAAAGTCTAAAAAAGAACGCTAAGGCAGCATCACATCTAAGAATTGGTAAGCTGTAATATAATAAATGTTTGCTTTTGGGTTTAATACCGCTTAAAAGTCATTGGATCAGCATGACAGCCAGGAAAGTAGCATTCTCAGAAGGAAAGGTCTGCAATGGCAACCCACATATTCTTCTCCTTTACGATGAGGCATCTGCTCCTTCTCTCTCACTGTGCAGGATAATTATTTTCCTTTACTTTATACAGCAGTCAGGAATGCCTCGAACAGGGATTTCTAATTAATATGATTTGGGTTTATGCCTAACCAGTCATGGTTCTCCCACACATATTAATTAAATTTCACTCTGCTCTGCCAAGAAGAAATTCCTTTGTAATCTGTTTATTGTTATGTAAAGTGGATAACAGATCAGAGTACATACGTAGACTGCACCTAATGGTGTCAAGGGCCATGTAAAGGTACCTGGAATGAATGAAACATGGAGGCTAGTATTGTTGACTTCTCTTTCTGCAAATGTTAAATACCTGGTTATCATGCTGACCCCCTTTCTTTAATACTTTGACAAGTTTTAATTTTCCTCCAACTTTCCTGATCTTTTTACTTGTTGCTGGTAGGTGACTCATAAAGTATTTAAGTCAGGGGGTCTGCATAACACTCAGGCAACTAATATTTTCAGGAGAGTGAGGGCAGCCCTATATTTGTCTTAGGTATGGTTTATGCTCCTGGAAATAAAGCTCAGCCCAGTAATATAACACCTAACAAAATTATAATGTATTCTTTGAAGAACTAATCTAATGATAAAGGGTCAAAATGACATTTGCCCCATGCCCTTCAAAACTGGGGGTCTACCAAGAGATGAGCAAATAATGAATTCTGAATTACAAGCCAAGAGACTCTTGTCTTATATTCGGGGTCATTGCCGTTCAGCTTATGAGATCAATATCATTCTAAATATTCCTGATGAATTTAAAAAAATACAAATAACATAATGGTTAACTCTTATGTTGTCTGATAATTAGGTTCTGACAAGACACGTCAAGAGATGGGTATTCCATTTCTTTCTAACACTCATGCAGGTAAGGTCCCAGAGTAGGAACCACAATCTGAGGTCCATATAGCTATCTAATTGTTTGTCCAGGAACACAAGTCTTAGTCCAGTCCAACCTTTTTTTTAGTGAAGGCACCCTTTAAAATTATGGACAATCTCAAGGTACCCTTTAAAATTATGGACAGTCTCAAGGCACCCCATTCTAAAATGTTAAAAAAACTATTCTAATAGTTTTACATAATGTGGCAGCATCGACACACATATGAAACCCAACATTAGAAGTGATTTATTCTTCCAAAGCAAATACACTTTTCCACACTAGTACCGACTAGTATTCCAGTGTTTCTCTCCATCACTCAGCTAATGTGACCCCAGTGTTGATGGAGGGGGGCAGGGGAGGGTCAAACAAGGATGCTCTGCAGGCAATCAACACCCTTCTTATCAACACTGATAACATCACTGGTTAGGATGCCGGTTGCTGGAAGGTTGAGATTTTACACAAAGCCACAAGTTTTTATTGTGCACCCAAAATGCAGGCTTGATCCACCTGCTGGCTTGTATACATTTTGGGGCAATTTTTAGGCATTTTGCCAAGGCACCCTGGTTGAAAAAGGCTGGCTTAGTCAACCCAAACCTGATATGTTAATAAATGTTGCACCATCAAAAGCTACATGCATTCCTTGACAGCTCTAATGCCGCGTACACATGATCAGAATTTCGGCTCATAAAAATTCCGATGAGAGTTTTTCGTTGGAAAATGTGACCGTGTGTACGCTCCATCGGTCTTTTGCTGGTGGAATTCCAGCCAGCAAAAGATTGGGCGCATGCTCTCAATTTTTCGGTCGGGAAAAGTTCCTATCTGAAAATGCGATCGTCTGTGGCAATTCCGACGCGCAAAATCCCTACGCATGCTCGGAAACAATTCGACGCATGCTCAGAAGCAATAAACTTAATTTTCTTGGCTCGCCATAGTGTTGTACATTACCGCGTTCTTGACGGTCTTAATTTCAGTGAACTTTTGCGTGACCGTGTGTATGCAAAGCAAACCTGAGCGGAATCCTGTCGGAAAAGCCATCATATCTTTTTCCGACGAAAAATCCGCTTGTGTGTACACGGCATTAGAGTGGTGTTTTCCTCTGAAGTTCCAGGACTGCAAACCCCTTAGAACTGTCTGATTGAAGATTATTATTTCTGGAACTTGACAACTTGTTGCTGATACCTTTTGTTGCAAACTGTCAGCAGAAGTATTGGACATGTAGGTTGTGCTCCCTGTATGTGTCTCAAGGTTTAGAGTAGATCTAAAAGCAAACTAACTACTAAAATCTCAAGTAATGTGTAACATGTTAATGTAATTCTAAAAGTTGTTCCAGCTATGAAAGTCCTCGTTCAGGCAACTGCTGTCATGGGGTACCAACTTCCTTCCAAACTGAGCTTCTGGATTGTCACCCTGTCACATGCAGCCATGTTTGAGACTACAAGTGGCCACTCTGACACATTGCACAAGCTTGGTGCACAGTTGTCATTATCAGTAAGTTGGTTCACAGAAATGACAGGCAGTTCACAATGGACAGAATGTATATGGACAGGCCATGGCTGAAAGAAGCTGGAGGAGATGGAAGGTTGAAAAAAGGGTGAAAATTGTATTTTATGAAAATAATACCAATAATAAAAATGGCAGTTGTTTATGCTGCATAGTGCTTTAGCAATCCAAATGTCATCTAGATAGGGTTTAGATCTAATTAAATTTCCTGTTTGATATCAGAGTACCAGTTTAACCTCATTATTAGGGCACACCTCGGTTTTAGTTAAACATATGAATATTATAGGAGTTTTCTAATTAGAACCAAGACTAATTATTCATACTGGTGATTTTGGGATTAATCTAGTACGTACTTAGTCACATTCTATCATCTTTAACATTAATAAACACACCCAGCTGAATGTCACTGATTACTGCTGGCTATGCCATGACTTGGGTAAATAAGAACCTTCATATCAAATAAAATATATTTAAATGTGAAGACCCATCCTTTAATTGTGCACATAGTTATAGGCAGGACCGTCAGGTACGTCATTGGGAGTAACCACTTGTGCACTTTGTATAATACACAGTAACCTTTATATTTAGTCATTACAAATGCGCTGAACAAACAAGTGTAGCGCACCACTTAAGGAGCCGCAAGTAGAATGGGATCCCCCACCCTGCGCAGCCAGGCACAATGAATTTTCACAGGCACTCAGAGAACAGTCCATGACTTTATTTTGTTTGTTTTATTGAGGGATATGAACTTGGATAGGGATTGGAAATTATGGGATGCCCACTTGACTTTAAACAAACTTCAGGGACAACTTTTATATACAGCTCCTCTTCTTCCTCCAGCACTCACTTGCTTGCAGAAACCCAGCTGTGTCACCTTGTTGCAATTTGGTAGCAAAGGCCCATTACAGGCAGGGACTCGCAGCCCCCCTTGAAGATAGGGTGACACATCTCACACTTTCCCAGCACCTCCTCTCTGTGGTCACTGATCCCAGCACCACCTCTTCAGGCACTGTCAACTCACCTGGCTGCAGCTGCCCTCTTCACTAGCCCTCCTGGCTAACTTCTCCACACTCCTCTAGACTGAACACCCACCTGCACACCCAGCTGACTTTTTAGGAGATCTCCCGGACATGCTGACTTGCTCCTGCTGTCCTCCCACTTGCTTCTGTGCCTCCAGAAAGGGTTTCCTGCTTGTGTTGTGGGGATCCTTCCAGCACCCGAGCCCCAGAGCCATGGTCACACCCCAAGACTAGGGGGCATCCTGCAAGGGCCTCCGACAGCCTCCTCAGCACTCCATCTCCATCTTCCACCCAACTGCCCCTGCTGGTATGACTCATGTCTATTTATGAGGTGAGTCTGCCCCCTGCCAGTCCATTTGCTGTGGATGGGCCATGATCCTCATAAATATGCACGGCAGCCCCTCCTTATTCCCATCTTCCAGTTCTGAAAATTTCTACCAATTTCCAGACCAGGGGGAAGTGTCACAGAGAGCTGCCAGATGAGTCATCCAGCCTCCGAGTCACTAAACCCTGACCCTGTTAATTTCCCATGCAATAATAGCACAGAGCCACCTACAGGTGGAAAGACTTACTGCACCATCATAACCTCTACACACCTCTATTGGAAAATATTGCCCCTTTTGCACTCATCTCCTACACCTATTTGCAGCATATTTCTGCTTACAACTTGCTAAGACATTTTTTTAGCTTTGTTTGTTATTTCCCTATTTTGCTTGGCTATATAAAGTGAAGGGGAAGCAGGTGGAAATAGTCTCACATATCATGGAAAGTATAACACAAGTACTTCTTGTGTTATACTTTTGTATCTGTAACATTTTTTAGTTACATAAAATTAAACTAAGCTTTACAGTATATATATTTTTGTAACCCCCTCGCCCAGTTGCAGTTTCTTTCATTAGGCTTCATGTACACTACAGTGCCCAAACTTGTGTTTAGGAGCTTTTGGCCTTTTTTTGCCAAAGTTCCTAAACTTAACTTTATAAAAGCCTATGAGTCCATGTACACATAGGGTTTTAGGATCGTTTAGGAGCTGCTGTGGTTAGCAGAGGTTCCACCTCCCTCTCCTGAACGCGGAAAAATCACATTCAGGATAGGAATGTTTTGACTGCCGATGCAAAACGCAGCACAATCGCAGGAAAATCGCTCCATGGAATAAAAATAAAGCTTTAGTGCTTACTACGTGCAAAGGCTACACTTTTGTACTGTGTTTATTTTCTTTACTTAATGTTTCATCTTTTCTAATATAGCATTATCCAAGGACTGATTCTATATCCAAATCTGGATCTTTAACTTTAGTGTAATCATTGAGAATAAAATACCAGAGAGAGAGAGAGGAAATACCTATATGATTAAATATACAGTATATACATTTTGTATGAATCAACAACACATTTTAAATGATTATTTTAACCATAGGGGTGTCCACAAAGGCAACTTACACTAGCCCAGCAGGCAATACATCATATAATCACATCCACAGAAGGGCAATCATTGCATATTGGTCCTTAATAATCAGACAATTGAAGACTAGTAGCTTTATATCACTGTACTTTACATATTAATTTGGCACTTTTCCCTGCCTTATCAAATTTGCCCAATAGCCGTGGTTATAACTAGGGCACAAAGATAAAATTGCCATGGAAAAACATATTACATGGAGATCCGATGCAGAATTTAAGCTGTAAATTTAACACTTGAACAATGCAGTAGTGCTAGTGAATTGCGCTTTCTATTTTCAACGAGGAACAAGACACATTTTGTAAGGCCGTGGTATATTTCCCAATCCACTGCTTTCCGGAGTGATATCAATGTCCTTTGGGTCCACTAGAGGCTCTGGAGTGAGGTTTTGGAGGATGGTGGTAAAGAAAATGAATAACTCCATTTGGGCCAGACCCTCTCCAAGGCAGATCCGCTTTCCTAGAGGAATGTTAAAAAACCATTGTGAAAAAAAGCTTGAAAAGTACACAGTATAAATTCTGCATGGCCAAAAAAAATTCTCTTTACCTGTTTCAATTCAAAACAAGACAGAGGATGATAGCTTCCTTGGTTCAGACTGTGACCAGCTCAGGTTTGGGTGAAACTCATGGTAGACCCAAACCCAAAGCTTATCCTTGTTAGTGAGTTATTGACCTGGAATAAACATACACCCAGTAAAGCCTGAACTCCTGTCCTATATATGTATAGGTTGCCAGCACTGAACTTATTCTCTCTGGAGAAGAGACGCTTGAGAGGGGATATGATTTCAATTTACAAATACCGTACTGGTGACCCCACAATAGGGATACAACTTTTTTGCAGAAGGGAGTTTAATAAGACTCGTGTCCACTCATTAAAATTAGAAGAAAGGAGGTTTAACCTTAAACTACATAGAGGGTTCTTTACTGTAAGAGCGGCAATAATGTGGAATTCCCTTCCACAGGCGGTGGTCTCAGCAGGGGGTGCATCGATAGTTTCAAAAAACTATTAGATAAGCACCTTAACGACCGCAGGGATATACAATGTAATACTGTACAGGGATATACAATGTAATACTGACATATAATCACACACATAGGTTGGACTTGATGGACTTGTGTCTTTTTTCAACCTCACCTACTATGTAACTATGATATTATTGAGCAAGGCCAAACAAGATCAACTCTAGGATGTGTCCTTTAGGGCTATCTTCTTCTTCTTATGTACACTGCACTGTATACATTTGTATTCACTTACCTAAAAATATATAGGACCAATGAGATCACAGTGCACTTCCACAAACTTCAGCAGGCCATTAGTAGGCACCTCCACATTGCCAGCGCTTGACAAGAGAATGTTAGCCCTAAACTACAAAAGGTTCTATTCACTGTTGAAATACTGATCTTCCTCCCGGCCAATCGGGAAACAGGTCTGATACCCGTCACCCAATTGACTGAAAGGACAGGTGATCCTATTGGACGCCTAGGAGGAGGGGAGGAGACACACGGCAGAAGCGAGGAGGAGAAGACACAGGAGCCGCTGCCCGATGTCTGCTGCAGCCTGATATTCACCGATGCCCTGATCCCCACCACTGCCCGATGTGCCCGCCGATGCCCCGATCCCTGCTGCCTGGATAGGGGTAAGTGCCGGCGGACTGGCAGACAGCGAGGGGGAGAGGGGTTTTGAGGTGCCTCCGGGGGGGGTTGTTTGCCGCCCCCCCCAAACAAAAAACCACCAGCCGCCACTAGCTTTAATACAGTCATAACGGCATATTCTTCTAAAAATGGAGTTTGTATGTTGCTGGTTGTTAACCATGTTATTTATCCTGGTTTGTTCTGCTTGCATAAGCTGCATTAAAACCCAGCTTCAAAAAGGGAAGTTGGGCTTTAAAGGGAAACTTGAAAATGATGCTACACCCACACTGCAAGTGTTATCTTCTTTAGATGTAGAAGATTTACTTATCCAATCCTCTACTCCTGAGTGCTACTAGAGCAGTCTGCGCTATATCTTCTCCTCCAGTGGTCTAAGGTTCTGACATCATCAAGACCAAAGCAGGGTCCATAGCCCTGGATTTGATGATGCATAGGGACAGCATTTTACTCTCCTCTAGACCTACCCCTAGAGCAGTTAACCCTTGCAGTGCTGGCACAACCCCACCCCAAGGAAGAACTTTCATATTTCCCAGAGTTGGGCTTTAAGCTCCAACTCCCTCCTACTATGAGAAAGTAATGATACATTTTGGTAGAAACTAGAAAAAATAAAGTCGAAATTTTTGCTACTGTATAAAACAATGGTCATTTTCTGGTGTTTGTTTTTAACCTGGCAATAAAAAAGTCATTAGATACCTGCTGAAAATGCCATGAATGCCTCATTTTTCTTGAAAAGTCCATTTGCATCCAGGAAGTGTGTTGGGTCAAAAGAGTGTGGATTCTTAAACTTTGTAGAGTCATACTGGGATGTGCAAATCAGGGGCATGATGTTGAGACCCTGTAAATAAAACATATTACTTATTATCTGCAATTCTGCATTAAGGTCCCTCTTAAACACTTAATCTTGATCCAGCTCTGTGTCTGTCTGCAGCAGCTCTTCTTCCCTCTATCCTTTCTCACAGGAGACACGGCAGCAGTGGGCGCCATTGGCTCCTGCAACTGTTAGTCAACTCCTGCAAGGAGGGAGAGGGGAGCAGGACTTGCTATGAGGGCACTCATGCGGGATTAAGCTCTCATGAGTGCCCTCATAGCCATTGGTTTGCTATGGGGGTGCTCCAAGAGGAGGAGGAGCTAAGATTGCCAGCAGGGAACCCCAGAAGAGGAATTATGGGGCTGTTCTGTGAAAACCAATGCACAGAGAAGATAAGTATAACATGTTTGTTTTTAAAAATAACCTTTACAGTCTTGAGGTGTTACTAAACCCACAACAGTAAAATCATTCTGTATATACAGTAAAGCATGCTTGTTATACACGCCGTGGAACCTAAGGGGTTAATCCTCTGCATTGTGTAAAAAGGCTGTTTGAGCCTGTCTTCGCTGATTCTTCCCTTCTTCCACTGTCCTCTCAATCCATCTGGCGCTAGGACACATCCGTGGAGGCACATTGCACATGCTCAGTTTGGTGTGAATTGCTAGAGAGGTTTTTTCTTTTTTTTGGGAGGGTGCATGTGCTCAGCACTGTCCAGACAGAGGGTCAGGGGTCATGCAGCCTCATAGGACAGTCAGAGGAGAATGAAAACTCCTCCTACAAGCTTTAACCAGTGCTCGGCAGGACACTGATAGAAGTCACAAGACTGCTGATGAGAAAAGGAATTTAGCAGTTTATATTTACTAAAATAATTGCACTTTCATGTTTTGTGTACTGTGGGAGACCAGATATAGTGAATGCAGGCTCCTGGGTTTAATAACACTTTTATTTTAAATATATTGAGTAAGCACACCACATACCAGAATGCTTTTACAATTGCATTCAGCTTACAAGCACTGTTATACAATAGCTAAAAATATCTAAATATATTTTCTACACTGTTAAATTCAATCTATATCCAAAAACATACATAGTTAAAGTGAGCCCCACTTGGTCATATATGTAGAAGCTTATGTTCAGAAATACATGCAGGAATTCAGTTCCCATGATAGAATGATAAAAAGGAGAGCAGAGCCATATCTGGTGAAAATAAAACAGAGGAGGAAGAGAAACCCATTTTTTTGGGGGTTGTAGAACCCCCTCTTTTTTCACAATTGAAGTACTGTAGGTTATTTTAATACAAACAGAAAATAATGCAAATTGTATAAAATATGATACAGTTGAGATCATAGGAAAAACAGAAATCGTTTACAAAAAGCACATTTTGTTCAAAAATTTAAGTAATGGTATACAAGGAAGGGTGAAGGGAACACTGGCAAAGTTGAAAAAGAGCATTAACTATTTGTTCTTGGTCTAGTGAGATGGATGATTAGGTGTGGTGTGGTATATTTTAGTAGTTGATTGTCACATGGGTTACTAAGACTCTGTTGAAAAGGAAAGAATTTGTACATACTAGGCAATCTTACTGTAAGGTCATGTGTTCATCAGTAATTTATATTTATCAGATAGTAAAAAAATATTCCATGTTCGCCAGGTTTTATGGAAGCACGAAGTGGATTCATTGACCATCGCCAAAGTCTCCCCTCCAAAAGAATTTTTATGAACTTTTAGTCTTCTTTCTAGATATCGATTGGAATTAACAATATAGAAAATACCATTGCTATATTATGTGTGATGTGAAATTTGTATCAATTGGATAATAGTTCTTATATGCTGAATACAACTTTATAGTAAAAATACACTTGGTACGTGGTGTGCTTACTCTAGCTATATAAATGATTGTACTAGCAGGTTGATACACTTTGGAAGAGTTTAAAGTGTTAGTTCCCCTTTACGCTTTTTCTGTAAATGTGAGCTAACACCTTGCACCCTCCCTATTCCCTCCTGGTCCCAGAAGTACTTACCTCCATCGATCCTGAGCTGTCAGGGCCTCCACAGCCGGTCCAGGGATCTGAACTTTGCTCTTCTCTCTCTTCTCTGCGCAGTGCTTCTTGGATGGACCAGATCGATTCTGATCTGGTCTGTCCCGAAAGCCCTGCACAAAAAAGAGAATCAGCTCAGGATCACCGGAGATAAGTACAGCGAGGACCAGGTGGTGTGACGGAAGGGTGGAGGGTATTGGTTCACCTTAAGGCTTAATGTACACAGGACGTTTTTACAACCTCTCCTGAGCGATTTAACTTGAAAGATAGTAACCCACGTTTAAAACATCCGTTTTGCCGCGTTTACATGCCACGTTTGAAAAAATTATTATTTTTTTTTTTCAAAATAGCCAAAAACAAGAAACGCCTGTAAACTAAACAGGAGTTAACGCGTTTAGCCATGTTTAGAAGCGTTTGGCGCCTTTAAATCTCATTTTTTTGCTTTCCAAAAAAGGCCTCTAAACTCAACTGCCTAAAAATGACATTAAATGAACCTGAGTACATGTACACATAAGATAACATTGGATGAGTTCAGGGGCAGCTGAAAAAAGCATCCAACTGCCTCTGAATGTCCGTTTACCAGCAGCAGTGTACATGAGGCCTTACATTTTTTATGCAAACGTGAACCAAACCTTTAAAATTTCTAAAAAAATGTTTTGTTGGTTACAAAATAGTGCAGATATAGTGATATGCAGACGTTTATTGCAAATTATTTATAAAGTCTAATTTCTAACTTCCTAAGCTTGCCATGGTAATATGCCTAAATATACCATTTCCTAAGCACACTCTAAATTTTTATTATTAGATGTTTGGTACCTACATTCTCTTATTATTTTTACAGCATTTTACAGCATTATATTACTTACTATTGAGTTACTGGTGTGTTTTTCTCTGTCCCCTGCTGGTCCCCATCTGTCCCTTTGTGCAAATATTTCTTTATTATGTACTTAGCTGAAAATGAATTGCCAGCATTAAGTTCTCACTTTCTCTTAAGGAACTGAACACCAATCTTCTTTTAGGATAAGGAATAGGAGACTTACTGTACCCTAACACCTAGTAGAATCAGCTTTCTTATTATATAATGCTTATAAGGATCTGTGAGCAAACCACAGTGGAATCAAGCTGAAAACTGTCAGGATTTAGTTTTGCACCTGTAAGGTTATTCAGTCTTTAGAGTTCTAGACCACTGTTAAATGAGGCACTTGCTTAGCAGTTGTCACTTATAAATTTGCAGTATCACACGCTACTTTTGTCATAGTGAGGCCAGCTAATGATCAGCTGATGGCCCCCAAATGGGAGCTATTTGGTTTCTGCCCCTTTGTGGCGAACAGTATTTGGAATGGACTATATTCACTGAATAACAAGTGCTTTGCATTGTTAATGGTCAAGACTATGGTTGCCACCTCATCCCTTTAAACCCGTACACATACTAATTACACAGGTTCTGTGGCTGATTAAGGTGGTAATTAAACTCACTTGGTGCCTTATCTGCATTTAATTAGCCTCAGAACTTATGTAAATTAAAGGTGTTCAGGTTTAAAAGGATGAGGTGGCAACTCTAGTCAAGGCTAAGTTCACCTTTTTTCAAAATAAATTCACATATGTTTATTGAAAAAGTGCTTTTGTTATTTTTTTAGGCAATGAGCTAGCAAAGCATTGCAACCATGGTCAGTGGATGGCGGGTGCAATGCCAGGCTCCAGTATACTCTTCCTCCAGCTCTATGTAGGGCCGGATTTGCCACAAGGCCACCGAGGCCAGGCCTCGGGGCGGCAGTGGTGCAGGGGCGGCGCCGCTCCTGCGGTGACTTCGCGGCCACCCCCCCCTTCAGGCTGCCCGTTAAAGTCGATTAAGGGCACCGGTGCCCTTAGAAATGATGGCCGCGAGCCGCCCACTACTGCGCATGCGCCGTTCCGAAGCCGGCCGGGCTTGGGAAAGCTCGTATGCGCTCGGCTGGGCGGCGCATGCGCAGTAGCGTGATTGCGCTGCCCGGCGCCATTTTTGAAAAGATCGACGAGTAATGTCAGCGGTGCGGCGGCGGGGGGAGAGAGATGACATCTCTCATTGCCCGCACCGCTGTTCCACCCTCCTCCATCTGGTGGCAGCCAGGCAGCATGGCAAGTGACATCAACATGTGGTGGCTGCCAGGCAGCGTGGCAAGTGACATCTCCATCTGGTGGCAGTGTGGCAAGTGACATCTCCATCTGGTGGCAGCGTGGCAAGTGACATCTCCATCTGGTGGCAGCGTGGCAAGTGACATCTCCATCTGGTGGCAGGCATAGTGGCAAGTGACACGCTCAGGGCTCCCGATGATTCTGCATTATGGTGAGTTGAACTATTTCATTTTACATTACAATGTAAAGATAGAAGTAATGTGTTTCAATCATCCTGACACCATAACAAGCATGGTGCTGGGGATGATTGAAGCACTAACACCAGCCATTGCCCTGAAAAATTGCCCGCAAAAAATTGCCCGCAAAAAATCCTTACCCCTCGCGCGCTTACCCTGAAGTATTTTTAGTCTGTACAATTAAAGTCAGTTATTTTCAGTGTTCTTGTGTATGGAGATATGTTTTTAACTGATCTATTGTAGAAGTCATCGATAAAGGACAAGACTGGTGGTGTGTGTGTGTGTGTGTGTGGGGGGGGGCAGCATTGAAGGACCCGGCCTTGGGGCGGCAAAGGGAGTAAATCCGGGCCTGGCTCTATGGTGTACGTTTGTCAAACAGAGATCATTTTTCTCATTTCAGTTCTCAGAGAAAAATCTTCTCCTCTGGCACCCCGTTTATGAAGCGGAGAACATTTGTTCCCAGAAGGAAAAGAGAGGAGAAGTTTGAGATCATCTCAGATCTTTGTAGATGGTAGAGGGCTGCTGTGATCTCCTGAGTTACCTAAGTTTTTGTGATCGTTTCAACTTGAGTGATGATCAAAGGAATAGAATCTTCTGTTTATGGGTCCCTAATTTTAAGGCATCGCGTTTAATCAAATCACCAAGAGATCATTTATCTCATTTCAGTTCTCAGAGAAAAATCTTCTCCTCTGGCACCCCGTTTATGAAGCGGAGAACATTTGTTCCCAGAAGGAAAAGAGAGGAGAACTTTGAGATCACCTGAGATCTTTGTAGAAGGTGGAGGGCTGCCTGTGATCTCCTGAGATACCTGTGTGATTACAGAGCAGCTGAATTTTAAAAGTGAAACCAAAGTTAAAAAGACCGTGTGATTACATGAAAATAATAAGCACTGACCACTGGCGCTTTTTTTAACTCAGTTTTTTTACACACATTTTGGCATATGCTTTAACCGCTTGCGGACAAGCCGCCGCAGCAGCAGGTTAGCTCCGCTGCGTGAAATAATGTTATTGTACGTGATCTCGCGAGGTCTGTATAGCAGGCGTGCGCGTGTGTGCCCGCCGCAAGCTCCATAGTCAGACCGCGGGTCCCGCGGACTCAATGTCCGCCAGGATACCCGCGATCGTCTCAGGGAGAGGAAGAGCGGGAAATGCTGATGTAAACAAGCATTTCCTCATTCTGCCTAGTGACACTGTCACTGATCACCGCTCCCTGTAATCGGGAGCGGTGATCAGTGTAGTGTCACACGTAGCCCATCCCCCTTACGGTTAGAATCACTCCCTAGGACACACTTAACCCCTACAGCACCACCTAGTGTTAACCCCTTCACTGCCAGTCACATTTACACAGTAATCAATGCATTTTAATCGCACTGATCGATGTATGAATGTGAATGGTCCACAAAATAGCGCCAAAAAGTGTCCATAATGTCGCAGTCACGATAAAAGTCGCTGATCGCCGCCATTACTGGTATAAAAAAAATTATTAATAAAAATGCCATAAAACTATTCCCTATATTGTAGTCGCTATAACTTTTGCGCAAACCAATCAATAAACGCTTATTGCGATTTTTTTTTTACTAAAAATATGTAGAAGAATATGTATCGGCCTAAGCTGAGGAAAAAAATGTTTTTATATATTTTTGGGGGATATTTATTATAGCAAAAAGTAAAAAATTATGCGTTGTTTTCAAAACTTTTGTTTAGCGCAAAAAATAAAAACCACAGAGGTGATCAAATACTACCAAAAGAAAGCTCTATTTGTTGGGAAAAAGGACATCAATTTTGTTTGGGAGACACGTTGCACGACTGCGCAATTGTCAGTTAAAGCGATGCAGTGCCAAATCGCAAAAAGTGCTCTGGTCAGGAAGGGGGTAAATCCTTCCGGGGCTGAAGTTGTTAAATGTGTGGTTTGGCCCTTTTTGCTCATTTTGGCATTATTTATGTACATTTTGCCGTTTTTTTAACATGCCGTATTCTTTTAATGCGCATCTGGCCGTCGGTTCTTTTATTGTGCATTTTGGCGCTTTTTTTAAACACACATTTAGCCCTTTAGTGCACATTTTGGCCCTGTTTTTTTTGACACGCATTTTGGTGTGGTTTGTAATTAGAGTTGCCACCTCATCCCTTTAGAGATGGTTCACACTGCTGCGATGCGGGAACCCTGCAAATCCACTGCGGGTTCCCGTATCACACCCGACTCGCACGGCAGTTCACACTGCCATATGCGAACTGCTGGGGAGTGTCAATACATTGTTAATGACACCCCCATTTCAGCTTGCATATCTTACTGCGAACTGTCAGTTTGTAAATGAATCGGATCGCATAGGTGTGAACACCCATGTGATCTGATTCTGGTGCGGACCAAAAAAAAGGGTCTGTGTGAGTTTAGTCTGAATGCGATGCGATTTCATCCATACTATCTGTATAGCTGAAATCGCATCGCAGGTGATTTGCAGTGTGGTGTGAATCAAATGCGATTTTGCACCACGCAGCAGTGTGAACCGGGCCTTAAACCCAAACACATACTAATTACACAGGTTCTGAGGCTAATTGAATGCAGATAAGGCACCAAGTGAGTTTAATTACCACCTTAATCAGCCACAGAATCTGTGTAATTAATATGTGTTCGGGTTTAAAGGGATGGGGGGGCAATGGGGCAATTGCCCCCTCCGAGAATGAGGGTGAGTGAGAGAGGCGGTGGGCGGCTCCGCGGATGAGAGAGCCACCAGGCGGCTCCGTAGGGCAGAGAGCTGGTGGGCGGCTTCACGGGAGAGAGACAGCGGGCTGGCCCGGCGGCTCAGTTGGTGAGCGGGAAGGTGAGAGCGCGGATGAGCAGCTGTGCGGCTCAATCTGTGACCGGGCTGCTGGCCCTGCATTTCCCCCCTCACCGTGCAGGCAGCCGCGGCAGCAGAGAGTTTACATCATCTCTCTGCTGCCTGACTCTGGGACACAAGAGACCACCTTAGCAGGAAAGTGACAGAGCAAGTGTCTGTCAATCCACAACGTGTGGCAGGTGACGTGACAATCTGCATCTGGTGACAGGCGACGTGGCAAGTGATGTGGCAAGTGACAATCTGCATCTGGTGACAGGCGACGTGGCAAGTGACAATCTGCATCTGATGACAGGTGACGTGGCAAGTGACAATCCGCAACGTGTGGCAAGTGACAGTCCACATTTGGTGACAGGCGATGTGGCAAGTGACAATCCGCAATGTGTGGCAGGCGATGTGGCAAGTGACAATCTGCATCTGGTGACAGGAGACATGGCAAGTGACAGTCTGCATCTGGTGACAGGTGACGTGGCAAGTGACAATCCGCAAGGTGTGGCAAGTGACAGTCCGCATTTGGTGACAGGCGACGTGGCAAGTGACAATCTGCATCTGGTGACAGGTGACGTGGCAAGTGACAATCCGCAACGTGTGGCAGGCGATGTGGCAATCTGCATCTGGTGACAGGTGACGTGGCAAGTGACAATCCGCAACGTGTGGCAGGCGATGTGGCAATCTGCATCTGGTGACAGGTGACGTGGCAAGTGACAATCTGCATCTGGTGACAGGCAACGTGGCAAGTGACATGGCAAGTGACATTCCGCATTTGGTGGCAGGCGATGTGGCAAGTGACAATCTGCATCTGGTGACAGGTGACGTGGCAAGTGACACACTCGGGGCTCCCACTGATTCTGCATTATGGTGAGTTAACCGGTTCAATACAGGGCATTTTCACCCCCTTCCTTCCCTGGCCAATTTTTACTTTTCAGCGTTGTCGCACTCTAAACGACAATTGCGTGGTTGTGCAACGTTGTACCCAAAAAAATTGACGTCCTTTTTTCCCCACAAATAGAGCTTTCTTTTGGTGGTATTTGATCGCCTCTGCGGTTTTTATTTTATGCGCTATAAACAAAAGAAGAGCGACAATTTTGAAAAAAACACAATATTTTTTACTTTTTGCTCTAATAAATATCCCAATTTAAAAAAAAAAAAACTAATTTTTTCCTCAGTTTCGGCCGATATGTATTCTTCTACATATTTTTGGTAAAAAAAAAAAAATCGCAATAAGCGTATATTGATTGGTTTGCGCAAAAGTTATAGCATCTACAAAATACGGGATAGATTTATGGCATTTTTAAAAAAAAAAAAATTTATTTTTTTAGCGGCGATCACGATTTTTTTTCGTGACTGCGACATTATGGCGGACACACCGGACACTTTTGACACATTTTATGGACCATTCACATTTATACAGCGATCAATGCTATAAAATTGCATTGATTACTGTGTAAATGTGACAGGCAGTGAAGGGGTTAACCACTAGGGGGCGGGGAGGGGTTAATATGTTTCCTAGGGAATGCTTCTAACTGTAGGGGGAGGGGACGTACAAGGGGAGGAGACCGATCAGTGTTCCTCTGTTCTGGGAACACAGATCGCTCTCCTCTCACCTGACAGGCTGTGGATCTCTGTGTTTACACACAGAGATCCACGGTCCGGCCCGGTTAACGGGCACACGCATCGGGTCCCGAGCAACGCGGCGGGCGCGCGCGCCCCCTAGACGGCCGGGAATCCCAGGACGTCATATGACGTCCACCCAGGATGGGAGATCCCATCCCAGGACGTCATATGACTATGGCTGGGTAGGGAAGTGGTTAAACTATTTAATTTTTTATAACAATGTAATAATAGTAATAATGCGCTTCAATCATCCTGACACCATAACAACTATGGTGCCGTGATGATTGAAGCACCAACACCAGCCATTTCCCCGATAGATTTACCCCCAAAAAATATATTTTCTGGCAGTGCCCCTCCCGAGACTAGACTCTGGATCCGCCCCTGGTGGCAACTCTATTTGTAATGCACATTTTGGCGCTTTTTTTAGCATGTAGTTTGACACTTTAACATGCATTTTGATTTGCTTTTTAATGCGGATTTTGGCAAACAGCACATTTGCTAGCCACTTCTGGGGTGCCAGTAACAATTAATGGCACTACAAGCATATCATGCTTTTTGCATGCGTTTCCGGAATGCACACAAAAACACAGGTAAAAAATGATCCAAAATACCTGTTAAAAAAGCACCAAAATGCACATAAAAATGTGCTAAAATGCGTTTAAAAAAAAAACCAAGCCAAAATGTGTGTTGAAAAAAGTGCATCAAAAACTGTACCAAAATGCGCAAAAAAAGACCCAAAAGGACAAAATGAACATTTTGTGTGCATGGAGTATTGTACATTTTTTCCTTGTCAAAAGAAGTTTATTGAGTATACAATGTTATAAAGATACATAAAGTAAGTTTACAAGGATCTATAAAGTAAGCTCATTGTTTTACAGTAGGGTTTATATAGGTAAATATCATGAAATTTCAAATATTAAACATTGGGTTCACGTAAACCTAAATTAAAGATATATATCATTTCCTTAGTTACTTTTGTAGGTATTTAAATTATTTATACCTACTATACATATTGTTTACAAGTAGAGTGTATATAGGTCAAATAAATTCTGATAATGAGCTTTAATCGTAAGGTGGAGAAAAGGAAAGAGAAAGAAGAAAAAGGGTTGAAAGGTAGAGGTATGGTCCACAAGGTTGTCCCGCTCGTCAGTTTATTATTCTTTTTAGTTCTCTTTGAAGCCTTAGAATGGGTGTCTCTGTAAGTCATTTAATCTGTTACCATGGCAACAGGACAGAGTCATTGAAATTTGACAGGAACTGTTGTTTTATCCAAGGATGCCAAAGTTTTTCAAATTTTGGAATTTGATTTTGATCGATGGCTACCATCTTAGCATGGGACATTGTATTATTCATTCTGTGAATTGTTTCTGCTAGTACCAATGTAGGAGATTTCCATGCCTTGGCCACTGTTTGTTTTGCAGCCGTTATTAGTTGGATCATAAGTTTGAATTGAGAGAGTGTTAACCATTCCGGTTTTAGATTAAGCAAAGTTAAATATGGATCTGGTTGTATTATTTTTTTAAATATTTTAGATGCAATCACGAAGACTTCCTTCCAGAAGGTTTGGATTACTGGGCACGTCCACCATATGTGTAAATATGTGCCTATTTCTGGGCATCCTCGAAAACAAAGAGTTGAGGTATTAGGTGAATATTTTGCCACTCTAGCGGGTACAAGGTACCAGCGAGTTAGGACTTTATAATTTGTCTCCAGTGCTAAGATGTTGGGTGAAGATGACTTAGATGTGAGCCATATGTTAGACCAGTCCGTGTCTTCTAAAGTTCGTCCCAGGTCCTCCTCCCACCTCTGAACGTAAGAGGGTCTATTAAGATTTGCTACTCCATATAATTGATTATAAAGTGATGAAATTGTACCTTTAGCAAATGGATCTTTTGTACAGATTGATTCAAAAATGGATAATTGGGATAATGGTGTATCCCCCTTTAGGAATGGTGTATAGAAATTTTTGATTTGGAGATATCTAAATATCTCAGAGTTTGGTAGATCATATTTTTCTCTAAGCGATGGGAATGAAAGGAATGATTTAGATGCTATGAAGTCATTTAGTGTCTGAATGCCTGATGTTGTCCAAGCTTTAAAAGAATTTGGGTAGATCCATGCCGGATAAAAGGCCGGATTTCTGATAAAAGAAAGGAGAGGATTGTGTGGAGATTGTAACTGATATTTGGTTTTTAGTTTATCCCAGAGAGATAAGAAGTGTTTAGTTATGGGATTATGAATTTTAAAGCGGTCTTTAGGATCAAGCCATAATAAATTTGATATTAATAGAGGGTCATTTTCTGAAGCCTCTATAAATACCCATAATGGGATTTCCTGTTTTGCATGGTATTTGGACAGACTGGCCAAATGTGCTGCTCTGTAGTAGTTAGTAAAATTAGGGTATCCCAGGCCTCCTTTATTTTTGGGAAGATGTAGTGTGTGTATAGGTATACGTGGTTTAGAAGAGCCCCATATAAACGAAGTTGCTCTTTTTTGTACTATTCTCAAAAAATAGGAAGGAATTGGAATAGGGAGGACTCTGAATAGATAAAGCAATTTGGGTAGAATAGTCATTTTGATTGCATTAATCTTCCCTATCCAAGATAAAGGAAGTTGCGACCATTGTTTTATTAGATTTGTGATCTGTCTTAATACAGGAGGATAATTGGTTGAGAATAAGTCAGAATGAGATGCTGTTAAATGAATTCCAAGATATGGGATTGATTTTTCTGCCCATGTGAATGGGAGTGCAGCCCTAGCCGGGATCAATTCCATGTTTGTGAGAGAAATATTAAGCACTAGGCATTTCTTAGGATTAATCATAAGGCCGGATAGGGCTGCAAATCCATCAAGAGCTGGTATTAAGTTAGGACCAGAGACCTGTGGTGATGATAGAAAAAGTAATATATCGTCTGCAAATATACATAATTTGTGTGTAATACCTCCTACTTCAATGCCAGTTATAGTTTGGTTTGTTCTGATGTATTGGGCCATGGGTTCGAGTATAAGGGCAAATAATAAGGGAGATAATGGGCAACCCTGTCGGGTACCTCTTTCGATATTAAAGGCTTCAGATTTGTATCCAGCATATTTTATATAGGCTTTGGGTTTATTATATAATGCTTTGATCCATGTTAAAAAGTGGGGTCCAAAACCCCATTTTTGTAATGAATATTGCATATATTGCCAGGATACTGTGTCAAATGCCCTCTTAATATCGAGAGATAGAAAACATAAAGGGATTTTCCGTTTTTTAGCAATATGTGCCAATAACACTGCCCTGCGTATATTATCGCCTGCCTGTCTATTTGGCATGAAGCCTACTTGATCTCTATGTATTAATTTTCCTATAATGCTATTGAGGCCTTTTGCTATTATTTTTGCTAATAATTTAATATCGAGGTTTAACAGTGAGATAGGCCTATAATTCACACAGGAAGTATCATCAGAAAGGGGTTTTGGGATCATACAAACAATTGCCATTAGTGTTTCTTGCCGAAAAGAATGTCCATCTAGAAGTTTGTTAAAAGTTTCAGTGAGAATGGGAGAGAGTATTTCTGAGAATGTTTTATAGTATAAAGCCGAGTAGCCATCTGGGCCTGGTCTTTTGTTAAGTTTTAGGTCTTTTATGGCGTTAGCAACTTCATCTATAGTTATAGGCTCATCCAAACTGCTTTTTTGATTCTGAGATAACTCAGGTAAGGTTATTTTTGAGAAGAAGGATTCAGCTTCTGTAGGATTAAATTCATTGTTTGTCTTGTATAAAGTTGCGAGATGTGAGTGAAATTTATGGACTATTTTAACTGGATTACAAGTGTAAACATTTTTTGATAATTTCAAACGTATTGGTTTGAAAGATTTGTTAGTTGAATTTAATGCCCGAGCCAAATATGTACCTGGTTTGTTTGTATTCATGTAGAAATTGTGTTTGGAGCGTTTGAGGGATTTATCAACTGATTCAGTGAGAAATAGATCGTATTCCAATCTAGATTTTTCCAGATGAGATTTTGTACTCTGAGATGGATTATCTTGAAATGATATGTAGGCTGCATTAAAATTGAGTTCTAGTTTTTTTGCTAGATTTTTGCGTTCCCGTTTAAATAGTGCCATTTGTCTTTGTATTGTACCACGCAAGACAGGCTTATGAGCTTCCCACAGTGTTATTGGGGAGATGTCTGTTGTATTATTAATTGATATGTATTCCTTTAAAGCTTGTTCAATGGCCATCTGATGTAGTGGGTGTTTGAGCATTATGTCCGGTAAGTACCACGTTGGGTCATGCGCTTTTGGTATGGCTGAGGCTATAGTAGTATATACTGCATTATGGTCAGACCACGGAATCGGAATTATATCTGATGCAATAATTTCTGGTATCATTCCTATTGTTAGAAAAATATGATCTATTCTGGTGAAGGTTTGATGAGGGTGTGAGAAATAAGTGAATTTCTTTTTCATTGGGTTACTTTCTCTCCATGAATCTACCAGATTGTATTTGGAAAGAAGTTGAGAAAAAGGTAATCTAGAGGTTATTTTGGATGGTGTAAAAGGTGATTTATCTAGAAATGGGAGGAGGACCTGGTTCGAATCCCCACACATTATCACTGTTCCTATTTTGTGTGTATTAATCACTTGTAATATATGTGAGAGGAATGGTGTAGGTTGTTTGTTAGGAGCGTAGTAGGAAATCACCGTGATTGCTGTATCCATTATATAACCCATGAGTATCAGGTATCTACCTTCTGGGTCTTTAATTTCTGATGATAAGGTGAATGGTGTGGATCGGTGAAATGCAATTAGAGTTCCCCTTTGCTTGGTACAGGCAGAAGCCGTGTAAATTTGTTGATAAAAAGGAGAAATATATTTTGGAGTAGAATCTTTGGTGAAGTGTGTTTCTTGGAGGCATACTATGTGAGCCTTCTTGTTATGGAAAGTACGGAAGGCTTTGGTCCTTTTTTGAGGGACATTTATTCCCTGAACATTCAGGGAAAGTATATTCAGTGGTGCCATGGCAATAGATCAAATAGTTTTGACTTACTTTTTGTTATGCAGAGCTGACTGCGCAGATCAACCTGTGTGGACTGAAGAGATGAATAGATAGAAAAGAAACCAGTGAATTCTGGAGTAAAGAGTAAACAAAAAACATATGAGATTAGATGATACATTGTATAAATTATTTTTTGCAAGTAATCACAATTTACCCGTGAAAGAGAATAAATATCTCTCTCAGGGGAATAAGTGCCTTCGTCACACTCCCATATAATATGGTTGGGAGAATGAGGAGGGCTAATGGGGGTACACGGATCTTCCGCTTACAGGAGAGAAGTGCTATGTCAAAAGACATCAAAATGATGTTTCATTAATTAGAGTGCAGAATATAGTTTTTGTTGAAATTTTTTATTCCAGGGTGGTTGTATATGGTTATTCTTGCCCTAGGCTAAATAATTCAGTTAGAAAGGTACTGTTAATAACTTTGGTATTGATGAAGATAGTTTGAATTATTTTGGGATTTTAACCCTTTTAGAGTAAACAATTACATATTTTATTCATATGTAACTGTTTAGATATGTTAACTCGTAAAATTGAGGTTGTATTGCTTCAGATTAGAATAAACAAAAACATAATTCTACGAACTAGTTAGGTAATAATATATTTGTTTTAAGAAAAGAAAGAAAAAGCTTCCATTACTTCTGGATTATTGAACATATTTGTCCTAAAAAGTAATAAATCTATTGTTATTACCTGATAATATATAACTGAACAAGAATTTGTACATTTTTTCAATGCGCATTTTGGCACATTGGTAGTGTATTTGTCAAGTGGCAAAATGCATGTCTGCTAACTGCATTTGGGCTGCCATTAACAATGAATGGCACCCAAAAGTGCATCGTGTATTTTGACAGAATTTTACAGCAATTTGGAATCGTGGTAAGACTTGCGCAATTCTGCATTGCTCAGATGTGAATGGGTCCTAAAAGAAAATACATTATAACTATACTGTGTGTATATACAAACACACACTTATTATTTCTATCAATCCTTAAGCTTGCTATTGCTGATATTAGGAAGAAAGAAGCCTCCTTCCTCACATCACAGCAGCTTCTCACCCATGTTCTCTACCTCTGAGTGGGAGAATCTGGGATGGAGATCATTTACAGAGATGGCCAGTGAGATGATCAGATCTCATCTTCATAAACTGGTCATCTGTGTAAAAGTCAATGACAGAAAGGTGTGTCCTGTGATGAAGAACATGTTCTCTACTCCTCATCTAAGCTTCATAAACTGGATCTCGGCTCTTCTCTGTTCGATAAACGCACACCTATGTCTGTATGGGGAATTGGAGGAAGTGTCAATGGACTAGGAGTGTGGTGATCACTGTAGAACGATCACATAGACACGATATTACAATGTCTCTCAGAATGTTCATGTTCTCAAGTGGGCATAGATCTAACACTTCTACAAACCAAGTAATAAATGCTCCATACAGTTTTATTGTGTAGAGCATCCCCTAAGGAGCCGCAAGTAGAAAGCAATCCCTCACCCTGTGCAACCAGGCACACCACATCTTCACAAGCACACTGCAGTCAGGAAACAGTCTAGTTCTTTGTTTTTTGTTTTATTGAGGGGAATAAACTTGGATGGGGATAGGGGTATTATGGGATGCCCACTTGACTTGCAAACTTCTTCAGGGATACTCAACTATATACAGTCTTTATATACTCTCCTCTTCTTCCTCCTGCACAGTCTTGCTTGCAGAGCAAAATCACAGACCCAGCTGGAACACTGTTTGGATGGGATCTAATGGCACTGTGTCAGCTCCAGCAATTGCCCATTACAGTCAGGGACCGCGTGCCCCTTTTTGGTGTGTAGAAAAAGTCCCAGTGTTCAGCTATTCTCCTGTGGCTACTGATCCCAGAACCACCTCTTCAGGCACTGCCAGCCCACCTGGTTGCAGTTGCCCCTTTCACTATACCTCCTGGCCAATCTTCCCATAGTCACCCCAGACTGTTACACTTGTCTTCTCCCTGGAGATCTCCTGGACATGCTCATTGGCTCCTGCTGTCCTCACACCTGCTCCCATGCATCCAGGAAGGATTCCTCCATGTGTTTTAGAGCAGTGGTCATCAACCCTGTCCTCAGGGCCCACTAACAGGCCAGGTTTGCAGATAACTGAAATACATCACAGGTGATATCATTTGCTGCTCAGTGATTGCAGTATTCTAGTCTGCATCTCCCCGAGGTAATACTTAAAACCTGGCCTGTTAGTGGGTCCCGAGGACAGGAGTTGATGACCACTGTTTTAGAGGATCCCTCCAGCACCAGACCTGAAGACACCCCCTTCCCGAAGACTAGGGGGCTACTCTCAAGGGTCTCCAAAAGCCTCCATCTTCCACCCAAACTCTCCTGCCCCTGCTGGGCTTACTCTGAGTACTTAAGAGGTGGCCTGATTCAGTGAGTGTCCCCCAGCCAGAGGAATGGTGTGACAGTAATGACCAATGGTATGGTAAAAATGGTATACTTATAGGGCTGTGGACTGAGAGTACCACCGATGGTAGCTCTGAGCGAGCTCTGATACAGGCAGTCCCTGTGGATGATTCAGTCAAGTTCTTAGACCCACCTACATGCATCCCTGAGCTAAGGGCAGATGGATTCCAGGAAGTAAATGCTACATGAATCTGCCCTTACCCAACATGGATACGGCCAAAAGTCCCTAGTAATTAAAGAGATACTACACTCACCAGCCACTTTATTAGGTACACCTGTTCAATTGCTTGGTATCACAAATTGCTAATCAACCAATCACATGACAGCAACTCTGCATTTAGGCATCTAAACATAATGAAGATGACTTGCTGAAGTTCAAACCGTGCATCAGAATAGGGAGAAAGGGGATTTAGGTGACTTTGAACGTTGCATGGTTGTTGGTGCCAGACAGGCTGGTCTGAGTATTTGAAAAACTGCTGATCTACTGGGATTTTCACACACAACCATCTCTCGGGTTTACAGAGAATGGTCCGAAAAAGAGAAAATATCCAGTGAGTGGAAGTTGTGTGGATGAAAATGCCTTGGTGATGTCAGAGGAGAATGGGCAGACTGGTTTGAGATGATAGAAAGGCAATAATAAGTCAAATAACCACTCGTTAGAACCAAGGTATGCAGAATACAGTCTCTAAATGCACAAAAGATCGAAACTTGAAGTAGATGGGCTACAGCAGCAGAAGACCACACCGGGTGCCACTCCTGTCAGCTAAGAACGGGAAACTGAAGTTACAATTCGCACAGGATCATCAAACTTGGAAAATCGAAGATTGGAAAAATATTGGCTGGTCTGACGAGTCTCGATTTCAGCTGCAACATTCAGATGGAGGGTCAGAATTTGGAGTAAACAACATGAAATCACGGATCCATCCTGCCTTGTATCAATGGTTCAGGCTGGTGGTGGTGTAATGGTGTGGGGGATATTTTCTTGGCACACTTTGGGCCCCTTAGTACAAACTGAGCATTATTTAAACCCCACGGCCTACCTGAGTATTGTTGCTGACCATGTCCATCCCTTTATGACTACAGTGTCCCCATCTTCTGATGGCTCCTTCCAGCAGGATAATGCACCATGTCACAAAGATCCAATCATCTTACCACTGGTTTCTAGATCATGACAATGAGGTCTCTGTACTCCAATGGCCTCCACAGTCACCAGATCTCAATCCAATAGAGCACCTTTGGGATGTGGTGGAACGGGAGATTCACACCATGGATGTGCAGCCGACAAATCTGCAGCAACTGTGTGATGTTATCATGTCACTATGGACCAAAATCTCTGAGGAATGTTTCCAACACCTTATTGAATCTATTCCATGAAGAATTAAAGCAGTTCTGAAGGCAGAAGGGGGTCCAACCCGATACTAGAAAGGTGTACCTAATAAAGTGGCCGGTTGATGTATACTTTCCCTTTAAAAAGTTGTTTATACAAAACCTTGCAGCTCACTGTTGACAGAGCGATTTATATTGTAAGCTCACAAACCTGCCATATGCATTTACTGTATTTTAATTTAAACCACGTGAAAGGGTATCTGACAGGTGGAATAATCCCATTACAACAAGTGTTCGTGACAGCGCTGGGTGTGCTTGTAAATAATACAAGAAGTACAGACTGTTCTAATCCTTATACACAGGGAAGTTTGTATGACAAAGGTTTCTCATATAGTGATTTGGCACGAAATGCAAACGAAAGTACTTTAAAGTAGTTAAGAGTTTGCACAGTTCTATCCCAATGTTAGTATGGGACATATGTGCAAACAAAGCACAATTATGAGAGATACCAAGTCAAACTAAAATATGTTTTGTCTATATTTTATTACTCTACCGCAACAGGTGAAACCTATCAGTGAACTAATGCAATTAAGCACACACTGCGGCTGTGGAAAAGTCAGAAGTTTTGCTCAATTTTGATTTGAGTTCTGTGTAATACATCACAGCCCGAATCTGAGGATTCCCTCACAGTACTACTAATATCCTATACACACGATCAGAAAATCGTACGAAAAATAGCGCTTTCGGAGCGATTGTACGATGATCAGAGTGTTAGTACAGAGCTTTCGAGAGCAGGACAGTTCATCCGATAAGCTCTGAACAAATTAATGGGGTGGGCAACTACATGGCAAATGAGGTTTAATGTATAAAAATTTAAAATAATGCATTTGGGTGGCAAAAAACAGAGTTAGATACCTGGTAACTCTTTTTCTAAGAAGTCTTCCAGGGCAGCATCCGAGAGATAGGCTCCTCCTCCCTAAAACAGGAAACACATTAGTCCACCATTATAAATTTCACAGTCTTACCTGTGTGCCTCAGTTATGTTAAAGCACCGAAGGAATTCCCTGTAAGCTGCAAGCTCCCCCACTGTACCTGGTTTTTGTCATTTCAAGGGTGGGAACTAGTGCTGCCCTGGAAGACTTCTTAGAAAAAGAGTTACCAGGTACCTAACTCTGTTTTCTCGAATCGTCTTCCAGGGCAGCATCCGAGAGGATGTATCAAGCAATACTTACTAGGGTGGGGTTAGAGACTGGAGTACTTTGCAACCAAATGTTTGGTCTTGGTCAGACAGCTGGTCTATCCGGTAGTGCTTTGCGAAAGTACTGAAGCTCGACCATGTCGCTGCCCTGCAGATCTGCTCCGGAGTTGCCCCTGCTTTCTCTGCGGCCGAGGTTGCCCAGGCTCTAGTTGTGTGCGCTCTGATTTCACTAGGTGGAGTGAGATTCTGTGCCTTGTAGGTAGTCTGTATGGCCATCCTTATCCATCTGCTGATGGTACTTTTTGAAGCTTGTTTCCCTCTGTTGATTCCTGCATAGAGGACGAAGAGGGAGGTCGTTCTACGCCATTCCTTTGTTTTTTCGAGATACGTTATGAGCGTGTTCCTTACATCTAGTTTGCTGTAAATGTCCCTTTTCCTACTATCCATGGTTGTTGGAAGTGAGGGTATGACGATGTTTTGGGTTCTGTGGAATGTAGAAGAGACCTTGGGTAGAAAGGCCGGATCTGGAGAGAGAATTATCTTGTCCAGATGTATTAGACAGTATAGTTCTATTGTTGACAGAGCTTGGATTTCACTCACTCTTCTCGCGGATACTAGGGCCAGAAGGAGCGCAGTTTTTAGCGTGAGGTTTTTGTCTGAGCTGTCCTCTATAGGTTCAAACGGAGGGGAAAGAAAGCCCTTAAGTACCGTGCCCATGTCCCAGGTGGGGGTTCTGTACATTTTGGTTGGTTTGGATCTTTTAAGTGCTATGAGGAATCGTCTTATCAGTGGGTCCTCCGCTAGTCTAGTATCCATGACCGAGGAAAGTGCTGCAACTTGTACTTTCAGGGTATTAGGTGATATGTTTTTGTCTGCACCATCTTGTAGGAAATCCAAAACGATTGGAATTATCCCACCGTTGGAGGTTGGTCTGTCTTTGTACCAAGAAACACATTTTATCCTTATTTTCTCATAGATAGCTCTTGTTACCGGCTTTCTGCTGTTTAAGATGGTGTTGATTACTCTGTCTGACAGGCCTTTGTTCTGGAGTTTTACCCTCTCAGTAACCAAGCCGAGAGCTTCAGGATTTTGTGGTTCGGGTGGTTGACTGGGCCTCGTGACAGTAGATCCGGGCGGTCCGTTAGTGTCAGCTGAGGTTGTATGCTGAGGTTTTTCAAGTGACTGAACCATGCTCTCTGGGGCCAGTGTGGTGCTATTAGTATCACTGTTGTTTTCTCTGCCTTGATTTTTTTAATTACTTTTGGGATTATGGCAGTTGGAGGGAATGCATAGCACAGATGCCATTTCCAGTTTTGGTTGAAAGCATCCACCCCGCTGTTGCCATCTGTAGGGTCCAGGGAGAAAAATATCGGAGATTTTGCATTTTCCCTGGAAGCGAATAGGTCTACTTCGGGTATTCCCCACTTTTGGGTGATTTGAGTGAAGGTTGTTTGGTTTAGTGCCCATTCCGTTTGTTTTATCGTTTTCGGGCTCAGGAAATCTGCCAATGTATTGTCTGTTCCTTTCAGATGAATACCGGATATCGATCTTATGTTCGCTTCTGCCCATAGTAGGATTGATTGTGTCAGTCGCATCAATTTTTGGGATTTTGTACCACCTTGTCTGTTTAGGTATGCGACTGTTGTGGCGTTGTCTGATTGTATTTTTACATCTCTCCCCTGTAATGCTGGCTTGAAGGCTTTTAGCGCTTCCCCCACAGCTTTCAGCTCTCTCAAGTTTGAGGAGGCTTGTGACCATTTGGATGTCCATTTTCCTTGTGAGTACAGCCCTTCCATGTGGGCTCCCCATCCTAGTGCGCTTGCATCGGTGGTGATCCTGACTGGATTGACTTGAGCCCATCTGCGCCCCTCGATGACCCGAAGTGGGTTGAGCCACCAGTAGAGTGTTTGTTTGACTGTGGCTGGGATGGGAATGGACTTGTCTAGGGATGCTTGCCTGCCATCCCACTGGGACAGAATGTAGTTCTGTAAGGGTCGCATGTGAATTTGTGCCCAGGTAATGGCTGGAATGGAAGATGTCATCAGTCCTAGTATGGACATTCCGTGCCTGATTGTTGTGGAATGATTCCTTAGCAGGGAGGTAATTGCTTGTGTAATTTTTTCGTTCTTTTCCTTTGTTAGGAAAATTTTTGACAGTCTGGAGTCCAGCACATATCCCAAGTATACCACTCTCTGGCTTGGGGTCATTTGAGATTTTTCTGCGTTTACTAACCATCCCATGTTTTGCAGATAGGTCATACTTGTGCGCAGGTTGTTTTCTAAGATTGCTGCTGAGTCCGCAAAGAACAGTAGGTCGTCTAAGTATGGTATTATACCAATGCCCTGCTGTCTTAGACCTTTTAGTGCTTCCGCCATTATTTTTGAGAATATTCTTGGTGCCGAGGAGATTCCGAAGGGGAGAGCTGTGTACTGTAGGTGCAGAGTAGCTGCTGGCCCCTGGATTGCGAACCTTAGGAACTTTTGGTGATCCTCCCTTATGGGGACATGTAGGTAGGCATCCTGTAAATCTAGTGTTGCCATGAATGTCTCCCGTGGTAGGATGTTCCTGATTGAATAGATATATTCCATTCTGAATCTCTTGTATTTTATCCCTCGGTTGAGTGGTTTGAGGTTTAGTATCAGCCTTAGTTTGCTTGATGGTTTTCTTTTTGCGAAGATGTGTGAGTAGAAGCCCTTTTGTTCCTCCTCTTGAGGAACGTGACGAATCACCTTCTGATCCAGTAGTTTCTGCAGGGATTCTAAAAACACTTTTGCTTGATTGCTGTCCTTTGGTAGCATGGTCGCTAAGTATTTGGTTGGGGGGCGGGTGGAGAATTCTGTTGCGTAACCGTCCGCTATGGTGCGCAATATGAATTTGTTTTCTGTTATCTCCTCCCATTGGTGGGAAAAAGCCGCCAATCTGCCCCCCACCTGAAGGCAGTCATTGTTTTTTGTTCTTTTGGGTAATAGGCTTAAGGATGAATTCACCTTTGCCTTTCTTGTTTTGTTGACCCCAGTGCTTTTTTGCCCCAGGCTTATTAAATTTCTTGAAATGCCGAAAGGGCGCCTTCCCTTGTTTCTTCTTGGTTTGAGGGAACCCCTTATTTTTTGCTGCAGTCCTATTCAGGACTGTTTCTAGCTCAGGACCAAACAGTAGGTCTCCAGTGAATGGGATCCCACAAACGGTTCTTGGAAGGGGCATCCCCCCCCCAAGATTTCAACCACAGAGCTCTGCGGGCCGAGTTCAGTAGTGCCGTGGTCCTAGAGGATATTCTGACAGTTTCTGCTGAAGCATCTGCTAAGAAAGCTGCCGCTCTAGTTAGTGTGGAGATGGTTTTAATTAGTTCTTCCCTGGGCGTGTCGTTTTCCAGTAGTTCTTGCAGCTGGGTTAACCAGATTAGCAAGGTTCGGGCTGTGCAGGTGGAAGCAATAGCCGGATTTAGGTTTGCCGTCCCTGCTTCCCATGCCCTTTTCAGGAGGGCTTCTATTTTCTTGTCCATGTGGTCGCTTAGGGTACCTGCGTCGTCAAATGCCAAGTCAGATTTGTTCGTAATTTTTGCCAGAGAGGCATCCACCTTGGGGCATTTAGCCCAGGTTTTGATGTCTGCTTCCGCAAACGGGTATCTGCGTTTGATTGTGGCGGGTATAAAAAGCTTTTTCTCTGGGTCTTCCCATTGTTTTTTGACTATGTCTTTAAGGGTTTGGTGTACAGGGAACGTTCTTGGCTTCTTGGGCTGTAGCCCCTTGTACATTCTGTCATGTATAGTGAGTTCTGCGGTTTTCTATTCTTTAATGCCTAGAGTGTCAGTGATGGCTTTAAGAAGACTGTCTGTATCCTCTGAGGGAAACAAGTTGCAGTCTGTCGTGTCATCTTACTCCTCTGAGTATGAACAGATACCGTCTTCTGATTCAGATTGCTCGGATTCATCTGAATCCACCTCTTGTTCTGCCTGTACCTTGTTATCCCTCGGAATGTGTGTTCCGCTGGTAGATGGAATACTGGCCTGAGCGACACTTGATGGTGTTTCTAATTTTTCAATAGCTGAGCGTAGTGGCGCCATGGTGCTCTAAATTTATTTCTTAAAAGAACTGAGCAGGTCTTTCAAAAATCCCTGTGATTCTTTTGCCACCATTTTGTCTATGCATTTCTGACACAGGGGGTTTTTCCAATCTGGGGAAAGCCTGTGGCTGCATGAGGCACATGTTTTGCCTTTAACCTTCCTTTCCTCAGGGGTCTTTGCCTAGATGCCTAGGTGGTCAAAAGACTGCCTGTAGGTAGGCAGTCTTGTAGAGAGGTTAAGACAGAGATAATTCAAGAGTATTCTGGCTTACCTTGGAGCTGTCCTGACTTGCAGGATCTGCAGGGCAGGGTGGGGAAGCGTCAGACATGATCAGCCACCAGGATCCTCTGCTTAGAGGGCCTTTTTAACTGCTTCCTGCATAAGCTCCGGCCCTGCCCCCGGCTGACACCGTATAGGTTGGTGGACACACCTGCACATGCCGCTGCGTTGTAGTATACCCATGATACTGGTAGGAAGGGTAGCATTCAAAAAATTTAATTTGTATTCTAATTTTTGTTATTATTGTTTTTCTTTCTTTTTTTTTTTTTTCTTTTTTTAAATTCCCGCCCCTGGGTGTCCTGTGAGTCCTGCTCTATCTCCTCCTGGAGATAGGCTACGGGAAAATGGCCGCCACCCGGAAGCGGAACCTCCTCCCGGCGCCATCTTGGTACACCCCCAGGCTCCATGTAGCGGCCTGTGTGGCGGCGAGGAGAGCGGGTGCCGGATCCGTTGCCTTGGGGTATCAGCCACGGCCACCAGGGACCTGGATGGAAGGTAAAAACCCCCCTTCCTTGATCCTCTGTTGCTGCGGTGGTTTTTGGCGGCTGCGGCGGCGGGGGGGGGGGGCGTCCATCTAGTGCATCTGATGTATCCCCCCTGGCGGGCCCCAGCTTCCCCGGAAAGCCAGTGAGGGGGGTGCTTGTTGAAGCAAACACAGGGCCTAGAGCAGCGGCATGGGGGGGATGACAGAGTCCTCCTGCAGCCTGGGGGGATGATTGCAGACCCCTCAGTAGGGGCGAAATCTCAGGCTTGAGCAAAGTTGCGCCTGCTCGCCCTCCCAAGGCCCATTGGGCTGTATGGGATGCTGGCAGGGGGTCTCCTGCAACAAACGTTTTGCAGCTCCTGTGGGTCCGGAGGAAACACAAAACAACTGAGGCACACAGGTAAGACTGTGAAATTTATAATGGTGGACTAATGTGTTTCCTGTTTTAGGGAGGAGGAGCCTATCTCTCGGATGCTGCCCTGGAAGACGATTCGAGAAATATGAATGCAATCTATATACTGGGGGAGAACCTCTGGGGGAATCTAGGATGGAAAAGGACCTGGGGGTCCTAGTAGATGATAGGCTCAGCAATAGCATGCAATGCCAAGCTGCTGCTAACAAAGCAAACAGAATATTGGCATTAAAAAGGGGATCAACTCCATAGTTAAAACAATAATTCTCCCGCTCTACAAGACTCTGGTCCGGCCGCACCTGGAGTATGCTGTCCAGTTCTGGGCACCAGTCCTCAGGAGGGATGTACTGGAAATTGAGCGAGTACAAAGAAGGGCAACAAAGCTAATAAAGGGTCTGGAGGATATTAGTTATGAGGAAAGGTTGCGAGCACTGAACTTATTCTCTCTGGAGAAGAGACGCTTGAGAGGCGATATGATTTCAATTTACAAATACCGTACTGGTGACCCCCACAATAGGGATAAAACTTTTTCACAGAAGGGAATTTAATTAGACACGCAGCCATTCACTAAAACTATAAGAAAAGAGTTTTAACCTTAAACTGCGTAGAGGGTTCTTTATTGTAATGCCGCGTACACATGAGCGGACTTTCCGGCAGACTTGGTCTGGCGGACCGGACTCCGTCGGACAATTCGATCGTGTGTGGGCTCCAGCGGATTTTTTTTCCCCAAAAGTCAGACGGACCTAGAGATAAAACATGTTTCAAATCTTTCTGATGGACTCGAGTCCGGTCGAAAAATCCGCTCATCTGTATGCTAGTCCGATGGGCAAAAACAGACGCTAGGGCAGCTATTGGCTACTGACTATCAACTTCCTTATTTTAGTCCGGTCGTATGTTATCACGTACGAATCCGTCGGACTTTGGTTGATCGTGTGTAGGCAAGTCCGTTCGTTTGAAAGTCCATCGGAAGTCCGTCGGAAAGACCGTTGGACCAGTCTGTTCGAAAAGTGTGTACGCGGCATAAGAGTGGTTAGGATGTGGAATTCCCTTCCACAGGCGGTGGTCTCAGTGGGGAGCATCGATAGTTTCAAAAAACTATTAGATAAGCACCTGAACGACTAAAAAATACAGGGATATACAATGTAATATTGACATATAATCACACACATGGGCTGGACTTGATGGACTTGTGTTTTTTTTCAACCTCACCTACCATGTAACTATGTATTATTTGATCGGACATGCACGAAAATATTCATCGTACGATTTTCGTTTTAATCAGTACAGTTGTCGTTCAAAAATGCAATAGATTACAACACATGACATCACTTTCGAATTTTTATTCTGTCGTACGAGAATTTTCATGACTTTAGTAAACTCATTAGATTCGATCTGAGATTTGCATGCAAAAAAAAAAAGAAAAACGGACGATCATTTGTGTACTGGGCTTAAGGGTCCTTTCACACGAGCGGTCTAACCGGCAGGCTCCGCTGATCCCCACTGAGCAGGCGGATGACAGGTCTGTCTCCCCTCACTGTGCAGGGACCGACCTGTCAGAGTCCCACTCTCTTCTATGGGGAGATTGGATGAAAATGGACCGCCTGCCCATTTTCATTCGATACGATCTGCCAGACGGATAGAAAATAGGGTCACCATTTGTTTGGATTTCATGGACAGGATAGGATCGAATAGCGGTGGGTGTCAGCAGACATGATACCGCTGACATCCGCCACCCCATAGGAGTGAATGGAGGGTTTGATCAGGTCTGCCCGAAAAACTGACAGGCGGACCTGTCCATGTCCATGTGAAAGGGGTCTAATGCCCCGTACACACGGTCGGACTTTGTTCGGACATTCCGACAACAAAATCCTAGGATTTTTTCCGACGGATGTTGGCTCAAACTTGTCTTGCATACACACGGTCACACAAAGTTGTCGGAAAATCCGATCATTCTGAACGCGGTGACGTAAAACACGTACGTCGGGACTATAAACGGGGCAGTGGCCAATAGCTTTCATCTCTTTATTTATTCTGAGCATGCGTGGCACTTTGTGCGTCGGATTTGTGTACACACGATCGGAATTTCCGACAACCGATTTTGTTGTCGGAAAATTTTATATCCTGCTCTCAAACTTTGTGTGTCGGAAAATCCGATGGAAAATGTGTAATGGAGCCCACACACGGTCGGAATTTCCGACAACAAGGTCCTATCACACATTTTCCGTCGGAAAATCCGACCGTTTGTACGGGGCATAAGAGTGTATATTGTAAAGATCGTGGTGATTACCCTGAAGAGATACATGCATTTTCAAGAAGTTGTGCAAGTCGAGAACTGCATTTTTAAGGGCATGGCAGCCCACTTTTATTTAAAGGAACAGAAAAATTCACAGAAGGCAGCAATACCCACGTAGGGGTTCCACCATTACTGTAATGCCCTGTACACACGGCCGGTTTTGCCGTAGGAATAAACTCTGAAGGTTTTTTCGACCGAATTCCACTCAAGCTGTCTTGCATACACACGATCACACCAAATTCCGACCATCCAGAACACGATGACATACAACACGTACGACGGGACTAGAAAACGGAAGTTCAATAGCCAGTAGCCAATAGCTTCCGTCTTGTACTTGCTTCAGAGCATGCCTTGTTTTTGGTTTGTCGGAACAGCATACAGACGAGCGTTTTTTCCGTTGGAAAAATATAGAACATGTTCTCTATCTAAGTCCGTCTGAATTTTCGACAGAAAAAGTCTGATGGGGCATACACACGGTCGGAATATACAATGTAAAGCTCCCATCGGACTCTTTCTGTCGGAAATTCCGCTCGTGTGTACGCGGCATAAGTTGCATAATACTTCAGCCTCCTGGCTTAATCACTTGCCACACGGCTGCTTCAGGCCTTAAGCCTTGGCCTTAGGTCTGGTCCTCAGACCAACACAAAGGTTTCCTTCCAGTAAAGCTCTCTCATAACTTACTCATGATCAGCTCCTTGTTGCTCTGTAATGGACTACATCTGCCTCCTGCTGACATGCACGCTCAGGCTGCCCCCTGTAGTCTCTCTGAATCCTAGAGAGGATGGGAGTCCTCCTGACTTTCATGCACAGACCTCTTGTCTGTTGGGTGGAGCCCTTAGCTCTATCCCTGGGTCTATTATGAATCCAGCCCACACCTGTGCAATCAGCATGCCTGCCTCTCCAAAAATCTGGCTTAAACTGCTAAAATAAACAGTAGCGCTGACTGGCCTCTCTACAATATTCTTTTTCCAAATATAAATTTTATTAAAAGCTCAGGGAGGGCAAATCCCAGAAATAACATCAATACTATACAGTCATGAACAATTCCAGATCTAAAATAGGTAAGACATCTAACAATAGAAGCTGCATATGGAAGTGTTATAAAAAAAAAAAAAAATTGGTATGTCTAGTATAATTGTTTGACTGCAAAAAACAGTAATCTTATAACTATATATAGTAAAAGCAGAATGATACAGTAGGCCGCCCAATCCTGTGTCTATTTTTACGTAACTAAAAAAAGACGAGGCTAAGAAACAGAAATATAAAAGTAAACTAAAAAGTGGGAAAGGAGGTTTGGAGAAAAGAGAAAGGAGAGGGTGGAGTGGGTGGGAAAAAGGTGGAAATGAGGGGTGGGGTGGGTCTCAGCAGGTGGGGCTCCATTCGCAAGGATGGGCGAACACAGCGGACAGTATAGAGTGTTTTATGATCCGAGTAAGGTCAACCCCTCGTCGGATACTGTAAACATATTGCAAAGTCTCTATTGCTCTGAGTGTTTTTCCTGTCTATTCTGCTCTGTGGAAATCAGGTCTTCCATCTTATTTATGTCTTCCACTTTGAGCAACCAGCTCGCAATAGTTGGTGGCGTTTGTTGCTTCCATAGTGGAGGAATGCAGGATTCAGCAGCATTCAGTAGGTGACACACAACCAATTTTTGGTAATGTTTTGCGGGAAAGGTAGACACATGAAGTAAGAAAAAAGCCGGATCGTCAGGGATCTTATGTTCTGTGAAATTTTGACTACTGTCCAGAAGTGTTTCAACTTGGGGCAGGACCAAAATATATGGATGAGCGTTCCTCTGTCCGTCTGGCATCTCCAGCAGCGATCTGTAGTGTTTGGGTAGAACTTATGCAGAAGATGCAGTGTATGATACCACCTTGTCAGAATTTTATAATTGGTTTCCTGTATTTTCGTACAAATTGATGACTTCAACAAAAAATCTACCAATAAGTTGATTTTGGGTGTCAGAGAATGATCAGTGCAAGTCTGTCTCCCATTTGTGCAAAAACGGTAGACTCAGTTGTTCCAGGGGGGTAACTAGTAAAGAGTAAGTCTTCGACGGTACTTGCGGTAGAGTCCCTTCGTCTAAGCAGTAATCTTCGAAAGTTGTTAAGCTAAGGATAAATCTTTGGGGAAGGGAGTGCAAGAAGTGGTGCAGCTGTAACACATTCCAGAAAGAAAGTTTGAACTGTCCCAAGTGACTCGTCAGTGATGTGATAGAGGGCCAGCAATCTATGTTCGCAAAAGGCGAGGCTTGATCGTGTCTGTCTTGGATGAGGGTCTGGAAGTCGCATGTTCTCAGGCCTGGGGTAAATGCCAGGTTTCCAAGGAATGGAAACAATGGGGAGTCTCGGATTGAGAGGGAAGTTGAGAAGACAGCTCAATAGCATATATGATGCGTGTTATCAATCAGAGGATGGGCTTTGAGAGTCGGAGGACGTCGATCAAAGTACCACAGGGCACCTTTCAGGGGGATGTCTGTTTGCCAGTCAATTAACCTACCAAGGTGTATTGCTTGAAAGTATTTCCGAACATCGGGGAGAGCCAGGCTCCCAAATTGTTTGGATAATGTGAGAAAGCGTCTGGGAAGTCGAGGTTTTTTATGTGCCCATATGAATTTAATAAAAAGTGAGTGTACCTGTTTGAAGTAGAACACAGGAATCTGTATCGGTAAGGCTTGGAATAAGTGCAGGTATTTTGGAAGGATACACATTTTTAGAAGATTGCACCTGCCAAACCACGAGTGAAATTCCTTTGTGCCACTTCTTCAACAACATACGGGTCCTGGTTAGCAAAGGTGGAAAATTAATTTCATATGTACGTGCTAAAGTGCAGGGAATATAGGTACCTAAATATTTAAGGCTGTGTCTGACCATTTGAACTTAAAGCTGGACTTTAGGGTCGCTAAGAGGGCTAGGGCTATCTGGACTCCCATAGTTGCCGATTTGTCAAAATTCATTTTCAAACTAGAGAGTGCATATATTCCTCAAACTCCTTCATAAGGTTAGGAAGGGATACCGCCGGGTTAGTTGTAGAGAATAAAAGGTCGCCGGCGTACAGTATGCTGATATGCTGTATGCTGATGAAAGCATTCATTGATTTTTAAGGAAAGCATTTTTCTTGAGTTTTTCAGGCACTTTTTTTAACACCAAAGCTCTTGAAAAACTCTTCAGTGTGAAAGGGCCCTTAAGCTTTGAAAAAAACACCCTGGAAGTCGATTGGTTTCTATGCAGAGTGGCGCCAGATTTTGCATGCTCCAGTTTTATTAAATCAACCCCATACTGTAAATATGGTATAACTGTATTTAATTGTGTGCTTGGGGATCAGCTCTGTAACTTGCTAAACTCAGCAGCATTACAGGAGCTGTTGCCTTAGAAGTTAAAGTGTTACTAAACCCACAACAGTCAAATCAGTCTGTGTATTCAGTAAAGCATGCTTGTTATACTCACTGTCTAAACTAAGGGGTTAATCCTCTGTATTGTGTAAAAAGGCTGTTTGATCCTGTCTTCTCTGATCTACCCCGTCTTTTACTGTCTCCAAATCCTCTGCTAATAGCACAGAGCTCTAGGAAGCACTCTGCATATGCTCAATTTGGTGTGTATTGATAGAGAGGTTTTTCTTGGGAGAGTGCATGTGATCAGCACAGGGCCAATCAGCACGGTCTAGACAGAGGGTCAGGGATCCTGTGGGGATCAGCCCCACAGGACAGTCAGAGAACAATGAAAACTCCTCCTACAAGCTTTAATTAGTGCTCGGCCGGACACTGATAGAAGTCACAAGACTGCTATATACTGCTGATGATAAAGGTATTTAGCAGTTTATATTGACTAAAATAATTGCATTTCCATGTTCTGTGTACTGTGGGAGATCAGATATATTGAATGCAGGCTCCTGGGTTTAGTAACACTTTAAATTCTTTTTCCAGTGTGCTTGCTTCCTGTGCATTATGATGTGATTGGTTAAATACCTGAAGACATACAGATTTATGTTATATTCACTTGGTGCAAGCTGGCCTCACAGATCAGCTATCTGAAATTACAATCATTCTGGCCTTTTCTTACACAAATGTGTTGCTATGGCTATTTTAGTGTTTTTTTTATAGTATAAATATATGAAATAAAACATTTGAGCTACCATGTATTGTTTTTAGAAGCTGGAGTTCCACATTCATATGCTGATTAACCTGTTTGGTTTCATGGAGCTTATGGAACAGGAAGTGATGTTGGCAGGAAGTAGGGGGAGGGAACAAAGGACATGAACACAGCCATGTGCTGAACACAAAAGTAATATTTTTTTCAGGACTCCAAGAAGCAAGGAGAGATGACCCCATCACCTAAAACAGCCAAATGACGTCCATGCTCTTTTGCTATGGAGGGTAGATAGCTTGTGCATGTGAATATTATATGCATATTTTGTAATACTGTATGTCCTGTATTGTTTCCTAAAATTGTACATACCGTATTTATCAGCGTATAACACGTGCTGGCGTATAACACGCACCCCAAGTTTAGGAGGGAAGTTTAAGGAAAAAAACTTTTAAGGAGGGAAGTTTAAGGAAAAAAACTTACATTTGAAGTGTGTATCTGCAGCCTTGCCCAGTGTTCATCTGCAGCCTTGCCCAGTGTCCAGCTTTGCCCAGTGTTCATCTGCAGCCTTGCCCAGTGTCCAGCCTTGCCCAAAATTGCAGTATTATCGTTTCTTTTTTTAATGATTGCGCCGCCGAGATTTTTTAAATTATTGCGCCGCTCGTCTCGCAGTCCTGTCCCTTGGCCCGGCTCCTATGATGGACACATCACCGGTCCAATGGTGGGATATAAAGGCTAGGAGGCAGGACTGCGAGCGGAGCCGAGCCGAGCCGAGGGTACTCACATAATTCTCTCAAAAAAGCTAAAAATAATGCATTTAAAACTAAACGTGAGGACCTTCTAATCACAAAGAAGAATCCCCAGGAAACGGACCAATCACACTGTGATTTCCCCAGAATCATCACCAGGTTTGGCTCGCAATGGACCCAAGTCCAGGAGATCCTAAACAGACACTGGCATATCCTTAAATCGGCACCCCTCATTGCTAACATAGTTAGCCCTAGACCATTACTCACGGCCAAAAGGGCACGTAATTTGGGAGATACCCTGGTTCATTCAGAATATACCAGAACGATTAATAAAAACTGGCTTACTGATAGAAAACCTCCCCCAGGTATGCATGCATGTGGACATTGTAACATATGCAAATATGTACATCACACTGATGTGTTCGCTGATCCAAGGGGTGGCAATGACTATCGAATTAAACAATTTATTAATTGCTCAACGGCACGTGTCATATATATGCTCACGTGTCCTTGCAATAAAAATTACATAGGAAAAACCAAACGTCAGCTCCGAATTAGGATCAGCGAACACATCAGTGGTATTAGGAATAAAACCAAGAATAAGGATGATGACAGACCTATTCCAGTACACTTTGCTAAATTTCATGACAGCAATCCAGCAGGCCTTACAGTTAAAGGGATCTATGTGCTTAATCTGCCCCCTAGAAGGGGCGATTTTGACACTATACTCCTGCAAAAGGAGAAAATGTGGACGTACTTTTTAGATTCTTTAGCCCCAAAGGGGTTAAACACTGAATGCAGTTTACAATCCTTCCTAGCAACATAAACAATGCTTCCTATTTGTGGAAATAAAATCCCTATCATAAACATTACCTCTATTTCTTCACTCCTTCCATGGCTGATTTTCTAAAAAACTGTTAAAGTACTCTTTTTTCTTTTCCGTCTCTATCTCGAAAAATATCTAATATTACTACCTTAATCATGTAATTAGTATGTATGTTTTGTTTGCTGAATGACTTACACTGAGGGGCTATGGTCGACATCTAGTGGATACAAGTAGTATCTGCACTCTTTATTGCTTATTTAAACTCACCACACTTGACCCCTCCTAGCTCTGAGGAAACCAGCGTCCATTGGCTGGTGAAACGCGTCAGCGGTGTGACGTCAGCACGTTCTCGGGAGCCGCGCGCAATTTGACCTGACTCATCCTTACACGGACCTAACAGCTGATCCAACAGCTGATGTTGATGCTTTTCCCTGCAGCTACGCATCATACGGCGGCAGCGGTGCTTCGGCGGCTCCATGGTGAGGAGCTGTGAGTGACGACTCCTTACCGGCCTGCACTCCTAGTGAGCCACACAGAGGCATCTGCCCTCAGAGAGACTCCAACATCCAGGATTAACATAGTCTGACGACGGACACAGTGCAGCTAATGAGATTCTTCCACCTCACTCAGCACTTCAACAAAACGTATGTCAGTTTTTCTATGTTTCCTTAAATGCTGTCTCCAAGGACATTTATCCTGCTGCCTCTGTAGATATCTATACAATCATTCTTACTGCAACTGGGAAAGCGTTTGTAATCTATTTCATCAGCTGTGATCTAAATAACCACTGAGTGCAATGATCGTTTGAGAGATCGCTCCATCTATGGTCCAACTCCTTGATTTGTCAGATCATCCACCCACTTACATCACCAAACTAGTGATATAGGACTGTTCCTGCCCTACTGGACACTTTATACTGGGAACAGTTTCCATTAATCTCCAATCGATTGTGCAGGACTATCCTTAATTCAATATTCCCCATATCTAGTGTGTATGATGTGTATGTGTGGGCGTGTTGCCGCGGCTCCCATTTGATTTTAAATATTCCTTGTGACAACGTTGTCCATTTTAATCTGTTTGTGATAACCGTCTGTCCATATTGCTTATATTTTCACTTTTTGATATATTAATTGGTTATATTTTTTGGTTATTAATAAAGCTGGTTTTGTATTTGACAATAGTGTTCTATGTTGACCTTCTTTAGAGAAACCCTTTGTTTCTCATCTCCCCTTTTTTTGCAATATGTTTAAAAGGCCAACTTGAACTGCATCCAGGCTTTTTTCCTGTATGATAGGTCTATACTTACCCGCTGGAACTAGCCACCACTATTAATATTCATTGGTTGATCCGGGCAAAAAATTCCTGTTCTTTTGAGTACACAGTACACTCGGCTCTGTCTTTTTCGGCTCGTCCTTCCACTCAGACAGCATGGAGGTGAGACGGCGTGACTGTGAGCGCAGCCGAGAGGAGCCGAGCCGAGTACACAGTACACTCGGTTCGGTCTTTTTCGGGGGCGCTTGCTCCTCTTCCCCACATAAACAGCGGGGATTGGCGTATAACACGCACCCATGATTTTAAAGGGGAAAAAAGTGCATGTTATAAGCTGATAAATACGGTAGTTTGTAGGTACTGCATTTTTTACTTGGTAAAGCAAAGCACAATAATACACTACAGAGGTTTTAATGCTTCCTTACTTTTACCGCAAAGTAACCCTAAAAGACAAAGCAAGACAAAGCAAAACAACAAATACCTCAGGCAGGTCGTAGCCGTGGAATGTGATGTCCCGGGTCACAGTATGAGGGACACTCATGGGCACTATGTCTGCATATCTCTGGATTTCATAAATCACTGCTTCAGTGTAGGGCATCTTGCTGCGATCATCCATGCACGGACTTCTATCTCGACCAATCACACGGTCTATTTCCTCTTGAACTTTCTCTGGTGAGAAAATTGATTGCTGAAATTATAAACCATTCTTTACAAATGTATCCCACGTGAGTATTGGAATAAAAGTCAGAGTATCACCCGAATATCCTCCACATAGGACAGGCCAGACATGTGGCTAAATGACTGGACAGGGTTTGTGTGCACATTACTGTAAACTGACCAGGGTTAACTGAGCCTATGCTGGACAAAACCAAAAGTGTTAATTCACCTTTACAGAAAAAATGAAAAGTTGAACTAACAGTGTACAGCCCCCCAGGTCACTGCTGTACTTGCCTCCAGGGATGAAGAGCTGTCAGTGCCCATGCAGCCAGCTCAGCAGTCCAGGGATTTGAAATTCACACCCTTTCTTCTCTTCTCTGTGCAGCGCTTCCAGGACATACCAGAGTGATTAGAATTGTTCAGCACCTGCACAGTGAATCGCTCTGGACCATCCTGGAAGGGCTGCACAGAAAAGAGGGAGAAAATCTGGGATTTCAGATCCCCAGACCATTGGAGCAGCTTGGGCACTGACAGGGCAGCTTCCCTGGAGGTACGTACAATGCCTAGTACAGCCCCTAGGAGGGGCTATGATATTGATTGTTCACACTGCCATTCCCATATGTTCTTGCAGATATCCAGCTACCACTGGGAGACTGTTCCAGGAAGCTGACAAAGGAGACACTCTGTGTAGTGTAATGGTATCAGCCAAATGATCACTCCAGCGGTGATATGCAATTACTAAACAATGAAGGTCAACAAAACATTGCATAGGGGAAACAGGAACAAAAGAAATGAGAACAATTTTACAAATAGCCACTAGATGGCAGTAGAGTTCCTGAGTTCAGTTCAACTTCTGAAAGAGAAAAGAAGATCATGTCTCACATGTCCACCTTATGAAGGAAGATTCTGGAAAGCTCATGGCTGGATGCATCGACAGCTGGCACAGGCTTCACAGTGGCACTGCTGTTGTCTTCGGTCAGGAGGTTCTGGTGGATGAAGATAGGGCCTCCCCACTGCATGGACAGCCTCTCCACATGGACTGTAGCAAAGTTCTCTCCATTGACTGGGGCTTAGATAGATGCTGTGTGCTCTTCTGCTCACTGCTGGTGGCCCACACACCAGACTTAAGGGGGGAGAACCCAGCACCTGGTGACTTGCCCAATTAATGCTGTCCCATCAGGCAGGGTTTCTCTTTGCACAGGAAGCAGAGAGGATCCCGAATTTTTATCCCCTGGGAGTGACCAAGAGCCCAGGGGATGCTGGGAAACCCAGAGGATTGTGGGAGTTTGAATTAAAGGAACTTGCACCTGACTGTGGATAAAGGGGCACTCTGCCACATCTGTAATAATAAACCTTCTTCCCCTCCTCAAGAAGTATGTATGATGTATGACTGTACGAATGATGCAGTATCCTACTATTTTTAGAATCCATAGTCAAGATGGATGACCAATTCTAGAGAGACTTCAGCATCCAATAGGATTGCCGACCTCCCCAAGATGGCTGCCTGGAGCCCATAGCAGGATGCAATTAGTTTAAAAAAGAAGTTCCTACCAGCCTGAAGAAATGGCACAGTGCCATCTTCAGGCTGGAGGATATACTGCAGCCTCCACCTGCCCACAAGTTTAAATTAGATAAATACCTTTTAAGTGTGTAAAACAAAAGCCTGCCTCCTACCAGCAAACTGCAGAGAAGAATTCTAGCTCTCTGAGTAGAAGCAGTCATTTCTTTGCAGATGTCTGGCACACCCACTGCTAAGTTAGACCCATAGAACTTCAAGCAGCAAATTTCATGCTCCCTACTCTACTATTGGAATGCTCTACCTATGACTTAGCAGGGGGGGAGGTGTCATACCTGGGAAGAGAGTCTATTGCTTCTATACTGGCTGAGGGTCATTCTCTGCAGCATGCCTATTTTAGTTATGCTGTGGCTGCATTCTAATGAAAAGGATCTGTAAGACGTTGCACATCATGGGGGCAATTCAATGAAGAATTGTGACATTTTTCTGCCACTGTGGGCGTATTTTAAAGTCGCCAGATTTATAAAAGTTGTGCAACAGTTTTCTTGCTAATGCGTACAACAAATTGAGATAGTTCTTTTACATTCCGGCACTATGACTGTGACAAATTACATAGTTACAGTACATGGTTAGTCTGGTTGAAAAAAGTCCATCTAGTTTAACAAATAAAAGAGAAAAAGAAATATCCTTAAAACAAAAACATACAATTCTATACACACAATTCTATACCCACAATTGATCCAGAGGAAGGCAAAAACCCCAGCAAAGCAAGATCCAATTTGCTCCAGCAGGGGGGGAAATCAGATATTCCCTGGATGAACTTTACCCATAATTTCATAAATTCATTAAGAAATACCACCATATTGGTGATGAGAAAAGCGTAGGTATATAAGACCTTATTCATGTTGGAGCAATTGTACCCCAGACAAAATTCTGAGACCATTTTGCAACAGATTCATATACGGCTTACCGACATGTACACGAATCTTTACCAAATTGCTCTATTTGTTGCACTGACAGGAGACAGATTTTAAAAGAATGTCTATGACAAGCTATGAATTCCAGGGCTTATGTTTTAATGCACCTTCAAAGTATTTAGCTCATTTGTTTTGATGCACCTGCATTGTATTTAGCTAATTTAAACTAAAAGTTTAGTTGGGTTTTAAAAGAAGGGTATTTACACCTGCCTTGCTTCATGGCAAGAATTATTTGCAATTGTTTTAGACTACAAAAAGAGCAATTTGTAATGTTTGTTTGGATACCACAATTATGGTATAATTACCTCTCACTTCTGGGTGCTTCAGCATGATCAGAAAACCATATCTCAAGGTAGACCCAACTGTTTCTGTGCCAGCAAAGAACACATTCACTGTAGTTTTCAACATTGTCTCATAGTTGAAATGACTATTTGGGTTTTTCTTTTCCTAAAGAGAAAAAAAAAATTTTTTATTAGACCAAGAAAGTAACTATAGGCTTTTTGTTTTCATTTTTCATCAAAAAGAGAAGAGTTAAAACTCCTGTGCTTTTGGTGCTGTCTATAGTGTGTAGAAATGAGCTTAGGCCTGTTTGGATGCTCTTCTGAACTCTAAAGACCGAGCCCACAAGGAAGCTGTCACTTGTAATGGACAGATCATCTTCAGTGGGGATATTCCCTGCCCTGCTGTCCACACGTATACATACCCCATGTATACATGTGGGGTGGGGAATATTCCAACCACAGATGATTGGGCCATTTTGGGTAACAGCTTCCTGGAGGGCTCAGCCACGTAGATCCAGAAGAGTATCCAAACACACCCCAGTTCATCACTAATAGTATGTCCCTCTGGGGAGATTTATTCTCACATCCGGTTTCAAAAACACAACAGGAAGTTAGAAGAGACCTCTCCAAAATGAGTGGACATAACCTAGTTGTTACAAGGACAAGTGTCCCCATTGGGAGACTTCCCCTCACCACTTGTTTCTGTCATGAGGACAAACAAAGTGGATGAATGTCTACAGTGGGGACACAGACATCAATAAAAACCTTCCCCCCCCAAAACCATGAAAATAAGTTTTAGCTTCAGATATACTTGAAGCATAATAATCATTTTGTTTAAATTAAAAAATAAAGCACATGCCAGGACATGTTGATCCAGTGAATATCAGATTGCCTCTTGGGGGATGAGGAAGGAATTTTTTCCCCTGCTGGAGCAAATTGGTTGATGCTTTGCTGTTTATTTTTTTCCTTCCTCTGGATCAGCTGTGGATATAGGATTGTATGATTTTTTTTTTAAGGATATATATATTTTTTGCCTTTTATTTGTTGAACTAGATGGACTTGTGTCTTTTTTCAACCAGACTAACTATGTAACTGTGCAGGGGTATATTCATTATTAGCCACAGTAGGCACACTCCTATATGCAGCATGATGCAAAACAGTTGCTTTTTCCTGCACAGTTATTGGCTCCATATTTTCTTTTGATCATCAGCAGAAGAGTTTTTTCATAAGCTTGTCCCTTTCCTGTCCATGGTCTCTATATTTGCATTCCTCAGCGTGATGTCCTGTGCTGGTGATACGTTAATAACGCCAGACATTTTGCAAAACTGGTGGCTCTTACACCTAGCTGTCACCGACAGCTTCAGTTCCACTGAACCATTCAGAGTGATTCCCAAATATGTGATCACTATGTCAAGCATGAAACGGTGATCGTGCTTCATTGACAAAGTAAGCAACATTGAGACTGTGTCACTGCAGCCATAAGGCGACTGTCACGGTCAGGGTTCAGGCTTGGAAACCAGTATCTATAGCAGTAGAGAGGTTCCCACTGACCAGCAGGATAAGTACACAAGCAGGTCACCATGGCAGATGACTCGGGCATACCCGAGGTGCAGGGTCTAAGCACTAACTGGTATTCACTGATGGTGGAGATGGGTTTTGCTGCTTGCTAGTACCAGGTTGTGGTCCTCAGGATCGCCTCACCAGGAGGTGAGTAAGCCGGGGTCCAGTAGCAGATATAGCAGGTAGGGGTCAAGCAGAAGTGTAGTTAGTAAAAAAGCAAAAGGTTGGTAACAAGTGGTTGCAGGTTGTGATCAAGTGGAAGCGTGGTCGAGGAACAAGCCAAAAGTCAATAACGAGTCTTAGTGGAAAAAAGCATAGCTGCAAGTTTGCAAAGGAGCAAGGTATCAGCTGGAGAGAGCACAATTATCTGGCAAACAGGAAGTGCAGAGACAAGGCTTAAATCAGGAAGTTCATGGGTGGAGCAAAGATTTCAAGGATCACCAGAAACAAGAGACAAGGCAAGAAAGTCCAAAGGATCAGACAGCAAGCTGTCCATCATCCAAGATGGCTCAGTAAGAAGAGCTATTGCCTGATGCAGCAGAGGTTGTGGATTCAGATCCCAGTCCTGACAGCAACAATGCTTATCTAAGCATGAAATACAGGCAACCTAAGTGACGTCAGAGTGGGTGGCCACTCTGATGCCTCTTCTGGTTGACTGTATTCCATGCTGGCCCTGACAGCATGGCTCTCCATCTTGGATCCAAGACACAGTGTTTCCCACCATTGGTTGGCTGGACCTTCCACCTGCACCCCCCTGTCTTTACTCCCAAGAGGCATACCACTGGACGTTATGGATTAATTGATATGCCTGTTTTTCACTTCCATCTTGTAAGTGTTTTTAACCCTCCCTTGTCATTATAGTGTTTTATTACTGCACTTAGAAGCACCTTCTCCCCTGCTTTGTTTTTCTTAGAGTGTGCTTCCCTCTTCTGAAGTGCTGCTGTGGTATATTAATCATATTTCAAGAGCCAGTTATGTACTGTTTGTTAAAGTCTCCTTGTTATCCAGAGCGCCCTATTCTCCACACTCCTTGAACAATGCTTATCTGTTTAATACTGTAAATGTTAAATGCAATTAGAGTATTAAAAAATTACTTTTAAAAAGATAGGAAGCAAAAAAACATTTTGTTTAATTTTTGTCAATTTTTCAGCCTACAATAAAAAAATAGAATTTGTTTTTTATTAAAATAGAGTACCAAGTAAAAGCCTTAGGGCTCATCTACACTTGCTTCGGGTTCAACACACATTAATGACTTGTTTACACTTGCTTCAAAACAAGGCTTTGGACAGGCTTTGTTAAAGCTCTCTGAATGCTAGTCAAAGCTCTTGTCACTAAATAAAATGGTTAGCTAACAGTCCTGTTTACACCTTGCTTTAGCTTTGCTTTTGTCACGTACCTGGTTCGGGAGCCTGACAAGTAGAGGAGGGTCTCTCGTACCACACCGGCTTGTGGGTTACTGAAGGTGAGACAGCAGCCACAGAAGCACGGTGGCGTAGGAGTGCCTAAGATCGGTCCTGTAGTCTGTATGGCTGGTTGTCCATGGATGGATGTGCAGCAGGCAGGCAGGTGGTGGTTAGGCAGACCAGGGCCGTGGCAGGCTGGGATTGCAGCTAGAGCAGCATCCAGATGCGGATTACAGAGCAGAGCCGTGACAGGCTGGATGAGCAGGTGCAGGGTCAGGCAAGCTGGGTCGGTAATGTTCAGGCAGATAGACAAGCCGAGGTTGTGGTATCAAGCAGATAGTGTTAGTGAGAACAAGTCGGATCAAGATCAGAGGTCAGCACAGGTAACAGGTCAGAACACACAGAAGCTGCAGACCAACCAACAATGAGTCTATGCAGGAGCTCAGTTTAAATAGCCCGCCTGGCGTACGCCGATGTGCCAATGCGCTAGTGCTCATGCATGTACGCCAAGAACCTCTAAGTGTACTGTGGACCTGTCTTTCCTGACAGCTTTGCTTTGGCTTCGCTTCAAAAATTATACCCCATGTATCTTTATTTGTGCTTCAAAGCCTCCATAGAAGTCTATGGCAAAGCTCCCCCCACCGAAGCCTCACTGAAGCCCCACCAAAGCCCCACCAAAGGTTCATTGAAGCCCCATCGAAGCTCCACCAAAGCCTCATCGAAGCCCCACGAAGCTCACCGAAGCCCCACCAAAGCCCCACTAAAGCCCCACTAAAGGCTCATCGAAGCCCCATCGAAGCTCCACCAAAGCCTCATTTAAGTCTCATTGAAGCACCAAGCAAAAGCAAGGTGTAAATAGGACTGTAAGCTAACCATTTTATTTAGTGACAGGAGATTTGACAGGCCAAAGCCTATCCGAAGCCATGTTTTGAAGCAAGTGTAAACTAGCCCTCATACTGAATATCCTTAAATGTAAGTCACTGGTGCTGGTGTTGTGTCTGCAATTCCTACCCTCCTCACCTTCACTCATCCACAAAAGGCACAGCTACAGGCAGTAATTTTTGGATCATCGAGTAGAAGGAGTGCAGAGACACCAGCACTGGTGTCCAATGGAACTGCAGCACTAACCTCTGTGGCAAACTGGAAGTACTGTACAGCCGGAGCTATAATATCTGGGAGAAACAGTTTCAAACTGTTGGAAGCAAGCCAGCATCTAAATGACTATAAAGTTAAAGAGCTATATTAAAAGAATATTGCCCAGATTTGAGCTTTACAAATGCTTGCTATACACACTTCACTGTGACATTGGCACCAGATCTAGTTGAACAGATGACCTGTAATGATTGGAATCATAAACCTTTAGGACTCTGTTCCAGCCTGCAACTGCCGTGTTCTGCAATTTCTTTTACAAGACATTCAGTAAGAACATTGTCTAGTAAACCAAACTAAAAGGGCTAAATACACACCTGTTCAATCTTTATGAGAAAGCAGTCTATAAAATCACGTGGATTGTTTGGGTCAAGTGTCTCCTTGTTCATCCGAAGTCTCTTAGCCACAAAGAGTCCAAGCTTTACATAGTTTTTGTAAATCTTTTTGTGTGGGCCTGGAATATACCCCATGATTTTAGGAAACACGAAAAGTAGCTATAAGAAGAATGTAAGGATAAGTAAGAAGGGGCAAAAAATACGCATATTTCTTCTCTTCTCTATCAAGGAACTGTTGATATGTCACATGGGATTGCTTTCCATAACAGTGATTAGAGGCACAGAAAGATGTTTGTGTTGCACCTATCAACCAATCAGATTTGATTTATGTTATGGTAGAAAAAGGCAGCTATCAGCTTACTGAATGAAACTGCCACTCCATGCACAACAAGCATTGCCAAAGAATTTTAAAAACTTAGTTAAAGACTAGCCGTTTTTAGCTGCCAGAGCTGTTTTTGCTTTTTTTGCACACATGCTTAACCACTTAAAGTGGATGTAAACCCCAAATTTTTTTTTATGTCATAATGTAGAGTATAAGATTTCCTATCATTTGAGCCCAGTCTTGCCACAGAGAGTTAATCCATCTCTGAGCAATCCTCTTTTATTGTTCAGTGAGATAAATCTTGACAAACTGAGAAAAACTTTGTCAAATACTCCCCCTTGCTGTGAGTGACAGGTGATTTACATATCTCGTGCACCCGCCTAAGACATGCATTATTTTTTAATTCCCTCCCACTCCTTTCTTCAGCAGCTCCGCAAGGATTGGCTGTTCCACACCTCAGCATGATTTGGCATGCTGAAGTCATGTGGTTACTTTCCTGTCTTTTCACTGGATGTTAGAGCAGAAGTTCAGTGTAAGAAATACACAGGAGAAAATACATATTGACAAGGGGAGTGTAGAGGTGGGTGGGGAGTCTACTGACATCACAACTCCACCCACCGAGCTCCAGACAACAGACCCGCCCACAGAATATGCAGTTTTTCGGGTCTCATAACAGACAGAGGGGAGACATTTGACAGGTAAAGATACATGCAGGAGGCATGTATATCCTTATAGATAACCACTATGGCAGTAATTTAGAAAGGATGACATTGGGTTTACATCCACTTTAAGGACCGAGCCTATTTCTGAGATTTGTTGTTTACAAGTTAAAAACAGGTTTTTTTTGCTAAAAAATTACTTAGAACCCCCAAACATTATACATTTTTTTTCTAACACCCTAGAGAATAAAATGGTGGTCCTTGCAATACTTTCTGTCACACCGTATTTGCGCAGCGGTCTTATGCCCCGTACACACGGTCGGATTCTCCGACGGAAAATGTGTGATAGGACCTTGTTGTCAGAAATTCCGACCGTGTGTGGGCTCCATCACACATTTTCCATCGGATTTTCCGACACACAAAGTTTGAGAGCAGGCTATAAAATTTTCCGACAACAAAATCCGTTTCGGAATTTCCGATCGTGTGTACACAAATCTGACGCACAAAGTGCCATGCATGCTCAGAATAAATAAAGAGATGAAAGCTATTGGCTACTGCAACGTTTATAGTCCTGACGTATGTGTTTTACGTCACCGTGTTCAGAATGATCGGATTTTCCGACAACTTTGTGTGACCGTGTGTATGCAAGACAAGTTTGAGCCAACATCCGTCAGAAAAAATCCTAGGATTTTGTTGTTGGAATGTCCGATCAATGTCCGACCGTGTGTACGGGGCATAACAAGTGCACTTTTTTGGGAAAAAATACACATTTTGATTTAAAAAATAAGACAACAGTAAAGTTAGCCCGATTTTTTTATATTGTGAAAGATAATGTTACGCCAAGTAAATTGATACCCAACATGTTATGCTTCAAAACTGCTCCCGCTCGTGGAATGGCGACAAACTTTTACCCTTAAAAGTGATGGGCACTTTTACCCTTAAAAAAGGCGACGTTTAAAAAATTCTACAAGTTGCATGTTTTGAGTTACAGAGGAGGTCTAGGGCTAGAATTATTGCTCTCGCTCTACCAATCGCAGTGATACCTCACATGTGTGGCTTGAACACCGTTTTCATATGCGGGCGCTACTCACACATGCGTTCGCGTCTGCACGCGAGCTTGTCGGGACGGGGCGCGTTTAGAATTTTTTTTTTCTTATTTATTTAACCTTTTATTTTTTATTTTTACACTGTTTAAAAAAAAAATGTCACTTTTATTCCTATTACAAGGAATGTAAACATCCCTTGTAATAGAAAAAAGCATGACAGCACCTCTTAAATATGAGATCTGGGGTCAAAAAGACCTCAGATCTCATATTTACACTAAAATGCAATAAAAAAAATAAAAAATTGTCATTTAAAAAAATCATTTAAAAAAAATGGCCCTTTAAGAGCTGTGGGCGGAAGTGACGTTTTGATGTCGCTTCCGCCCAGCAGTTGTATGGAGACGGGTGGGGGCCATCTTTCCCTCACTCGTCTCCTGACAGGAGACAAGACGTCATTGCCTCCGCCGCTGCCGACGGCTCCAGTAAGCGGTGTAGGGCACCAGATCGTGGTTGGAGGGGGGGCCCACTCCCGCCACCCATAAAAGTGATCTTGTAGCGGACCGCCCGCTGAAAAAGAGGATACCAGAGTTATGGCAGCTAGTGTGAGTGGTTAAAAAAAATCATTTTAGGCCTGAAGATTACTTAACCGCCCTAAAACATTATATATTTTCTGAAAGCAGACGCCCCACAGAAAAAAATAGTGGCACTTCCAATTTTTTATTTCACACAATATTACCGAAAAGGTTTAGGAAACGCAAAACTTCAGTAAAAATAAAGTTAATTTTAAAGCACACAAACGCAACAAATTACCCATTTTTTTAGAAAGTATAAAAGATGAGGTTGCACCAAGTAAATAGATACCCAACTTGTCAAAACTTAAATTTGCATGTGCCCATGAAATGGCGACATTCTTTAGTACCCTATATTTTCCATAGGCAACATTTAAAAAGCCCCCGATAGGTCATCAGTTTAGTGTTACGGAGAAGGTCTGGTTCTAGAAATAATGCTCTCACTGCAGAGTGCAATATGTAACATGTGTATCGCAATCAGTGTTTTAATGAATAGGCGCCCCTGACCCGTCTTTACGTTTGTGTGTGAGTATATGTGGGGCTGGGGGGCGTCGCAGGGTAGGGTAGCGGTACTCCCGAGTGTGGCTCGGGGTGGATTTTCAATACCAAAAGCGGTATCCCCGAGCCAGACTCGGGCTTGCATCGCAGGATCCATGTAGAGGTTACTTACCTTGTCCCCAGGATCCTGCGATGTCTCCCTCGCTGTGATCTGCGAGCCGCCGTGTCTCGCTCGATTCACAGTGCCGAGCTCCATTCCCTGCGAGCGTTGCGACACACGGGGACGGAATTCGGCGCCAAATTCAAAAAGTAAAACACACAGTACAGATACAGTATACTGTAATCTTACAGATTACAGTGCTGTATCAAATAATTACACATCCCCTTTGTCCCTAGTGGTCTGTCCAGTGCCCTGCATGCAGTTTTATATTATAAATACTGTTCTTTCTGCCTGGAAACTGGCGATTGTTCATAGCAACCAAAACTGTCCCTTTACATCAAAAGTGGTTTTAGACCAGCTAGAAAACAGAGATAGTAAATTAGAATCACTTGCAGAATTGAGTGATAGTGATTTGTGGGGAAATCCTTCATCAGACACTGAAAGTAATGAAAGTGACAATTCTGCAACCGAGCAAATTTCAGTTTTTTATATTTGATTACATTATTGAATAATTTTCATTATTATTATATTATTATTTGTTATAATTATTTATAGTTATTTATTATATTATAATTTTTGATTTCGATTTTCAAACTTTATCATACCCGGGATTACTACTAGACTCTTGTTTGGACAGATTTAAGTGAATTATTCCTAAGAATTACAGGCCTATAATATAAAACGCCAAATTTCTGTGCAAAATAATTGTACCGCTTTCAGCATCAAAAATTTGATATATTCATACCGCCAGGGAGGTTAACTGATGATTTTTTGGTGACAGGTTCTCTTTTTTAATGAGATACCAAGGGTCTAAAAGACTCTGGATGTCTCCCCTGTGCTCCACTGAATGTAATGCACTGTGTAATGTTAACGGGGCTGTGTGGAAGCAATCAGATGGCAGAAATGGGAATGTGTGTAAAACCCGCCACTGTCAGTACCGTACAACCATGGAGCTTTATTCTTCAAGTGCTGAAAAAAAAAAGAAAGGACCCTAAGGTCAACACTGCGCTCAGTAATTAGCACACACAACTCCTTCCTGTGTCATGACCTAAAGTCTGATCAGGAAGAATACATTACTAATGGAAACGTCTGGAAATGTGCATTTAGAGAAGAAAAAAAGAGTGGCTGATCCGGAGGATTATACGTTTTGGGGAGACTTCCAAATTCCCTATGCTGGGAGAGACTGCTAGCAGCAGTCATGGCTTTTTGGTAAGCAAGCTCACTTTTGGGTGTTGACCTGAATACACACTGGTTTGCATTAGGAAGATTGGTGTCACAGCTTCTGTTTCCTGCAATACGCTTTTTCTCCTGTGGAGGCATACTACCTATGGATTCTCTCATTGATCACTATGGGACATTGCTTTAGTTTTCTTTTCTTCTTTTTTTTTTCTTTTTTTGAATTTTTTCTTTTTTATGTAATTATTGGTATTTTTTAATTTCACTTATTACTTGAAGCATCATTGTTTGAGTATTTCTTAATTCCACTGTTTGAGTATTTCATAATTTTTTAGTAGTTCATAATTTTTTATCTTAATTGATATTCTATTTCACATTTTTTTAGCGCTGCACTTACTGTGTTGTTTATTCTTCAAGTGCTGAATTAAGATCTTAAAATCAATGAAAAGCGCTCTATGAATGGAGGATGGGCAGATGAATGAAATGATCAGGGCCACTCTGTGCAATATCCTGGCACAGAGGAGGTAAGCATAACATCTTTTTTTATGTTAGGAGAAAAAAAAGGAGCCTTTAGTATTACTTTAAGTTCTTCAAAACATTTTCTCAATGCATTATGACTGTTTTGTAAATGCTCACTGAAAGTGACGCTCATTAGATTGTTACCAAGCTAAAATTAAAAAATGGCAGTTTGTTGAATATCACATTTTATTATAAATGTTATACTTCATCCTATCAAACCCTTACCTGTCCCCATGTGGAGCTCATAAGGTGCCAACTGTTGTTTATCAGGTAAAGCAAATTCATAAATTCTTCATCTCTGTAGTCAAATCGGTCTCCAAACACCAGAGAGCAGATTATGTTAGAGCCTGCCGAGCTGAATCCAAAAGTAGGATCAAGGGGCTTACCTGAAAAATAAATATATGAAACTGGTTTGAAGAGTATGTAAACCCAACATTCCATATTCCTAATATGTGCCTGCTGTACCATGTACTTTCCTGTTAAAGACTGACCACACTAAGCAGGGGAACATACTGTGATCAGTTCTCTAGCTGGTGGTGGGATCTCCACCTGCTCTCCTCCAATGATCAGACTTGTCCTGACACACCACCACTGCACAGCCATTCCCTGGGAACTTCAGCATGCTTGCTCCATGTCTTTATGGACCTTGCTTTGTGCACTGGTGCACAGTCATGTTTGAACAGGAAGGGGCCATCCCCAAACTGTTCCCATAAAGTTGGGAGCATGAAATTGTACAAAATGTCTTGGTATGCTGACGCCTTAAGAGTTCCCTTCACTGGAACTAAGTGGACAAGCCCAGCCCCTGAAAAACAACCCCACACCATAATCCCCCTTCCACCAAATGATTTGGAGGGGTGGCCAAATACTTTTGGCAATATAGTGTGGATGAGCGAATTTGGGGTGGAGGAACTTGACTGGCCTGCACAGAGTCCTGACCTCAACCCGATAGAAAGCCTTTGGGATGAATTAGAGAGAAGCCATGTCTTCTCGTCCAACATCAGCGCCTGACCTCACAAATGCACTTCTGGAAGAATGGTCAAACATTCCCATAGATACACTCCTAAACTTTGTGGACAGTTTTACCAGAAGAGTTGAAGCTGTTATAGCTGCAAAGGGAGGGCCAACTCAATATTGAATTCTATGGACTAAGACTGGGATGCCATTAAAGTTCATGTGTGTGTAAAGGCAGGCGTCCCAATACCTTTGGCAATATAGTGTAAGTGCCAGAGGTAGCTTGGACGAAGACTGCTCTCATAGGGTCTTAAATTACTGGCAATTCCCTGTCCTCAGCAGTGTCCTAGACTGTGAGCTTTGAGAAGAGTGCCCTCCTGTACCATGCAGTGTTCATGAGATTGCACTGGGTGCTAATAGCTGTGCAGTGGTCTAGGATAACCAGATACCAAAAAACTTGCCTTATGGTCCCAAGCTGTGAGACCTTAGACTGTCCAATATTTTTAGTTGCTTAGCGAGAATATTGTCCTCTCTTAGCCAATTGCTAACCTTTTGGAGCATCCTATGCCCTAACCCCCCCCACACACACATCTCCTGTTGCAGGTTCTACAAGCAATAAATCACAAAAAGACAACCCCTACTTTATTGGAGCCAGATTGAATAGACTGCTGCTTGGATAGGTGGCGGCCTCTGTACTGTTTGGGGGAGAATCAGCTAAAGTCAGAGGCCTCCGGGGCGGTAGCGCTAGGGGTGACTATGCCAGGCAGCCCTGTTCAAATGTACTTTTCTCCAAATTTTACAGCCAGTAAAGCGTAATCAAAAGCTGCCCATCTATGAATACAGTTCCATTTCCCGCATATCTGCTTTCTGGAAGAACATACTGTAGTGGTAAATGTAGCTTTACTTTGGCAGTGAGATGCCCTTGCCTTCTTTACCATCACTTTTTCGGAACTCTGCTATTAGATACTGGGCCTCCTCTTTCACCCTTTCCTCCAGGCTCCTCTTCCCCATTCCAAAATTCTTCAAAGTATGGATAGCAAAGCGTCGAAGCTGCCTCCATCTTTCTCCTGTCCCGTACACAATCCCTGGAGACAAAAATCACCAGCTATTAACATTACCGATTTAAATTCTTGCTTTAGAAAAGAAGAAACTTTATTTTACATTTATACATGTTTGCAATTTATAATAACATCATTGTTTTTGGTCAATGAAATGTACATTATTTACTTTATATAACATTTGTATATTTTATAAAGTTTATATAAAATTTTATTTTTCAGATAAACACTTATTTCAGGTTGCATAGTGAGTGACCTAAACTGGTCATATACTGTCCATAGGCATTGTTTTAAAAGTCTTTACAGGTTATCATTTTAGAGTTAACCATGAATGATGGTAGCTTTCCAGCCACTTCCACTTAAAAGCCCATTGCCAGCTGAATAAATTTCAACAAAGTCCAGGGTGCTATAGCAGTGCTATAGCAATGTATTTAAAATCCTGATCACTTAGAAACAGTGGTTTTAGACAACGGGGGTTATTTACTAAAGGCAAATCCACTTTGCACTACAAGTGCACTGAAAGTGCACTTGGAAGTGCAGATGCTGTAGATCTGAGGGGAGGATCTGAAATGAGGGGAAGCTCTGCTGATTGTATAATCCAATCATGTGTAAGCTAAAATGCTGTATTTTATTTTCCTTGCATGTCCCCCTCAGATCTAGAGTGACTGCACTTCCAAGTGCACTTTCAGTGCACTTTCAAATGCAAATGCAGTGTACTTGTAGTGCAAAGTGGATTTTCCTTTAGTAAATAACCCCCAAATGGTTCAAATGAAACATTAAACACGCAAAGTTCCTTTAACCACTTCAATACCAGACACTTTCCACCCTTCCTGCCCAGGCCAATTTTCAGCTTTCATCGCTGTCGCTGTTTAAATGACAATTGCACGGTCATGCTTCACTGTACCCAAACAAAATGTTGTTCCTACAAATAGAGCTTTCTTTGGTGGTATTTGATCACCTCTGGGGTTTTTATTTTTTGCTATACAAATAAAAAAGACCGAAATGTTTAAAAAAAAAGTTTTTCTTTGTTTCTGTTATAAAATTTTGTAAATAAGTAAGTTTTCTCCTTCACTGATGGGCACTGGTGAGGCGGCACTGATGGGCATTGATGATGGGCACTGATATGCGGCACTGATAGGTGTCACTGATATGCAGCACTGATAGTTGGCACAGATGGGCACTAAAAGGGCAAAACTGATGGGCACTGAAAGGCTGCACTGATGGGTACTTATGAGTGGCACTGATGGGCATGGATGGGCACTGATGGGCAGCACTGATCGGCATGGATGGGCACTGATGGGTGGCACTGATGGACACTGGGTGCCACTAACGGGCATCACTGATAAGGAGGCACTGGCAGACATTGATGATGGGCACTGATTGGCATCATACGTGGGCACTGATTGGCATTTTTTGTGGGCACTGATTGGCATCCCAGGTGGCCATGGGTGGCATACCTGGTGGGCATCAGTGGTGGGCATCCCTGGAGGTCCTGGGTGGGCATCCTGGGGGGGCTGTGCTGATAATCAATCAGTGCAGACCCCCCTGTCAGGAGAGCAGCAGATCAGCTCTCCTCTACTCTTGTCTGTCAGACGCGAGGAAAATAAAGGAAAAGCCGATACAAAGCTCTTCCTTTTTACAGCGTGATCAGCTGTGATTGGACACAGCTGATCACGTGGTAAAGAGTCTCTGTCAGAGATTCTTTACAGAGATCGGTGTTGCGGTGTGTCAGACTGACACACTGCACCACCGATCGCCACGCTGCGCCCCCCACGGGCGCACCAGTTTGTTATCCTGATTACATCATATGACGTCCGGTCAGGATAACAGAACCACTTTACTGACGTCATATTGCTATATGGCGGGTGGGAAGTGGTTAAATAATGTGCCTGGGGATGGCCTTAACCTGCTTGTGAAATATTGCATCTGTACTACAGTATAGTAAAATTAACATCTACAAAGACAAAAAAAAAAATTGTCGGTAAATGACAGCTACCATCTGCTTTCTTTGTAAACAAAGCTTCCAGGCATTCTCTTCATCTATAACAGACCCTTATCCTAGATCAAGGTCTGGAATAATTGTTAATGGGGGACTTCACGCAAGTAAAAATAATGTTGTGGGGTTCCCCCTAAAAATACATTGCAGATCCTTATCCTTTAATGAGAATCTGGTATTGATGTCAAAGGAGACCCCATACAAGATTAGAAAAAAGACGTGGGACCCCCCCAAACTTCACATCTGACTCTTTGCTTCTGGTATGGATTTTAGGGGGGGGCATGCAAAAAAACAAGAAAAAAAGTATAAGGTCCTTATACAAAAATCCTTACCAGACCCTTATTGAAGCATGTAGGTCCCATCCCCTGAGCCACACTAGGCCACATGCCCTCAACATGGAGAGGGTACCTTGCCAGGGGATATATACCCCTGGCAAAGCACCTTGCCCCCAAGTTGATGAGGACAAAGACCCCTTCCTCACATCCAGGTGGTTGTTTGACTGCACTCATCCCTACTGCCCACATGCTGAGTGAATATGCACTCATATTGTAAGTTAGATTCAAACTTTGAGATGGCATATGGCAAGTATGAAGACATATTTAATATAATGGTGTTGGCTGCAAAATTTGTAAAGCTTTTGAAGTTAAGCATACATATACTAGCCTGATTGACCCACTATCGTTGGTAAGTGGGTCCACCGTATCAGGTAAGAGTACCCATCCATACGCTTTAGATTCCCTTACTTATACAGCGTCACTGCTGATTTCATATTGTTTGCACTATCTTCATTCCATCAAGGATTCATCAGTTATACACTAGATGGACACATTTCTTTGAATTCTCACAAATTTTTCTGCTAACATCAAGTGAACATTGGATTTTTTGCATGTTCACTAGATTCTGTTTATATGCTATACACATATATTAAATATCAGTTTCATTGCTGTTATATCATCCATTTAGCGCTACACTTTGTTTTCATAATTTGTTTGGACTTTGTTTGTTTTAGTGTTGGCAGCATTTTTGCCACATTTTTGGTTTAGCACAGTCATTTTCCCACTTTCTATACATATAATAAGGAAGGTTTTGGTGCATTTTCATGGCATTGTCCTTAGTTACTGACTCACTTACCATTTCCCTTGCTGTATTGTTGGACTGCTGGAAATTCTCCCCTCCCACTGAATTCTTCAGCATGGTCTATTAGAGCTTCCTTTAAAATCTCATATCCGCACATCACCACAGTGGGGCGAGAACCAAGATAAAAAGTGTACATGGGTCCATACTTTTTGCTAAGCTTTTGAAAATTAATATAGAAAAGCAGTTAGAAATATAAACAGTTTATTGGCTACTTTTTTTTTTACAAATTAGCAGTACTGAAAGCTATATCTTATATAAAATCAAGACAGTTTTACATAGTTGTTAGGTTGAAAAAAGACGCAAGTCCATCTAGTTCAACCAATAAAAGGGAAAAAAAGAATCATACAATCCCATATACACAACCCTTTACCCACAGTTGATCCAGAGGATGACGAAAAACCTCAGCAAAGCATGATCCAATTTGCTCCAGTAGGGGAAAAAATTCCTTCCTGATCCCCAGAGAGGCAATCAGATTTTCCCTGAATCAACTTTACCTGTAAATGTTAGTATCCAGCTATATTATGTACATTTAGGAAAGAATTCAAGACTTTTTTTAAAGCAATCTACTGAGCTGGCCAGAACCAGTTCTTGAGGGAGTCTATTCCACATTTTCACAGTTCTAACTGTGAATAAACCTTTCCGTATTTGGAGATTAAATCTCTTTTACTCCGGAAACGATGAGTGCGGTGATCGGTGTGTCCGGAGAGTCTCAGGTCGGATTATACAGATGACGGGGATTAAAGGGGAGCCGGTCGGGTGAAAGAAAAAAAAGAAAAAAGAAAAAAAGGAATCCACCATCCGTGGCCTGAAGGGCGGGTGCCCACTTCCAGGTTGACACGTTGGAATCATCCCCTATTGGAACGCTGCACGTATCGGCTGATCTGGATGCCACCATCCAGCTGTCCCTGCAGAGGGCTGTATCTGCATGCTCACGAGACCTTGCTACCAGGGAGGTCCACCATTCTGGTAGGGGTCCATCTGTAGTATCCCCCGGAGTCACTGTCTGGATATCCCTCCACACCACTTTTTCTTCCGTTTCACTCATATTGGTGATTTCTAAAGACCTGTGGATATGTGATCCTTCTTTAAAAGGGATTGATGCATCTTTATTGAACTTCTTTTGATGAACTTGATTTTTCTATTTAGTTATTTTTTCGCTTTCATCACTCAGGATATTTTGATCTTTATATGTCTATACACATGTTTCATTATTTATCCATTTACCCATTTTCAAGCACTGTTTGATTGTGTTATGTGATTCACTAACTATGCACAATATATATGCACTTATATATTTTTATGCAAGCAGTATATGAATTTAGTTTTTATGATCACTTGATTGCAAGTGCACTTATTATATTTATGTTGATTTAATACACAGATGTTGGTGTTTTTTTGTTGCTGCTGCACCTTAGTTCTCTGCTAATTGCTTTTTAGCGCAGGTTCTCCTTTTTATAATTTTAGAAATGATATCTCTCTCTCTGGAGTTTATATCTCTCTTAATACAACAAAGGATTTTGCTCGCATTGGTAACTGAAGCTTGGCATTGCATGCTATTATTAAGGTTATGATCTACCAAAACACCCAGATCCTTCTCCACCATTGATCCCCCCAGTTGTACTCCCCCTAGTATGTATGATGCAAGTATATTCTTAGCCCGAGTGCATAACTTTACATTTATTTACTAGACATGTGCACACTGAAATATTTTGTTTCTGAATTTTGTTTACGTCCGAAAAATAAATTTATTTAGTTACTCCCGAAATTTGTTTTTATTTATTTAGTTTTTCGTTAAAAATTGCATTCGTCCGAAAATCCAAATTAATTAAGGTCGAATCTGTCATTGAAGGCTTATGGTGTCTGTCGAATGTTCAAAGAAGATTCGACGTAGCAGCTAAACTGTACATGTGCATTTCCGGTTGAATTTTCCACCTACAGGCTAGCTGTAGTAGAATTCTAATGTTGTATGACTAGTAATAATTATATTTATTAATTATTTTACTAGTCAACCAACATTCGAATTTTTCTATAGCCTATGGGTGGATGCATTTGACCAGAAATTTACGATTGCAGCGTCGTACAGTTTATCTGCTCCGTCGAATCTTCTTAGAACTTTCAACAGGCACCATAAGTCAAAGATTCGACGTTTGTATGTTTTTCATTGCTTTGACAAATCTTCGTCGTTCATGTTGAATGGTCTACTCTACCTCAACAGTCAGCCAACTTTCACATTCGTTTCTCAATCCCAAAGTGCAATGGCGGGAGCGGCATCCGACATTGTGTCAGCTATTGATATGGCATTATAATATACAATCTATAATAATAAATCCCCCCCCACAACATGGGCAGCCACTGAGGCTATCACAACACTAGCAACACAAGTATCACTATCCAGTTCACAACACTAACACAATAGCAGCAGATTATTATGAAAAAGTAAAGTTGAACTGTAGCTTGCTTCACTATTGTTCTGCTGTTGTGCTTATGCTTAATTGCTAAATAATTCAGGTTTTCTGACAAACAGACCAGCTAAGATTGACTGTTTTCTGAAATGATTCAGTGTGTGTGTCTCTCTCTGCTAGCAATCGTAAGTGAAAGTATTTTTATTTTACTTCCCCCACCCAATTCCAGCAGCGATCTTTTCTCTCTATGTTGAATCTTTTCTCTCTATGTTGAATCTTTTCTCTCTATGTCGAATAATCTTGGACTAATAGAGTTAAGGTTAGACACATTCGACCACAGGTTCGATAGACACAGATTGTTATTGTCAGCGTCATGTCGAATCTCCTATCTATATCAAACTGTTGTGGCAATGAAAACGAAAATAAAGCATTTGTTTATGTCGGATCTTTCGGTTTTCGTATTCTGCACTTTCGTTACCGTTTGTTAAAACGATAACGAAAATACCTGAAATTCGGACGAAAGTGCATTCGGATGAAAACAAATGCACATGTCTATTATTTACATTAAACCTCATTTGTCACATATTTGCCCAATTAAACAGTGCACTGAGGTCGATTTGTAAGCTGGAGACATCCTGTAAGGACGGTATTCCACTGCATATCCTGGTGTCATCAGCAAACACTGAAATTGTACTTTTAATCCCTGACCAGTTATAAATATATTAAAACGTAAGGGTCCAAACACTGAACCATCACTGATAACTGTGTTAAACGTTTTTGCAAAATCCAAGTATACCACATCCACAGCCACTCTTTTGTCTAAGGTTTTACTTACCTTCTCATAAAAATAAATCAGATTTGTTTGACAGCTTCTGTCTTCCATGAATCCATGCTGTCTGTAATTGTTACTGTTGTTGCTTAAAATATTTTTTTCCAGCAAGAACTCGTCTATGTGGTCTTTTATTAAACTCTCCAGTATCTTCCCAACTATAGAAGTTAAACTAACAGGTCTATAGTTACTTGATAAAGACTTTGTTCCCTTTTTAAATATAGGCACCACATTCGCCCTACGCTAATCCAGTGGTGCTATTCCAGTCATTAACGAGTCCCTTCGAAATGACAGAGCTCAATTCTTTTAGGATCCGTGGATGTACTATCTGGTCCATGTGCTTTATTCACCTTCCATCCACCATCCGCTGTGCGCCACTCATTTGCCCCAGCCTCTCACCTCACACCTCAGATCCCTACAGGTCAAGTCAGGCCTTTAAGTAAATGGAATATTGGATCCACAAAGATCGATCCAATTCCAGGGATATCCAAGACAAGGCAGCGCCAGTATAAGGATAAGTTTCCAGGCTCATCAAATGCAGTTTACATGCAATAAAAGAGGGGGGCTCCATAGTGTAGTAATCCAATGCAATTTATTCAAAAAATGAGTAGTAACTTACAGTTTAAAATCACTCAGTACAGCTACACAAACAAAGGAACTTCCAATCTCGGCTGCGAATGGAAGTGATGACCCCCAGCTCCTCCCTGACGCGTTGCGTCACTGAACACGTGATTTCATCAAGGGGTAATGGAGTTGGGTGTATGATGCCGGTTTAAATAGTGAGTTCCGCTGTCATGGTAATGCCAATAATATGCAAAGCTCCAAATCCTTAATTTAGATACAGCATAATACGTAAAATATATAAATCCTCCTAAACATTTCATATAAAAAAAATTTAAATCTGAAAATAAAACATTTCATATGGACTACATAACGTTCTTATGTGTTTTCTTCACTCACTTCCCAGGTAAGTTTAATATTTTTACTGTTGGTATTCAAATTAAAGCAAAAATCTGTCAAACGTTCCCTATCTCCAGCCCAAATAACAATAATATCATCAATAAATCTCTTGAATAATACTAGCTGTTACGGTTTCCTATTATACAAGGCATCCTCCTCCCATTCAGCCATATAGAGGTTGGCTACACTGGGCGCATATTTAGCACCCATTGCTATCCCTTGTATCTGTTTACAATAGGTCTTATCGTACCAGAAGTAGTTATGATACAAGCTATACTTAAAGTTAGGGTTGTCCCGATACCGATACTAGTATCGGTATCGGCACCGATACCGAGCATTTGCCCAAGTACTTGTACTCGGGCAAATGCTCCCGATGCTTCCCCCGATACCTGCAAGTCAGCTGTGATCGGCACGTGGGGGAGTTACAAGGTTCTCCCCCAGCGGCTTTCAGCAGCTTTAGTGACATACAGCGGTGATCGGTCACCGCTGACTGTCACTGCATCCTCCTCCATGCCCCCTCTGTTCCTCTGTCCCCTTCCGCTGTCCCTCTCCGTTCCTCTCTCCTTCTCTGTGTCTCTCCGCTGTCCCCTCCGTTCCTCTCTCCTTTTCTGTCCCCCTCCGCTGTCCCCCTCCGTTCCTCTCTCCTTTTCTGTCCCCCTCCGCTGTCCCCTCCGTTCCTCTCTCCTTTTCTGTCCCCCTTCGCTGGCCCCTCCGTTCCTCTCTCCTTCTCTGTGTCTCTCCGCTGTCCCCTCCGTTCCTCTCTCCTTTTCTGTCCCCCTCCGCTGTCCCCCTCCGTTCCTCTCTCCTTTTCTGTCCCCCTCCGCTGTCCCCTCCGTTCCTCTCTCCTTTTCTGTCCCCCTTCGCTGGCCCCTCCGTTCCCCTCTCCTTCTCTGTCCCCCTCCGTTCTCCCCCTCCGTTCTGCCGTCCTCCTCCTCCTTCCTTTGTGAATGGACAGAGTCAGCTGACTCTGTCCATTCACATAACTGAAACATTGTAATCTCTTGTGATTACGATGTCTCAGTTTATGAATGGAGAGGAACCGCTGTCTTCTCTCCATTCATTCTCAGTGCAGCTGAGGCTGCAGAGAAAGGGACTGGGGAATCTCTATCCTCTGTCTCTTTCTCTGTCTCAAGGGGGAGATATCAGAGGTCTGTTAAGACCCCTGATATCTCACCAAAGCCCCCCAACAGGGCTGATTAAAAAAAAAAAAAAAAAAAAAAAAAAAAAACACATATTGCAATAAAGAATAAAAAAAAATTATTGTAAAAAATAAAAATTGTAAATTAAAAAAAAAAAAACACACACACATACACCGTTCACCCCCCCCCCCCTCCCCCAAAAAAAAAGCACTGTTAAAAAAAAAAAAAAAAACACTGTCACGTGACATTAAAAAAAGTATCGGTATTCGATATCGGCGAGTACTTGAAAAAAAGTATCGGTACTTGTACTCGGCCCTAAAAAAGTGGTATCGGGACAACCCTACTTAAAGTGGATGTAAACCCAATGTCATCCTTTCTAAACTACTGCCATAGGGGTTATCTATAAGGATATACATGCCTCCTGCATGGGACTGTGTCAGTTTCATCCCCGTTATGGACATGAGCTCCCCCATGCTCCTTTGTATACACAAAGCTGAAAAAGATATTTCATAAATTTGCTTTCTCTTTTTTCCCCAGTCACCCCCTCTAGATTATTTTGTAAAGGGCCTACATGCTCAGACCTGACCTTTTTACTATATTTTAATCATTTTTTTGGGGTTTGTCCTGAATATTTTGTTTGTATTTGAATTCCAGCATATAAGTAACTAATCATAAAACTGCTCCCTCCCCTCTCCTAACACCTATTGTAACTACTCTGTGGAAAAAAAATCTGTATACTTACCTATTTTCAGGCCGCTCCACCTGTCCAGTCCCGTGATCTCCCCTGTGTCAGCCAGCACAGGGGAGAGCGCTCAATAATAGCTGGAATGCCTGGGAGTGGTGATATCACCTATAGGCTCTACTATGGCCCATCCATTGTTGGCGCTCGCTCCTCTCCCCTGAAGTCAATGCTGGCTGGCACAGGGGAGCCAGCTCACATGACTAGACAGGTGCGGGATAAAAATAGGTACGTATTTACATCTTTTTTGCACAGCCGCAGGTAAATGCATAGAGTAGATATAACAGTGTTTATAAATACTGGGGTTGATTTACTAAAGGTAAATACGCTGTTCGCTTTGCAAGGGAATTTTTCTTAGAGCTTAGTGACTGAGATTGACCAATCATGTGCAAGCAAAAATGCTGTTTTTTTTCCCCCTCCTTGCATGTGATTTGTTATTTCTTGCAAAATTAAATTTCTTCACACCCATTAGGCTCTACCTACAGTAGCTATACGGTGGCAAGGCGGCTTGGCTGCCCCAGATCACGTACCTAGTATGTAATCTGACATTGATGCACTGTGATTAAACACAGCAGATGTCGATCACCGGGTGCCGGCCAATGGATTACCGCCGGCACCTGTCGATCGTCATGATTTTACACGGGACAGGGCTTTGCCTATGTAAACAAAGCAGAGACCTGTCCTGTTCCAGTATATATCCCATAGTTTGTAGACATTATAACTTTTGCTCAAAACAATCAATATTTTTACCAAAAATATGTAGCAGAATACATTTTGACCTAAATCTATCAAGAAGTTTGATATTTTTACATTTTTTATTGGATATGTTTTATATGTTTATATGTTTTATAGCAAAAAATATAATTTTTAAAAAAAATTGTTTGCTTTTTTTTTTGTTTTGTTTATAGTGCAAAAAATAAAAAACGCAGAGGTGCTCAAATACCATCAAAGGAAAGCTCTATTTGAGGGAAAAAAGGACATACATGTTATTTGGGCAAAGTGTCGCATGACCATGCAATTGTCGGTTAAAGTAACGCAGTGCCGTATCGCAAAAAATGGTCTGGTCATGAAGGGGGGTAAATATTCCAGAGGTCAAGTGGTTAAAGTAGAGCCAAGGGCAATGGCTGTAATCAAATGCATAATGGCATAGCAACCAATCAGACTTCATCTTTTTACACATTTAATTACAATACGAAGGAATCTGATTGGTGTGTAGGAGTTAAGTTAACACTCATTGCTCTAACTTGATAATAAAACATGTAATGATTTTTCCCCATACAATGAAAGCCAGGGATTCTGTCTCCAATGCCTGTTTCACACGGGCTTCAGCTTGTATAAAAACAGTGTGAACAGAAAGCTTTGATAAAGCATTGGCAGAGCTTTCAGCAAGCTTTGTTGAACCTTTTTAAATACCATAAGGCCGCGTACACACGGGCGGACTTTTCGACCAGACTGGTCTGACAGACTTTCGACGGACTTCCGACGGACTTTTTAATGAACGGACTTGCCTACACATGATCACACCAAAGTCCGACGGATTCGTACGTGATGATGTACATAGGACTAAAATAAGAAAGTTGATAGCCAGTAGCCAAAAGCTGCCCTAGCGTTGGTTTTTGTCCGTCAGACTAGCATACAGACGAGCGGATTTCTGGGTCCGGCGGAGTTACGACGTAAAGATTTGAAGCATGTTCCAAATCTAAAGTCCGTCAGATTTGCGACTGGAAAAGTCCGCTGAAGGTCCGGTGAAGCCCACACACGATCGGATTGTCCGCCGGATTTGGTCCGTCGGACAAGTCCGGTCGAAAAGTCCGACCGTGTGTACGCTCCATAAGGCTCAGTTTCCACTATTGAAACCCCAAAGTCGCGTGATTTCGCCATGATTTTTTGCCGCTATTTTACCGTGATTTTTTACCGTGACTTGAAGCAATGCCTGTGTATTCTTGAGGTCTATGGACCTCAAGTCGCATCAAAGTGGGACCAAAGTAGTGCAGGGACTACTTTGAAGTCGCTACGACTTGAAGTCGCACAGATATGAATGGTACTCATTGGAAATCATGAGGTACGACTTGTCATGCAACTTTTCAGTCCCAAATCTCATGAAAAGTCGCACTAGTGGAAACCGAGCACTCAGCTCCAGTTTGTAAATGTTGAACACAGATGCTAATGGGAGTGCTGATGGCCACTTCCACAAGCTTCAAGAATGCTGGTGCCTGCTAGCAGCTTGCTTAAAATAGCAATCTGTGTTCAACATTTTACAAACTGGAGCTGAATGGTACTTTAACATATTTAAAAGCTCTAACAAAGCTTGCTGAAAGCTCTGCACATATTTTGTCAAAGCTTGCTGTTCATACAGGTGAAGCCCATGTGAAACATTCAATAGGAAAAAGCAAACTCACATCCCCTTTGTTCAGTTTGCACTGCAGTGTCTGTTGCCTGTAAGCTGTCTCCTCCCTTGGGCTTTAAAGCGGAGTTCCACCCAAAAGTATAACTTCCGCTCATCTGATTCCTCCCCCCCTCCGGTGCCACAATTGGCACGTTTCAGGGGGGAGGGGGTGCAGATACCTGTATTAGACAGGTATCTGCACCCACTTCCGGGAATAGACTCCCGTGGGAGTCACGCCCCCTCCCGCACCCCCACCCCGCTGTCTCCTGGGAAACACACAGGTCCCAGGAGATAGCGGGGACCACTTAGGCCGCAACGCTTCACTTCCTTATTATCTCACCGAGAATGGCGGCGGCAGCAGCCGAGAGCCGAGCTATTGCTCGGCTTTGGCTGTCGACATCGCTGGACTCCTGGACAGGTAAGTGTTTGTTTATTAAAAGTCAGCAGCTGCAGTATTTGTAGCTGCTGGCTTTTAATATTTTTTTTTTCAGGTGGACTCCCTCTTTAACAAGAAAATCTGGGTCGTATATAACGAGTTGTCACATTATGCATTCCAACCTCTATGGAGTCTCAAGCAAAGCAAAAATGCAGTGTTTTTTTGTTTTTTTTTAGTTTCTCTGCACGTGATTGGGTATTCTTTGCAAAGTAAAATTTCACCACATTCACTAAGCTCTGGGAAAATTCCCTCGTGAACATCCTATTTGCCTTTAATACATCAACCCCAATGTTTAAAGGGATATTTTTTAGGCACTGGAGCCCTCCATGTAGTATTATGGAAGGTTATTCTCTCCCGCACTTCCTATAAACAACAGTTGTGCCGCGTACACACGGTCTGACTTTTTGACCGGACTGGTCCGACGGACGCCGACAGACCAAATCCGGCGGACAATTCGACCGTGTGTGGGCTTCATCGGACCTGCAGCTGACTTTTTCGGTTGAAAATCTGACAGACTTTAGATTTGGAACATGCTTCAAATCTTTCCGACGGACTCGAGTCCGGTCGAAAAATCCGCTCGTCTGTATGCTAGTCCGACGGACAAAAACCATCGCTAGGGCAGCTACATTTTAGTCTGGTGTACGTCATCACGTACGAATCCGTCGTACTTTTGTGTGATCGTATGTAGGCAAGTCCGTTCGTTAGAAAGTCCGCTGCAAGTCTGCCAAAAGTCCGCCAAAAGTCCGTCGAAAGTCTGTCGGACGGGCTGTCGGACTTTTGTAGCCGAAAAGTCCGACCGTGTGTACGCGGCATTAGATATTTGTCACCCATAATACTGGTGGTAACTTTCCACTAATGGAATAAACACCATCCCTGCTTTTCATAATACAGTTCATAAAGCTTTATAGTCTCAGGCAAAAGGAATGTACCAATTTTTCCCCAAAGAATCTGGGCTTTCATTTACATTTTAGGGAGCCATGACTTTTGTTTTGGGTTTCAATCAACCAGCCTACAGTAGACTACATTTAACATACATCTTAAATTCTAGAATTAAAGGGGTTCTAAAGTCTCAAGGTTTTTACCTGCATGCATTCTATGCATGCAGGTAAAAAAACCTTCTCTATGCAGCAGCCCCCCAATACTTACTTGAGCCCCATTGCGATCCAGCGATGTGCACAAGAGCCCCAGCTCTCCCTCCTCATTGGCCAAATAATTACATTTTAGTCTGATCTGACCACCTTAAATGCACCTTGATGATTCTGAGGCCAGATGGAAAAATGTGTTATGGTCAGATGAGACTAAAATTGAACCATTTGGCCTCAATACCAAACGATATGTCTGGCAAAAATCCAATACAGCTCAGCATCCTAATAACACCATTCCTACAGTAAAGCATGGAGGTGGTAATATCCTGCTATGGGGGTGTTTCTCTGCAGCAGGGACTGGAGCACTTGTTAGGTGAGAAAAAAAATTGATGGGGCAAAATACCATCAAATTCTTAAGGAAAATCTGCTGCCCTCTGCCAGAAAGTTGTCAATGGGAAGAAGGTTTACCTTCCAACATGACAATGACCCAAAGCACACAGCAAAAATGACCACACAGTGGTTGAAGGAGAAAAGGGTGAATTTGTTTGCATGGCAAAGTCAGAGCCCAGACTTAAACCCCATTGAAAATCTGTGGAATGACTTGAAGACTGCAGTCCACAAACGGTCACCATCATATTTAACTGAACTTGAGCAGTTCTGCAAAGAAGAGTGGGCTAATATTGCAAAGTCTAGATGTGCAAAGTTAGTAGAGACATATCCCAACAGACTAAAGGCTGTAAGAAAAAAAAGGTGGTTCAACAAAATACTAACATAAGGGGTGATCCTTTTTTCAAATTCAGTGATTCTGTTTTTGAATTTTTGATTTTTTTCTGACATGTTAGTGATCTTTCACTTGGAAGTTATGGGTTGCATTAGTAAATACAGCTGGATAAAACAAAAACTGTATCTGTCTTAATTTCAGGCTGCAAAGCAACACAATGTGATTATTTTAAAAGAGGAGTGATTCCTCCTTTTCTATACCCACTGTACATTGAAGCACTGATATAAGACCAGCTCACCTCAACCAGAGACTTGATGAGATCATTCATCTGGACTTGGTGCATGTTCCCTATAAAGGGAAGTGGCATGGGACCAGGGGGTAGCCTTCCTCTGACTTTCCATCTTGAACGAAATAGGATGCTGGTTATGATGAAGATGAGAATGAGACAGAGAACTCCACTAAGATCCATGATGATGGCCCAGAGCTGAGAAATACAGCAAGACTGGACGAACAGATGAAAAGAACTCTATGTACTCTAATTCCAGGAAAATTAAATGACTGTTATGCAACCTAGCCCTTTCAACACTGGTGTTCAGCAAACATTGTTTAAAATTACAGATGCCACTGTGTCATCACACTTGGTGCAATGCCACTGGTGTACAGAGTGTAGACAACTAGTATAGGACTCCATCTAAAGGATGGCAATCAGCATAAAGTATCTCTTTAACTTCTTACATTCTAAAGGTCTAAAACATACCAGACCCTTATCCTCAATGAAGGTCTGGTATGGATTTTAAGGAGGACCCCACATAAAATAAATATGTCCTGGGGTCCCCCACAAAATGCATACCAGATCCTTCAGGTTTGATATTGATTTTGGGGGGGTACTCCATCCAAAAAAAAAAAAAGCTTGCCCCCAACTCCATTAATACAAAAACAGATGCGCCAACTCATAATGAATATGTACTATATGAAACAAGCAATAAAAGTAGTAAAGTGCAGAACAAAGTAATATGTGCTTAATTAGAGAAATAGACGCTACTTCAGTCTTCCTTCAATAAAGATTAAAGTGCCACATGCAAACAAGAGTTCATCTTGATAATTTAGATCAATGCAGATCTTCCACCAGCTCTTTACACCTACTGCTGTGCACCTCCACCACAAATGTGAGCATACAAGACTCTTACCAGAGGCTGCGGTCACAAAAAAGGCCCAAACGTGTTTATGTATAAATTATAATCCTCCGGCAGCACCACCCTGTTCAGAGTGCTCCAAGTAGGTATAATGTATAACAGTTTCCAAAGATATGCCATCCGAAATCATCAACCAATAACCACAGTCATATTTATTCATACAAAGATAAAACTAACATAGTGCCCTTTACAAGATATTTACAAGATATTTATTAAAAGCTCATATAGTGCACTTACAATATTAAAATCAATATCAGGCCCATCACAAACCATTCAAGAGCCGCACGCCAATCTGGACATGGTTGTTTGTGACGATGCCACTGCCTCAAGTTTCTTCAGCTCTGTCTATACAAAGGCGCATGGGGGAGCTCATGTCCATAATGGGGGTGGTAGTGACACAGCCCCAAATAATCCACAATGGCTCAAAAGGGATATGGTCCAAAAATATTTTGACAGAATAAAGGTGGATAAAGCACCTGGACCAGATGGCATCTACCCACGGATCCTAAAAGAATTGAGCTCTGTAATCTGAAAGCCATTGTATCTAATTTTTAGGGACTCGTTAATGATGGGAATAGTACCACTGGATTGGCGTAGAGCCAATGTGGTGTCTATATTTAAAAAGGGAACAAAGTCTTTACCAAGTAGCTATAGACTTGTTAGTTTAACTTCTATAGTCGGGAGGATACTGGAGAGTTTAATAAAAGACCACATAGACGAGTTCTTGCTGGAAAAAAATATTTTAAGCAACAGACAGCATGGGTTCATGAAAGACAAAAGTTGTCAAACAAACCTGATTTCTTTTTATGAAGAGGTAAGTAAAACCTTGGACAGAGGGTGGCTGTGGATGTGGTATACTTGGATTTTGCAAAAGCGTTTGACACAGTTCCCCACACAAGGCTAATGTGTAAGGTAAAGTCTACAGGCTTGGAAATATCAGTTTGTAAATGGATAACGGGCTAAAAGACAGAATTCAGAGAGTAGTGGTTAATGATTCTTACTCTGAATGGTCTAGGGTTATCAGTGGTGTACCCCAAGGTTCAGTGCTGGGACCCTTACTTTTTAATAGCCTTATAAATGATATGGGGTCTGGGATTAAAAGTAACATTTCTGTCTTTGCAGATGACACCAAGCTATGCAGTGGAATAACGTCCTTACAGGATATCTCCAATTTACAAGCCAACCTCAATGCACTGTCTAATTGGGCGACTATGTGGCAGATGAGGTTTAATGTTGATAAATGTAAAGTTATGCACTTGGGGGCTAAGAATATGCATGCATCATACATACTAGGGGGAGTACAACTGGGGGAAACAATGGTGGAGAAGGATCTGGGTGTTTTGGTAGATCATAAGCTCAATAATAGCATGCAATGCCAAGCTGCGGTTTCCAAAGCGAGCAAAGTCCTTTCTTGTATTAAGAGAGGTATGGACTCCAGAGAGAGAGATATAATTTTGCCCCTGTACAAATCATTAGTACGACCTCATCTGGAATGTGCAGTTCAGTTTTGGGCACCAGTTCTCAAAAAGGATATCAGGGAACTGGAGAAAGTTCAGAGAAGGGCAACCAAGCTGAAATGAGGCATGGAGGAGCTCAGCTATGAGGAAAGATTAGAGGAACTGAATTTATTCACTCTTGAGAAGAGGAGATTAAGGGGGGATATGATCACCATGTATAAATATATAAGGGGTCCATATAGTGAACTTGGTGTTGAGTTATTCACTTTACGGTCAACACTGAGGACAAGGGGGCAATCTTTACGTCTAGAGGAAAAGAGATTTCATCTCCAAATACGGAAAGGTTTCTTCACAGTAAGATCTGTGAAAATGTGGAATAGACTCCCTCCAGAGGTGGTTCTGGCCAGCTCAGTAGATTGAAAGGCCTGGATACTTTCCTAAATGTACATAATATAACTGAGTACTAACATTTATAGGTAAAGTTGATCCAGGGAAAATCCAACTGCCTCTCTGGGATCAGTAAGGAATTTTTTCCCCTGCTGTAGTAAATTGGATCCTGCTTTTCTGGGGGGGTTTTCGCCTTCCTCTGGATCAACTGTGGGTATAGGATTCGGTATATGGGATTGTATGATATTTTTTTTTTTTTTTTTATGGTTAAACTAGATGGACTTGTGTCTTTTTTCAACCTGACTATGTAACTCCACACTGACACACTCCACCCAATAGTGTCATCAGGGGAATGCCATATCAGACCCCTTGCAGTTTACATGCACCCCCCCCTCACGTCCCCAAACGATAACAGGCCACACGATGAACCATAGCAAGGGTCTGGTGGAGATGAAGAGAATCCTTGTCTGCTTTGTTTGCAAGCAGAACAAAGTGGCCAGGAAATTTCGTTTAGCAGCTAGCAAATGGCATCTTATCACTGTAAATGTCACTTCATCCCTCAAGCAAGGTATTCTTTATGTGGCCCTTTAAGTCTTATTAAAAGAGCTGCTCCTCACTGAATGGTAATTGTTAAATTTTTTTACTGCATTGGTACATGTGCCAGGGCAGTGCCCAGCCCTATTCCCAGAAGCGTCACAGCCTGGGGCCACAGGGGGCCCTGACCCCCCCCAACATCATACTGGGCCCCCCCATGTGCCCCCCCCAATTAAAACAATCGGCACGGCAATTACAGAGCGATTCTCTGTAGGCTCTCAGCTGCTGGGGGGAGAGACACACAGAGGGCATCGCTATGTAATTGCTGTGCTCCATGTCGCCCATCAGAGCTAGAGTCCCGGATTCTCCCCTCAGCGTATCATCAGTGTGGGTGCTTTCATTTATTTCCAGTCAGCAGGGTATCCCTGCGTGCTGCGCTTCTGCCCTTCTGCCCCTCCCCTCCTCAATCTTCTGTGCAAGAATCACTATGTACTGTAGGTGCACACAGCAGGAGGAAACAACCTCCGTCTAGAGTGGCTAGTCCTCCCAGGTCCCTTTCCCCAACTCTGTCTCCTGCTTCCTGTCTCTCTCCATGCGGCTTCTAATCTACACTGCAAGGTAAGAAAGACTCATGATTGTCAGTATAGTCTGATTAGTGTCAGGAGGGGAGTGACAGTCTGCCGCTGGTGCAGAGGAGAGGAACATAGAGCCAGCCCCCCCCCCCCACCCCCTTCCCTTGATTTACAAGTCCCAGCATTCTGTATACCTGTCTTGTATACCGGAACTACAAGTCCCAGCATTCTGTATATCTGTCTTGTATAGAGGAACTACAAGTCCCAGCATTCTGTATATCTGTCTTGTATAGAGGAACTACAAGTCCCATTATTCTTTATATCTGTCTTGTATAGAGGAACTACAAGTTCCAGCATTCTGTATATCTGTCTTGTATAGAGGAACTACAAATCGCAGCATTCTGTGTATCTGTCTTGCATACAAAAAAAATACTAGGAATACAGGGGGTATAGGGGGTCTGGTGTCTTCTAGGAGTATAGGGGGGTCTGGTGTTATCTAGGAGTACAGGGGGTAATCTGGCACTATTACCTAACCTGGCACTATTACCTAACCTGGCACTACCACCCTAACCTGGCACTATTACCTAACCCGGCACTACCACCCTACCTGACATTATTACCTAACCTGGCACTATCACTTAACCTGGCGCTACCACCTTACCTGCCACTACCACCTAACCTGGCACTATTGTATATCACCTAACCTGGCACTATATCACCCCAATCTGCCAGCATACTACCCTCACTTCACTTGAAGTCGACGTACGGTGCGCTGCCTGTCTTCCTGGGGGGAGGGATGCCAGATATAGGATCCGCCCCAGGTGCCAGTTTTGAAAAACATTTATCATTTTCCTTCCACTTCACAATTATGTGCCACTTTGTGTTGGTCTATCACATAAAATCCCAATAAAATACATTTATGTTTTTGGTTGTAACATGACAAAATGTGGAGAATTTCAAGGTGGTGTGAATACTTTTTCAAGGCACTGTATGTGTGGGTGTGTGTGTATATATATATATATATATATATATATATATAAATTTATTTTTATAGTTGGCCCCCCTACTTTTGTCCCTAAATATGAAAGCTGGAGACGCCACTGCCTATTCCCTGTATTTGATTTTGGAGGGTACGCATGCTGTTTCTTATGAAAAAAGAAAAAAACAAGGGGTTTTAAAGGGTAAGTTCACCTTTTATAAAAAATAAAAACACGCACATCTTTTTGCAGGTAAAAAAAAATATATATTTATTATTTTTTATGCTGCAGCCTGTACAGCATTGTGCTTGCAATCAGCAGATTGACGAGGTGTGAGCTTTATTTGCTACAGCCTGGATTGAGTTCTGGTACTGCAGAGAGGACTTGACACATATTACCTTAGATGACCCTTACCTGGGATGACATGCTGTGTTTGCTACATATATTGTAGCATTGTTTTCTGATGAGCGTCCACTTCATGAGGTAGTGGTGTTTGTAGATATATGCCCATACACTGAAGGATCTGGCAGCAGTCTCGGTTAGTGGGTGGAAGATTCACGATTTACAATTCTCGGGCTGTGATTAAAAGGACTTGTATGCATTTTCTATGTATACTGGCACTGAGGCACTTGTATTCCACATGAGATTTTGATAATAAATACTTTCTATGGCGCACGTTATGTGAATACTGACATGTAGCAACTTTATGCACTTCATATGAATATTGTTATGCAGTAATCTTAGGCAATTTACTTGACCTGGTGCTGCATACATTTATGTGTTCACAGTTTTTAAGATTTGTATATCAACCTTTCTTTTTTGAAAAACAAATCTTCTTTGTGCTTAGGAGCCAGTTAGGAAAGAAAAAATAAGCTATTAGCAGTATACCTTGGTGGAGTATATGGTTATGGAAATGTGCAGCGCTATATTAAACTAAAAGTGCATTCAAATATAATGTAATTAAGCAGCATATCCAATGTGGAATATATAATCATGAACATCCCACTTAGGTTTCTTTCACACTTGTGCGACTTGTACTGTGACGCATGACAAGTCGTACCTCATGATTTCCAATGAGTACCATTCATATCTGTGCGTCTTCAAGTTGCAGCGACTTTGAAGTAGTCCCTGCACTACTTTGGTTTGACTTTGATGTGACTTGAGGTCCATAGACCTCAAGATTACACAGGCATTGCTTCAAGTCGTGGCAAAATCTCATCAAAGTTGCGGCATAAAATCGTGCAACTTTCAAAACGCACAAGTGTGAAAGGTGCCTAATAGTGTAAAATTCCCAAATCAAGTGCAAAGTGCATATGTCCTAATATGGCTGTGAAGACACATCCAAAGAAAACAGCAATGAAGAAACTTAAAGTAAAAAATAGTAACTCTAGCTCAAAAAATAGGGATCATATAACAGTCATTAAGGTAAAGTAGAAAAAGGTCTAGTTAGCCAGTGTATCACAGTCCTTCTACAGATGGAAGCATCACCCAGAGGAAGAGTGTGAGAAGAAAGCCCTCTAAAGAAAAAACACTCCACCATGTGCTTACCAGATCATTCTGAGCCCGATTAAGGTGGTCAAAACAAGCTAGATGCACGTGGAGGAACACCAGTAGACTCCTCAAATGCTATGGCAGATGGTCCCAGCTTCAAATACGTCCTTGCTTACTGGATTACACTATGGTTGGTCTTCCATTTATACACTTTGCATGTAACTTGAAATACGTGGGTTGGAGGTCTGACTGAGGATGTATTTGAAGCTGGGACCATCTGCCATAGCATTTGAGGTGTCTACTGGTGTTCCTACACGTGCATTGAGCTAGTTTTGACCACCTTAACCGGGCTCAGAATGATCTGGTAAGCCTTCTACCTTACAGCACATGGTGGAGTGATTTTTCCTTTGAGGTCTTTTCAAACTATATTTTCACACTCTTCTATTGGGTGATGCTTCCATCTGTAGAAGGACTGTGATGCACATGGCTAACAGGACTACTTTCCCTAATGACTGTAATATGAACATTCTTTTTTGCTAGTGACCATCTTTTCACTACAGCACAGACTAGTTATCCAGATATTTGTGACTTAAAGTGATACTAAACACACACACTGTTTAGTTCACATTGTCCCATATATTCCTGTACAGTATGTGGATGATGGCAATGTAATTATTTTAATAATAATAAAAAAAAAAAAAATCTAAGTGCCTTTTTCTTATTGATATACAGCTGTCACATGACACAGCTCTTTCCCTGCCTGTCTGCAGGGAAACATAAGCAGCAGGAGTCTCTAGTCCTCTGCTGCTGGTCACATGTTCAAAAAAAAAACAGCCTTTGGAATAAAGAGTAAAAATAAATAATTAATATCAATAAACTGTTTTTTATTGTCATACAAATATTTATTTGAAATAAAATCTTTATTATTTTCTGGCAATAACATGGTATGAGTGAATTTCTGCCAGTCACAGGCTGAGTCACACCCCTCCAGCCTGTGTCTTAGAATAAGAGGGAGGTGAAGCCTCCAACAATCTACATGTAATATCCTACCCCCATTGTGTTTAGCTGGTTAGCGGGCATGGAGGAGGAGTGTGTTGCTGCACACTGCTGTTAGTGTCACTGTGAGAATCAGTTTTGTATGTGTGTGCCTGTCCATTCTAATTTTCTTGCCCTCCTGATTCCTGTCCCTAACCTACTTACTATATCGATAAAAAAAAAGAAATATGTTTTTTGCCTTAATATCTACCTTAAATCATCTTGTCAATTGCATTTTGTATTTGTTTGTGGCCTAAATACTGAAATTTGCAACTGTAATTGAAATTTGCAAAAACTGTAATTTTGTAACTTTTGGAAATGCCAGTAAAAACGTGGCGGTGCCAGTAAATTTTGAGTGTTGTGTTAGTAAATTTCAGTCTGGCAGGTTAGCAACACTGAGCCACATGGGCTGCTCAGATGTGATAGAAAGAAAATGCTCAGCATAGAAAACTTAAAACTGAGCATGTGCAGAGTTGCCACCACAGCTGTAAAATCCCTAGCTGAATTGGGCTGAGTACGTATGTACTCACTTTTGTTGCCAGTGATTTAGACATTAATAGCTGTGTGTTGAGTTATTTTGAGGGGACAGCAAATTTACACTGTTATACAAGCTGTACACTCACTACTTTACATTGTAGCAAAGTGCCATTTCTTCAGTGTTGTCACATGAAAAGATTTAATTAAATATTTACAAAAATGTGAGGGGTGTACTCACTTTTGTGAGATACTATATATATATATATATATATATATATATATATATATATATATATATATATATATATATATATATATATAACACTTTATGCTAATTTCACTCTATTAGGGAGCATTTCCTGTTTGAGCCGCCAAAATAACAAGTACAATATAAAGTTCCATAGTCCTATTAATTAGCGTGGGATGAAACACAGTTCATAGGGATGTGGGATGTTTCCGAATCCACTCATTTGTGGTGTAAGGTCTAGGTCTTGTGGGTCTACCGGGGATCTCAAGGTGAAGTTCTGTAAAATTGTAGCAAAAAATAGGAAGAGCTCCATTTTTGCAAGACCTTCGCCCAAACAGATCCGCTTCCCTGTAAAGTGAAAGAGAATTATAAATGGCTAAATGACAACTACTCATGACATTTAGTTCAAGTGTAGTAAAACACGGAACAACATGGAAAATGCAATAATCTCTACCAAGCAATCGCAAAACATCCTTTATTTACCAAGTGCACTGCATGGATAGAATCACATTTGTATCAATTTACATCTGTTTACCTTTGAGTAGTAGTCCAAAAAAATATAAAAAAATGGAAAAGGTCTGCATCTGCATTTTTCCCCCGAATGTAAACATGACTGATTGGAGGTAATCTGATGTAAATGTGTAGGTAGGTGTAGTTAGCAACTTTGTCAGTAGGTGGCTCTGTACCAGAGTAGTGTCTTGTTGCAATAAGTAAAGTCATCAGGTGCTAGGCCCCTTTTAGGTAGCCCCTCCTACAGTGATGTCAGGGGTGAGGCAGCACCCATTTATGTTAGGGAAGGAGAGGCACAGTCAGTCTCGGGCATGGGAGCTTAACACCCCACACCTATGAAGATGTAGCCACTAGACATAGGCCCTGAACAGGGTAGGACGTCAGTGGAGTAGACCTGTACTCAGGAGAAGCTGGCTGTAGATTTTCTGTCTCTTACAGAGGTGGGGGTAAGGGCAGATTGCAAAAGACCTTTTTGGCCAGGTCGGAGATCCCTGTGTGAGGCTGCTTCCCTGGCAGGTTCCCAGAAGAGATGTACCTAGCAAGGAGGTGACTTCAGAGAGCACAGTCTGGTGAGTACTAATGACCCTGGGTAAAGGAGAGACTGTAAGAGAGATGGCTGCTGAGGTACTGCTCATGCTTTTACTTGTGACTACTCTGGACTGTCTGCTAAACGTGATTGAATATGTAATGTCAAGTGACTCTGGAATGTATGTTCTTATGATGCGACTGTAATGCCGATTCCTGAATACTGTCAGTAAAGTGCAGCAAACTACTTCTGGTGTAGACATTCCTCCCTGGGGGATATAAAGGTCTATGACCAAGAATGTTATGTGGAGGCCTCTGGCAAGGAGCAAGGAGCAGGGCATAAGATGGTGGAGGGTTTTGCCTCAGCAGAAGGGACAGTGTTCTAGCAGGACTGGAGCAGGAGTAGGGACTTGTGCTCTTGATGCCAAAGAGAGCCAACCATGAAGTCTCTGTTACAAATGGATGCAAAAATAAAAGTCGGTTTTACATCTGAGTGCCCATGGATCTAATATGGCTCCAGAAAAGTCCAGTTTTAAATTGCACTTCAGTGAAATCACCCCTCTGTACTACAAAGGAATGATCAATAGTGGTGCTGGCCTTACCACTGTTGCTGAATTTTTGCTTTAGCCTACATAATAAATATAGGGAAAAATCAATGGGTTAAGGGCACAGAAGGAAATGTTTAAGCAGGGAGATTTAATTAGAGTACTTGGGTCACTTTTGATAGTTAATACCAGTGGCATTCAAAAAAGCATTTTTTGGGTGCACTGTTACATTAACCTCTTGCTGACCATGTAACGCATATACGTGGCAGCATGAAAGGTGGGCTTTAACACTAAGTCGTTGTGAAGAAGAGGAAGAAGTTGTGTGTCAGTGACAGCTCTTGGTCAAGGATTCTGATCAGGAGCCAGCGGTACGGGCTCTCAATCATGTGACTGGTGTGAGAGCCAACCACAGCGGTCACATGATACAGAAACCGAGCCATCTCCCAGGCATTAAATCCCACCTAAAGGGCCACCAAGGAGGCAGTGTTAAGAGCTTAATGAACATATTTTATTTCTGCACTTGCTCTTTTTAGCTTAATTCCACATTTTGAAACAGAAGCTTAGAAGCTTTCAAGGATCAAAGGCAACAGGTCACAAAGACATTACTTTTTTGAAAAGATATCTAAAGTAAGTTGCTATTATCTGAATCAAAGGATGTACAGACATGTTGTACCTATTGAGCTTTAAGTGATGTCACCAGGACTGGACTGGGACACAAATGTGGCCCTGAAATTCATCCAGACCAGCCCACTTTAATTTTGAGTGTTCCCATCAGCACACCCTTACATGAGAGTGTCCCCATTAGCACCCCCTTACATCAGAGTGTCCCTATCAGCACCCCCTTACATTAGAGTGGGCCCATCAGCACCCCCTTACATCAGAGTGTCCCCATCAGCACCCTCCTTAACATCAGAGTATACCCAACAGCACCCCCTTACATCAGACTGTCACCCCTCTCCTCCCCCTCCCATGTGTACTCTGTTCTGAAGGTAGCTTCTCGTTCATCTCTCCTGTCATGTGATAAGTGACAAGTGATAAGGGGAGAGAGGAAGATAAATCTGTCGGCTGTCTATCTCCCCCTGCAGACTGGAGGGAGCAGAAAGCCTAATCATCTCTTCAGCAAGTGTAGGCAGCTGCTCCTTGGTGACAGGAGTGAAATCACAATCACTCACTGTCAGTGAGGAGCGGCTCCAAGACTGTGCCTGACCAGCCACTGAGCCATCGGCCCACCGGGAAACTCCTTGTAGTCCCAATGGCCAGTACATGCCTGGATGTCTGTCAAGGAATTTAGTAGACCAGACTGTGTGGACTGCACAGAGGTAACCAAAAACACATGTAAGTGAAAAATAAGGGTGTTTATTATTAAATGGGTGACAAATAAGTGAAATATATACAGTGCAAACCAACCACAGACCCACAAACAAATGGTATATACAAATGGATGGGAAATACCGTAATCGTAACAAAAGCCGGGCCGAGGTCAAACACCAGGAGGTCAGTCAGATGGGAAAGGACGGGGAACCAACAGGACAGGGAGAGGATGGATGGATAGGCTGCAGGGCAGGGATCCAGGGAAACCAGGAAACCGGAGGGACAAGAACAGGATGGGCTCAGGATAGGGATCGGATCAGGTCAAGACAGGACAGATGCAGGCTCAAGGACAAGATACAGGCCGCAAGATCAGGGCACAGGAAGAGAGATACCAAGGCAAGCATGTGAGGGCTTGCCGGGTATTTATAAGGCTGCAGTAATTGACCTCATGTTACACCTGAGCGCAGAGGGTGCTGTCTGCTCCACACTGCCGGAGTACACCCGCTGGTGGACACCGGTACTACGACCCAAAGATGCAACAGTGCCACCAGCAGGTGAGTCCTCTTACTACAGTTCCTAGGTGTTGGAAGACACCCGCTGGTGGACACTGGTACTGTGATCCAAGAGACCGATAGCGCCACCAACGGGTAAACCTTCTCATGACAGTACCCCCCCTCAAAGGAGCGGCCTCCGGATGCTCCAACAAGATGAGATTGTCCAAAGTTCATGGCCTCAAACCGAACAGATGAGGGCACATCAGGCTGGGCATCAGGTACATCAAACTGGACAGCAGGCACATCCGAGCAGACAACAGGCACATCCGAGAAGACAGCGGGCACATCCGGGCAGACAGCGGGCACATCCGGACAGACAGCGGGCACATCCAAAAAGACAGCGGGTTCCGGGTCGTCGATCTGGACAGCAAGCTCCGGGTCGTCAGGCCAAACAGCAAGCACCGCAAGGGCAGGTTGGATCACAGGCACCGGCTCAACAAACTGGGTAACGGGCCCCGGCCCAGTGGGCTGGGTAACGGGCCCTGGTTCAGCGAGCTGGACACCGGGCACTGGTCCAGCGAGCCGAATAATGGGCACTGGCTTAACGGACTCCAGTTCAGCAGACTGGGTCAAGGGCACTGGTTCAGCAAACTGGGTCAAGGGCACCGGTTCAGCAGACTGGGTAACGGGCACCGGTTCAGCAGACTGGGTAACGGGCACCAAAACTCCAGGCTGACACATGGGCACCAAAACTCCAGGCTGACACACGGGCACCGAAACTCCAGGCTGACACACGGGCACTGAAACTCCAGGCTGACACACGGGCACCTAAACTCCAGGCTGACACATGGGCACCGAAACTCCAGGCTGACACACGGGCACCGAAACTTCAGGCTGAGACACCAATATCAAGACATCTGGCTGGAAGGCAGGCAACGAGACACCAGGCTGGAAGGCAGGTACCAAGACATCAGATTGAGAAGCGGGCACATCAGACGGGGAAGTGGAGACATCAAGCTGGAAGGCAGGCACCGAGACATCAGGCTGGAAGGTGGGCACATCAGGCAGGAAGGCGGGCACATCAGGCTGGAAGACATGCACCAAGACTTCGGGCTGGAAGACAGGCATCAGGACATCAGACTGGGAAGCGGGTACATCAGACTGGGAAGCGGGCACATCAGACTGGGAAGTGGAGACATCAAGCTGGAAGGCAGGCACCGAGACATCCGGCTGGAGGGCAGGCACCGAGACATCAGGCTGGAAGGCGTGCACCGAGACATTAGGCTGGAAGGCGGGCACCGAGACATCAGGCTGGAAGGCGGGCACATCAGACTGGAAAGCGGGCACTGACTGGAAAGTGGGCACATCAGACTGAAAGGCAAGCATCGAGACATCAGGCCGGAAAGCGGGCACATCAGACTGGAAGGTAGATACATCTGGCTGGAAGGCAGGCACATCAGGCTGGAAGGCAGGCACATCAGGCTGGAAGGCAGGCACTGAGACTTTGGGCTGGAAGGCAGGCATCGGGACATCCGACTGGAAAGCGGGTACATCAGACTGGAAAGTGGACACATCAGACTGGAAGGTAGGCACATCAGGCTGGAAGGCAGGCACATCAAGCTGGAAGGCAGGCATCGAGACATCAGGCTGGAACAGGTTGGTTGGTGTGGAGGCAGGTTGGCAGGATGGTGTGGGTCGGGAAGAACTTTAGTTTCTTTTTTGGTTTTAGCCACTGCAGCTTTGTACGTAGGTGCAGGGTCGTAAGAGAAGTATGTAGCTGGGCAAAAGGAAGACCAAGGAACAGTGGCTAGAAGAGGGTTCTGTGGGGTTGTTACAGGTGGAGGAGAAGAGACAGGTGGATTAGAGGCAGGATAGGTGCAGCACTTGGAGACTGGGTAGTAGTATTTGGTAGGGAGCTGAGAAAACTGGGCTGTAGCTGAGGTTGCCATGGGTGACGGGGAGATATATTTTTGGGAAAGCAGGTGTTTGATGGCAAGGCTGGAATGTTGAGGCTTAGCTAAGTGCAGGAGATCTGACCATGTCTGTAGTACAGGTTGAACAAATGTTGATTCACACCCGCCCTGACTAACCAGGGATTGCACTGAATGGATGCAATCAGACAACACCTGCTGTGAACAAGCAGAATAATGTTCCATAAAAAAGACTGGATCATCTTCTAATAACCATACCAGGGTTTCGACTTGGCCATAATTGAAGGGGGGAGAAAAATCATCGCTCCCTTCGGGAATGCATGACAGGGCTGGTTTTGCGCATAACTGGATCAGGGGCTGAACATCTTCAAATGACATATACCCCTGATCCACTAAGGAATGAGCTGATCGGATAGTTTCCATCAGCTGGTCACTAGTCCACCCTTTCAAAATCTGGCGACAATAATCACCATCATCTTCTGCCAGCAGGGAATAATAACTGATTTCATTAAAATCCATATTAGCAGAACTAACAACCCGGATGGTTCCACAATGCAGCCACATTTGGTCAGGGATGGCCTTGGTATACTGTCAGGGAATTTAGTAGACCAGACTGTGTGGACTGCACAGAGGAAACCAGAAACACATGTAAGTGAAAAATAAGGGTGTTAATTATTAAATGGGTGACAAATAAGTGAAATGTATACAGTGCAAACCAACCACAGACCCACAAACAAATGGTATACACAAATGGATGGGAAATACCGTAATCGTAACAAAAGCCGGGCCGAGGTCAAACACCAGGAGGTCAGTCAGATGGGAAAGGACGGGGAACCAACAGGACAGGGAGAGGATGGATGGATAGGCTGCAGGGCAGGGATCCAGGGAAACCAGGAAACCGGAGGGACAAGAACAGGATGGGCTCAGGATAGGGATCAGATCAGGTCAGGACAGGACAGGACAGATGCAGGTTCAAGGACAAGATACAGGCCGCAAGATCAGGGCACAGGGAGAGAGATACCAAGGCAAGCATGTGAGGGCTTGCCGGGTATTTATAAGGCTGCAGTAATTGACCTCATGTTACACCTGAGCGCAGAGGGTGCTGTCTGCTCCACACTGCCGGAGTACACCCGCTGGTGGACACCGGTACTACGACCCAAAGATGCAACAGTGCCACCAGCAGGTGAGTCCTCTTACTACAGTTCCTAGGTGTTGGAAGACACCCGCTGGTGGACACTGGTACTGTGATCCAAGAGACCGATAGTGCCACGAACGGGTAAACCTTCTCATGACAATGTCACTGAACTGGCACATGGTCTACAAGACAAAAATGTCTGCTTCCATCAGGGACTTTTGAGATGGATATTTAGCTTGTTGAAACTTTGCCTACTGGATATCCAGTAGCAGATGATGATACTTGCTTTAATTGTTTTGGTCCCTTGACAATAAAGGATGACACACGTTGGGTGGGTATTCACATTATCATATCTAGTCTGGTGTGTGTTCCCTGTCTGGGCTATTTAGTTGGTTTTCTTCAGCTGTGTCCCAACTGGACAAATCTGTCCAGTCCTAAATTTCAGCTTGGCCTTTCAGTCATGTTTATTCTGATCTGTACTGCCTTTGCCTTCTGTTTCTGATCTGACCTGTATTGGCTTTTGTGTCTGATCCTTCCTGTCTGTATGTGTATACTATTGCTCCTGGTTATAACTCTGTCTGTCCTTTTATATCCGCTACGTCCTAAAACTCTGTCTAATCCTGTTTGCCTGTCTGCATTAGTCCAGCTAGGAAATGGGGTGGGTTCCATACAGGGAGTTTTTTTGCTGCAAAAGTTGATCCGTACCATTCACGGCTCTGATGAAAACCTGGTGTTGTAAGATCCAGCACCATAAAATTAAATAAAAATTAAAAATTAAAAAAAAAAAAAGATCCAGCACCATAGTAAAAGCTATTTACCATCAGCTGTCAAAACAGTATACACATATTTTCTATTTCCTCAAATTTAGTACCTGCTCCCCAGTATGTCCGCACTGTGCTTAGATTCCATGCTCTGCCCTGGATTTGTTCTTGTCATCTGGTTCCCTCATCCCAGGGATTACTAAAAACCCTAAATCAATTGCTACCCATGATATACAGTATGTAATACGTAATATGAAAGATTTGGCTGTTGGGCGCTCAATCCAACAAACACCATTGCAAAGGTGTCATTAACGCCAAACAAATCTAGAAGCCAAAGCCAAAAGCCTGAAGCTTTCTTCTTTTTGCATGATGTCAGTGGAAGTGGAAGCCCCTGTTGCCTGGTTGTTTAAAATTGCCTACCATTTTCATCCTTGCACTAATTCCTGCATTCTCAGAACATTTATGCATCTTAGGAGCCATCACATTATCTGCAAAGTGCAATGATACAGGTAATGGTAGGTGTGTAGTACTGCATATGGTAGGTATGTTGAACCTATATAGCTATGCATACCTGAAGAGAAGGGCATGTATCCATCGTTCCTACGGAACTTCCCATTTTCATCCAAGAAATGTCCGGGATTAAACTCTTTGGGGTATTTAAACTGCTTGGGGTCTTGGAGAACAGAGCTGAGCATGGTATATACAGTGGTGTCCTAGGAAAGAAGAATCATTATGATATACATTACATAAGGTCAGTTGTTGCCTCAACGTTTGTTCTGAAGATTGAGAACTACTGTTTATTAGCACACCCATATTCATACAACAGGATTGCTATCGATGATTGTGTTCAGACTCCTGCATACTTCATACTGGATACCAGCAAGACAAATACTGGTTTGTTCTTGTTTTATTCATTTAGTGGGATTTAGGCTAGGCCAGTATGTATCTCATTTAAATATTTTCGGGATCATAATGTTTTATGTCAAGAAATTTTGTGTCCCTAAAATAAGTGGAAAACTTAAAGCGGAACTTCACCCTAAAAGGGAAGATCCACTTTAACACCTCTTTTCCCCCTCCTCTCCCACTTTTAAAGGAGCTTTTTTTTAATCTTTTTGGGGCGGGAAATGGGTGCCTAGTTTTGGCATATACCTGCTCCCACTAGGCAGTCTGCCTAGGCAGTCAGAGTGGAAGTTCTCACCCCTCTCTCCCCACTTGCAACCTTCTGGGACATGTCACAGGTCCCAGGAGGCTGCAGGACCATTTATACAGCACAGTGCGGCTCGCGCATGCACAGTGAGAAGCCATCTGTAAACTCAGAAGAAGTCACAGCAGGCTCCCCTTAGTAAACATGCTGGCACCGGGATTCCAAAGACCGGTGAAGAATCCACCTGGGTGAAGACAGTATTTATAGCTACTGACTTGAATTTTTTTTTTAAGACTTTTTTTTTGTTTTCAACAGTAAAGATCCTCTTTAATAAAACAGTTATTTTATATACAAAGAGATCATACTAATACTGTATAAGCCTGATTATGACAGAATATAAAGCGGCATGGTTTATCTTTTGTATAAAAAAGTTCCTCTAGGCTTTTAGAAATGTAGATATAGTTAATAACTGTATTGTCACCAGTATGCATTTATTTGCATTTTACAACATGTAGACAAACTTGATCTTGGCCCTAAGCCAAATTTCCTAGATAAAATTCCCAGATAAAGCCAAATGTGAGCCAGTTAGTCTATATGAGATTGTTTATTTATTAAGGATAAAGAGCAAAATGCAATAAATCAATAGAGACCATTCACAATCAACATTTTATTGATGTATCTTCAGTAAAGTAAAATCTAACTGGTTGTTATGAATTATTGCACTTTGCATATTATCCTTGCTTTTTTATTCTGCCTTATTAAACTAGCCAAAAACTAGGAAAACACATCTTGTTTCACCTTTGGAATGATGAAATCTCGGAAGTGCACGTCACGAGTCACTTTGTGGGGGACTCCCATTGGGATGAGGTCAATGAATCTCTGAATCTCATGGATCACAGCATCCAAATATGGCATATGAGACCGATCTTCAATACAAGGAGCGCGGTTCCGTCCAATGACATGATCTATCTCTTTGTGGATGCGTTCTGCAAAAATAAAAGCCAAATGGCAGATGATATAAAGCCAAATTATTGTTAATTTTGATGGGTTAATTTGCGCCACTGACACTTCTGAAATCATTTTTAAAAGTTTAAAAATCAAAAAATCTAAAGAGTTAAATAGTCTATAATTACACAAACGTTAAAAAGGCCAATTTGCTAATACAGGCAGTCCCCGGGTTACAAACAAGATAGGGACTGCAGGTTTGTTCTTAAGTTGAATCTGTTTGTAAGTCGGAACAGGTATATTTTTTAAGTGTAGCTCCAGCCAAAAAATCTATTTTTAAGCTTTTTGGATAGCATAGGGAAGGGTTAACACCCATCTAACATTTGTTTAGCTGTCTGTGCCCCTGTTCAGAAGATTTCACCTCACTTTCTGTCCCAATGACAATTGGATTTTGAAAATTTTGGGCTGTTAGGGAAACAAGGACTTATGATAAAGCATCAGCGAAGACACCTTTTTCCCATATTAACTCTTACAGGAGTGAATTTCCCTTCCTGGGGTAGTTTTCCTCTCACTTCCTGTTGTCTCCCTCCATTTGTAAGTAGGAGTCGTTTGTAAGTCAGATGTTTGTAAGTAGGGGACCACCTGTATGGCTTATCTAATGTTTTTACTGTGACATGTAAAAAATAGCGCTGTACAAATGCCTCCATTTCATTCTTCTGTCAGTTCTCCTCTCACAGTGGGTTCAGTGGGTCTCATTCTATGAACCGATCACAATAGCAAAATTGGAGGGTACACACCACATAGGTAAACCAATCTGCTGCTAAGCTAACAGAGGCTTCAGCTACAGTCCCCACATCGTAGCCACACCCCTTGACCTTACCTCTTTCAAATAAGCCCAATCTGGGTGAAACATGAGGGTGCGTGGCTAAGATGAGACTGTAGATGAAATCCTCTATTAGCTTACCAGTGGATGTGGATGATCTATGTATCCCATTGGGTAATAAATTTAAAAGAGCGAACAAAAGTCCTGGATGGCTTAACTCCAATGTAAAAATGCATATAAAAGCAAAGGAGAAGGCCTTCAAAAAAAAATACAAGGTTGAGGGATCATCCTTAGCATTCAGACTTTATAAAGAATGCAACAAGAAATGTAAGGGTGCAATTAGGACGGCTAAGATAGAACATGAAAGACACATAGCGGAGGAGAGCAAAAAAAATCCCAAGAAATTCTTTAAGTATGTAAACAGTAAAAAAGGGAGGACAGACCATATTGGCCCCATAAAGAATGAGGAAGGACATCTGGTTACAAAGGATGGGGAGATGGCGAAGGTATTGAATTTATTCTTCTCCTCAGTCTTCACGAGTGAATCGGGGGGCTTCAGTAACCAAAACTGCAGTGTTTATCCTCATGACACAACACAGGAAGCACCTCCATGGTTAACAGAGGACAGAATTAAAATTAGACTTGAGAAACTTAACATTAATAAATCACCGGCACCAGATGGCTTGCATCCGAGGGTACTTAGGGAACTCAGTCAAGTGATTGCCAGACCGTTGTTCCTAATTTTTACAGACAGTCTACTGACTGGAATGGTACCAGCTGATTGAAGAAAAGCCAATGTAGCACCAATATTTAAAAAGGGCCCAAAATACATCCCTGGGAATTACAGACCAGTTAGCCTAACATCAATAGTATGTAAACTCTTGGAGGGGATGATAAGGGACTATATACAAGATTTTAGTAATAAGAACGATATCATTAGCAGTAATCAGCATGGATTCATGAAGAATCGTTCTTGCCAAACCAATCTATTAACCTTCTATGAGGAGGTGAGTTGCCATCTAGATAAAGGAAGGCCCATAGACGTGGTGTATCTGGATTTTGCAAAAGCATTTGACACAGTTCCCCATAAACGTTTACTGTACAAAATAAGGTGCGTTGGCATGGACCATAGGGTGAGTACATGGATTGAAAACTGGCTACAAGAGCGAGTTCAGGGGGTGGTGATAAATGGGGAGTACTCAGAATGGTCAGGGGTGGGTAGTGGGGTTCCCCAGGGTTCTGTGCTGGGACCAATCCTATTTAATTTGTTTATAAACGACCTGGAGGATGGGATAAACAGTTCAATCTCTGTATTTGCAGACGATACTAAGCTAAGCAGGGCAATAACTTCTCCGTAGGATGTGGAAACCTTGCAAAAAGACCTGAACAAATTAATGGGGTGGGCGACTACATGGCAAATGAGGTTCAATGTAGAAAAATGTAAAATAATGCATTTGGGTGGCAAAAATATGAATGCAATCTATACACTGGGGGGAGAACCTCTGGGGGAATCTAGGATGGAAAAGGACCTGGGGGTCCTAGTAGATGATAGGCTCAGCAATGGCATGCAATGCCAAGCTGCTGCTAACAAAGCAAACAGAATATTCGCATGCATTAAAAGGGGGATCAACACAAGAGATAAAACAATAATTCTCCCACTCTACAAGGCTCTGGACCGGCCGCACCTGGAGTATGCTGTCCAGTTCTGGGCACCAGTCCTCAGGAAGGATGTATTGGAAATGGAGCGAGTACAAAGAAGGGCAACAAAGCTAATAAAGGGTCTGGAGGATCTTAGTTACGAGGAAAGGTTGCAAGCACTGAACTTATTCTCTCTGGAGAAGAGACGCTTGAGAGGGGATATGATTTCAATTTACAAATACTGTACTGGTGACCCCACAATAGGGATAAAACTTTTTCGCAGAAGAGAGTTTAATAAGACTCGTGGCCACTCATTACAATTAGAAGAAAAGAGGTTTAACCTTAAACTACGTAGAGGGTTCTTTACTGTAAGAGCGGCAAGGATGTGGAATTCCCTTCCACAGGCGGTGGTCTCAGCGGGGAGCATTGATAGCTTCAAGAAACTATTAGATAATCACCTGAATGACCGCAACATACAGGGATATACAATGTAATACTGACACATAATCACACACATAGGTTGGACTTGATGGACTTGTGTCTTTTTTCAACCTCACCTACTATGCAACTATGTAACTATGTAACTATGTGTGAACTCACTAAATTTGCTATAGTGATTGTCTAATGTTTTATGACATGAGAACTAAATGTTGCTAGATTGAATGAATGTAGTTCCCTGTTAGTAAAAAAAAGTAGTATAGCTAGTATAAATGCCTGAACTGACTATCTTAGTCTGTGTCAAAGGGAATAAACAGGCCACACACCAATTCCACCATGATTACATACATTAGGGAAGGATTTGCTGTTCACTTGTTTTTTTAAATGTTTTTTTGAGCTATTAAGTTCTGCAATCATGGGGTTTTACATTAAAGAAATAGAAAAAGAATCCAAAACTCTACTCACTGGCTCAAAAGCAGAATGTCAAACCTTAACATAAAATATTTCTTATTGGCACACGTGGCTGATCACAACTCAAAATCTGGAAATGAACACTTGCTAAATGCTTGCTTGGGTGTACAGGGTGGTTCCTTGCGATATCTTCCCTCCGATTTCCCATCCCTTCATTACCTTTGTTTCATGCTCCTTACATCTTGTTACCTTTAGTTCCCTGAGATGCCTTATTCCACCCTTCCCTCTTTCTCCCATTTTTTTACTACCTTCCCTCCCCACATACCTAACACATTCCCTTTGTACTCACCAATTTCCTCCTCCCCACCCTTTCTACTTCCATATTCCCCTCTCTTCTAGGTTGATCTCCTCTGGAGGTCCTAGCAAGAAGGAAACATAGAAAGACTGGACAACCCAAGCTTTATTTTTGCCTCAATGATTTTGCTTCAAGAAGCTGAAATCCTAACACATTGTACAGTCTAATTTAGTTCTTCCTCAGTATGTTTGGGACCTTGGGGACGGCCATCTCTGCCATACTTATGTACTCCTTAAAAGGTAATATCTATACTCTGGGATCCGTTGGAAAGATGTCCTAACGGTTGAGGCTTAGAGGGACGCTACACACACACTCTCTGCGCATGCGCATGTTGATGTGATTTTACTTTGTTTGGAATTCCATTTGTAGCATTAACTCACGGTGGAGCTGCTGATTTAAAGCGGGCTGTTTCCGTCACCTTTTTACCTGTGGTTTCACCAATACTGGGTCTAGGGTTCCCGTTGAGCTTATTATCAGACAATGTAGGCAACAGTCACTTTAGTACTTTTCCAATGCTTTAATGGGAGATAACTGGAAGAAGTAGCAGGAAAGAGGAAGAAGAAGAGTTGCAGGAAAGTCCAAATACCTTTTCTTGATGTAGCACTAAGGAATTGAAATCTCATAGGTGAATGTATTTTCCTTTTAAGATTATATCTTTTGCCCACCCGGATAGGTCTCTCTCACCAACCTAGCAGCCGGTACGCAGCACGAACAAGAAGTCTCTGCCACAGACTTGAGTGAAGCAAAACCCGTACGATCCTCTGCCACAGGATGTAGTAGTTTTCGATGAACAGTAAACACAGTACCAGAACCTTAAGGCCGACACGGCAGTACTTGTGTGGTAGGGTAGTTTAGGATATGTCCTCCAATCGAGTCACCAGGCCCTTCTTAAGACCAGCCTTGCATGGTCTCTTCCAAGATGGGTCCTCCCCTGGATCTTCCTGATTGTCTGGCTTCTTCCCGCAGGACAGACAGCACAGGACCATCCCAGCTATAGCAGGCCCCAGATAAGCTTCTGGGTCTACCCGCATGGCTGCAGCAACGCAACCCTCCAGGCTGGAGGGCTACGAGGTAGAACTCACTGACACATACCTCTAGGCCAGGAGGGCCACGAGGAAAAAAGACTCCCTAAAACATAGCATCTGTCCCATAAATACCTCTCCCAGAATGCAACTCGAAGGACCACCTCTGCCGAGTTATCTCCGGGACAGAAGAGCACTCATACACTTCAGCTTGTTGCTTTTTCAACACCAACCCATGGTGACAACAACAACCACAGGCGCAATGTGAAACTACACGCAACACAGCCAAACTGGAACAGAGGCTAATTCTGACAATAAACTAAATCTTAACTATGTACAGAACAGTGCACCTGCACTTTAGTATCAATGCTGTGGGATTGGATCTGATAACCGCTTAGTATCTGTGGAAATTTTCCAGTGGGGAAAGCCTAATACATCAGGATATCCCTCTAAGCCTCAACCATCAGGACATCTTTCCAACGGATCCCAGATCCAACAAGCCGTGTATGATCCCCCTGAGTAAGGGCGGTCTCTGGCTTTCCGGTAAGCCTTTTGTCTCTCCGTGGTGACGGGTTTCACGTGGTCAAGTTTATTTTTATGTTCCACATCTCATGAATGATCCACTTCACTGAACTCACATTGCACTAGGATCTTATTCCATGAAACTTAAGTCACTTATTAATTATACAATATATGAATATGTGTATTTTGTGCACTTCTTGATGCATTGGACTTTTGCTTAAATAATTGTTGATGTGCACTGTATTGATTTTTCATGATTAATGGCTAGTATTCACTTTTATTATTTGCACTTTTGCACTTTAATATCTAGTTTTGGTACATGCACATTTGTATCAACTAACACTAATTTTAATTTATAGCATTGCACTTTTTGTCATATATCTGCTTTTGTGCCTACTATCTGGGTTATAGTGCCTAGCTTCTGTATGATATTGTTGTTTTACCATAGCGTGGATATTTCTTTTACTTTTAATATCTATACTCTGTTACTGTTTGGAAAAAAAATAAATTCATATTTGACAATTTTTTTTAGTTTTGTGTTTTTTGTTAGTCATTTAAATTAATGAAGAACACCACAAACCTTCAACATCTGCATGTTTGAGAAGAATCAACAGTCCGTAACGCAACGTTGTGCTGACGGTTTCTGTACCAGCACCAAACAAATCAAATGTGCTATTCACAATGCCTTCCATGTGAAATTCAGTTTGTGGCACATCTTTTTCCTAAAGAATTAAGAAGGAAACTTTGATGTAAAAAAATGAAAGTTAAGAGCTGGGCAAATTTCTGGATTTGTGTGTCTTTATTAATCACGTCAGCTCTCGCACCAGTATACCCTAGACCCGGGGTGTCCAAACTCTTTTCAAAGAGGGCCAGATTTGATGAAGTGAACATGCGTGAGGGCCAACCATTTTGTCTGACATTCTTTGAACCATTAAAATTAAATGCAAATTAACTATTTTATGCAAAGTTTATTGCAAATGGCATACTTTTAATTTCGTCACATGGATGACAAAACAGGTGTTAAATCACTCTGTCTTTTATATCTGAAGGCCAGATGAAAAAGAAATCCAGGAAGCTGAAATATATGTCAGGAACATTGTAAAGTACATTACATATTATTGGTAATAAAGGTTCTCTGTCAACTTTTAAGTTCATAAAATATGAACAGGAACATAGCATAAGTATACATGTTGTGTCCAAATTAAATTTATAACTGATTTAGACCAACTGACATTAACTGAGATTTTACAATGTATTCACCTCAATTGAAAAAAAAAAAAAACTTGCCTGCACTAATGTGATATTATACTTTCCACCTGTCCTGGAAGCGGCGGCCCTCACTGTCAACTTTCCTTCTCTTATTTACAGTAGCCCTTTTAGAAATTGACCAGAAGGGGAAGGGATCATGTGAGTGCTTTGGTCCAAGTGTGTTCGTCCGATACACTAATACACTGCCCAACAAGAATTTTCTTGCCTTTGTGTGACGAAGACACAGCGCAGGGAGAAGCAACGCACCAATTCCCGTGGCGTCCGAGAGATCGCGAGAACACCGACTGAGGACGTGCAGTTCCCGCAGCGTCCGAGAGATCCTGAGAACGGCGACTGAGGACGTGCTGTTCCCGCGGCGCCAGAGAGATCGTGAGAATGCCAGGTGAGGACGTGCAGTCCCGCAGCGTTGGCGTTGAGAGATCCAGAAATCTGCTATGTGCCTATTTATTCAGCAATAAACTTGTCATTATTAAAAATGTCGAGGTAACAAATATATAGGTATATTTAGAAAGCAGTGAATGTGACATTTACCTGACATTCACTACTGATGTGCATGTGATTTAACTTACAGGGAACAATTCACCTGATTTCACCTTGTTGAATGTCATATTCACTGTTTTATAAATATGCCCTTTAGTATTATAACAGGAGAAACAAGGCTTTCTTTTGGATGGTGTCCTGCACAGACATTTTCTGCGTTCTATGGATTCTAAGAACAAAAAAAGTCATAAAATGTCAAAGATATGTTTTTTCCAGTCTGAGCAGTATTTGTTTTAAACAACCTGTGTTAGATAAAAAAATAATACTTTATGCAGTGATTTGTTTAATTTATTATAAGACAAACATCACTGTGTACAAAGCTTGGCAATAGTTTTTGAAATGAAGGGGTTAAACTTTTTTTATCAAATGGACACCAGGGAAAACAAAAACAAACTCTTGCAGCAGAATGTAAACAAAACAGCCGAAAGTAATGAAAAAAACAACAACAAAAAAAAGGCGTGAGGTCCACATCAAAATCCAAACCAGACCCCAGTGGCGGCTGGTGCTCAAAATATTTTAGGGGGCGCAAACAAACTGAAAAATACTGAACCCCCCCCATCAATTGCAGCCTCACTGTGCCCATCAAATGCAGCCACTGTGCCCATCAAATGCAGCCACTTGTGCCCATCATATGCAGCCACTTGTCTCCCATCATATGCAGTCACTTGTTTCCCATCATATGCAGCCACTTGTGCCCATCATATGCAGCCACTTGTCCCAATCAAATGCATCCACTTGTGCCTGTCATACGCAACCATTTGTGCCCATTATACGCAGCCATTTGTGCCCATCATATGCAGCCATTTGTGCCAATCAAATGCAGCCACTTGTGCCCATCAAATGCAGCCACTTGTGCCCATCATATGCAGCCACTTGTGCCCGTCAAATGCAGCCACTTGTGCCCGTCAAATGCAGCCATTTATGCCCATCATCTGTAACCACTTGTGCCCATCATATGCAGCCACTTGTACCCATCATATGCAGCCACTTGTGCCAATCAAATGCAGCCACTTGTGCCCATCAAATGCAGCCAGGCACGTCCCCTGGCTCGGCTGTCACTTCACTAACCCCCTCCCGCGCGGCCGGTCCGGTGGCACTTACCGCTCGTGTGGTGGGGCTCTGCTCCTCTCCTGGAGTGACGGGGCTCTCCTCCTCAGTGGCTCTTCTCCTTGGCGGGAAGTGGCGGCTCTCCTCCTTGGCGGAAAGCAGCAGCTGCAGCTCCTGTGTTCACTCGGCTCCTCAGGCTTTCTCCTCCATGTCTCCTCTTCCGACAAAGTGTTAGGCGTCCAATAGGATCGCCTAATGCTTTGGCCAGTCAGGAGACAGGTCTCACTGACCTGCCTGCTGATTGGCAGGGAGGAACGTTAGTGTGAAAATAGCGAAAATTAATTCGCTATGCCACACAACAGGGTGGGATGGGGACGCAGTACTCTGTGCCCCAAGCCCACGCTATTTTGAAGCCTATTAGAGCCTACGGCTCTAATCACGTGCTTCAAAATACACACCCCCACCTATCCCCGCCATAGTATTTCATGTGTCCGGCGTCCTGAAAGGGGCCGGGTACATGAATAGGGAGGGCAGCGGAGGTGTCAGGGGGGGTGGCGCCACTGCCAGACCCTTATCCGAGCAGGTCAGGAAAGGTTGGAGACAAGTGTGCACCCCCTGAACCTTACCAGGCCACATGCCCTCAACATGGGGGGGATATAAGTTGATGAGGACAAGGGCCTCTTCCCCACAACCCTGGCCCAGTGGTTGTGGGGTGCAAGGGGGTGACCTACTCATTAAAAATAACACCGTTTTTTTTCATTATTATTAATTTATTTTGCTATTAAAAATAAAAATGTCCCTCGATGTAGATCCATCATCAATCACGACCTCCAGCGATGGAGGGCCACATCATTTACAATGAATGATGGCCACCAACCCACACCAAAAAGAAAAAACCCCGCCACCTGCCGAGTCCGACGCTCAATGGTGCTGAATGGCATTGCCGTCTCTCCCTGTCGCTAAAGTAAACAAAGGGCAGGGGTCACCTGGTGATGTCACTGGGTGGCCAAACACCCTTTTGACAACATGTATGGACAATGATGTCATAAGGGTGATGTCACCAGGTGATGCATTTACTTTAGTGCCAGGAAAAGCGGGGCTGTCATTCAGCTGAAGTAAACAAAGGTGTGGGGTCACTTGGTGGCATCATGGGGTGACCCCGCGCTTATGACGGCATTTTACATGCATGAAGTCATAAAGGGGTGGGATCACCTGTTGACTCCACCCCTTTGTTAACTTCAGCAGCTTGGCTGAATGACAGCTTTACTTTTCCTACTGCTAAAGTACACAAAGGAACGGGGGTCACCCTGGCAGTGATGTAAAATGAAAACAGACTTCATATACTGAATTCTATTTTTTTATGAATCACATACATATATAAGAATACAAGACTTTTATAAATAGGTTTATTAAAAGTACATCTAAAATGTAAAATGTACATCTGAAAATATCCCAAATGTCCTATTTGGGATATTTTCCTTTACTTACTGCCCAAAAGATATGACATTAAACAGGTCAATGCATTTCAGGGGATTTAAATACCCCTTCTTAAAAACCCTAATGCCGCGTACACACGATCGGATATTCCGACAACAAATGTTCGATAGGGGCTTGTTGTCGGAAATTCCGACCATGTGTAGGCTCCTTCTGACATTTTTTGTCGGAATTTCCGACAACAAAAATTTGAGAGCTGGTTCTCAAATTTTCCGACAACAAAATCCGTTCTGGTAAATTCCGAGCGTGTGTAGACAATTCTGACGCACAAAATTCCACGCATGCTCTGAATCAAGTGCAAGACGGAAGTGCTCGGTCTGGTAAAACTAGCGTTCATAATATGGAGATAGCACATTCGTCACGCTGCAAATTTTTAATCTTTCAATGCAGCGCATTCTCTTGTTCTTTATAATGCTAGAATTATGAAGTTGTTTTGCTGCTCATATTCACACAGAGTTCTCACAAACTGATTTCTTTATTATTTCTCAAGATCTCCTGAATAATATTTTTTTTTTGTCAGATTTTATTTTTATAGTGATCTTTTTTTTTTCTTTTTTTGTTATGAAGATCCATTTTTTTTAATAGTGATCTACTTTTTTTTTATCAAGATCTTCTGTTTTTTTATATATTTTTTTCTACTGATCTCCATAATATTTTTTTGTTTTGTGTGTCAAGTTACCACAACACCATCATTAACATGTATTTTTTAACATCATGGAGGTTGTTTGGTGTTGGTGTTCCTTGTTAATTTGACATTGTATTTTTGAAATGTACCTGCCTACTCACAAACAAAACTGTCCTTTTTGAAGTAAAACACATAGGCAAGTATTTGTGAAAAAAAATTGCCATTTATTATCGGTCATAACCAAATAAAGAGGAAGGCAACGCTGGCTAAACTGGTGAAATTGGCGAAGCCTTTGTACCCCAGGGCACACATCAACTATTTTACAGCCAAAATTGTTAGCATGAGGAGTCCATATAATAGTGAGCACAATCCGGTGTGCATCTTCAAAATTTGGCTTTCACAGGGGTGACATCACCCCATCTGATGAACTTGCCTTCATCAACACAGTTTGGACATAATAATGTCTGATATTGCCTTCAATTTATCAAAGTTGAACTTTGTAAGTTCCTGAATTGTGTATTGTTTTATGGTTTTAAAAAATGCCTGTTTACCAAAAAAAAAGTTGGTTTGTTCAAAAACCCTTTTCTAAACGCACATGTGAATGTGCACAGAGTAAAAAATGTTATACTCAACAATGTGTGGCTTCTTCAATGCTCAATAGCAGTTTTTGGAGTAAGTTGGTGTTTACAGTGACAATGGGGGGTTACTTACTAAAGGAAAATCCACTTTGCACTACAAGTGCACTTTTGCAGTGCACTTGTAGTGCAAAGTGGATTTTGCATTAGTAAATAACACCCACAGTGATTTATAATTCAGGCCATTTTCGTCACTACAAAAAATTAATTCATGGTGCTGAAAATGATGAATATTTTTATCCTTAATGCATTACATACATTAACAACAAAAACAAGGTGTGTGTGTGTAGCAGACCCACAACATAATAGCTGAAGAAGAGATTGTCACCTCATGTATCAAATAAATTACATTTGCACTATTGAAGAAAATGACCAAAAAATAAGCCCATTGGATAACCTAAGAGACAGCTAAAAGAAACACAAGCACTAAATCAAAGGAAATATTTTTCAGTTTAAAATACAAATGTATTTAAAAAATGTTTGTTAAACATTTTCTGGCATATCAATGGCCCCCCTACCTGCAAAGTACTCCATATATTTTCGACGGACCCCGCGGGCACTTTGGGGGGGGGGGGGGGGGAAGCCAGGATGCATAGCTTCAAGCGCCGTCAGGGTTTGGTCTTGAAATCCGGCCTCAGGCCCAACTGAGGCCACATAGTTCATTGAATTTCTCATTAAAAAGTTGTGGAGAATTCAGCATGCGAGGATTATATGGTTAAGTTTATATTCCGCCATGTTGATTGGCGTAAGGAATAGGCAGAACTGGCTGGCTATTATCCTGAAAGCATTCTCCACCACTCTTCTGGCTCTGGCCAGCCGGTAGTTAAAAACCCCCTCGTCCGGGTTGAGGCTCCTCATGGGGACCAGCCGCATCAGGTGATCACCCAGCCCAAATGCTTCATCAGCGACAAAGGCGAAGGGCAGACTAACCACGTTGTCTTCTGGATGTGGAAATCCCAAGCCACCACTCTGGAGCCGTCCGTAGAACTCAGTCTGGGCGATGACTCCACCATCCCACATCCGACCTTTCTTCCCCACGTCCACATAGAGAAACTCATATATAGCTGACACCACCGCCAACATCACAATACTATTAAACCCCTTATAGTTGTAATAGTATGACCCCGAGTTGGGGCGTGGAACTTTGGATGTGTTTCCCATCTATTGCCCCTCCCAGTCCCACCGCTGGGCAAATTGGGAAGCCACAGTCTGACATTCCTGTGACGTTGAAGGAAGCTGTGGAGTGAAACAGGAAAAATAAAAATGAGTGCTTTTGAACATAACATTGGCAGCAGATTGGACACAAACATTCTTGGCCAACATCAGTATAACATTTATTTGAAGGAGTATTTAAAAAAAAAAAATCTAAGGTCCACTGATTCCTCACCCCTCTGATGGCCCATTGTAATAATTTTAGGGGGGGGGGGATGTTTTGGACAGGTAACCCTCTCCACTTAATTGAGAGCTGAATGCATAAATAATGTGTGTTACTTTGGCCAGCCCCTCCTTACTTACACTATTGGCAGCCCACTGAACAGGTTAAGAAGTGTCATAATACAAAAATATAAATACACACTGTACAAATTGAAGCACATTTTTACATTCTGCAATTACCTATCAAGATAGTAGGAAAACAAAACTTTAAACAGTACCATTTGAAAGTATTCAGGCAGGCCCTTTCACTACATGCTTTGGTGAATTCATCCATAAATATGAACACAAAAGAGGTGGGTATAGTGTGCGTGGGCAAAGTCAGCAGATAGAGGATTGGTATCGGTTGACTTAGTGGTTGGGGGGAGGGAGGGTTCCAAATGATTTTGTGACCCCCAAAAAAAGCCTCTGGCACTCTGCCTGAATTTAAGGGCACAAATTACATTTGTACACATTTTAGGGGGTGTTTAGGGTAAAGCACTACTATGGAGCTGACAAAATACATTGTTAAGTGACTAGGCTAAGTGTGTATGGGCCCAGGATAGCATGCTGGGGAGGTTAGTAAAGGCAAATATGCATGAAGGACAAAAAAGGAACTTGAAAAACTTCCAGCATGCATGAGGACAAAGAGGACATTCACAGCATATTACAATCATGGTAATTAGGGAATGATGAAAGAAATACAATACATTAGCAAACATTAAATACATATAATGTGATGTTAAAGGAGAAATCTTACCTTAATATAGTCCTGCAGGACCTGAATGATGGCAGAACAGGTCTCTGTAATAATGATCCTGGGGGGGGATGCCTGTTGAGAACTTGATGTCCTGCAGACTTCTCCCCGTCGCCAAGTACCGCAACGTGGCAACAAGCCTCTGTTCGGGAGAAATAGCTTGCCGCATGCAGGTGTCCTGCCTTGTAATATAAGGGGACAGCAAAGCCAACAAACGGTGAATAACGGGGTCCGTCATCCGGAGATAATTCCTGAAATCATCAGGATTATTCTCACGGATCTCCCACAACAAAGGCATGTGCGAGAATTGGTCACACTGAAGCAACCAATTCTTCGCCCATGAACTCCTCCCCGCCCTGTTCATGGACTGGGCTTGGGTCAAAGTAATAACCCCAACACCAAGCCCCTGCACAGCACAAACTCTACGATGAGTATGTACCCGCAACATGGCTAGAAAACGGTCGGCTTGTCAGAACGGCCTGAGAGGAGCGAGCTGAAAATCAGAAACGAGCAGACAAGAACGCACTGCAAATCAAATACGTACTGTAATATAAAAATACATACTGAAAACCAGATACAAATCCACAAGCACAAACTGAAGAGCAGTAATGATCTGAAAAACGCGAATCGTCTCTCACCAAACTTCTACTAACACAAGATTAGCAGAAGGAGCCCAAAGGGTGGTGCACTGGCTATTGAACTTCCTCTTGACGATCGGAATTTCCGACAACATTTATGCGACCGTGTGTATGCAAGACAACATCCGTCGGAAATAAATCACAGGATTTCAATGTCGGAATGTCCGATCATGTGTACGCGGGCATATGGCTTAGCCAAGGATTGCCAAGTGTTCTTAACATACTGTATGTAGCAGCTTAACATGAAATGCCAATAGTTTGCTTCCTTCTCCATGCAGTGAGCCCAGAAAACCTTGAAAGCCTTACCTCCTGAAAATGTGTTTTGTGATGTTTTAACAAATATATATATTAAAAAAAATGTATTTTGTACTATTTCACGTTTGGCACTTTTACAAATCCATACCTTGATCCAAGTTGATATGCTTTTTGAGCAGTCTACATTAATCTATTTATTACCAATAAACTTGAAGTTTCCAATCCAGGGCTACTGCAACACAGTCAAAAGATATGCCCACTTAGACAGTTGTCACTGGAAAAGATATCCTCATTGGAAGTTCCTTCCCTCCATTCCTGTTCCAGTGACTGTCAAAATGATGACTTTCAAGACAATGGTCATCACTGCAAACAGGCTAAAGCTAAACAAAAATGATTGGCTTCAGATACACTTTAATGTCTTATCTCTTAGTTGCCTGACAAACTTTTACCCTGTTGTAGGTTTTATATTTTTCACATATAGTAACATTCTCTACATAAAAGCAGAGTTTAGGAATTTCATTTTAGATTGTCCATTTTTCAATGTAATGGTAGTTACAATTTTTCAAAGATCAGGTCCTGGGTACCAAATTATCATTTTTTGGAGACTCCAATCTGCCATCTTTGTGCTAGCAAAAAATAAATTCCTCAGTAAAACCCAGCAGAATAAATTGCCTTACCTGCTCCATCTTTAAGAGGAAACAATCAATGAAGTCTCTGGGAGAACCTGGATCCAGGGTTTCTTTATGCATTTTCACCCTTTCTGCAATAAAATTCTGAATGCCATCAATAGCTTTAAACATTTTGTGATGGGGTCCTGGAATCTTTCCAACCACTTTGGGAAATGTGTTGTACATCTAAGAGATATTTTAAGAGTAAGACCAAGAGAAATAAACAATGGGGCGAAAATCACATTTGTGTATGCACCAGAATTAATGTGCAGAAACAAGGATTGAAATGTGTGCACCATATTAATAAACCAATAAGCGTATCTGAGAGACATTAAGTAGTAAGACTAGCGTGCCAATTTTTAAAAGTGCCACACTGGGCTTGATTTACTAAAGGCAAATAGACTGTACACTTTGTAAGTGCAGTTGCGCCAGAGCTTAGTAAATGAGGAGAAATTGGCTTCCATCATCCAATTATGTACAAGTAAAAATGCTGTTTTTTATATTCCTTGTATGTGATTGGGTATTGTCTGTAAAGTGAAGCTTCCCCTCATTTACTAAACTCTGGAGCAACGGCACTTGCAAAGTACACAGTCTAGTTGCCTTTAGTAAATCAACCCCAATGTTTGCCCAAATTAAAAGCCGTGTGCATCATTTTTATAGTTGAAAACTATCTAAAAAGTAAGCAAAATGCAAACTGGTATACAGAAATTAGAAGTAGGGAGTTTCTTCAGATGACGAGAATGTGATGTTTATAAAAGTTTGCAGTTTTTAAAGGGTTTTATTGTCAGACATTTATGATCTTGATCTGAATTTGTAAATTGAAAATGTAACTAAGGTAAATTTAGGAGTGAAAATGAATGAAAAATAGTTACGTCCAGACTAATATCTCTCTCTCTGTCTCTCTTTCTATTTATTGTAGTAACTTGGGGGTTGTGTAGCTCAATGGCAATGCATAACAGTGAGTTCAGTCCAATTCAGCAACTCAATTTTAAGGGCATGGTAGCCCACTTTTATTTAAAAAACAAAGGATGATTTCAACAAAAGACATCACATGCCCATGCAGGGGTTTCCACCATCACTATAAATTTAGAAAAACAATATTCCAGCCTTCCGGCTCACTCTCTCTGGCAATCCTGCTGCTCAGGCCTCATGTTTTTGTCCTCCTGACCATCAAACACCAATTCCCAGTGTAGCACCCTCTAGCATATGCTGCAAGCTAGGCTTGCCTGTTTTGATCTGGGGGCTGGGAGTGGTCAGAGTAGCAGTGTGTGTGACCACCTGTGCTCTAGCTCTGAGGCGCCTCCTCTGCTTCCAGGGAGAAGATTCTGGAAGAGGGGCAGGGCCTGGAACTGGAGTGGCAGGCAGCTTATGTGGGAGCCCTGACCAATCCCAAATTGGTAGGGGGCGGGCCTCCTATATAAGCTGAGGTAACATGCCACTGGGGGGAGATGTCGGCTGAGTGAAGTGAGGAATGGAGTACTAGGCAGCAGCAGGAGGGCACCTCCATCTGGGGAGGGGGTGGTGTACCAATAGCAGGAGGAGGCCCAGGGAGAGCTGTGAGTGAACTTTGCCTCTACAGGGTAATTGGCAATGTCTTTATCACCACACGGTCCTTGGTAAAGAACTCCTGGAGCAGAGGGGCCGGTAAAGCTGTTGGAACATATGGTTCAGTCAAGTTCGGTCGGTGAGTGTTACCACAGTGGAGGGCTGGATGTGCCAGGAAGTCTGTGAGGGAACTTTGCTTCTACACGGTCATTAGCAAAGTCTTCATTATTTACATGGTGAATGATGGGGAGTCCTGGATCAGAGGTGAGACTGTTGGGATATGTGTCAAATCGATGTGGCCTGAGGACACAGGATGTGCAAGCTGGGCTGGCTGGGAACAGTAGTCCATCATCCAAGACAAAAATGCTTTTAAACTGCTGGGCTTCTGGGGAGAGGCACTGCCGGCCTCAGGCCCAGTAGCAACGAGCAACCAGAGCCTGCTTAAGGACTCATTCAGAGTGGGTCCTTCTAGCTCATAGAAGAGGATGTGACATTACTTTACTTCAGTATTAAGAAGTTTGTGCAGGAGGAAATAAGTTTTGTGCAGGAGGAGAAGAAATTCTGGGACCATCATTTTTACACGGTCAAGAGTGATGTCTATGTCCTTCACATGGTGAGGGATGGGGAAGAAATAGTCTGCGGAGTGAAGCAGAGGAGGAGTAATGCCGCGTACACATGAGCGGAATGTCCGATAGAAAAAGTCTGGCGGAGTCTTTTTATCGTCTATTCCGATCGTGTGTATGCCTCATCAGACTTTGTTTTTTGAAAATTCTGACGGACCTAGAAATGGAATATGTTCTAAATATTTCCGACGGAACCAATTCCTGTCGGGAAAACCGCTTGTCTGTATGCTGTTCCGATGGACCAAAAACAACGCATGCTCTGAAGCAAGTAAGAGACGTAAGCTAATGTCTACTGGCTATTTAACGTCTTTTTTCTAGTCTTGTCGTACGAGTTTAAGTTGTTATAGATGAAAAGGGTGGGCCAGTGCAATAGTGAACCCTACGGACTAAGACTGGGATGCCATTGAAGTTCATGTCCGTGTAAAGGCAGGCCTCACAATACTTTTGGTTATATAGTGTGGTGTGTGTGTGTGTATATATATATCATGTTCATCAGATAACTGCCGATTTAATTTGTGAGGTAGCCATTCAGTTTTTTTTGCTCACACCTGCTATCCTTCGCTCCTAAAGACCATATTTTTTAGATGTATTTATATCTCTAGCTTTCATGTGATCAACATTGTAAACTTGTGACACATATGACAAATATGTGCAATATTTGGTATCAACTATATATTTTTGTCCACAGATAACACCTAGATTAAAATGTGATTTTTTGCAACAAATTGCTTGTGCCACTTTTCTTTTTCTGTCTCACAAAAAAACACATTTTGCCCCAAGAGTTATTTAATTAGTATTACTATTTTGCACCCAAAATCCTTTTCATGCCATAATTCTTTTAAACTTCTAGTCTGTGTTTATATTCCTATGCACCAAATTCCCAATATATTTTATTTATTAATTTGGCACCTTTTGGCACCTTTTGCATAGAAATAGTGAATATTCATTTACAAACGGGGGCACTTTTCCACATGTGCCAATTTTTTTAGTCCCCCCCACACAATATATATGATTAACGTAAACATTTACTTTTTAGAATGTTCCAAAGCTCTCTACTTACCTGTCCCCAAACAGAGCTAAAACCTTTAAAAATTTCATGTAAAAGGGCCAAAAGCTGGAGAAAAGTTTTGTCTTCATACTCAAACCGGCTTCCAAACACCACTGAGCAAATGACGTTGGAAACTGCCTTGGCAAAATAGAAAGTTGGATCCACAGACTGACCTGTGAGAGAGACATAGTAAAAACTTCAAAAATAATTTACTATACATAACTTTATGGGGTTACTCCCATTAAAGCTGATATTTCAGTTTCTGGTAGATGTTCAATAGTTAAAACGTATATAAACCCAAAAACACAAAGCAATATGTTGCAGCTTATCAGTCCTTACCAGTATATGTGCATTAAGTTAATTTTTCTATTTTTTTCCCTGGTGATCCTGCAAGTAACACACTTCCTGTCCTAGGATGACAGCTCTTTTTCACTGTACTGTTTCTATGGAGGAACGACATTTTCATCCTTAGCTGTTCTGATTTGGACTACAAACACCTTCCCTTCTCTTCAGCTCCATTACATAGGCCAGAAGGGCAGTGTAGTCAAAAGAGAACTGGGAAGGCTGCAAAGTCAGGTGAAGCTAAAGCTAGGAATAAGAAACAAAAAAAAACACAATTACTAAAATGACATGGGGGGAATTTACTAAAACTGGAGCACTAAGAATCTGGTGCTGCATGTGTGCATGGTAGCCAATCATCTTCTAGCTTCATCTTGTTCAATCAGACTTTGAAAATAAAACTTGGAAGCTGATTGGTTTCTGTGCTGCACCAGACTTTGCACTCTCCAGTTTTAGTAGCCCCCCCATGATAGTCTACCTTATATATTTACCTCTCCAGTACTCTCCAGCTTTTCCTATTTCTGTATCTGCCACCACAAAATTGCCTGAGAGAAACAGCAGGGGAGCACTGAAGAAGTGAGTATAAAAATAGGTTAGGGAATGGGCCGTACACTGTGTGCCCTAAACTCTGATAGTCACAGCAGTGTTGAATCCACACTACACCTGCATCTGAGTCATTAAAAAATGCAGCCCGCAGTGCGTAGCCTGTGGTGTCCTACAGAGCATAGGCGAGCGCAGGGGGTGTACCAGGTATACCTGGGCACACCCTAATCACCCCAAGCACATTTCCATTATCACCCTGTGTACCGGCGGGGAGATGGGGGATATCTCCATCTGACCAGTTCTGCCATTAATAAAGTGCTACCATACCTCTCTTTCACTGCATCGGCTCTGCCATAAGTGTGTGTGTAATATATACAGTATATATTTACGGTAGTGGCCCTATGACCAAGACAGATATGGATCACATAAACATGCGACAAGACTTACATCATAAATGTACCTGAAATGTGGCTTGGTGGTCTGGTCAGTATGCCAAGAAAAGGGGGCATACCCAAGATAAGTAATGGGTAGTTTATGGAAAAGGAAGTGCTGAGAAGTGCCCTGAAAAAGGGAAGGGCGGTAGGGTATCACACACTGGAACCGACAAAGTGCATGGGCGAGTGGGCTGCTTAAGTACCCTCCGGGCTCCACCCATAAATTCAGGCCACCATACTGACCTTCTTATTTATGGTTGTGGCCCTATGACCGAGACAGATATGGATCACATAAACACGCAACAAGACTTACAACATAAATAGACCTGAAGTGTGGCTTGGTGGTCTGGTCGGTATGCCAAGAAAAGGGGACAAAAGACTCAGATAGGGGAATAACTCTTTATTGATTATTGTGGTTATTGACCCAGCTTGGTAAAGGCTTAGTAGTGTACACACGATCTGAAAATTGTACGATTCTTCCTCGGACGACCGTTTTCGTACGATATTCGGATTGTGTGTACGGGCCATTACTCTGAAACCGAGCACAAACCAACCACTCAACCCCCCAGGATAATCAAAATGCACCAGATGGGTCTAATTACCACCTCAATCAGCCACAGAAGCCGTACAAACAATACATGCTCATCTCCAAATGGATGAGACGGCAACCCCATGCACAGTGAATCCTATAACCAGTGAAGCCTATGTCAAGTGTTATCGAACAATGACCGACAGCGGATCAGAGGCTTGGCTTTACAAATGAATCATATTGTTTGTAGATGGCATGACAAACAAGGCAGAAGGAACCTACAAATGTACTATGCCTGTGTCAAATGATATCAGATGACCGACAACAACTCGGAGGCAGGTTTTTTACAAAAGGGATGCGGGATAGGAAACATGACGAATCGCAAGTTTGCACATGATACAAAAAAGTTTGAATCCTACCTGCAACAGTGAGCGGGAATCGCCAACGAAGACCACAAATGGAGCACTTGCGATTGAATGCACAGATTCACGAAATTGAGGTGAGCTGGGAAGAGTTGGCCTAGTGACGTGTAGTATCGCGCACTGGAACCGACAAAGAGCATGGGCGAGTGGGCTGCTTTAATACCCTCCGTGCTCCTCCCATAAATTTAGGCTACCATACTGGCCTTCTTATATATATATACACACATGCAATGTGTGTTTGAGCTTTGGGGTGCACACCCTAATGCAATAGACTGCACACACCTATGCTACAAAGTAAATTCTGTGTAATTGGTGATTTGGTGATTTGGTAATCATTTGGTGATTTAAGGAGAAGCTGGCCATATGACTTTGACAGTTTACCGGACCAGACTCTCTACCTGACCAAACTCATCTCTTTTATTTACATGCATGGGGCTACACTTGCTTTGGAGCCATAAAGCAAAGATAACACGTTTGTTAAAAAGAAAAAAAAAAGCACCGTATTAACGCTTGGCGTGCATTCTTTCTTTGGCCATACAACTTCTTTAAAACTGGACCACTATGTGTTTGACTTACAGTTGCTTTTCCTAAATTCTTCTGTCAGGAAATAGGCCTCTTCCTTGATTCTCTCTTCGATGCTCTTTTTACCCATTCCAAAATTTCTGAGGGTCATCAGAGAAAATCGCCGTAGCTGTTTCCATCGCTCTCCATTACTGGCGACCACTCCTGAAAATGATGTATGGTACCAATGAGACACAACTGTTTACAACTGTTTACATGTTTCCTTTTGACTGACAACCTACTCCATAATTTGGGAACCACATACTGCTTTACCAAGAAGATTTTCAGCAAGTTCTCATAATTTGTCTGTTCGACTATGGCTAAATTACCCTTTTTTCACTGGGCAGGCATGCCAAACCAAACAGAGAGCAGAAGGCAAGGGCCTAAATAAAGCTAACATGGCTACAGCTACATACAGCTAAATTCTAGGCAAACAACCAATACACAGATGCGATACATACTGGACCTAGTGGTGACTGGTGGTAAAAAAAATTTGGGGGGCTGCAAACAGTGCACCCACAGTCACAGTCCGGTCAGAAAGGTCATCAGCACAACAACCCCCGATCGGTCGGTCGGATGGTTATGAGCCCCATCTATGGCGTGGGCAGTGCTTCCCTCTGGGTGACAAGTGGCGGCTTCCCCTGGGTCTCCTTCTCGGCATCCTCCCTCCTCCTCCTAGGCCAATTGGAACAATCCTCCTTTCAGTCAATCTGGAAACGGCTCTCAGAGCCGCTTCCTAAATGGCCGGGAGGAGAATCAGGAAGACAATAGCGAATATTCATTCACTATTGTCACAAAACTGGGTGGGCCTGGGCGCAGTGCCCACCCTTTTTTGAAGCCTATTAGAGCCTCTGGCTCTAATCATGTGCTTCAGAAATAAAAAAACCCTCATTGGAATCCATGCGTCCAGAGCCCCGCATGTAGATTAGAGGGCCGACACGTGGATGGGGGAGGGGGGGGTGCCTGTGTACCCTGCATTATGGGATGCCACTGCCTGTATCTGTATATGGGAGCTCCTTTACCTGTCAAAATATTTGTATTTTTTCCCATCTAGTCTTAGATTTGCACTGCTCTACCACACAGTCCTGCCTGGCAGGGGAAGGGACATGATCTTTTACTGTGACTGCAGTTTCACTTTGACATAGATGTCTCCTCCCCATCTCTCCCTGTGAATACTGGTGAGTGAACCGAGCAAAGTTCACTTTGCTGAATTTTTGCCAAACACTTAAAAAACCTGACAAACCCCAAACATAGTGAAGTCTGTGGAAGCTGAATTGTATAATTTTTGTCTGTCTTTTTTCAAGGCCAATTTGCAAGCTTTTAGTATCAAAAGGGCATGGGTAGCTGGGCACTAACATGGGAACATATACCGTTCAGCGGGCATAGGGTATTTTAATGTGGCTTGAAGGACAACATTAAAAGTACACAAATTTTTTAACCGCTTCCCGACCAGGAGCTCCGTGACCGTGATCGCATCTCCCTGTTCTGCCTAGTGACAGTCATTGATCTCCGAGCGGTGATCAGTGATGTGTCACACACAGCCCCCCCCCCCCCACAGTTAGAATCACTCCCTAGGACACACTTAACCCCTACAGCGCCACCTAGTGGTTAACCCCTTCACTTCCATTCACATTTACACAGTAATCAAAGCATTTTTAATTGCACTGTTCGCTGTATAAATGTGAATGGTCCCAAAATCCCGCCAAAAGTGTCCCATGTGTCCGCCATAATGTCGCAGTCACGATAAAAATCGGTGATCGCCACCATTACTAGTAAAAAAAAATTATCAATAAAAATGCCATAAAACTATCCCCTATTTTGTAGACGCTATAACTTTTGCGCAAACCAATCAGTAAAAGCTTATTGCGTTTTTTTTTTTTTTACCAAAAATATGTAGAATACGTATCGGCCTAAACTGAGGAAAAATGTTTTTTTTATATATTTTTGGGGGATATTTATTATAGCAAAAAGTAAAAAATAATGTGTTTTTTTTTTCAAAATTGTCGCTTTTTTTTGTTTATAGCGCAAAAAATAAAAACCGCAGAGGTGATCAAATACCACCAAAAGAAAGCTCTATTGGAAATGGACGTCAATTTTGATTGGGTGCAACGTCGCTCGACCGCGCAATTGTTAGTTAAAGCGACGCAGTGCCGAATCGCAAAAAGTGCTCTGGTCAGGAAGGGGGTAAATCCTTCCGGTGCTGAAGTGGTTAAATAACATGCTTGGGGGGATGCCTTGAAGACTAACTCCAGCAATACTATGACTTTAGCTGGTCCAAGTAAACTACATTGTATTTTCTTCACTAATTGATGCAGTGGTTGTCAGAAAAATCAAGTTGGGCTAAAAGCTGCTCAGCCATTCACAGGAAGCCATGTGTTTTTGTGAATGAATACAAGGCTTCCTCTGAAGAGAGGTGGGAGGGTGACATTTTGATCTCCACCTCAGCCAATCAATAGAAGCCTTGTATTCATTCATAAAAGACAAAGCTTCCTGTTAATTGGCTGAGCTATGCTCAGCCCAACTCGATTTTGTCCTGGGAAAGGGATGGGAAGTCCCCATACCACTGCTGAAACAAGGACCTGTATACTGTATGTAGCTGATACAATGTATACAACACTGCCAGCTGCTGTATGTGTTAGTTTGGACCAGAATACAACCAAACTATTTAAAGTTGCAGAATTCCTGGAGTTGGGCTTTAACCACTTCCCGCCTGGCCTATAGCAGAATGACGGCCGGGCGGTGGTTTAGTTATCCATATGACGTCTAGCAGGATAACAGCTGCTGCGCGCCCGTGGGGGTGCGCATCGTGGCGATCGGTGGTTTGGTCCCCACATCCCTGGCCTGGTGGAACATGTAGGGGTCTGTGGACAGGACTCATCATAAACAGGGAGCCCCCTTTAAAATAAATGGACTACCAGATATTCCCCCTTTTTAAAAATATCCAGTGAGCATACCAGTGCCGGGGACTTATTTTGACATGGGTGACAACACTGATCCCATGTAGTAAAATGACTGAAGTGTTGCAGACCTGTTAAGAGCTTCCTTGTCATGCAGACAGAGGGGGAGAGCCTCCCTGCACCAGGAATTTTGACTGTCTACATCACCCCAGGAAATAACCCCTGGAAGTGATGCAGGGTGCCTTTTGCCATCCCTCCTTCCTGCTACGGGGACCAGAAGAAAGAGATGTGGACCCTGTGATGACATCATAAGAGCTATGTAGAGGATTTTCAGCATCCTTAGACAAGGTAAGTAAAAACAAAATCAAAGGGGCATTAAAAGGGACAGGGGGAGCCCAAAAAATGACCATAGATGAACTTTAGGCAAGAAGGAGTATCTTTCATAAACTATAACTTTGTTATTCAACAGTAAGTGGCTTCAAACATGCTTGAGACAAACATAGAACTAAAATCAGAAAGTAAACAAAATAAATAAATAAATTACAAAAATGAGGGCAGACTTGATAGACCATTTGGTCTTTTTTCTGCCATCACTCTTCAATACCACTTACATCCTGAGACTAGTAGAGAGGGAACAAGAGGGCTGCATGTGGTATGTTGAAATGGAATCTCTAGCCTTTGAGCTGCAAGTAGGCAGTCTTGAGAAAGAGACATTACTGCCTCAAAATGCATAGCCATGTCACCTCCACGCATCTGACGTCATCGGCCAAGCTTCCAAGCTGTCAGATTGGCTCCCGAGCTTCTATACTTTCTGACACTGGTGGTTCTGCTTCCATCTATGCCAGACCACCACTACTGTACATTGCCCAGGTTGCATGAATGATTGATTTTGGAGATATGATATGCACTTTTTAACCTACTACATGTGATAGGATCATTTATTATTAAAGAGAAAATTACCAATTTGCTGCACTTAGATGCACCCTCTTGTATCTCATTACCTATCTGAAGAAGGCACTGTGAAAAGGACCGTTACATAATTTAGGCTGGTTCTTACCATGTCCTCCTGAACTTATCCTGTCCAGTAGAGGCATGTGTCCCCGAGCACCAAAATCATCTGCGTTATCGATGAGGGCCTCCTTGACTGCGTCACAGCTGCAGAGCACTACAACTGTCTCCATGCCCATATGAATGGTAAATACTGGACCATACGTCTCACTCAGCTGCAGGACAAACAAGATCGTAAGTGCAAATTTTTCAGTTTCTAAATTTTAGGGCATGTTATTCTAAAATTTTAAAAGGTGCTTCCCAGTGCAACATATTCCATATAATACCCCAATTACACAACAGAGCCACACTGGTGGCCTTTATTACTTTGAAAACTCACAAACTGTGTCTGTATTTGACAGCTTTTTTCCAGGGACAGTCCCAGATTTTTAAGAATTTTTCTTTGTCTAGAAATGTAAACATGATTTTTTGCTACTGAAGTTTTTGGTAAAAATGTTTTACTTCGGGTCCACTGGTTGTAGTTACAATTGTCATAACAACAGATAGCTAACCCACTCCCCAATACTTACCTTTTTTAGTGTAGCGGTCTCTCCGACTTCCAAGGGCCTGATGGTGACCCCCAGAGCCAGGGAGAACTGACATTCCTCCTCAGGGTACAATTTACTAGGCATAGTGGGTGTAGTGCAAGGTGGAAAGATTGGGCGCCAGTCACTTTTGTAAAGATGAACAAAGAGAGTTTTACTTCTCTTAACAGGAACGATGGGAAAAGAGGGTTTAGGGCACAGGACACCCTTAGGCAAATGCAATAGCAATTAAGGCAAACTCGGCAGGCAAAAATAGAACTAGGCAGACAGCGATAGATAAAGAGGGCCTTTAAGCTTCTTGCAGGAATCTGTACCTTTTAGCAAATGCTGTCTCCTATGGCAACAACTTCTCGCACAATATCCTACTGTAGATCTTCCAGTTTAACTCACAGTAACCCACTGTAGATCTTCCAGCTTAACTTAAAATATCCCATTGTAGATCCTTAGGCTCAGCTCACCGTCTCTCTCACTAGACTTCTTGGACTCTAAGCCACCCGCTGGATTCCCTGAGCTTCACCCACTGCTAACTGCTGCATTTTATCTTCAGGCTTTACTTACAGCCACCCGCCATACTCCTTCAAGATTTACTCACAGCTACCCGCTACATTCCCAGATAAGTCTCTACTGAAGCTTTCCCACTTACTTCACTGTCCCCAGCTGGTGAAGGGTCTGCTCTGGTACTCCCTCAGAACTTCATCCCTTCCAAACATGCCTCCAGTAACAGGAGTGGTCATCTCTTTGTGGCAACTGCTTCTCCTTTACCTCCGGAAACGGTCAGGCTCCCCTCGGGCTGAGCCTCTAACACATATGGTTCGGCCCCAAGCTCTGGGCTTAACTATGACTGCTCCTCTTTTGCGGAACCCTGAACTGTTGGATAGGCCTTAAGTGCACCCAGCAGCCAGCATGCCTCCTTGATAGGCCTCCGGCTTCAGGCCTAGCAACCAGGAGCTTCTCAACACACACCCACCCAGGCCGCAGCCTCGGGTAGGAAGAACCCCAATCACCTGACTCCTCCTAAATAAATAGCCTATCCCAGCATACACAGCAGTCAAAGGAACTCCTGCCGAGACAACCTAGTTACCCATTACCTGAATTTATGGTAATCCATTATTCTAATGCCAAAAGCAACAGTGCCACCTATTGACAGAAGAGAGAGACTACCCCAAACTCAGACTTAGGACAGAAATCGGTGGATCAACCTACCAATTAGCCAGGCTAGTTACCACCTAGCACAACTAGATTTATTAGCAGCCCTGTTTAAGTCCAGGGTGCTAAATTAGGTTCCCCCAAAGTTCAATCTCTTAGCCACATCCAAGGGTGTATTCTACCTAAAGAAAGAGACTCTAATTGGCTGCCGAGGCAGAGGAAACCAATCAGAGCCTTTGCCGCACGCCATTCTGATCCTTTGCTAGCAGAACTAAAGTACATTTTTTAATTGTGTATAGATGTGGATCCTATGCACTACCACTACCACTTATGAAAAATCTGTTAATACAGCCACTAAAAAATCTGTAAAAAGAATAAAGATAAAATCAAAGTTCAATCGAGCAGCTTCTCACATTGATCAAATCTGTGCCCACATTATATAAGTGATAAAAATATAAACAATGCAACACTTGCTCTATTTATCTATAGGTGACAGTGTCCAATAAATAGTGATATACCCCTAAATCTATATATAGACTAAACCATATAATACAATCATACATATAAATAAGTGCAATTCAGCGCTTATACACAAAAGTGCTCACCATACCTACATACAATAATGCTAAATTCAACAAATCATAAGCCTTCTAATTCATGCAATACTGTGAATAAATAAGTCCCCTTTATTGTGTGAATTCTTTTTATACACTTTACAGTAAAAAACAAGACATCCTTCATAAACTAAACAAAAGTAGAAAAAAAAATCTTTAAATCTTATACACTACACTACATACTGTACACACTGTACATTCTTCTACAAACATTTAAAAAAGGTGTATATCCTATGACCTTATCATATTGCCCAAATATATCATATGTATTTCCCAATGAGGAGGAAAGAGGTGTTGTGAGGGGGGAAGGCTCCCCCCCATCTAAATACAGAAAAAATCCAACTAATCTTTCTCCCAGATAGGCCTAAGGGTTACCAGGCCTCTCTAGCTAATCCTTGCATTTAGCATCCTCACTCCCCCACCCTCTTTCTTCTCCCCCTTTCATCAATCCCAACCACCCCTTCCTACATTTGTTTGTGACGTGATCAAAAAACAAAAATTAATTCTAAAACAAAACATTTATGATATTACCAATTGCTTACCGGGCACTTATATACCCTTCCTGCCCAGGCCAATTTTCAGCTGTCAGCGCTGTCACAGTGTGAATGACAATTGCGCAGTCATGCAACACTGTATCCAAATTAATTTTTTATCATTTTTTTTCATACAAATAGATGTTTTTTTTGGTGGTATTTGATCACCACTGGGTTTTTAAAAAAAAAACAAAAATGTTGAAAAAATAAACAAAACGTTTTTCATATTTTGTTATAAAGTTTTGCAAACAGGTAATTTTTCTCCTTCACTGATGGGCACTAATGAGGTGGCACTGATGGGCACTGGTGGGCACTGAAGAAGCACTGGTGGGCACTGATCAGGAAGCACTGATGGGTGGCACTGATGGGCACTGATAGGTGACACGGAAAGGTAGCACTGATGGGTGGCACTGTTGGGCACTGATAGGCAGCACTGATGGGCACTGATTAGCAGTACTGATGGGCACTAATAGATGTCACTGGTGAGCACTGATCAGCAGCACTGGTGGACACCGATGTCCCTCTAACAGAAGCCGGTTAACAGTTTTCTTCTTTTCTATACTCTGACAGTGTGAAGAAAAAAAAGCCGGTAACCGGCTTCTGTTTACTTCCTTAATCAGCTGTCATTGGCTGACAGCTGATCATGTGGTAAAGGGCCTGCTGTGACTGCCCCTTTACCCTGCTCTGCGATCAGCCGAGTCCCAAGGACTCGGCGATCACAGAGCGCGCCCTCCCAGCATTTTAAGCCTGCGCTGTAGCTGTCTTTCAGCTATAACGTGGGCGTCAATTAGTTAAAAAGAAAAGATGGGGGGAATATTCTCAACTCCCTTAATAATTCTTCCCTTTCCTTCCCACACCATATTCCCTGGCCCTGCCCCTTCCCTCCCTCATTTTTACCCCTTTAGGCCCATTATGGGCATTCTAAATCAGTGAATATACCCACTATCCTAAATTACTACAGGTTTATATCTTGTGTCATTTTAAAAGTTCTTCCACCGATTGGCCCATTAAAAAGTGACCTCTCACCAAAAAATAGGCTATGTTTTCATACAGGTCTATTTGTGCCTAGTAGATGATCCCACTCAGGGCTCTCCACTGCTGTCACTATGCCGCAGTTTCCACTACTCTCTGCAGACTATCATAACAATGTAATCAAAAAAATAAAGGAAAGCCTTCCATAGTGTAAACCAGTAAAAATCTCTCCTTTATTAAAATGAAAATGCACTCACATTTACTGTAAAGCATCCACAATGGAAGTAAAAGCATTGAACTCAATAGCTGTGTAGTCGGCTAGAATCTCACCACACCTTCCGGTCTAGGCTGCAACCGGAAGAGACATCACTACGCTCCGTCTGACACGTTGCATCACTGACATGTGACTTCCTCAGGGATCCCTGAGTTTACACTATGGAAGGCTTTTCTTTGTTTTTTTCATTACATTGTTGGGATACTTTTCAGAGAGGAGTGGAAACTGCGGCATAGTAACAGCAGTGTAGAAGTAAAAAGTGTTTCTTCTGCGTGCGTGCAGGCGGTATTAATGTAAAATAGTAGTAATTTCGAATGGTAAGTAGTATAGGATGGTCACGCGTGTCCGGCAGCCTAAACTGACCAGGGGATGGTCCAAAAGAGGCTGAGTGGAAATGAGGGGATGGAAGGCGCGTGATCTAACTTTGATGAATCAAAGTGATATAGTTTATTCATAACAAAATAGATGAGTACAAAGAAATTACTATGAATTCATACAAACTAGGTTACGAGCTATTCATTAAAAAATTAGTTATGCCCATACAAGGGCAAATGATCAAAGTAGGCTAACACGTTTAGAGGTGTTCCCTTTTCATCAGAGCCTTGGAAAGTAAAAGAAAGTCTGTAGGATGTGGAAGATATACATGGAGAGGGGTGGCTGATTAGGAGATGTATCCCATAGTGGGTGATGTATTCTCCTTTACTCCAGAGGTATCCACATCACATCGCTCTAGATGAGATAAATACCAAATGTTTGTGTGTATAATTAAGGTTCTAGGGACGTTGTACCCCAAAAAAATCAATGTTCTTTTTTTCCCACAAATAGAGCTTTCTTTTGGTGGTATTTGATCACCTCTGCGGTTTTTATTTTTTGCGCTATAAACAAAAAAAAAGATATTTTATACTTTTTGCTATAATAAATGAAAAAAAAATGTAAAAAAATAATTTCTTCCTCAGTTTAGGCCAGTATATATTCTTCTACATATTTTTGATAAAAAATCGCAATAAGCGTATATATTGATTGGTTTGCGCAAAGGTTATAGGGATTAGATTTATGGCATTTTTATATATTTTTTTATTAGTAATGGCGGCGATCAAGGGGTTAAATGTGTTCCCTCATGTGTGTTTCTAACTGTGGGGGAATAGGACTGACTAGAGGAGGGGACAGATCACTGTTCCTAATTAGTAGGACCGGATGATCTGTCTCTCCTCTCCTGTCAGAATGTGGATTTGTGTGTTTACATACACAAATCCCCATTCTGGCTCTCGTGCATGCGATCGCAGGTAGCTGGTGGAAGTTGTGCCTGCCAGCCACACGCATCGGGTCCCTGCTATTGCCCTTAAAGGTGCCGACATACATCTACGACGATTTGCGGGAACGAGCCGATCTGCCGCAGTATAATGACAGTATAATGGCGGCTGGTCGGCTAGTGATTAAAGCTTAACTTTGGATACAAAAATTATAATTAAAATATATTAATAGCTATAAAGGATATAAATCCTTTTTTGTGCTCCAAACCCCCTTGCAAACCCTTATAATAGATTGCAGAAATAGGAGTTACATTATCACTGGGCTGTACATAACCTGCACCAAGAGTAGATCTGTGGGAGGGGCCCAGCAGGACCACCCACTACAGGCTGCCTGCAGAAAACTGCAGGAGGGGGTGGAGACCAGACATGTCACCCTGCACAAGGAGCGAGAGTAGCAGTGACAGGCCTTTATTACAGAAAACTCCTGTTGGAGGCAAAGTGCCTGAGTTGTTTAATGCTGAATTATTGCATAAATCTGGAAGAAATTCCCAAAGCACACTGAGAGTAAAGGAAGAATACACATGCATCTTTTATTTAGGCAACATTTATTTAGTCACAATTTTTGTTTTACATTTTAAAAACTGTACGTGATTTTCAGCAGAAATGTGACTTGATCATAATTAGCTACAGAAAGCCAACAGAGGGAACACTATGGGGTCTACTTATAAAACATTCATTACATGAATGCCACAAGCATTCACCCAACCTACACAAATGTTCCATGCATTTCTCTAATATGATTATTTTCTATGATCATCTGCTCCATGGAGTATTAAAAATGCAGTTATTTTTGATTAAATATCTCAATAAAAAAATGCAGCTATTTTGGCCACTAGATGGAACTGACAATTATAGAAAATAATTGTATTAGAGAAAATACAGGAAAAGTTTGTGCAGGTTGGGTGAATGCTTGTGACATTTGTCCAACAAATGTTTTATAAATAGACCCCTAGGCAAAAGTTGTGTTTTTAAAAACATTGGGTAGCATTCAAAACCATATGACATATTTAGGAAATACCCTTTGCTCCCTTTAAGTAAAAGTCAAAATGCGGTCACTGCAACATGTTATATTGTGACTCAACAAACTGTAGGTTGACAACATTAATTATATAAACCAGCCTTTCTCAATCTTATTACCCTAGTAGCAACCTTGAAATAGTTCTCAGATTTCCGGGAACGCCTGATAAGATTAATCCAGCAGGGTGCATTGTGAAAATGCCCCATACGATAGTGGTCAGTGACCACCCCTCCTCCCATACAATGGTTGACAGCATGTCACCCTTACAAACAGCTTAAAAAATGATACATTCCATACTGTGGACTCTGCTAAAGGGGTGAGGGACTTGGAACTATACCTGGACCATCTAATGGTACCTGGACCATCTAATGGGAGTTCAATCAGATCAGCTCAAAGAACCCCTTGGAACCTCTTGAAGAACCCTAGGGTTTCACGGAGCCCAGGTTGAGGACGACTGATATAAACTAATGCTTTCTACCTGACAAGCTAGTAACTGATACCTTTAATCAGCCTTGGACAAACTTACCTTATTGAGTGACTTGAAGACCTCTTTTCCGTTTAGTTGCAGAATGTTCCCAATGATGGGCAACGGGGTGGGCCCCGGTGGCAGCCTACCTTTGTTTTGATGCTTCCTGGCATGTGTGATACTTAAGATCAGCAAAATTAAACAAGCAATTAATAACAGCGTGGTTGTACTAAAGATCTCCATGTAGGCACTATGCTCTCCTGCAATGGAAGTAATCATATTTCAGTCTGCGACAGTCCTATTTATAAAGGGAACACCTTGGGAGGGTTGAAATTGGCATTGAAATGGGTTACTCAAGAGCCATCTATTTGTTTGCCTTGCCGACATTTCTTTGTCTACTGAAATCCAAACGCTGATATGGAATGTTGACTGGCAAAAGGGTGACTCATTTACTTACAACTAATAGGATTAAAGAAAATGAACTTATATACAATGATATTATATTGCAGTTGGATGACTGCCAAGACTACTACTTGCGTTGCGTGGACTGGCTTATGTTTTAAGACCTTTGATGGGATACTCTAGTCAAGCGTGAAAATCCTAAATTTGAAACTATTTAAAGGGCAACTCCACTTTCCTGGGGAAAAAATAGCATATACAATTCCTACATATTGTAATTCAATACTATTAAAAATTACCTTTCTTTTTCAATCTGCAGTGCTGTAAATATCTGTAAAATTCAATGCAGTATGGCAAACTGGAGGTGTCCTGCACACAGTTGGTTTACAGAACTTCCCCAGAAATCTAATTTTCTGCTTGTGTGATTGGCTCACTGAATTTCTCAGAGTCTGCACTAAGATACAAGTAAAATTTTAGGAATCCTCTGCAACAAAAGTGTAATTTTTGGTGACATACTCCCAAAGGGTCATTTACTTTTAAAGGGATGCAGACCCTGCAGTTTTCCTCATTAGAAAACTACCAGTGCATCAGCTGAATATTAATTAAAACGTCACTCCCATTCAGATTCACTCTGCCCACAATATACAACTTTTTCTTCGGAGCAGAAACAGGTAGGAATCTACAACAAAGTTTGTTAAAGTCCTTGCAATGTACATAGATCACTCAGAAGAGGGGATTATTTTTTTCTCAGCAAAGGTGCAATTTTTTTACGTACTGTCACCAGTGCAGTACAGCATCATCTTATATTTTTTTTATTTTCTCTTATTATTGTTATTTTTTTTACATTCTGTCTAGTTCTAGCTGTCATGAATGGCTTTCATTCATGACAGCTTGATTACTGGCTACAGCTAATCACATGATATAGGATGCTGAGATTGGCCCAGGTACCATGTGATAGCTGAGGGTCAATCACAGCATCACAATACTAACCAAAACAGTCACAAATCAAAGTTATTCAAGACTGTTTTGTTGATCTTGTAAGTATGTGATCGCTAAGACCAATCATAACTATCACTTGATACCCTGGTTGCTCACAGCTCCACCGGGCACAGCAGTCACAGGTTTACGCCGCTGCATGACCCAGAGGGTGTGCCAGTGAGCATGTGCTCAGCGATGCACCAGCACGTTGCTGAGCCTGCAGCTGCCACCCGCTCACAGTATAATTACTGTGTGTGGGTTGGCAAGTGGTTAAAGGGACTTATCAAAACTGTTTCTGCCTTTTTTACACTTTACGTTTTAAAAAATTTTTTGCAAGTGAGTACTATATGACTTTTTCTCATTTGCATGGGGGGTAGTATTTGGGATTCCCCTTATTGTAAAGGGGGCTTCCAAATTCTGATAAGCCCCCACTGCCCGCAGACCCCCACAACTACTGGGTCAAGGTTGTGGAGAAGAGGTCATTGTCCTCATCAACATGACAACAAGGTAGCCCCATGTTGAGGGTAAGTGGCCTGGTATGGTTCAGTGGGGGGCACAAACTTTTCCCCCTCTTTTTGGGGAGTTTTTCATAGGGTTCCCCCTTAAAACCCATACCAGACCCTGAATGAGGATAAGGATCTAATATGTATTTTCGGTGGGAACCCCCTGCCAATTTTTTGTGTGTGGGGGGTCTATGTGACACCCTCATCCAGGATAAGAGTCTGATATAAATGAATGGAATTATTTACAAACAGAAAGAAGAGGTTGGGAGCTGTCAATTTGCTAGCAATTTAAAGTGGTTGTAAACCTCAGATATGAAATAATAACAAAGCATATCCCTCTATAGTGTGTACTAGAGCTGCACGATTAATCGTCAAGAATCAAATTGCAATCTTTTTCCCTTCCCGATCTTCAAAACAGCATGTCACGATCTTTCTAACAAGTGCAGAGAGTTCTCACAGCTGGAAAAAAAATCCGGGCAGTCTGCCAAGTTTTATTGCAACAGCAAATAAGTAGAAACAAAGTATCTTTTCGTTCTTTTTTCAAAGGAAAGAACTCAAAAGAATAGTTGATGCTTGGAATAGAAGAAGCAGTGATTCAGTCAAGTGAGTGGATTCAAACATGTTTGGGACAAACATAGATCTAGGCTCAGGCAAAAAAAAAAAAAATGGGGGGGTCGATGGACCGCTTGGTCTTTTTTTTCTGCCATCACTCTTCTATGTTACTATGTTAAGCCTATGGGGGGTCATATGTTTTAATTTCATAGATTCACCTTGTTTCTGTTGTAGATATTTATAGTTTATTATTTTTTTTATTTCAACCACTCCAATGGGGACTGCCTTTACATTCACATGAACTTTAATTGCCTCCAAGTCTTAGTCCGTAGGGTTCAATATCGTGCCATAAAAAAAGGTCCATAAAGACATGGATGAGTGATTTTGGGGTGGAGGAACTTGACTGGCCTGCACAGAGTCCTGATCTCAACCTGATAGAACACCTTTGGGATGAATTAGAGCGGAGACTGGGAGCCAGGCCTTCTCATCCAACATCGTGCCTGATCTCACAAATGCGCTTCTGAAAGAATGGTCAAACATTCCCATAGACACACTCCTTAACCTTGTGGACAGCCTTCCTAGAAGATTTGAAGCTGTTATGGCTGCAGAGGGTTGGCCAACTCAATATTGAACTCTACGGACTAAGACTGGGATGCCATTAAAGTCCATGTGCGTGTAAAGGCAAGTGTACCAAAACTTTAGACAATATAGTGTATATATCCATATATAGATATATTTACTAAAATGGCTGTATTCCCACTTAGTTGACCTTAGCATTCTTTATCTTCCCCCTACCCTTTTTCTATGGCCCGCTGTTATCTGGTAGAATTTCATAGAAAAAATAGCTTGCAGGGCCCTACAACAATTGTTAATAAGTAGATTCTGCATTATTAGGTTGTAAGGGTAAATCTCCAAACTAGTAAGGTATCACTCTGCCACTGGTCCTTAACCAGCAATTGGAGATTCTATGGTATATAGACTAGTGAAGGAGTAACATCCATTGATATAATCGCTATTGCATTTTGGTGATGTAGCCAGCAACAGAAGTGATCCACAATGGCTCAAAAGTGATATGGTCCAGAAATATTTAGACAGAATAAAGGTGGATAAAGCACCTGAACCAGATGGCATTCACCCATGGATCCTAAATGAATTGAGCTCTGTATTTTCAAAGCCATTGTGTCTAATTTTTAGGGACTAATTAATGATGGGAATAGTACCAATGGATTGGCGTAGGGCCAATGTGGTGCCTATATTTAAAAAGGGAACAAAGTCTTTACCAAGTAACTATAGACCTGTTAGTTTAACTTCTATAGTCGGGAAGATACTGGAGAGTTTAATAAAAGACCACATAGACGAGTTCTTGCTGGAAAAAAATATTTTAAGCAACAGACAGCATGGATTCATGAAAGACAGAAGTTGTCAAACAAACCTGATTTCTTTTTATGAAGAGGCAAGTAAAACCTTGGTCAGAGGGGTGGCTGTGGACGTCGTATACTTGGATTTTGCAAAAGCGTTTGACACAGTTCCCCACACACGGCTCATGTAAGGTAAAGTCTACAGGCTTGGAAATATCAGTTTTTAAATGGATAGGAAACTGGCTAAAAGACAGTATTCAGAGAGTAGTGGTTAATGATTCTTACTCTGAATGGTGTAAGGTTATCAGTGGTGTACCCCAAGGTTAAGTGTTGGGACCAGTGGCGGCCCGTGAACTGTGAGCCCCATCCATGCGCCCGGACCCTTTCAGGATGCCGGACGCATGGATTCCTATGAAGGGGGTGGGAGGGGGTGGTACTTTTTGAAGAACCTGATTAGAGCCAAAAAAAGTTTACCCATCACTACCGTTTCGCCCACGGAACATACGGCACTGTTTTCATGGTCTTAAAGACCCCTAAACCGAAGTTTAAAATTGGTATACCTAAAGAAGTGCCGGCTAGGCCGTCCCCTAAGATGGCGGAGTCAGTTACCTCATAGACCAGTGCACTGCGCGCTCTCACAGCCCTGTCACACAGCCTAAAGCCGCAGGAGTACACTGGTAAGTCTGATTCAGATGCTGACAGTTCACAGACAATAATTCACCCTAAATTGTTTAAACAATTTTAACGTATGTTACAGAAAGCCTGAAACAAACATCTGACAATATTACTGACACATTAACAAAAGAAATTAGAGAATTGGGGCAGAGAACAGCAGAATTGGAAGTGAGAGTGAATGAAATAGAGAACCATTCACAACACTATGCCTCTGAAATTGAACATCTTAAAGAAGAAAATATAATACTACAGTCCCGCATTGAGGACCAAGAAAATAGAGACCGTCATTCCAACTTGAGAATCAGAGGGATTCCTGAAACTATTGTGGATATCCAAGCTTCCATGTTAGCACTCTTTCAGGAATTACAGCCTGGAATACCTGTTGAGAGGTTAGAAATGGATAGAGCACACAGAGCCTTAGCTCCACGTAAGCCTAACGGTCCCCCCAGGGACATAAAAGTTAAGCTACATTATTATCGCAGCAAGGAACAATTACCTGCCACAGCCAGAGAGAAGGACCCACTCAATTTTCAGGGTCACACTTATCAACTCTTTGCAGATCTATCCCCTCTGACTATAGCTAAGAGACGTGCACTCAAACCCCAGCTATTAATACTTCAACGCAATCAAATTGCATATAATTGGGGTTTTCCATTTTCTCTCCGCTTCACTCACCTTGAAACTAAATATACTTGTCGAACCCCTGCTGAACTACAGTCTACCTTAATAAAAATTGGCTTTGTGGATCGAGTTTCACCCAGTGATCATACTCGCAGACGATCAGCCTCTCATTCCCCTTCACAGCAAAAGATGACAGACTCTGGTTCTTCCATCTCTACACGGCAAAAATTACATAAGCGTGGACGCTATGATAATTCATCCCCAACCAATGAAGATACGATGGATTGAAAATTGTTTTGCTGCTCAAACTCTTTTTGAGATGCATTGCTATTTCATGCCTGGTCGCTGTATGCAGAGTCTCTGCATGAATAAGAATCAATATGCCTTTGGGTTTATTGATACAGGTATATTTTTCTTTCTATACACCTGTTGCCCATTAGATCTCAGTAACCCTCAAAATCTAAAAATGTAGTAATCCTAACAGCTTAAGATGCTTTTGTCTTTGTTTTTTGTTTTTTTTTGTCTTATTATTTCAATTTTTCTTTTACCTAACAAGTATTTTACATTTTTGGTCAAATCTGGCTAAATCAAATTTGTTTTAACCACTTGCCGACCGCCGCACGACGATGTACTTCGGCAGAATGGCACGGGCAGGCATAAGGACTTACCTGTACGTCCTTGCCTGGCCGCGGGCGGGGGGTCCAAAAGGACCCCCCCCCAGGTGTCTGCGGTGGTCAGATTATCGTCAGGGGCGATCAAAGGTGAGGGGGAGGCCACTCATTCGTGGCTCCCCCCCTCGCGATCGCTCCTGGCGAATGACAAGCTTCCTCGGCTTCTGTAATGTAAACAGAAGCGGAGGAAGTGATGTCATCTCTCCTCGAGCCGGTCTTTTCGTTCCGGCGCCGAGGAGAGAAGACATCAATGTGAGTTTGCACAACACTACACTTACAGTAGAACAGGCAGGCACACTTTTCACCCCCCAGTCACCCCCCGATCACCCCCCAATCGTGCCCCTGTACCCCCTGTCACAGTGACACCAATAGCAGTTTTTTTTTTGCATTGGTGTCAGTTTGTGACAGTTATAGGTGTTAGGGCAGTTAGGGTTAGCCCCCTTTAGGTCTGGGTTACCCCCCTTTAGGTCTAGGGTGCCCCCCTAACCCCCCTAATAAAGGGTAACCCCTTGATCACCTCCCGTCGCCAGTGTCACTAAGCGATCGTTTTTCTGATCGCTGTATTAGTGTCACTGGTGACGCTAGTTAGGGAGGTAAGTATATAGGTTCGCCGTCAGTGTTTTATAGCGACAGGGACCCCCATATACTACCTAATAAAGGTTTTAACCCCTTGATTGCCCCCTAGTTAACCCTTTCACCAGTGATCACTGTATAAGTGTTACAGGTGACACTGGTTAGTTTGTTTATTATAGTTTATTATAGTTTCAGGGCACCCGCCGTTTATTACCTTATAAAGGTTTAACCCCTAATTGCCCGGCAGTGATATAAGTTAAGTTTTTAGGGTCAGATAAGGTCTGCGTCGCCCAGGCAGCGTCAGGTTAGCGCCAGTACTGCTAACACCCACGCACGCAGCATACACCTCCCTTAGTGCTATAGTATCTGAATGGATCAATATCTGATCCGATCAGATCTATACTAGCGTCCCCAGCAGTTTAGGGTCCCCAAAAACGCAGTGTTAGCGGGATCAGCCCGGATACCTGCTGGCACCTGCGTTTTGCCCCTCGGCCCAGCCCAGCCCACCCAAGTGCAGTATCGATTCATCACTGACACTTACAAAACACTAAGCACACATAACTGCAGCGTTCGCAGAGTCAGGCCTGATCCCTGCGATCGCTAACAGTTTTTTGGTAGCGTTTTGATACAGTCGCTGACAGTCAGGAGCTTTTTTGCCTGTGAGTCTCACTAGAGTACCACTAAATTTAGAGTCCAAAATGGCAAATCGAAGGTACACTAGTGAAGAGGCCTACATGTTTCTGAGCATGATAGGTGAAGAGGAAGTCACTCATCTGTCAGATTCAGGCTCAGAATACGATCCTGTAGACGACAGCGGCTCCATGACAGATAGCTCTGACGACGGAGTTGTGGTCCCTGCCAAGGTCAGGCGTACCAGACCCCAAACTTCTTCTTCTGTCCTTGAAGTGCAAGAACCACAGGGCTCTCGTATGGAACAGAGCAGTACTAGCGCCGCTATTCTTTCTGGTGAACTGGTAAGCACCAGCGGCCTAGTACACCCTGGTCATACATCCAGCACTGCAGTATCACGTGGTGACGTGGTGAGTCCCATAAGTGCAGTTCAAGCTGGCGAGGTGGCAAGCACAAGTAGTGTCCCACTGCCACCAAGAAGACGAACACAGGCCCGTCGTGCCCATAGTGCCCTTCCTGCTGCATTCGCCAATCCGAATTGGGAGCCCACCACTTCTGCAGCACCCGTACTTCCCCCATTCACTGGCCAACCTGGAATTCAGGTGGAAACAGTTGATTTTACGCCACTGGATTTTTATTGGCTGTTTTTCACCGAAGATCTCTATAGATCTACTGTGGACCAAAGCAATTTATACGCTGGTCAACACATCGCCACTATTTCCCAGCCCTCCCTTGCCAGAGATTGGAGACCAATTACGGTCTCCGAATTTAAGATCTTTCTGGGCCTTTCCCTCAACATGGGCATAACTAAAAAGAGTGAGTTGCGGTCATATTGGTCCACTGACCCAATTCACCATATGCCTGTGTTCTCTGCCTCCATGACCAGGGCACGATACGAGCAGATCTTGCGGTTCATGCACTTCAACAACAATGAACTCTGTCGTCCTCGTGGAGACCCTGAATACGATCGGCTCTACAAAATTTGGCCCGAAGCTGGTACCAGTTACAGTTATAAAAGTTACAGTTATAAAAAAAAAAGTAAAAAAAAAAAAAAAAAAAAAAAAAAAATCCACAAAAAAATATAAAATACAAAAAACAAAAATAGTTGTCGTTTTATTGTTCTCTCTCTCTCTATTCTCTCTCTATTGTTCTGCTCTTTTTAAATGTATTCTATTCTGCAACGTTTTATTGTTGTTATGTTTTATCATGTTTGCTTTTCAGGTATGTAATTTTTTTATAGTTTACTGTGTTAATTGTTGACCATTTCTTTGTTTTCAGGTACGCCATTCAGTTGCAGCGCGGATTTATTTATCTTGACAGCAACAGCGTTTGCTCCCACGATACATAAAGCCGTGACTCCAGCGCTGTCGGAGGTGATTTCACCACCACAGTTACATACTTCAGCATATATGCCGAAGCGTGGGGGCAGCAGTGGGTGGAGGAGCAATTTGTTCCTACCTTTTGAAGGGGGGATGCCCCCATGCTCCGGCATATATATATTTTAGGCAGAGGTTGCGTTAAATGTTTCATTTTTTACTATGTTTTTTTGTATTTGCCTTGCAGGTATGGTATGTCTTATGCCACGTACACACGGTCGGACTTGTCGGCTACAAAAGTCCGACGGCCTGTCCGACAGACTTTCGATGGACTTTTGGCGGACTTGCGGCGGATTTTCTAGCGAACGGACTTGCCTATATACGATCACACAAAAGTCCGACAGCCTAGTATGCGGTGACGTACACCAAGTCCGACAAGACTATAAAACGGAAGTTCAATAGCCCCTACCACACCCTTTGGGCTCCTTCTGCTAATCTCTTGTTTATCTTGTGTTAGTAGAAGTTTGGTGAGAGACGATTCGCGCTTGTGAGACTCGTATTTTTCAGTTCGTTTTAACTGTTGTTCAGTCTGTGCTTGTGAGGTTTGTATCTGCTTTTCAGTGCGTTTGGTCAGTTGGCATTGAGCAATCTTTGTTTTATTGTCCGCTCGTTGCTGATTTTCAGGTCGCTCTTCACAGGCCTTGCTGTTCTTCAGTGCGTTCTGTTAAGTGCGTTCTGACCAGCCGACCGTTTTGAAGCCATGTTACCTGTACGTACTCGTCGCAGAGCTCGTGCATTGTATGTGCTTGGTGCTGTAGTTCATTCTCCAGCCCAAGACCAGTCCGTGAACAGGACGAGGAGGAGTTCATGGACGAAGAATTGGTTGCTCCAGCGTGACCAGTTCTGTCATATGCCATTGCACCGTGAGATCTGTGAGAATAATCCTGAGGATTTCAGGAACTTTCTCCGGATTACGGACACCGTTTTTGACCGTTTGGTGGCTTTGCTCACCCCTTATATCAGCAGGCAAGCCATCACTCCGGAGCAGAGGGTAGTCGCCATGTTGCGGTACTTGACTACAGGGAGAAGCCTGCAGGACCTTAAGTTCTTGACAGGCATCTCCCCCCAGGCTCTGGGGATCATTATCCCAGAGACCTGTTCTGCCATCATTCAGGTCATGCAGAAGGTGTATATTAAGGTAAGAATTTTATCCATTATTAGCATCACATGTTATTTTATTTAATGTTTGATAATGTAATGTATTTCTTAACTCAAACACTACTTACCATCATTGCAATATAGTGTGAATGTCCACTTTTTGTCCTCATGCATGCTGTAATTTTTTCATGCTCTTTTTTGTCCTGCATGTATATTTGCCTTCACTAACCTCCCCAGCATGCAATGCTGGGCACATATCCACCTAGTCTACTCACTTTAAATGTATTTTGTCAGCTGCATTGTAGTTTTTTCCCCTAAACTCCATCAAAATCCAAATAGTGTCTGTGTCATTAACTTGATTTCCAATCCCCCCCCCAATAATTTGCTATAATGTTCTGTGGTGTTGATTTTAAAAAAGCAAATATATGTTGCACTTTGCAAAATGCATTTGCACTCTGCAAGTGCATTTGCTCCAGGGCTTTAGTAAATGAGCAGAAGCTCTGCTGATTTCCATCATCCAATCATGTGCAAGCCACAAAGTGTTTGGATTAATTGCCCTTGCATGTGATTGGGTACTCCTTGCAACATGAAGCCTTTTTACCTTACCTCATTTACTAAGCTGTGGAGCAACTGCACTTGCAGAGTGCAACAACTGCACTTTTCAAACTGCACAGTCTTGTGGCCTTTAGTCAATCAAACCCTGCATGTCCTTAAACTTAATTTCTAATTTCCCCACCCCCTAAAATGTAACAATGTGCCATCAGAGGGGGTGAGCAATCTGATAAGTGTGCCTTTCCATATTATTTATTAAAGTGGAGTTCCACCCACTTTTACAACTCTTCAGCATCCCTCACTAAACTGTGCACTGTAAACGAATTGGATATTTTTTCATTTTTTTTCTCAGTACCTACTGTATATCTGCTGTATTCATTTTTCACTTCCTCCTCCCTGGCCGCGGCCCATCGCATCATTTCCTGTTTGCAATGACTCCTGGGAAGGGGAGGCAACTTCCTCTGACACTGCCGTTGCTATGGAAACCTGACCTGAAACCTATTACACTGCTTGTGCTGCACTTCGCATGTGTGAGATCTGCAAGGATGAGATCCAGGAAGAAATACAGTCTGGCTTCAGATGCCCACACTTAAGATGGCTACGGCCTGCTGTAAGTTTATAAAATAACAAACTACGGCTATAAACTAACAAAACAGACCTTAGTTTACAGACTAACTTTATTAGAATACATTAAGCTTGTGTATTATAGGGGTATTTTTATTTAAAAAGTATCATTTCAGCCGGAACACCACTTTAAAGAAGATTTCAATTATTTAATGTTATACTGATGCTGGGCAATATTGTTTTAAGTGTAATGTTCTTGCAATGTTCTTTTCAAAATTACTGATTTTTGCTTTCTTGTTTGATTCCCCAGTTTCCTTCAACGCCACAGGAATGGCAGACTGTGGCATCCCATTTTGCCACCCGTTGGGACTTTCCCAACTGTGGAGGGGCTATAGATGGGAAACATGTCCACATCGTGCCACCACCCCATTCGGGGTCATACTATTTTAATTATAAGGGGTTCCATAGTATTGTCTTAATGGCGGTGGTGTCGGTACAATATGACTTTCTGTATGTGGACGTGGGGAAGAATGGCCAGATGTCGGATGGAGGAGTATTTGCCCAGACAGAGTTCTACCAGCGTCTCCAGAGTGGTGGCCTGGGATTGCCACCTGATGCGGATAACGTGGAAGGACTCCCCTTTGTCTTCATAGCAGATGAAGCCTTCGCTCTGAGCAAGCACCTCATGAGGCCATTCCCCCAAAGGACCCTCACCCCTGCATCCTGCCCAACTTTTTGAACAAACATTCCCCAAATTATATTTTGCCAGTTGGGCCTGAGGCCGGACTTATTATTAGTGACAATCTGATGGGCCTGGATACTGTCCGTACTGGCTTGGCCCCCCAAAGTGCCCGTCAAGTTTGTGATCAATATGTAGATTATTTTATGGGTAGGGGGCCATTGCAATGCCCCAGAATATTTAATTTGTCAAAATAAAAAATCTTGATCAAATCTTGAATTATATTTATTGCTTGCCTTTCTTTTTGCTTTCTCCTAAGTTATCGTAGAGCACTTGTAGTGCCAAGTGTATTTTCATTTATTAAATAAGCACCATTGTCACTGTAAGCAACTATTTTAACTTTAAACAAACTGATACTGAGCATTGAAAGAAGAAACCACACATTTTGTTAATTACTACACAGATTTTTTAATATTCGGTGTACATTCACTTATGCGTTTGTAAAAATTTTTGATAGTCCAAAATATATCTATATTTAGAAATTTTTAACAATAGAATTAGGTCCTTTTTTTTTACAATATTTTATTTTCATTTTGTTTTAACAAACAGGCCTCTTTTTTCTTTCTTTTTTTTTTTTAAAACAGGCCTCTATTTTTGTTGTTTTTTTTTTTTGTTTTTTTAAAACAGGCCTCTATTTTTTTTTTTTTTTTTTAAACAGGCCTCTATTTTTTTTTTTTTAAACAGGCCTCTATTTTTTTTTATGTTTTTTTGGGAAAACAGGCATATAATTTTTACAAAAGAAAAGAGAAGGCCCAGAATGGGGTCAGCAAAAAGGAAATGAAGAACATGATCGATGTTTTTTTGGTTGAAAAAGGGCATTTAGATTTTCCCCAAAACATCGATCATGTTCTTCATTTCCTGCTGCATACGATCCAGCCGATTCCGCATTGAATCAATCTCCCCATTCCAGGCCATTATCTGACCAATTAGTCGTTGTGCACTGTCTGTGCTAAAATGTTCACCCAGACCTAAAATTGAATGAAAAAAAGATGTGTTTAGAAATATGCAGCCATACATAGATTACCTTACCATAAGCTGGTGGAGAGAGAGAGAGATAAAATATAGATAGATATATTAATAAAAGATATAGGTCTGTATATATGTAATGAGGTTTATTAAGATCGTTTCAAATGATATAAACTCGTACATTAAAGAAAAGCACATGGAGCAGTATACAAGGTAATAAACAGAATATGAACACATGACAAGTACTTACTTTATTTCAGCACTTTACGGATCCGTCTGTATTGATCCGGCTCCCGGAGTTTGAGGTCGGACCATCTTTTCCTAATCTGATCTTTTGAGCGCTGTACCTCAAAAGAAAGATGTAATGTCTTCACCACCTTCACCATTAATTTGGCTTTTCTAAAATTAGGCCGGGCGTACGGTCCATACTTCCCATCATAGTCATTTTTTCTCAGAATTGCCACCATTTCCACCATCTCTTTAAGGGACATATTGGAGGCCTTAAATCTCTGCTTCCCAGATCTGGACGTTCCGGCCTCCGAGCTTTCGTCGCTACCTGAGGTAGTACACACCTGATGTGTCTCCGCCGTTGTTCATCCCACTACGCACCGTAGAAAGAATGGGCGGAGAATATTCGTTAATATAGAACATCAGGCGCGGGCAACGCAGGTGGAGTTTCACACATGCGCAGTGTATAAAGAGAGGTATTATGCATGTGTCGTACGTACGTTCTGTGCGTAAAGACAAGGGGCGGAGAATATTCGTTAAAATAGAACGTCAGGGGCGGGCGACGCAGGCGGAGTTTCACACATGCGCAGTGTATAAAGAGAGGTATTACGCATGTGTTGTACGTACGTTCTGTGCGTAAAGACAAGGGGCTGAGAATATGCGTAAAGAAAAAGAATGTCAGGGGCGTGCAAAGCAGGCGGAGTTTTACGCATGCGCAGTGTATAAAACGTTATTACGTATTGTGTTGTATGTACGTTCTGTGCGTAGATGATAGTGGACCGGGACGCTAGATAACGAAGGTAATTTTAAATTTTGAAATTTAGTAAGTAAAAACTTTGTAGCAAGCAGCCTATATGGCTTGACTGATTGATGAGGCCTATGTTGGGATACGACGATGAGGGTTTAGCAGAAACATAAGTGTTTTTTGTCTTTATCTTATACAGAAATTATGAATGCAAAATTTAAGGAGCCTGAATTTCTGCCGGCTTTTATCGATCAATACAGAGAGATGAGAAATCTGTGGGAGGTCAAACACCCTCAATATTATCTTAAGCATGTAAGGAAGTCAACGCTGGAGAGACTTCTGACATTTGTCCAGACGTACATCCCAGAGGCAACGATGGAGATGTTGTTATCGAAAATTGGGATCTTGAGGAACATGTATAAGAGGGAGCATAACAAGATCCAGAATTCCCTGAGTTCAGGAGCATCAGCAGATGAAGTATATGTACCCAGGCTGTGGTACTACAATAAACTACGTTTTCTTGATGACCAGACTGAAGCCAGGGCATCACTTTCAACCCTTCCCTCCACCCTTCCCTCCACCCTTCCATGCACTCTTCCATGCACCTTTCCCTCCACCCCAGCAGAGGCTGATGAGGACCAAGCTGGGTCTTCCATCCTGGAAGAGTCGGATGTGACCATCTGGAGTTAGGTAAATTAATTTCAAAAATATTTACTGTCCTCATATTGATGATGTTAACTAGATGTTACAATTGCTTAAAATAATTTTTTCCTAAAAATGATGTATACATATCAATTTACAGTAGTGGCCCAATATGTTTGTCACCTGCTTTAAAAAAATTATGGTGTCTGATTTCTAGACTCTTTTATCAATAGATGTATTAACATTGAATTTGCAAGTCATGAGAAGCAAATTGTGTGTCATTGATGAACCAAAAACAAACAACTAAAACTATGTCCCTTTTTTATACACGGGATGAGGTCAGCCAGGAGGAAAGTGGGGAAAGTTGCAGGCAGGAGGAGGCCGGGCCCAGGGACAGCCAGGAGGAGGCCGGACCCAGTGTCATCCAGGAGGAGGCAGGACCCAGTGTCATTCTGGAGGAGGCCGGACCCAGTGTCAGGCAGGAGGTGGCTGGGCCCAGTAGGAGCCTGACCCAATCCCAAGTGGCTCCCCTCCGCCTTCCTACAAAAAGGGCCAGGAAGGGGACGGTGACACAGGAGGCATCCCTGCGCCTCATGCGAGAGGCCACCAATTTTTTGAAGAGCCCCCTGAAGCTGAAGGGGCCTATGGGTGCTATTTAGCCAGATGGCTGCTTCAAATGGAGTGGGGCCAATGCCTCATTTGTGAAAAACTGTTTGCTGAAATGATACACAAAGGGCTGAACGGCGAGCTAACTGCCAACACACAAATAAATGAGGCAGCCCCCCTCCTCCTCCTCCTCCTTCTCCTCCTGCCACAACTCAAACACCAGAGCCACAGCCTCCAAGGAAGGCTGCAGGGAAGGGTGCAGGGAAGGGTGCAGGGCAGCGTGGAGGGAAGGCTGCAGGGAAGAGAAGAAATGATGACCTGGGTTCAGTCTGCTCTGACAGAAGACGGAGGCTGTTGTAGTACCACAGTCTGGGGACATCTATATCATCTGCTGCTGCTGTTGATCTCTGGGATTCCTGGACCAGATTGTGCTCCCTCTTATATGGACTCCTCAAGATCCCAATTTTCTTGTCCACAGACTTTTGCCAGCGTTGACTTCCTCTTTATTTTCTTTTTACCATAAATAAATGGATATTTTAGTTTATGAAAAGACTTTATGTGTTTTAATTAACATCATTGATTTAGAGACAATGTCAAATTAACAAGGGACAACAATCTTCTTGAGGTTGCAAAAACAAAAAAAAATAAATAAAAAAATGATTCTTTTTTCGTTAATTTTAAAAACCCAAAAACAAAAAAAATTTTAGATAAAGATAAAATAATTTTGACAATAATCATAAAAAAAAATCTGGATAAAATCTAAAATAAAAGATGACTCCCCCCCCCAAAAAAGTGTAAAAATTAGTATTAGTATGGAGATATGGCTTTAAAAAAAAATACTATATCATTCATGAGATCAAAGAGAAAAAGAATCTAGAAATCAGTTTGGGAGAACTCTGTGTGAATAGGAACAGCAAAACATCTTCGTTCTTATAGCATTATTAAAGAAGACATTAAATGCGCTGCTTTCAACGATCACAGAATTTGCAGCAGGGGGGAGAGCAAGGAGGCGGGACTTTGAGTGAAGCACGTGGTAGCAAGAACATCATTTGGTGAACATAAATGGAGTTTATTGGTTGCCATAAGATAAAAAACAAGGTACATTGACAAATATGCATATATATGGTGGGAATGCATGGGTAATACAATACATCTCAATCATGACTTGAATATCACAAGAAACAGCAAGCAACAACTTTCCAAAGTGCACCAAAAATATCATAAGGATAAAATTATAAAATATATAATAATGCCTGCAGAGACTCAGGCCTCTTCGATCCTTAGGTAGAGTGTATGGTTAGCTAACAAAGCTATATGGATATTAGCGTTTCGTGGCTGGAAGGCCACTCGTCAGGAGCCAGCACTTGATGTTTCTAAAAGTAGAGATATTGGCATTAACTTTGATAATAAATAATAGAATGAGTGCAGAGGTGAGCGGGGGTGAAACTAGGAAGGCCCCCATACCCAATGCATTCTGTGTGATGTGTGGCGGTGTGATGTCGGGCAACACGAGCCATCCAGGCGCACTCCCCACTGGGAGCCGCAGCGGGCAGACCAGCAGCGGCGCCCCACAGGCGCCAACCAGGGCGGGCACGGAACCAGGCAACCTAGGTGTAGGGTGAAAGGTAAGGTGAACCAGGGTGTTCACAAGGGGAGAGTGAGAAGCGTGAGAGAATGAAAAAATAAAGAATGGTGGGAGGGGGAGGGGGGAGGTGAAAGTGAGAGCTAACACCACAAAGGTGATGGAAAGAATGAATGAAGAAGAGGAAAAGAAGCAAGGACTGCCACCAATGAAGGAAAAAGATAAAAATAGCGTAGAAAACAGATGTGATGATAATTGGATACCTGGGATAAAGGTTGGAGTGATTAGGAAGAAAGAGAGCCTGAGTTGTGTGTTGACTGGTGTGGAGAGGAGCCTCGTGTGCCGAGCACCGCCCGGAGGGCGCCAATATGAGCGTCGCAACAGGACCGCCCACTGATGTCACGCGGCATAGCAAAGACAAGGGGAGGGGCAGGACGTGCCGGGCGTCAGGTCTGGCCAGCCCGCACCAACAATCCCTCAGTCTGCTTGCGAGCGTAGCTCCCACGTGTCAAGGCGTGACGGCGCTCAGAAGGGCGCCGCACGTCAGACACGGGATGCGTGACGCTGATGCGTTGTGGCGGGGCCCACACCCCCCCAGGCACACAAGGGGCGGGGAGTGGGAGGAGGCCCACCAGACACATCACAGCTCCCAGGTAGGAAAACCAAACCCAGATGGAAAGCTAGCCCGGCCAGATCTCACACCACCACCATAAATGAACCAAGACACAATAGCGGATACACCATGTGCCGAGCACTACCCGGAGGGTGCCAATATGAGCGTCGCAACAGGACCGCCCACTGACATCATGCCGCATAGCATTACAAGGGGAGGGGCAGGACGTGTCGGGCGTCAGGTCCGGCCAGCCCGCACCAACAATCCCTCAGTCTGCTTGCGAGCGTAGCTCCCACGTGTCAAGGCCTGACGGCACTCAGAAGGGCGCCGCACGTCAGACACGGGATGCGTGACGCTGATGCGTTGTGGGGGTGCCCACACCCCCCCAAGCACACAAGGGGCGGGGAGTTGGAGGAGGCCCGCCAGAGACATCACAGCTCCCAGGTAGGAAAACCAAACCCAGACGGCAAGCTAGCCCGGCCAGATCTCACACCACCACCATAAATGAACCGAGACACAATAGCGGATACACTATGAGTAAAAAAGGGATACTTCAATTCAATAAATTAATGACAATGTTACTATGGATAAAACAGTAATTAGGTAAATCTCCAAGGGCAATTCTGGAGTCAAAATTAGTTGCAAGATGGATGACAAAGGCTGGCAAATTTAAGCATTAAAAATAATAAGGGAAGGGTTTCCCCGCTCATGGATCTGAAGGCTTGCAGCCACCCCTTACACTTACCCCCCAAGGAGTGAGTTAAATCATAAAGAAAAATTAATTAGGGATAGATGGCGCTACCTTATCAGGGTACCTTGATTTATGATTTAATGAACCTCAAAGGGATCAGGAAAAATATAATAAATGCACCCCTTTATCCCTCATTAGGTAGTGGATCTAGATGTCCAATGTTACCTGAGTGGACTGTACTAGCAGGTCAGTCTCATACCTACATGCAGGTGTACACCATGTGGCTAATCAACATAAATTAATTAGGTGACAGTTTATAAAAATCAATAGTGACAATCAAATCATAAATAAGTAAATAAAGTTAAATAAAACACCACGGTACAAACTTATATTGATCCCCAAATGTGTCCAAATGTGCTTATAAGCATAAAGGTGAATTTTAATAGTCCCAACATTAGGCATATAGTGCAAAACTGCACATTAGATAATAGAAAGCTAGTGAAAAATTAATGAAAAAATTGATGAAAAACTTAGTGGAAAAAATTGATGAGAGAGATATATATAATAGTGTAAAAAATAGTGTATCAAAGTCCAATAGCAGGAAGTAAAAAAGTCTGTGATAGGTGACTTTCGTGAACACAGCTGATCAAATCCAGTGACTTGCGGTGCTCCCCCTCAAAGATTCCCACTCACCAGCTCCCTGCACCCCTGCAGGGGTAGTAGGCATGTAGTAGTAAGCAGCAATAAGATGTGTATGGGTCCTCAGGGTCTACCGCTCCAGCTGTGAGGTATCCTTCAGTATATCCTCATATAGAAGAAACAGGGCTCCATAGTGTGATACATTTTAAATAGTTTATTTATCACAACAGCACAGAAAATAGCCAAATAAAGAATAAAAGTTTAAAAGTTTAAAAGCCGGGCAATCTAGTCACACAGCGTGTAAGCTGTTTCGTATGGAGAGTGCAGGGCGTCTAGAACCATCAGCTGCGCGGCGTGCGCCTCAGCTGCGTTCCACACTCTCCTACTTCCGCATGTGACGTCAGTGCGTAGCTCCGCCTTACGCGTTTCGTCATCGACGTTATCAAAGGCGCCTCAAATTTAAGCATTACCACGTGCTTCCATCCCTGATTCTAGTATTTATGTTCACCAAATTTATGTTCACCAAATGATGTTCTTGCTACCACGTGCTTCACTCAAAGTACCGCCTCCTTGCTCTCCCCCCTTTTGAATATAACAGGGATGGAAATGTGTGACCCTACCGGGCCACAATTTCATTTAACTGGCCTCACCAGGTCATGCCTTCATTTAAAGTCCCTAAAACCAGTTTCGCTATTAATACTAGAATCAGGGATGGAAGCACGTGGTAATGCTTAAATTTTCCAGCTTTTGTCATCCATCTTGCAACTAATTTTGACTCCAGAATTGCCCTTGGAGATTTACCCAATTACTGTTTTACCCATAGTAACATTGTCATTAATTTATTGAATTGAAGTATCCCTTTTTTTCTCATAGTGTATCCGGTATTGTGTCTCGGTTCATTTATGGTGGTGGTGTGAGATCTGGCCGGGCTAGCTTGCCGTCTGGGTTTGGTTTTCCTACCTGGGAGCTGTGATGTGTCTGGCAGGCCTCCTCCCACTCCCCACCCCTTGTGTGCCTGGAGGGGTGTGGGCGCCGCCACAACGCATCAGCGTCACGCATCCCGTGTCTGACGTGCAGCGCCCTTCTGAGCGCCGTCACGCCTTGACACGTGGGAGCTACACTCGCAAGCAGACTGAGGGATTGTTGGTGCGGGAGTGCCCCTCCCCTTGTAATGCTATGCGGCGTGACGTCAGTGGGTGGTCCTGTTGCGACGCTCATATTGGCGCCCTCCGGGCGGTGCTCGGCACGGGAGGCTCCTCTCCACACCGGTCAACACACAACTCCGGCTCTTTTTCTTCCTAATCACTCCAACCTTTATCCCAGGTATCCAATTATCATCACATCTGTTTTCTACGCTATTTTTATCTTTTTCCTTCATTGGTGACACTCCTTGCTTCTTTTCCTCTTCTTCACTCATTCTTTCCATCACCTTTGTGGTGTTAGCTCTCACTTTCACCTCCCCCCTCCCCCTCCCACCATTCTTTCTTTTTTCATTCCCGCTGCGGCTCCCAGTGGGGAGTGTGCCTGGATGGCTCGTGTTGCCCGACATCACACCGCCATCTTTTTGAACTTGAGTAAGTTAGAATGCATTGGGTATGGGGGCCTTCCTAGTTTCACCCCCGCTCACCTCTGCACTCATTCTATTATTTATTATCAAAGTTAATGCCAATATCTCTACTTTTAGAAACATCAAGTGCTGGCTCCTGACGAGTGGCCTTCTAGCCACGAAATGCGTAGAGCTGCCATATGCCTTGCTACTTAATATCCATATAGCTTTGTTAGCTAACCATACACCCTACCTAAGGATCCAAGAGGCCCGAGTCTCTGCAGGCATTATTATATATTTTATAATTTTATCCTTATGATATTTTTGGTGCACTTTGGAAAGTTGTTGCTTGCTGTTTCTTGTGATATTCAAGTCATGATTGAGATGTATTGTATTACCCATGCATTACCACCATGTATATGCATATTTATCAATGTACCTTGTTTTTTATCTTATGGCAACCAACAAACTCCATTTATGTTCACCAAATGATGTTCTTGCTACCACGTGCTTCACTCAAAGTCCCGCCTCCTTGCTCTCCCCCCTTTTGAATATAACAGGGATGGAAATGTGTGACCCTACCGGGCCACAATTTCATTTAAAGTCCCGAGGGATGGAAGAACTGGCCTCACCAGGTCATGCCTTCATTTAAAGTCCCTAAAACCAGTTTCGCTATTAATAACAGAATTAGCGGTGTGCGGAATGTGCTAACTACAATACGAACACTAGTTTTACTAGACCGAGTGCTTCCGTTTTGTTTTTGCTTCTGAGCATGCGTCTTTTTTTTTGTCCGACAAACTAGCATACAGATGAGCGGATTTCTGGGTCTGGCGGAGTTACGATGTAAAGATTTGAAGCATGTTCCAAATCTAAAGTCCGTCAGATTTGCAGCTGGAAAAGTCCTCTGAAAGTCCGGGGAAGCCCACACACGATCGGATTGTCCGCCGGACTTGGTCCGTTGGCGTCCGTCGGACTTTTGTAGCCAAAAAGTCCAACCGTGTGTACGCAGCATAACTGTTATATTGTAATATTACTTTGTTTTATTGTTAACCATCATTTGCTTAGCAGGTACGCCTATGCGGGAGGATGCCCCAATGCTTCGGCATATATAAACGGTGCATATATGCCCATCATTAGAAGTGGGGGGATGAAGGGAGGTATTCTAATTGTGGGCATACCCACCGATCAATCTCTTTTTTTCCGTTCAGCCCACAGGCTGCATGAAAAAAAAGTTTACAATATATGCCCTACAAGGACCAGCAAGGTACTGGTATGTTGCTGGACTTTAAATGGTTATACCAGAATGATGCCTGCAGGTTTAGGTATCATCTTGGTATCATTTTTTTCAGCCAGCGGACGGCTTTCATGTAAAAGCAATCCTAGCAGCTAATTAGCCTCTAGACTGCTTTTACCGTCTTCCATGTTTTTCTCTGGCTCTCCTGTCCCAACAGGGAACCTGAGAATGCAGCCGTTGATTCGGACAGCTTACCATAGAGCTGATCAGAGACCAGAATGGCTCCAATCATCTCTATGGCCTAAGAAACCTGAAGCTACGAGCATTTTATGACTTAGATTTTGCCGGATGTAAACAGCGCCATTGGGAAATTGGGAAAGCATTTTATCACACTGATCTTGGTGTGGTCAGATGCTTTGAGGGCAGAGGAGAGATCTAGGGTCTAATAGACCCCAATTTTTTCAAAAAAGAGTACCTGTCACTACCTATTGCTACCATAGGGGATATTTACATTCCCTGAGATAACAATAAAAATGCTAAAAAAAAAAAAATGAAAGGAACAGTTTAAAAATAAGATTAAAAAAAAGCCAAAAAAGTAAGAAAGAAAATTAAAAAAAAAAAAAAAAAAAAAAGCACCCCTGTCCCCCCCCGCTCTTGCGCAAAGGCGAACGCAAGCGTCGGTCTGGCGTCAAATGTAAACAGCAATTGCACTATGCATGTGAGGTATCACCGCGAAGGTCAGATCAAGGGCAGTAATTTTAGCAGTAGACCTCCTCTGTAAATCTAAAGTGGTAACCTGTAAAGGCTTTTAAAAATGTATTTAGTTTGTCGCCACTGTGCGCAATTTTAAAGCATGTCGTGTTTGGGAACCATGTACTCGGCCTAAGATCATCTTTTTTATTTCATCAAACATTTGGGAAATATAGTGTGTTTTAGTGCATTAAAATTTTAAAAAGTGTGTTTCTTCCCCAAAAAATGCATTTGAAAAATCGCTGCGCAAATACTGTGTGAAAAAAAAATGAAACACCCACCATTTTAATCTGTAGAGCCTTTGCTTTAAAAAATATATATAATGTTTGGGGGTTCAAAGTAATTTTCTTGCAAAAAAAAAAAAAATTTTTCATGTAAACAAAAAGTGTCAGAAAGGGCTTTGTCTTCAAGTGGTTAGAAGAGTGGGTGATGTGTGACATAAGCTTCTAAATGTTGTGCATAAAAAGCCAGGACAGTTCAACCCCCCCCCCCCCCCCCCAAATGACCCCATTTTGGAAAGTAGACACTCCAAGCTATGTGGCAAAATATAAAATATTCCATGGACTCAACATGCCTCTCAACAAATAGCTTGGGGTGTCTACTTTCAAAAATGGGGTAATTTGGGGGGGGGGGGGGGTTGTGCCATCTGGGCATCTTATGGCCTTCAAAACTGTGATACGTAGTGAGGAGTGATATCAAAAATTTGTGCCCTTAGAAATCCTGAAGGCGGTGTTTGGTTTTCGGGGCCCCGTACGCGGCTAGGCTCCCAAAAAGTCCCACACATGTGGTATCCCCGTACTCAGGAGAATCAGCATAATTTATTTTGGGGTGCAATTCCACATATGCCCATGGCCTGTGTGAGCAATATATCATTTAGTGACATCTTTGTGCAAAAAAAAAAAAGTTTGTCATTTTCCTGCAACTTGTGGCAAAATGTAAAATATTCCATGGACTCGACATGCCTCTCAGCAAATAGCTTGGGGTGTCTACTTTCCAAAATGAGGTAATTTGGGGGGGGGGGTTTGTGCCATCTTGGCATTTTATGGCCTTCAAAACTGTGATAGGTAGTGAGGAGTGAAATCAAAAATTTACGCCCTTAGAAATCCTGAAGGCGGTGCTTGATTTTCGGGGCCCCGTACGCGGCTAGGCTCCCAAAAAGTTCCACACATGTGGTATTCCCATACTCAGGAGAAGCAGCAGAATGTATTTTGGGGTGTAATTCCACATATGCCCATGGCATGCTTGAGCAATATATCATTTAGTGACAACTTTGTGCAAAAAAAAAAAAAAAAGTTTGTCATTTTCCCGCAACTTATGGCAAAATATAAAATATTCCATGGACTCAACATGCCTCTCAGCAAATAGCTTGGGGTATCTACTTTCCAAAATGGGGTCATTTGGGGGGGTTTGTGCCATCTTGGCATTTTATGGCCTTCAAAACTGTGATAGGTAGTGAGGAGTGAAATCAAAAGTTTATGCCCTTCGAAATCCTGAAGGTGGTGCTTGGTTTTCGGGGCCCCGTACGCGGCTAGGCTCCCAAAAAGTCCCACACATGTGGTATCCTCATACTCAGGAGAAGAAGCTAAATGTATTTTGGGGCGCAATTCCACATATAACCATGGCATGTGTGAGCAATATATCATTTAGTGACAACTTTTTGTAAAAATGTTTTCATTTTTATTTTTTTATCATTATTCAATCACTTGGGACAAAAAAAATTAATTAATTAATATACAATGGGCTTAACATGCCTCTCAGCAATTTCCTTGGGGTGTCTACTTTCCAAAATGGGGTCATTTGGGGGGGTTTTGTACTGCCCTGCCATTTTAGCACCTCAAGAAATGAATGAGATAGGCAGTCATAAACTAAAAGCTGTGTAAATTGGATTTTTTTATAACAAAAAGTTGAAAATATCATTTTTTTTCAAAATTTTCGATCTTTTTCCGTTTATAGCACAAAAAATAAAAACCGCAGAGATGATCAAACACCATCAAAAGAAAGTTCTATTTGTGGGAAGAAAAGGGTGCAAATTTCGTTTGTGTACAGCATTCCATGACCGCACAATCAGCAGTTAAAGCGACGCAGTGCCAAATTGTAAAAAGTGCTCTGGTCAGGAAGGGGGTAAATCTTTCCGGGGCTGAAGTGGTTAATATATCTATAATTGAGATTGTATTTGCATCCATATTGTTTTTACACGGTTTGTGGTTCTCCGGTAATGTCCGGCCTTTGGGAGTGTCTTGCTGCTCCCTTTACCACCCTCAGTCTCCTGATACCGTTATGCGGGATTCTGATGGTGGCCCTGGAACAGCTCGGGGTCCATTCGACATACCCCTGAGTTGTTCTCATACCCTATTGTTCAGTTACTATTAATATATATTTTTTATTCCCATTAGGGTTGATCAATTTTATTCTGTTTTTTTTTTCCTATTTTCCCCCCTTTCTTCTTCCTCTCCCCTGGTGGTAGTTGTGGCTCTCGTCTCAGAATTAGCTTTTTCTGACATGATACTAGTCTTGTATATCTTATGGCACCCCTAAATATTATATCTTTAAACGTACAAGGCTTCAACATTCCACATAAACTTACTAAAGCTATGCGCTTTTTCTCAGCCAAAAAAGCACATATTTTACAAATTTTAAGAAACCCATTTTACTGACAAAACTTCTCCTAAATTTCTATCTGCCTCCTATCCTCAATTTTTCACAGCTTCAGCCACAGTCAAGCAACGAGGTACATTGATTGGTTTCCATCGTAATGTTCCATTTACTCTTACCTCACAATTGAAAGATCATGAGGGCAGATATCTTCTCACAGGTTATATTTTAGATATTGCAATTACGATTGTATCTTATTATGTCCCTAATAAACGCCCAGTGGCTTTTTTGTCACACCTTTTCCAGGTTGTAGAAGCACATAAATTTGGAACAGTAATCTTATGTGGAGATTCAAATGCGACTATTTTCCCTTTTCTTGACAAATCCCCTTTAGTCTCACTCAATACCTCCAATAAGCTCACATTCCAACATTTACTTACCACACATAAATTGGTAGATACATGGCGTGAACTTAACCCAACTAGTAGACGCTTCACATATTATTCTTATCCACATAATTCCTTTTTGCATATAGACCACATTTTTGTCCTATCTAGTATGATCCCGGAGATACTCTCCTCTAAAATCATTCCCTCTCCTTGGACGGATCATTGTGCAGTCTATACCACCATAGCCTCTCTAATACCCAGGTCACAGGATACGACTTGGCATATCAATGATACTACGTTAACCCATCCTTCTCATCGTTTAGAGATTGAAAAGGCACTGACAGAATATTTTTTGGTTAATGACACAGCAGATGTTTCTGATCTTACTGTATGGGAAGCTCACAAAACTGTAATTCGGGGTAAATTAATACAACAGGCTTCAGCCATTAAAAGAACAAGAAAGGTCTTATTTGCTGAGCTGGACGCTAAATTTAACGCATGTCATTTGGCTTTCCAATCCTCCCCGACTGCTACCAATAATGCAAAACTAGATAAAGCTTGTCTTGACCTAGACCTTTTTCTAACAGACTCAGCGGAAAGACTTATGCGTAAATGTCAGCATACCCAATACCTTAAAGCTAATAAACCTGATACCTATATGGCACGTAGTTTAAATGCGATAAAATATGCTCAGACACCAATAAGATTAAAGACGTCACGAGATGCATATACAAGTAACCCTGTTACAATACTTGAGGTGTTCCATTCTAATTTAGCTAAACTTTATTCTCACATCTCAGATTTTGATCAGACCAAAGCAGATACCCTATTTGCTTCTATCAATTTTCCCACTATAGACAATGAACAGCTCGCCCATCTAGAGAGTCCCATTACAGAATTAGAAGTTCAAAATGCCAAAAACTTTAAAACCTCATAAACGACCAGGCCGGATGGGTTTTCAGCATCTTATTATAAATTGTTTTCTCCCATACTATTAACCAGAGCTTTCAATTCTATACTTAATGGGCACACATTTAGAACGGAAACGTTAACCTCCATAATAACTATGCTCCCTAAACCCAGATCAGACTCCACCTCTTGGACCAATTTCCGTCCTATATCTCTACTAAATTTGGACATTAAACTTTTAGCTAAAATTATAGCGAATCGTCTCAATCCCATTATAGGCCGCCTAATCCATCGTGATCAAACAGGATTCATGCCCACACGACAAGCGGGAGATAATATTCAACGAGTCCTCTTACTCTGACTCTGTCACTTGGCCATACATGCAATATATTTTGCATAAATGGGGTTTTGGGAATAATTTTTTGACCTGGATCTCCTCTCTATATGATAATCCACAGGCATATGTTAAATATGCTGGCTACAAATCAGCAATGATAGATATTAGGAGAGGTACGAGGGGAAGGTTGTCCCCTCTCCCCATTGATTTTTACCCTTCTCATAGAACCCTTGGCACTATTAATTAGAGCCAACCCTGATATTAAAGGTATTGAGTTGGGAGGATTACAGCATAAGATCTGTCTATTTGCAGATAATGTTTTAATTTTCCTAACTGCTCCAAATTTACTAGACTTACTAGATAAATTTGCTCATATTTCTGGTCTGTTTGTTAACCCTACAAAATCGAATGCACTTAATATTTCTTTAACACACACTGAACTAACGCTAGCTAAATCTTCTTTACCTTTTAAGTGGGTATCTCACCAACTTTTATATTTAGGAGTCCAACTTACAAACTCCTTGACAGATCTCTTTACAGCAAACTACCTTCCATTATTGAAACAAATCTCCGGACTAATGAAACAGTGGTCTTCTCTCCCCTTGTCGTGGTTAGGGCGAATTAATGCTATAAAGATGACAATACCTCAGAAATTTCTGTATTTATTTAGAGTACTACCTATTCAATGCCATCATATTTCTTAAGACTAGTACAAAGAAGGGTTATATCATTTATATGGGGACCTACCAAACCCCGTACCTCTTGCAACACTTTATCTTCCTAAAAATAAAGGAGGGCTGGGCGTGCTGAATTTTTCTTCCTATTATTATGCGGCTCAATTATCACAGCTCCCTAAATATCATTCTACTAGAGAAATCCCCTCATGGGTGTCTGCCGAATCCATTGACAGTGACCCCATTTCTGTGGCTAATCTGCTATGGCTTCAAACCAAAGATAGAGCCGGCCTTTCCAATCCCATTACTAAACATTCCTTGGCTAATTGGGACAAATTTAAAATTTCTCATAATCTTCAATCACCACATAATCCCCTCCTTTCGTTCCTCAAGAATCCAGCTTTCTACCCTGCCTGGAAATTTCTGAACTCTTTTGCAGCATGGTCAACTACGAATTTGACCCGGCTACACAAATTGACATCTTCTACTGATTTTCATACGCTCCCTACACTTTGTGAAACTTTTGGGCTTCCTAGGACTGAATCTTTTCGTTATTTGCAAATCAAGAATTTTTATACACCTCTCATTAGTACAGGTTCAATTCTTAATCAAATGTCACAATTTGAACGTATTTGCAAGAGTGACCCACATATTAGAGGACTGATTTCACTCCTATATCAACATCTCACCGCTATACCTAACGACTCATTTTTCTAGTATATTGCTAAATGGTCGCATAATTTGAATCGTACATTTGACGAAGATGACTCGTCCAATATTTGGTTGGCCACCAAAACTTCTTCCCCAAATTGTTATGCATTAGAAACCAATTTCAAAGTCATGGCACATTGGTATTTGGTACCATCAAGGATTGCGAAATTTATCCCAGCATACCCAGAAAATTTTTTCGAGGATGTTCCTCACTAGGTACGCATTTCCATATTTAGTGGTAATGTCCGGTAACCCAAGATTTCTGGGGAAAGATATTTGATATGGTTTCTAAAGCCTTGGAAATCTCTATACTCCCAGACCCAGCTGTGGCCCTCCTAAATCTTAAACCAGCTGCACTTACTCATACTCAATTTCAACTCCTCATTATCTTACAACCGCAGCCAAACAAACTATAGCCAAGGCTTGGAAATCTCCCACCTTAATTGTGGCTGAAGCCAAACATAGGATGTTGAAGGCCCTTCTATTTGCCAAAATGACGGCCATAGAAAATGATAATATCGGTAAATTCAACAAAATTTGGAAACCTTGGGTTAAACATTTTCATCTTCATTCATTGTTGTTGCCGCAATAATTCCTTTATATATATATATATATATATATATATATATATATATATATATATATATATATATATTGATATGCATTTGTTGGGTGTGGGCCGCACTATCACCATGGAAGACCCTTCCTTGTCTTTCTTTCTTCCCTCTTTCTCTCTTCTTCTTCTTACACATATGGTTTTATATTTTGAAATTGACAAGCACTGTCTTTTTTTTATTTTCTCTGATATTTCTCTTTATTCTTATATTGTTGATCTAATATAAATGGCATGTGTAATCTATGATTGGAATACCTAGACCCCCTTGTGTCTTTTGCAATATTTAAAATGATTTTGGTGTAAATATTCCCGATTTATACAGCTTTGCTCTCACCCATCCACAGTTTGTGCCCATCAGGGGTGGATGGGTGGTCTGGAGGCATGTTTCATTAAATACACCAAACGTTTTTGGGGTTCTAATGTTGGCTATTTAAGTGAATCTATATTACTATAAGTCTTATTTTCAGATATAATTCCTGTTGAACATACAGTGACCTATATGCTCATTTTTTTATTATTCATGATTTGACGGTCTCCCATGTATAAGCCTACAGATTGTTATGTATATCTCATGTAAACCTTAATAAAAATATTGAACGAGAGAACGTATTTGAAGCTGGGACCATCTGCCATAGCATTTGAGGTGTCTACTGGTGTTACTACACGTGCATTGAGCTTGTTTTGACCACCTTAACCTGACTCAGAACGATCTGGTAAGCCTTCTACCTTACAGTACATGGTGGAGTGTTTTTTCCTTTGAGGGCTTTTCAGGCTATATATTCACACTCTTCCACTGGGTGATGCTTCCATCTGTAGAAGGACTGTGATGCTGTGGATGACTGGACCTTTTTCTACTTTCCCTAATGACTGTAATATGAACCTTCTTTTTTGCTAGTGACCATCTTTTCACCACAGCGCAGACTAGTTATCCAGATATTTGTGACTTAAAATGATACTAAATACACACATTGTTTAGTTCACATTGTCCCATATATTCCTGTATGTGTAATTATTTTAATTAAAAAAAAATCTAAGTGCCTTTTTCTTATTGATATACATCTGTCACATGACACAGCTCTTTCCCTGTGCCTGTCTGCAGGGAAACATAAGCAGGAGGAGTCTCTAGTCCTCCTGCTGCTGGTCACATGTTCAAAAAAAAACAGCCTTTGGAATACAGAGAAAAAATAAATAATGAATATCAATAAACAGTTTTTTATTGTCATACAAATATATATTTGAAATCAAATCTTTATTATTTTTTGGCAATAACATGGTATGAGTGATTTTCTGTCAGTCACAGGCTGAGTCACACCCCTCCAGCCTGTGTCTTAGAATAAGAGGGAGGTGAAGCCTCCAACAATCTATATGTAATATCCAACCCCCGTTGTGTTTAGCTGGTTAGCGGGCATGGAGGAGGAGGGAGGGAGTTGGCTGTCATTTACCACTGTGTATACGCTGTGTGACTCTATAGTCACCTCAGTGTTGCCAACTATCAGTATTTTTTTCTGCAGCCAGTTACAAACAGGCACTTTTCTCCTGCCAGTAAATACCAGTGACAGGAAAAGTTGCCAGTAAAAAATATGGCTGTGACACTTGGCTCAGAACTGTGCACGTGCAGTTCCGGGCCGGAGCCGGCTGAGACCATCCGAGTGCCTGCTACAGTGTGTTCAGGAGATGAGTCTGATGGTGCCTGGGTGTATCGTGATGTCATGGTGCAAAGGAGCAGAGTGGAGCGGCCGGAACCACGTGTGCGTGTCTGCGTGATGGGAGCAAGTCGGGAGTGGGACTGTCAGTGTTGTTTGGATTGGAGTGGACTAAAGGGATCACCTGGCGTGGAGAGAGACTATGACTCAGGAAGGAACGAGTCGTGTCGGGGAGGTGTCATCATTATCTGTGCTGTTAGTGTCACTGTGAGAATCAGTTTCATATGTTTGTGCCTGTCCATTCTAATTTTCTTGCCTCCTGTCCCTAACCTATTTACCATATCGATAAAAAAAAAAAAAAAAAGAAATATGTTTTTTGCCTTAATATCTACCTTAAATTACCTTGTCAATTGCATTTTGGATTTGTTTGTGGCCTAAATACTGAAATTTGCAACTGTAATTTTGTAACTTGGAAATGCCAGTAAAAACGTGGCTGTGCCAGTAAATTTCAGTCTGGCAGGTTAGCAACACTGAGTCAGATGGGCTGCTCAGATGTGATAGGAAGGAAATGCTCAGCATAGAAACTCACTTAAAACTGAGCATGTGCAGAGCTGCCACCACAGCTGCAAAATCCCTAGCTGAATTGGGCTGAGTACTTATGTACTCACTTTTGTTGCCAGCGGTTTAGACATTAATGGCTGTGTGTTGAGTTATTTTGAGGGGACAGCAAATGTACAGTTTTACAAGCTGTCCACTCACTACTTTACATTGTAGCTAAGTTTCATTTCTTCAGTGCTGTCACATGAAAAGATATAATAAAATATTTTAAAAAATGTGAGGGGTGTACTCTCTTTTGTGAGATACTGTATATATATAAAACACTTTATGTTAATTCCACTCTATTAGGGAGCATTTCCTGTTTGAGCCCCCAAAATAACAAGTACAATATAAAGTTCCATAGTCCTATTAATTAGCGTGGGATGAAACACAGTTCATAGGGATGTGGGATGTTTCCGAATCCACTCATTTGTGGTGTAAGGTCTAGGTCTTGTGGGTCTACCGGGGATCTCAAGGTGAAGTTCTGTAAAATTGTAGCAAAAAATAGGAAGAGCTCCATTTTTGCAAGACCTTCGCCCAAACAGATCCGCTTCCCTGTAAAGTGAAAGAGAATTATAAATGGCTAAATGACAACTACTCATGACATTTAGTGCAAGTGTAGTGAAACACGGAACAACATGGAAAATGCAGTAATCTCTACCAAGAAATCGAAAAGCATCCTTTATTCACCAAGTGCACTGCGTGGATAGAAGCAGATTAGTTGGATTAGGTCCCGTTCAAATGGACAGTCTGATGAATCCCGCCCATTGAATTTTCAGGTTGACCTGATTGAAAACTCCATTTATGTCTGCAGGCAATCACATTTGTATCAATTTACATCTGATGACCTTTGAGTACTAATCCAAGAAAAAAATTAAAATGGAAAAGGTCTGCGTCTGCATTTTTCCTCGAACGTAAACATGACTGATTGGAGGTAATCTGATGTAAATGTGTAGGTAGGTGTAGTTAGCTACTTTGCCACTAGGTGGCTCTGTACCAGAGTAGTGTCTTGTTGCAATAAGTAAAGTCATCAGGTGCTAGGCCCCTTTTAGGTAGCCCCTCCTACAGTGATGTCAGGGGTGAGGCAGCACCCATCTATGTCAGGGAAGGAATGGCACAGTTAGTCTCGGGGCATGGGAGCTGAACACCCCACACCTATGAAGATGTAGCCACTAGACATAGGCCCTGAACAGGGTAGGAGGTCAGTGGAGTAGGCCTGTACTCAGGAGGAGCTGGCTGTAGATTTTCTGTCTCTTACAGAGGTGGGGGTAAGGGGTGATTGCAAAAGACCTTTTAGGCCAGGTCGGAGATCCCTGTGTGAGGCTGGGTGAAGGAGAGACTGTAATGCCGCATACACACGATTGGAAATTCCTACGCATGCTTGGAAACAATTCGACGCATGCTCGGAAGCATTGAACTTCATTTTCTCGGCTCGTCGTAGTGTTGTAAGTCACCGCGTTCTTGATGGTCGAAAGTTCAGCGAACTTTTGTGTGACCGTGTGTATGGAAGCCAAGTTTGAGCGGAATTTCGTCGGAAAAACCATCCAAGATTTTTCCGACGGACATTCCGCTCGTGTGTACGCGGCATAAGAAAGATAGCTGCTGAGGTGCTGCTCATGCTTTTACTTTTGACTACTCCAGACTGTCTGCTAAATGTGATTGACTATGTAATGTCAAGTGACTCCAGAATGTATGTTTTTATGATGGGAATGTAATGCCGATTCCTGAATACTGTCAGTAAAGTGCAGCAAACTATTTCTTGTGTAGACATTCCTCCCTGGGGGATATAAAGGTCTATGGCCAGGAATGTTATGTGGAGGAATGTTATGTGGCAAAGATGGTGGATGGTTTGGCCTCAGCAGAAGGGACAGTGTTCTAGCAGGACTGGAGCAGGAGTAGGGACTTGTGCTCTTGATGCCAAAGAGAGCCAACCATGAAGTCCCTGTTACAAATGGATGCAAAAATAAAAGTCGGTTTTACATATGAGTGCCCATGGATCTAATATGGCTCCAGAAAAGTCCAGTTTTAAATTGCACTTCAGTGAAATCAACCCTCTGTACTACACAGGAATGGTTAATAGTGATGCTGGCCTTACCACTGTTGCTGAATTTTTGCTTTAGCCTACATAATAAATATAGGGAAAAATCAATGGGTTAAGGGCACAGAAGGAAATGTTTAAGCAGGGAGATTTAATTTGAGTACTTGGGTCACTTTGGTTGGTTAATCCCAGTGGCATTCAAAAAAACTGTTTTGGGTGCAATGTTATATTAACCTCTTGCTGACCATGTAACACATATACGTGGCAGCATGAAAGGTGGGCTTTAACACTAAGCTGTTGTGAAGAAGAGGAAGAAGTTGTGTGTCAGTGACAGCTCTTGGTCAAGGATTCTGATCAGGAGCCAGCAGTATGGGCTCTCAATCATGTGACTGGTGTGAGAGCCAACCACAGCGGTCACATGATACAGAAACCGAGCCATCTCCCAGGCATTAAATCCCACCTAAAGGACCACCAAGGAGGCAGTGTTAAAGCGGGGGTTCACCCACACCGCCAAAAAATAAAAATATTAAAAGCCAGCAGCTACAAATACTGCAGCTGCTGACTTTTAATACATGGCCACTTACCTGTCCCAGGGTCCAGCGATGTCGGCAGGGGACGCCGAGAACCCGCTCGGTTCTCGGCAGCTGCTGCCGCCATCCTAGGTGAGGGAATCAGGAAGTGAAGCGTTGCGGCTTCACTTCCCTGTTCCCTACTGCGCATGCGCGAGTCGCGCTGCGCGTCCCGAGTGGTCCCCACTCTCTCCTGGGAGCTGTTTGTTCCCAGGAGACAGCACGGTGGGGACAGGAAGAGGCATAGACTCCCATGGGAGTCTATGCCGGAAGTGGGTGCAAATACCTGTCTTAGACAGGTATCTGCACCCCCCTCCTCCATTTTTGTGTGGAACTCCGCTTTAAGAGCTTAATGAACATATTTTATTTTTGCACTTGCTCTTTTTAGCTTAATTCCACATTTTGAAACAGAAGCTTAGAATCTTTCAAGGATCAAAGGCAACTGGTCACAAAGAAATTACGTTTTTGAAAAGCTATCTAAAGTAAGTTGCTATTATCTGAATCAAAGGATGTACAGAAATGTTGTACCTATTGAGCTTTAAGTGATGTCACCAGGGCTGGACTGGGACACAAATGTTGCCCTGGAATTCATCCAGACCAGCCCACTTTAATTTTGAGTGTCCCCATCAGCACCCCCTTACATCAGAGTGTCCCCATTAGCACCCATTTACATCAGATTGTCCCTATCAGCACCCCCTTACATCAGAGTGTACCTATCAGTACTCCCTTACATTAGAGTGGGCCCATCAGCACCCCCTTAAATCAGAGTGTCCCCCTCTCCTTCCCCTCTCATGTGTACTCTGAAGGCAGCTTCTCGTTCTTCTCTCCAGTCATGTGATAAGTGATAAGTGATTAGGGGAGAGAGGAAGGGAAGTTTGCCGGCTGTCTATCTACCCCTGCAGGCTGGAGGGAGCAGAAAGTCTAATCATCTCTCCAGCAAGTGTAGGCAGCTGCTCCTTGGTGACAGGAGTGAAATCACGATCACTCACTGTCAGTGAGGAGCTGCTCCAGGACTGTGCCTGACAGGCCCACTGAGCCATCGGCCCACCGGGAAACTCCCGGTAGTCCCAATGGCCAGTACATGCCTGGATGTCACTGAACTGGCACATGGTCTACGAGACAAAAATGTCCACTTCCGTCAGGGACTTTTGAAATGGATATTTAGCTTCTTGAAACTTTGCCTACTGAATATCCAGTAGCAGATGATGATACTTGCTTTAATTGTTTTGGTCCCTTGACAATAAAGGATGATACACGTTGGGTGGGTATTCACATTATCATATCTAGTCTGGTGTGTGTTCCCTGTCTGGGCTATTTAGTTGGTTTTCTTCAGCTGTGTCTCAACTGGACAAATCTGTCCAGTCCTAAATTTCAGCTTGGCATTTCAGTCTTGTTTATCCTGATCTGTACTGTCTTTGCCTTCTGTTTCTGATCTGACCTGTATTGGCATTTGTGTCTGATCCTTCCTATCTGTATGTGTATCAGTGGCGGCCCGTCCATAGGGGGCGCATGACCGCCTCCCCCCCACCCAGCAGTCACAAAAAAAAAGTATTACTACGGGCGGGAGCTGCTTTGTTCAAGTGAGGATGGGGCAGGAGAGGAGCGGAGCATGCTGGGATTGATGTTGTGCACACCACGTGACTCAGACCAGGAAGCAGAGTGAGTGTACAGCTCCCAGTCGGGGGATAGAGGAGCTGCCTACTGAAGTGTGATGGACGGTGAGGAGCGGACTGACACATCATACAGAGGACAGTGTGTGCAGGCAGGACCAGAGACCGATCAGCTTCACTGTTTGCTGTATATTAAAAGGGATTGTGTGGGTGAAGGATAGAGCAGGGAGAAAAAACAATGTAAACTAGAAAAGGTACAATTTCTGGGGAAATTGTGAAAGTGTTCTTGCCTCTACAACTGGAGTGGGCGGAGTAACTGGGTGGGGTGGAGTGGCTTGAGTAACTGTGAAAAGTGTTAAAAAGCTTAATATTTTAAAAAGTATAAATAGTAGTAAAAAAGTTCCATCATTCGCTGAAAGAGCTGAACATTTTTTTCAAAAGTAATTTTTTTTTTCAAAAATGAATTTTTTTTAATCAAAAATGATTTTTTTTTTCTTCAAAAATGATTTTTTTTTTCAAAAGTAATTTTTTTTTTCAAAGGTAATTTTTTTTTCAAAAATGAATTTTTTATTTCAAAAATAATTTTTTTTTCGAAATTATTATTTTTTTTAAAGTCATTTTTTTTTCAAAAATAATTTTTTTTTTTCAAAAATATTTTTTTTTTTCAAATATATTTTTTTTTCAAAAATAATTTTTTTTTTAAAAGTAATTTTTTTTTCAAAAATATTTTTTTTTTCAAAAATATATTTTTTTTTTTTTCAAAAATGATTTTTTTTTTTTCAAAAATTATTTTTTTACTTTTTTCAAAAATTACTTTTTTTTTTCAAAAATATTTTTTTTTTTACATGGGGCGGTCATAATGTTTTGGCTGATCATGGGGTGGTCATAATGTTTTGGCTGATCATGGGGTTGTCAGCTTTTGTCACTTCCCACTCTAGTTTTGAACATTTCGCCATTCATTCCTATGGGACCAATTTCGCCGCAAAAACGTCATTTCGTGGACCATTCGGCAAAACATTCCACAAAGTAATAACACACCAATCGGGAACAATCCGCTCGTTTCGGTATATTATTTGTCTCTGTAGTGTGAAAACTGTGGGAGGAGTCTACAAGCATTATCAAGTCTAGCAGATGAAGTCACATGCATTTGGAGTGTCTCAGCATCTTGTGTTTACAACCACTGTTTCCTAGCAACGCTCATGCCCTGTTTATGCTTCCCAAATACTGCTTCATCAAAACTGCCCCATCAGAATTACCCCATCAAAACTGCCCCATCATATTCCTCTATTATAAATCAGTACATGGTGTGTCTGTCCCCTCCCCCGGGCTCTGTAATCAGCTGAGATGCTCCAGCCACCTTCCCCCCCTGTGTATAACAGAAGCTTTGGTAACCATGGCAACAAAACAAACACTAACAGTACACTCTGATTAATGGCTAAAATTTCCTGAAATGACCTCTAAACAAATGGCCGTATTTTAAAAACTATACATCCTACAGCGAAGATCTTTATATTGTGAGAATCACAAGACCCAGACCTAGATTTTGATGTATAGTATGTCTCTGAAATATTAAAAATGAAGGCACAGTCGCAGTTTAGAAATTGCCCTTCAAATTTGGAGGGGGCTAGAGTGTAGTTTCAATGAATGTCAATGGACGGCGTGAGTTGCAAACAAATGGTCATATTGTGAAAACTATCAGGACTATGGCTTAGCCGTGGACATGTTTAGTGGCAGCAGGGATAGCTGAACGTTTTGATATAAGATTTGTGTAGGTGGGCTTGAAAATGAGGGAGTGGCGGCAGTTTAGAAATCATGTTCTGATTTTCCAGCTTTTGTCATCTCCCACTCTAGTTTCCCCATTCATTCCTATGGGACCAATTTCGCCGCAAAAACGACGATATTTCGTGAACCATTCGGCGAAACGTTCCACAAAGTAATAGCACACCATTCGGGAACAATCCGCACGTTTCGGTATATTACTTGTCTATGTAGTGTAAAAACTGTGGGAGGAGTTAGGGTGGTAAATTTGGCTATAATAATAAGAACTAGAAAAGCTACAATTTCTGGGGAAATTGTGAAAAGTGTTCTTGCCTCTACAACTGGAGTGGGCGGAGTAACTGGATGGAGTGGCTTGAGTAATTGTGAAAAGTGTTAAAAAGCTTAATATTTTAAAAAGTATAAATAGTAGTAAAAAAGTTGAAGTCCCATCATTAGCTGAAAGAGCTGAACATTTTTTTCAAAAATGAATTTTTTTTCAAAAATGATTTTTTTTTTCAAAAATGATTTTTTTTTTTTTAAACGAAATTTTTTTTTTCAAAAATAATTTTTTTTTCAAAAACTGCCATCAAAACTGCCCCATCAGAATTGTCCTATCAAAACTGCCCCATCATATTGCCACCATCAAAACTGCCCCATCAGAATTGCCCCATCAAAACTGCCCCATCAGAATTGCCCCATCAAAACTGCCCCATCATATTCCTCTATTATAAATCAGTACATGGTGTGTCTGTCCCCTCCCCCGGGCTCTGTAATCAGAGCTGAGATGCTCCAGCCACCTACCCCCCTGTGTATAACAGAAGCTTTGGTAACCATGGCAACAAATCAAACACAGTACACTCTGATTAATGGCTAAAATTTCCTGAAATTACCTCTAAACAAATGGCCGTATTTTAAAAACTATACATCCTACAGCGAAGATCTTTATATTGTGAGAATCACAAGACCCAGACCTAGGTTTTGATAAATAGTATGTCTCTGAAATATTAAAAATGAAGGCACGGTCGCAGTTTAGAAATTGCCCTTCAAATTTGAAGGGGCTAGAGTGTAGTTTCAATGAATGTCAATGGACGGCGTGAGTTGCAAACAAATGGTCATATTGTAAAAACTATCAGGACTATGGCTTAGCCGTGGACATGTTTAGTGGCAGCAGGGATAGCTGAACGTTTTGATATAAGATTTGTGTAGGTGGGCTTGAAAATGAGGGAGTGGCGGCAGTTTAGAAATCATGTTCTGATTTTCCAGCTTTTGCCATCTCCCACTCTAGTTTCCCCATTCATTCCTATGGGACCAATTTCGCCGCAAAAACTACGATATTTCGTGAACCATTTGGCGAAACGTTCCACAAAGTAATAGCACACCATTCGGGAACAATCCGCACGTTTCGGTATATTACTTGTCTATGTAGTGTAAAAACTGTGGGAGGAGTTAGGGTGGTAAATTTGGCTATAATAATAATAAGAATACTAGAAAAGGTACAATTTCTGGGGAAATTGTGAAAGTGTTCTTGCCTCTACAACTGGAGTGGGCGGAGTAACTGGGTGGGGTGGAGTGGCTTGAGTAACTGTGAAAAGTGTTAAAAAGCTTAATATTTTAAAAAGTATAAATAGTAATAAAAAAGTTCCATCATTCGCTGAAAGAGCTGAACATTTTTTTCAAAAGTAATTTTTTTTTTCAAAAATGAATTTTTTTTAATCAAAAATGATTTTTTTTTCTTCAAAAATGATTTTTTTTTCAAAAGTAATTTTTTTTTTCAAAGGTAATTTTTTTTTTCAAAAATGAATTTTTTTTATTTCAAAAATAATTTTTTTTTCGAAATTATTATTTTTTTTAAAGTAATTTTTTTTTTCAAAAATAATTTTTTTTTTCAAAAATATTTTTTTTTTTCAAATATATTTTTTTTTCAAAAATAATCTTTTTTTTAAAAGAAATTTTTTTTTTCAAAAATATTTTTTTTTTTCAAAAATAATTTTTTTTTTTTCAAAAATATTTTTTTTTTCAAAAATTATTTTTTTACTTTTTTCAAAAATTTTTTTTTTTTCAAAAATATTTTTTTTTTTACATGGGGCGGTCATAATGTTTTGGCTGATCATGGGGTGGTCATAATGTTTTGGCTGATCATGGGGTTGTCAGCTTTTGTCACTTCCCACTCTAGTTTTGAACATTTCGCCATTCATTCCTATGGGACCAATTTCGCCGCAAAAACGTCATTTCGTGGACCATTCGGCAAAACATTCCACAAAGTAATAACACACCAATCGGGAACAATCCGCACGTTTCGGTATATTATTTGTCTCTGTAGTGTGAAAACTGTGGGAGGAGTCTACAAGCATTATCAAGTCTAGCAGATGAAGTCACATGCATTTGGGGTGTCTCAGCATCTTGTGTTTACAACCACTGTTTCCTAGCAACGCTCATGCCCTGTTTATGCTTCCCAAATACTACTTCATCAAAACTGCCCCATCAGAATTACCCCATCAAAACTGCCCCATCATATTCCTCTATTATAAATCAGTACATGGTGTGTCTGTCCCCTCCCCCGGGCTCTGTAATCAGCTGAGATGCTCCAGCCACCTTCCCCCCCTGTGTATAACAGAAGCTTTGGTAACCATGGCAACAAAACAAACACTAACAGTACACTCTGATTAATGGCTAAAATTTCCTGAAATGACCTCTAAACAAATGGCCGTATTTTAAAAACTATACATCCTACAGCGAAGATCTTTATATTGTGAGAATCACAAGACCCAGACCTAGATTTTGATGTATAGTATGTCTCTGAAATATTAAAAATGAAGGCACGGTCGCAGTTTAGAAATTGCCCTTCAAATTTGGAGGGGGCTAGAGTGTAGTTTCAATGAATGTCAATGGACGGCGTGAGTTGCAAACAAATGGTCATATTGTGAAAACTATCAGGACTATGGCTTAGCCGTGGACATGTTTAGTGGCAGCAGGGATAGCTGAACGTTTTGATATAAGATTTGTGTAGGTGGGCTTGAAAATGAGGGAGTGGCGGCAGTTTAGAAATCATGTTCTGATTTTCCAGCTTTTGTCATCTCCCACTCTAGTTTCCCCATTCATTCCTATGGGACCAATTTCGCCGCAAAAACGACGATATTTCGTGAACCATTCGGCGAAACGTTCCACAAAGTAATAGCACACCATTCGGGAACAATCCGCACGTTTCGGTATATTACTTGTCTATGTAGTGTAAAAACTGTGGGAGGAGTTAGGGTGGTAAATTTGGCTATAATAATAAGAATAATATATATGTGAGATAACAGTAAGTGGTCTTGCTATGCAAGAACACTTAATAATATATATGTGAGATAACAGTAAGTGGTCTTGCTATGCAAGAACACTTAATAAAGAGCTCTGGAGGAAGGGATTGATTATAGCTCAACCTGGCTACACACATTGTACTAGTTTTGTTCCATTTTTGGTTTAAGGGCAAACAACAGTAATCAAGGAGGAGATTTTTATACACAGTGACTGTCACACACAGGCAGTGCTAAATATGAGCAGTAAGGGTTGCTTTGCTGCTGAGTTTACTTGTGCATGTGTATTTTTTTATTTATTTTTTTTTAACGTATAAAATTTTATGTTTTGAAAAAACATGTCTGTGCACATATAGTTGCGTATGACGTTTTTTGTAATGCATGTCTATGGACAAAAGTACGCTGCAGCACCCGAGCAGCACAACTACAGCCGTAATTTACATTGTTCACCCATACGCCCTAAAAAATAGAAAAAAAAATTCTTTAAGTGCACTGTGTTCGGGCGCCGGACACAGTGCACTATGGGAAGCGCCATGTCAATGCAATCATGAGATTGCAGACGAGGAGCTTCGTTTGCAGGCTTTTGACCTGCTTTGTGGCACAATCCAAAGTGCCAAGCAGCTTCCGCCCGTAGTATCACTACGGGCGGGAGCTGCTTTGTTCAAATGAAGAGGTTACTTCCAGGTTTCCTGTTCCAGGGAACCCGGAAGTGACATTGGCAGCTCCATGGAATGCACGGCGCGAGCGGAGTTGTCTGTAAGGTAAGTAAGTGAGGCTCAGGGCTGCATTTGATGGGGCACAGTGAGGCTGCATTACATGGGACACAGTAAGGCTGCATTAGATCAGACACAGCGATGCTGCATTAGATGGGGCACAGTGAGGCTGCATTTGATGGGACACAGTGGCTGCATAAGATGAGCACAGTAGCTGTATTTGATGGGGCACATTGGCAGCATTTGATGGGGCACAGTGGCTGCATAAGATGGGCACAGTGGCTGCATAAGATGGGCACAGTAGCTGTATTTGATGGGGCACATTGGCAGCATTTCATGGCACAGTGGCAGCATTTCATGGCACAGTGAGAGCATTTGATATGGCACAGTGGCTACGTTTGATGGGCACAGTGGCTGTGTTTGATGGCACAGTGGCGGCAATTGATGGGCACAGTGGCTGCGTTTGATGGGGCACAGTGAGGCTGCATTTGATGGGGCACAGTGAGGCTGCATTTGATGGGGCATAGTGAGGCTGCATTTTATGGGCACAGAGAGGCTGTATTTGATGGGGCACAGTGGCTGCATAAGATGGGCACAGTAGCTGTATTTGATGGCACAGTGGCAGCATTTGATGGCACAGTGGGAGCATTTGATATGGCACAGTGGCTGCATTTGATGGGGCACAGTGGCTGCATTTTATGGGGCACAGTGGGTGTGTTTGATGGGGCACAGTGGCTGTGGTTGATGGGGCCCACTGGCTGCATTTAATGGGGCACAGTGAGGCTGCATTTGAAGGGGCACAGTGGCTGCATAAGATGGGCACAGTGGTTGCATATGATGGGCACAGTAGCTGTATTTGATGGGGCACAGTAGCAGCATTTGATGGCACAGTGGCAGCATTTGATGGCACAGTGGGAGCATTTGATATGGCACAGTGGCTGCGTTTGATGGGCACAGTGGCTGCGTTTGATGGGCACAGTGGCGGCAATTGATGGGCATAGTGGCGGCAATTGATGGGCACAGTAGCGGCGTTTGGCACAGTGGCTGTGTTTGATGGTACAGTGGCGGCAATTGATGGGCTCAGTGGCTGCGTTTGATGGCACAGTGGCTGCGTTTGATGGGGCACAGTGAGGCTGCATTTTATGGGGCACAGTGAGGCTGCATTTGATGGGGTACAGTGAGGCTGCATTTGATGGGGCACAGTGGCTGCATAAGATGGGCACAGTAGCTGTATTTGATGGGGCACATTGGCAGCATTTGATGGGGCACAGTGGCTGCATAAGATGGGCACAGTAGCCATATTTGATGGGGCACATTGGCAGCATTTCATGGCACAGTGGCAGCATTTCATGGCACAGTGGGAGCATTTGATATGGCACAGTGGCTGTGTTTGATGGCACAGTGGTGGCAATTGATGGGCACAGTGGCTGCGTTGGATGGGCACAGTGGCTGTGTTGGATGGCACAGTGGCTGTGTTGGATGGCACAGTGGCTGCATTGGATGGGGCACAGTGAGGCTGCATTTGATGGGACACAGTGAGGCTGCATTTGATGGGGCACAGTGGCTGCATAAGATGGGCACAGTAGCTGTATTTGATGGGGCACATTGGCAGCATTTTATGGGGCACAGTGGCAGCATAAGATAGGCACAGTGGCTGCATAAGATGGCCAAAGTGGCTGCATAAGATGGGCACAGTAGCTGTATTTGATGGGGCACATTGGCAGCATTTGATGGCACAGTGGGAGCATTTGATATGGCACAGTGACTGCGTTTGATGGGCACAGTGGCAGCAATTGATGGGCACAGTGGCGGCAATTGAGGGGCACAGTGGCTGCGTTGGATGGGCACAGTGGCTGCGTTGGATGGCACTGTGAGGCTGCAATTGATGGTTTTTTTTTTCAGAATTTTTAAGTTTGTTTGCGCCCCCCCAAAAAATTTTGAGCACCAGTCGCCACTGATGTGTATACTGTTGCTACTGGTTATAACTCTGTCTGTCCTTTTATATCAACTATGTCCTAAAACTCTGTCTATTCCTGTCTGCCTGTCTGCATTAGTCAAGCTAGGCAATCTGGTGGGTTACATACAGGGAGTATTCCTGCTGCAAAGTTTATCCGTACCATTCGCGGCTCTGATAAAAACCTAGTGCTGTAAGATCCAGCACCATAAAATTAAATAAAAATGAAAATTTAATGATAAAAAGAAAAAAAAAAAGATCCAGCACCATAGTGAAAGCTATTTACCATCAGTTGTCAAGACAGTATACACATATTTTCTATCTCCTCAAATTTAGTACCTGCTCTTCAGTATGTCCGCACTGTGCTTAGATTCCATGCTCTGCCCTGGATTTGTTCTTGTCATCTGGTTCCCTCCTCCCAGGGATTACTAAAAACTCTAAATCAATTGCTACCCATGATATACAGTATGTAATACATAATATGAAAGATTTGGCTGTTGGGTGCTCAATCCAACAAACTGACACCATTGCAAAGGTGTCATCAATGCCAAACAAATCTAGAAGCCAAAGCCAAAAGCCTGAAGCTTTCTTTTTTTTGCATGATGTCAGTGGAAGCCCCTGTTGCCTGGTTGTTTAAAATTGAATGCCATTTCCATCCTTGCACTAATTCCTGAATTCTCAGAACATTTATGCATCCTAGGAGCCATCACATTATCTGCAAAGTGCAATGATACAGGTAATAGTAGGTGTGTAGTACTGCATATGGCACACATGTAGGTATGTTGAACCTATATAGTGATGCATACCTGAAGAGAAGGGCATGTATCCATCGTTCCTACGGAACTTCCCATTTTCATCCAAGAAATGTCCGGGATTAAACTCTTTGGGGTATTTAAACTGCTTGGGGTCTTGGAGAACAGAGCCGAGCATGGTATATACAGTGGTGTCCTAGGAAAGAAGAATTATGATATACATTACATAAGGTCAGTTGTTGCCTCAACGTTTGTTCTGAAGATTGAGAACTACTGTTTATAATCACACCCATATTCATACTAAAGGTTTGCTATCGATGATTGTGTTCAGACACCTGCATACTTCATACTGGATACCAGCAAGACAAATACTGGTTTGTTCTTGTTTTGTTTTATTCATTTAGTGGGATTTAGGCTAGGCCAGTATGTATCTCATTTAAATATTTTCGGGATCATAATGATTTATGTCAAGAAATTTTGTGTCCATAAAATAAGTGGAAAACTTAAAGCGGAACTTCACCCTAAAGGGAAGATCCGCTTTAACACCTACTTGCCCCCTCCTCTCCCACTTTTGAAGGATTTTTTTTATTTTTTGGGGGCGGGAAACAGGTGCCTAGTTTTGACATGTACCTGCTCCCACTAGGCAGTCTGCCTAGGCAGTCAGAGCGGAAGTTCTCACCCCTCTCTCCCCACTTGCAACCTTCTGGGACGTGTCACAAGCCCAGGAGGCTGCAGGACCATTTATACAGCACAGTGCGGTTCGCGCATGCACAGTGTGAAGCCATCTGTAAAAGAAGTCACAGCAGGCTTCCCTTAGTAAACATGCTGGCATCGGGATTCCAAAGACCTGTGAAGAATCCACCTGGTGAAGACAGTATTTGTAGCTACTGACTTAAAAAAAAAAATTTAAGACTTTTTTTTGGTTTTCAACAGTAAAGATCCTCTTTGATAAAACAGTTATTTTATATACAAAGAGATCATAATAGTAATGTTTAAGCCTGATTATGACAGAATATAAAGCGGCATGGTTTATCTTTTGTATTAAAGGTTCCTCTAGGCTTTTAGAAATGTAGATGTAGTTAATGACTGTATTGTCACCAGTATGCATTTATTTGCATTTCACAACAGGTAGACAAATTTGATCTTGGCCCTAAGCGCCATCCTAGATAAAGCCAAATGTGAGCTCAGTTAGTCTATATGAGTTTGTTTATTTATTAAGGATAACGAGCAAAATGCAATAACCAATAGAGACCATTCATCATCAACTTTTTATTGATGTATCTTCAGTAAAGTAAAATCTAATGCTGTGTACACACAACCGGACTTTTCGACCGGACTGGCCCGACGGAACAAATCCGTCAGACAATTCGATCGTGTGTGGGATTAATCGGACCTTTTCTGTCGAAAAATCTGTCGGACTTTAGAAATAGATAGATAAATAAGTGTAGCACTAATATGAAAAGTGAAATAACCACATAATAAGTACAATGAAGACCATTACATCATCAGGTTGGCAAAAAGTATTAGAGAACAAAAAAAAGAAGAAAGAAACATCAAAGGTAAACTGGTTATAGTCCTCTGTAGGTATGTGACTTTGTGCAAAGTGAAGGAATTAAAGTCCTTAGGTATGTGACTTCATACTTGAAACATATGCACGTGACATCTGGAATAAAAGGAACACCACCACCAACAATAGGGGAGCTTACCGGAAAAAAAACATACATTCAATTGGGTCAAACAAGCTTGAATGGTAAACAGCTGGTAGGATCCTGGAGAGGTTGGGAGAAGATCCTGGAATGGTGGATGAACCGGTAGGTCCCTCAGTGATGGCCAGAATGCATAGTGATTACATTGGATAAGAAGGAACAAAAGAGGGCCACATAGTGTAAAATGTATGCCAAATGTATTAAAAAGAAAGAAATACACTCACATGGAAATGGATAAAACAGCGCTGTGTGAATAAAATGGCGGCAGTGGGGTCCTAACCAACGTGCTTCGTCCCCTTGGACATCGTCTGGGGGGTCCCCCCACTGCAGCCAGGAAGGTTTATATAGACAGTGTGATTACCACATTGAGAGTCCACTCCCCAATGTGCACGGCATGTAAACAATGTTACTTCCGGTAACTCGGCAAAATGGCCGTTCGGAGTGCGTTCCACGCCTCACTATAGGGCCTGTACTGTACCGGAAGTACCTCTTAATGGGATGGACATTACATCCACGTCTCTGTCATATTTGGATGTCACCATGTCTATATTATACTGTGCAAACATAATAATAAAATATGTGGAAGGAATGATAAAAGTGTACTAAAGGAAGTGATGTGACGTCTACAATTAGCGTCTGGAGCTTGCGTTCCAAAATGCTGTGGTGCGCCGGTGTATGCGCCGGGAGGAAGTGATGTAAACACTTCCAACTCGGTGGGAGGCGTGTTGAGAAAGCTGTACTGCGCCGATGCAAAGTGGCATTGAACATCAAACCGGCATTTCCAAGGGGCTGTACTGCGCCGATGCAAAGTGACGTCATACGTCTAGCCGGCGTCAGTCGTAATGCCGTATTGACGTTTGTGCGGCGCAATAACATGTGACATTCGTGTAAACAAACAAGGAAACAGTGTTCTAGAAAAGAACTGTGGAAATGTGAGACCGGGGACGGGCAAACATACCCTGTGAAAGAAACGATCCAAAAAATGTGGAAAAAAAGGAGGAATGGAGTGGATGAATAGCTTGTCAGTGTGTGAATGATAAAGATCTGATGTGTGGTCCCACCCATCGGAAAAAATACAAATATATCTGTACATGCTATGAACATATATATAAAAAATACAATGGAAAAGATGGTAAAAAATATCATATTGAAAAATATATGCTAAAGAGCCAAATAAAAAGAACTTTAGAAATAGAACATGTTTCAAATCTTTCCGACGGACGCGACTCTGATCAAAAAATCTGTTCTTCTGTATGCTAGTCCAACGGACAAAAAAGGACGCAAGGGCAGCTATTGGCTACTGGCTATGAACTTCCTTATTCTGGTCTGGTCGTACGTCATCATATTCAAAACGATCGGACTTTGGTGTGATTGTGTGTAGGCAAGTCCGTTTAGTTGGAACTCCGTCGAAAAGTCCTTCGGAGTTCAGTCAGACGAAAAGTCTGGTCGTGTGTACATGGCATTACTGGTTGTTATGAATTACTGCACTTTGCATATTATCCTTGCTTTTTCTCTGCCTTATTAAACTAGCCAAAAACCAGGAAAGCACATTATTATTATTATTATTCACGATTTATATAGCGCCAACAGTTTATGCAGCGCTTTACAATGTAGAGGGAGACAGCACAATTACAGTACAGTTCAAAACAGAAGGGACAGGAGGGCCCTGCTCGTAGAGCTTACATTCTAAAGGGAGGGGGTGGTGGTACAAAAGGTAATAGATGCAGGGAATGATTTGATGGGGGGGTGGCTCGGGGGCAGTTAGGTGGGTGTGGGATATGCTTCCCTGAATAAGTGAGATTTCAGGGATCTCCTAAAGGTGGACAGGTTAGGGGCTGATTGGATATACCGAGCCAGGGTATTCCAGAGGATGGGAGAGGCTCTGAAGAAGTCCTGAAGGCAACCATGAGAGGAGGTAACAAGGGAGCTAGAAAGCAGGAGGTCCTGGGAGGAGCGGAGGGGACGATTTGGGCGATATTTGCAGATGAGGTTGGTGATGTAGTTGGGGGCCATGTTGTGGATGGCCTTGTATGTTGTGGTTAGCATTTTGAATTGTATACATTGGGGTAGGGGAAGCCAGTGAAGGGATTGGCAGAGAGGGGCAGCAGTCACAGATTGATTAGTGAGGTGTATTAGTCTAGCAGCAGCATTCATAATAGACTGAGGGGGGATAGCCTGCGTAAGGGTAGGCCATTAAGGAGAGAGTTGCAGTAGTCAAGGCGGGAAATAATCAAGGAGTGAATAAGTTGCTTTGTGGTGTCATTAGTCAGGAAGGGTCGTTTCACCTTTGGAATGATGAAATCTCGGAAGTGCACGTCACGAGTCACTTTGTGTGGGATTCCCATTGGGATGAGGTCAATGAATCTTTGAATCTCATGGATCACAGCATCCAAATATGGCATATGAGACCGATCTTCAATACAAGGAGCCCGGTTCCGTCCAATGACATGATCTATCTCTTTGTGGATGCGTTCTGCAAAGATAAAAGCCAAATGGCAGATGATATAAAGCCAAATTATTGTTAATTTTGATGGGTTGATTTGTGCCACTGACACTTCTGAAATCATTTTTAAAAGTTTAAAAATTAAAAAGTCTAAAGAGTTATAGTAGTCTATAATTACACAAACATTAAAAAGGCCAATTTGCTAATATGGCTTATCTAATGTTTTTACTGTGACAACATGTAAAAAATAGCGCCGTACAAATGCCTCCATTTCATTCTTCTGTCAGTTCTCCTCTCACAGTGGGTCTCACTCTATGAAATGATCACAATAGCAAAATTGGGGGGATACACACCACGTAGATAAACCAATCTGCTGCTAAGCTAACAGAGGCTTCAGCTACAGTCCCCACATCGTAGCCACACCCCTTGACCTTACCTCTTTCAAATAAGCCCAATCTGGGTGAAACACGTCAGAGGGGGTGTGGCTAAGATGGGACTGTAGCTGAATCCTCTGTTAGCTTACCAGTGGATGTGGTTGATCGATGTGGTGTGAACTCACTAAATTTGCTATAGTGATTGTCTAATGTTTTATGATATGAGAACTAAATGTTTCTAGACTGAATGAATGTAGTTCCCTGTTAGTAAAGAAATAGTAATATAGTAATATAGCTAGTATAAATGCCTGAACTTACTATCTTAGCCTGTGTCAAAGGGAATAAATGGGCCACACACCAATGCCACCATGATTACATATGTTAGGGCAGGATTTGTTGTATACTTGTGTTTTTAAATGTTATTTTGAGCTATTAAGTTCTACAATCATGGGGTTTTACATTAAAGAAATAGCAAAAGAATCTAAAACTCTACCCACTGGCTCAAAAGCAGAATTCCAAACCTTAATTTAAAATATTTCTTAATTGCCACACGTGGCTGTACACAACACAAAATCTGGAAATGAACACTGGCTAAATGCTTGCTTGGGTGTACAGGGTGGTTCCTTGCAATATCTTCCCTCCGCATTCCCATCCCTTCATTACCTTGTTTCATGCTCCTTACATCTTGTTACCCTTAGTTCCCTGAGATGCCTTATTCCACCCTTCCCTCTTTCCCACATTTTTTCACTACCTTCCCTCCCCACATACCTAACACATTCCTCCTCCCCACCCTTTCCACTTCCATATTCTTCAAATCCCCAAATCTCTTTCCCTTCTTTCCTGGCAGTACCCTGATTTTCCTTAATAGGCTCCCAGACACACTGTACATCAACCCTCTCTTCTAGATTGATCTTCTCTGAAGGTCCTAGCAAGAAGGAAACATAGAAAGACTGGACAACCCAAGCTTTATTTTCGCCTCATAATGGTCTCGCTTCAAGAAACTGAAATCCTAACACATCATACAGTCTAATTTAGCTCTTCCTCAGGATATTTTTCCTTGATCCATCCTTTAGGATGGGCATCTCTGCCATACTACATCCTTACGTACTCCTTAAAGGTAATATCTATACTCTGTTATTCAATGTACTGCTTTGTAATCTTGGTTAAAAAAAAGTTTGTTCCAATAAATAATTGTTTGGAAAAAAATAAATTCATATTTGACAATTTTTTTTAGTTTTGTGTTTTTTTGTTAGTTATTTAAATTAATGAAGAACACCACAAACCTTCAACATCTGCGTGTTTGAGAAGAATCAACAGTCCGTAACACAACGTTGTGCTGACGGTTTCTGTACCAGCAGCAAACAAATCAAATGTGCTATTCACAATGCCTTCCATGTGAAATTCAGTTTGTGACACATCTTTTTCCTAAAGAATTAAGAAGGAAAGTTAGATGTAAAAAAATGAAAGTTAAGAGCTGGACAAATTTCTGGATTCACATGTCTTTATTAACCACTTTAGCTCTCGCACCAGTATACTCTAGACCTGGGGTGTCCAAGCTTTTTTTAAAGAGGGCCAGATTTGATGAAGTGAACATATGTGAGGGCCGACCATTTTGTCTGACATTCTTTGAACCATTAAAATAAATGCAAATTAACTATTTTACGCAAAATTTATTGCAAACGGCATACTTTTAATTTCTTCACATGTATGACAAATCTAAACAGGTATTAAATCACTCTGTCTTATATATCTGAAGGCCAGATGAAAAAGAAATCCACGAAGCTGAAATATATATCAGGAACATTGTAAAGTACATTACATTTTATTGGTAATAAAGGTTGTCTGTCAACTTTTAAGTTCATAAAATATGAACAGGAACATAACATAGGTATACATGTTGTGTCCAAATATATTTATAACTGATTTAGACCAACTGACATTAACTGAGATTTTACAATGTATTCATCTCAATTGGAAAAAAACTTGCCTGCACTAATGTGATATTATTTATACTTTCCATCTGTCCTGGAAGCGGTGGCCCTCACTGTCAACTTTCCTTCTCTTATTTACAGTAGCCCTTTTAGAAATTGCAAAAATTAAATGGGAAATCCGCGCAACGGAATTAGGTAAGAAACTAAATATTGGACTGCTGCCCTCATGCACGCTATCTCCACCGAAGTGGAGTGAGCGAAAGGATAAATGTGAAAATGAGGGGTGAGTGTGGCGCCGTCCTAAATCCTATTACTAAAAACAAACTTCCCCAATAAGTAACTGTAAACACGAAAAAGGTGTTAAAGTGACATGTGCTATAATCCGTAGAGAAAAAAAGGGGAAAAGTAATATATAAATAAATGAATTAAACAAAATGAAATATATCACATGCAGCTTGTGACAATGATATCATAAACCTTAAAAATGATAAATGATAAAGAGTGCTTGTGTCTCGTGCTGTGATCATGCAGACACTCACCAGCTTTTTATCCCCTTCAAGGGTAATGTGCAGTCATAGTGTGTGCCACTGTGCGGCAGTACGGATCAGATGGATCTCTGGTTAGGGAGATCAAACAAGCACTCGGTTACCACAATATAGCAGCAGACACAAGTGGAATACACCTGCCTTGGTTTAAAGGGATACACCTGGAAATTTCACAGAGACTGTTGTTTCTCACTTTATGGTGCACTGGGCACACATCACGGCTGGTTTAAACAGCATTTCCATTACAAAGTGACCACAACACCATTTATACAGACTGTTTAATTATCACCCATTATAATACTTATGTGTGATCACATAATATTTTTTATCATTTTTAAGGTTTATGATATCATTGTCACAAGCTGCATGTCACGTGTGATATATTTCATTTTGTTTAATTCATTTATTTATATATTACTTTTCCCCTTTTTTTCTCTACGGATTATAGCACATGTCACTTTTAGAAATTGACCAGAAGGGGAAGGGATCATGTGAGATGTTTTGGTCTAAGTGTGTTCATCCGATACACTAATACACTGCCCAACAAGAATTTTCTTGCCTTTGTGGCTGTGTGTGGCGAAGACACAGCGCAGGGAGAAGGAATGCACCAAATCCCGGAAATCCGAGAGTTTGCGAGAACGCCGACTTAGAACGTGCAGTCCCACGGCATCCAAGAGATCGTGAGAACGGCGACTGAGGACGTGCAGTTCCCGTGGCGTCCAAGAGATTGCGAGAATGGCAACTAAGTATGTGCAGTTCCCACGGCGTCCAAGAGATCATGCGAACGCCGACTGAGGACGTGCAGTCCCGCGGCGTCGGCGTTGAGAGATACAGAAATCCCAGGGGTCTGGGGCCATAAGAGATAGATTTTACAAAAATTCCCGGGGGGCCTCAATTGGCCCACGGGCCGGACTTTGGACATGCCTGCCCTAAGGAAATGTTAAAATTTCAGCTATGTGCCTATTTATTCAGCAATAAATTTGTCATTATTAAAAATGTTGAGGTAACAAATATATAGGTATGTTTAGAAAGCAGTGAATATGACATTACCTGACATTCACTACTGATGTGCATGTGATTTAACTTACAGGGAACAATTCACCTGAATTCACCTTGTTGAATGTCACATTCACTGTTTTATAAATATGTCCTATAATATTATAACAGGAGAAGCAAGGCTTTCTTTTGGATGGTGTCCTGCACAGACATTTTCTGCATTCTATGGATTATAAGAACAAAAAAAAGTCATAAAATGTCAAAAATATATATTTTTTCCAGTCTGGGCAGTATTTGTTTTAAACAACTTGTGTTAGATAAAAAAGTAATATTTTATGCAGTGATATGTTTAATTTATTATAAGACAAATATCACCCTGTACAAAGCTTGGCAAAAGTTTTTGAAATGAAGGGGTTAAACAAAAACTCTTTTTAATTAAATGGACACCAGGGAAAACAAAAACAAACTCTTGCAGCAGAATGTAAACAAAAGAGCCAAAAGTGACAAAAAAAAAAAAAAAAAAAAGGCGTGAGGTCCACATCAGAATCATAACCAGACCCTTATCTGAGCAGGTCAGGAAAGGTTGGAGACAAGCATGCACCCCTGAACCTTACCAGGCCACATGCCCTCAACAGTGGGGGGGGGGGGTACATGTTGATGAGGACAAGGGCCTCTTCCCCACAACCCTTGCCCGGTGGTTGTGGGGTGCGAGGGGGTGACCTACTCATTAAAAAAAATGACTAGTGCAAATAAACACATAGCACAGTTTTTTTATTATTATTTAGTTTATTTTACTATAAAAAAAATGTCCCCCGATGTAGATCCATCATCCATCACGACCTCCAGCGATGGAGGTCCACATCAGTCACGATGAATGATGGCCACCAACCCGCACCAAAAAAGAAAAAACCCAGACACCTGCGAAATCCGACGCTTAACGGCGCTGAAAGGGATTGCCGGCTCTCCCTGCCGCTAAAGTAAACAAAGGGCAGGGGTCACCTGATGATGTCACTGGGTGGCCAAGCACCCTTATGACAACATGTATGGACAATGATGTCATAAGTGTGATGTCACCGGGTGACGCCACCCCTTTGTTTACTTTAGTGCCAAGAAAAGTGGGGCTGTCATTCAGCTGAAGTAAACAAAGATGTGGGGTCACTTGGTGGCATCATGGGGTGACCTCACGTTTATGACGGCATTGTACATGCATGAAGTCATAAGGGGATGGGATTGCCTGGTGACTCCACCCCTTTGTTTACTTCAGCAGCTTGGCTGAATGACAGCTCTACTTTTCCCACTGCTAAATTACACAAAGGGACGGGGGTCACCCTGGCAGTGATGTAAAATGAAAACAGACTTCATATACTGAATTATATTTTTGTATTAATCACATACATATATTAGAATACAAGACTTTTATAAATAGGTTTATTAAAAGTACATTTAAATGTAAAACTTTTTTTTAGTTACAGTTAGAATCTATTTCAGGTTACATTTGCTCTCTGTGTCCCATTGAAATATTTTCCTTTACTTCCTGCCCAAAAGATATAACATTAAACAGATCAATGCATTTCAGGGGATTTAAATACCCCTTCTTAAAAACTCTAAAGCCTCGTACACATGATCGGATTGTTGGCCAACAAAACCGTGGACTTTTGTCCGAAGGGCGTTGACCCAAACTTGTCTTGCATACAAATGGCAAGGAATACAAACGTAGTGACGTACTATGTTTTTTTCCAGCTCTTTAGCGCCACCCTTTGGACTCCTTCTGCTAATTTTGTGTTATTAGAAGTTTGGTGTTGATTCTCGCTTTTCATTTTGCACTTTTCAGTTCGTTTCTGAACGGCCGTTTGTCAACCAGCCATGTTGCAGAATCGGAGGAGATAACGTATTATTTATTATTGGCCTTGGAGTTATTGCTTTGACCCACGTCCAGGAACAGGAGGAGGAGGAGTTCTTGGACCAAAAATTGGTTGCTTTATTAATCGTGACCAATTATATCATATGCCTTTGCTGCGGGAGCTCCAGGAGAATAATCCAGATGTTTTTCGGAATTATCTCCGGATGACGGACCCCTGCTTTCACCAACTCTTGGCATTATTGACCCCCTATATTAAGAAGCGGGACACATGCATGAGGCTTTTATTTTTTGGTTGAATAATAATGATTTAATTTGGTATATTTTCTATATTTTTGGATGCATAGAATGCACTTTTTGGTTAAGTTCTATTGGCAGATAGAATGTCTAATTTTATTTGTTTTCTTTTTTTAATGCACAATGAAAAAATTGTGGAGAATAATACTTGGCTATGTGTTTTACTTCAAATGACAGTTTGGGAGTAGGCAGTTACATTTAAAAAAATGTAAAATTGACAAGGGACACCAGTATAGTTGTATCTTTGATCTTAAAAACTATGGGATAATGGTGTTGTGGTAACTTGCCCAAATAAAAAAAAAAAAAAAAAAAAAAAAGCATAATAATATTATTCTTGATATCACTAGAAAAAAAAGCTATTGAAAATTTGTTTGCAATAACTCCATCAGTATCACCAGCATAGCAGCTTCATTATTATCCCATTAAGAAGAAAAGAATTTGCGCTGCATTTCGAGATTTCATAATTTGCCACGCCATGAATGTTAATTCTCCATTACGAACGCTAGTTTACAAGACCGACCGCTTCTGGCTCGCCCTTGCTTCCGAGCATGCGTGTTTGTACTTTGGACTTTTGTCCGGCGGACTTGTGTACACACGCTCGGAAAATCCGACAACAGACATTTGTCCGTGGAAAATTTAAAAACCTGCCATCCAACATTTGTCCACGGAAAATCTGACAACAATTGTCCGATGGAGCATACAAACAGTCAGATTTTCCACCACCAGCCTGTCATCACACATTTTCTGTCAGAAAATCCAATCGTGTGTACAAGGCTTTAGGGTTAGATGAAAGCCAAGGATTGCCAAATGTTCTTAACACACTGTACGTAGCAGCTTAACATGGAATGCCAATAGTTTGCTTCTCCATGCAGTGAGCCCCGAAAAACTTGAAAGCGTTACATCCTGAAAATGTGTTTCGTGATGTTTTAACAAATATAAAAAAATATATATTTATTTTGTACTATTTCACATTTGGAACTTTTACATATCTATACCTTGATCCAAGTTGATATGCTTTTTGAGCAGCCTACATTAATATATTACCGATAAACTTGAACTTTCCAATCCAGCGCTACTGCAACACAGTCAAAGGATATGCCCACTCAGACAGTTGTCACTGGAAAAGATATCCTCATTGGAAGTTCCTTCCCTCCATTCCTGTTCAACTGTCAAAATGATGACTTTCAAGACAATGGTCATCAGGGCAAACAGGCTAAAACTAAACAAAAATTATTGGCTTCAGATACACTTTAATGTCTTATCTCTTAGTTGCCAGACAAACTTTCACCCTGTTGTAGGTTTTATATTTTTCACATATAGTAACATTCTCTACGTGAAAGCAGAGTTTAGGAATATCATTTTAGATTGTCCATTTTTCAATGTAATGGTAGTTACAATTTTTCAAAGATCAGGTCCTGGGTATCAAATTATCATTTTTTGGAGACTCCAATCTGCCATCTTTGTGATAGCAAAAAATTTAATTCCTCAGTAAAACCCAGCAGAATAAATTGCCTTACCTGCTCCATCTTTAAGAGGAAACAATCAATGAAATCTCTGGGAGAACCTGGATCCAGGGTTTCTTTATGCATTTTCACCCTTTCTGCAATAAAATTCTGAATGCCATCAACAGCTTTAAACATTTTGTGATGGGGTCCTGGAATCTTTCCAACCACTTTGGGAAACAAGTTGTACATCTAAGAGATATTTTAAGAGTAAGACCAAGAGAAATAAACAATGGGGCGAAAATCACATTTGTGTATGCACCAGAATTAATGTGCAGAAACAAGGATTGAAATGTGTGCACCATATTAATAAACCAATAAGCGTATCTGAGAGACATTAAGTAGTAAGACTAGCGTGCCAATTTTTAAAAGTGCCACACTGGGCTTGATTTACTAAAGGCAAATAGACTGTACAGTTTGCAAGTGCAGTTGCGCCAGAGCTTAGTAAATGAGGAGAAGCCCTACTGACTTCCATCATCCAATTATGTACAAGTAAAAATGCTGTTTTTTATATTCGTTGCATGTGATTGGGTATTGTCTGTAAGCTTTACCTCATTTGCTAAGGTCTGGAGCAACTGCTCATGCAAAGTACACAGTCTATTTGCCTTTAGTAAATCAACCCCAATGTTTGCCCAAATTAAAAGCCATATGCATCATTTTTATAGTTGAAAAGTACTTACTAAAAAGTAAGCAAAATGTAAACTGGTATACAGAAACTAGAAGTAGGGAGTTTCTTCAGATGAGAATGTGATGTTTATAAAAGTGTGCAGTTTTTAAAGGGTTTTATTGTCAGACATTTATGATCTTGATCTGAATTTGTAAATTGAAAATGTAACTAAGGTAAATTTAGGAGTGAAAATGAATGAAAAATAGTTACATCCAGACTAATATCTCTCTCTCTCTTTCTATTTATTGTGGTAACTTGAGGGTTGAGTAACGCAATGGCAATGCATAACAGTGAGTTCAGTCCAATTCGGCAACTCAATTTTAAGGGCTTGGTAAGCCCACTTTTATAACAACAAAAAAAAAAGGAACATTTCAACAAAAGACATCAATTTCCCATGCAGGGGTTTCCACCATCACTGTAAATTTAGGAAAATAATACTTCAGCCTTCTGGCTCACTCTCTCTGTCAATTCTGCTGCTCAGACCTCATGTTTTGGTCCTCCTGACTATCAAACACCAATTCCCAGTGCTTGTGCGAAGATGCTATATATCTGTCAGCTTATCTCTTTCCTTTTTCTGCAGCTCTTGCTGTCCCATTCTTCAGGCTCAGGTCTATCTCTGTCCTGGTGCAGCCAATGCACGGCTCTCGGCTCTCCTGCAGACACACTCTGACTCCTGGGAGCGTGGAGCCCTGAACTACAATCCTGACTGCCCTAAAAAACCACCAAAGTGGCATGGCCTTGCACTGCCAAAATATACACACATATATATATGTAGCGCCCCCCTGGGTCTACTGGGAGCAAAGAGGTACCTCTAGATACATGGAGCGAGCTTACATTCACCCCAAGGATCCATGGCTATAATGGGAACTTGAACAGAGTTTAGGTGCCAGTCACTTTAGGTATTTTTCAACGCTTTAATGATAACTTGAGAAAAGTTGTAGAAGAGAGGTTTAGGGGAGGTTTCAGATACACTTGTTAGCAGATCACTTACAGACTCCTTGGATCCAAAGAACAAACAGCTTGTGGATATAAAAAGTCTACACACCCCTGGTAAAATGTCAGGTTTCTGTCATGTAAAACAATTAGACAAAGATAAATCATTTACATCTTTTTCCACCTTTAATGTGATCTATAAACTGTACAACTCAATTGCAAAACAAACTGAAATCTTTTAGGGGGCTGAGTAAAAAATAAAATAATGTGGTTGCATAAGTGTGCACACCCTCTTATAACTGGGGATGTAGCTGTATTCAGAATTAAGCAATCACATTCAAACATGTTAAATAGGAGTCGGTACACACCTGCCATCATTTAAAGTGCCTCTGATTAACCCCAAATAAAGTTCAGCTGTTCTAGTAGGTCTTTCCTGACATTTTCTTAGTCGCATCCTACAGCAAAAGCCATGGTCTGCTTCCAAAGCATCAGAGGGATCTCATTGTTAAAAGGTATCAGTCAGGAGAAGGGTAGAAAAGAAATTCCAAGACATTAGATATAACATAGAACACAGTGAAGACAGTCAGTGACATTACCAAGAACTGGACGTCTCTCCAAAATTGATGAGAAAACAAGAAGAAAACTGGTCAGTGAGGTTGCCAAGAGGCCTGCAGCAACATTAAAGTGCAGGAATATCTGGTAAGTACTGGCTGTGTGGAACATGTGACAACAAACTCCCGCATTCTTCATATGTTTGGGCTATGGGGTAGAGTGGCAAGACAGAAGCCTTTTTCTTACGAAGAAAAACATCCAAGCCTGGCTAAATGCCAAAAGCATGTGGGAAAATGTGTTATGGTCTGATGAAACCAAGGCTGAACTTTTTGGCCATAATTCCAAAAGATATGTTTGGCGCAAAAACAATACTGCACATCACCAAAAGAACACCATATTCCCTGTGAATCATGATGGTGGCAGCATTGTGCTTTGGGGCTGTTTTTCTTTAGGGACAGGGGCCTTAGTCAAGGTAGAGGAAATTATGAACAGTTCCAAATACCAGTCAATAGTGGCACAAAACCCTCAGGCTTCTGATAGAAAGCTGAACATGAAGAGGAACTTCATCTTTCAGCATGACAACGACCCAAAGCATACTGTATATCCAAATCAACAAAATAATAGCTTCACCAGAAGAAGATTAAAGTTTTGGAATGGTCCAGCCAGAGCTCAGACCTGAATCTGATTGAAAATCTGTGGGGTGATCTGAAGAGGGCTGTGTACACAATCTGACAGATTTTAAGTGTTTTTGCATAGAAGAGTGGGCAAAAATTGCCAAGTCAAGATGTGCCATGCTGACTCACACCCAAAAAGACTGAGTGCTGTAATAAAGTCAAAATGGTGCTTCAACAAAGTATTAGTTTAACCACTTAGGCCCCGGACCATTTGGCTGGCAAAAGACCAGAGCACTTTTTGCGATTCAGCACTGTGTTGCTTTAACTGACAATAGCGCGGTCGTGCGACGTGGCTCCTGAACAAAGTTGACGTCCTTTTTTCCCCACAAATAAAGCTTTCTTTTGCTGTATTTGATCACCTCTGCGGTTTTTATTTTTTGCGCTATAAACAAAAAAATAGCGACAATTTTGAAAAAAAAAGCATTATTTTTTACTTTTTGCTATAATAAATATCCCCAAAAAAATATATAAAAAAACATTTCTCCTCAGTTTAGGCCAATATGTATTCTTCTACATATTTTTGGTTAAAAAAAAAAAAAAAAAAATCACAATAAGCGTTTATTGATTGGTTTGCACAAAAGTTATAGCGTCTACAAAATAGGGGATAGTTTTATGGCATCTTTATTAATAATTTTTTTTTTACTAGTAATGGCGGCGATCAGCGATTTTTATCATGACTGCGACATTATGGTGGACAGATTGGACACTTTTGGAGCTATTTTGGGATCATTCACATTTATACAGCGATCAGTGTGAATAAAAATGCATTGATTACTGTGTAAATGTGACTGGCAGTGAAGGGGTTAACCACTAGGTGGCGCTGTAGGGGTTAAGTGTGTTCTAGGGAGGGGCTGTTTGTGACACGACACTGATCACTGCTCCCGACTACAGGGAGCTGTGATCAGTGTCCTGTCACTAGGCAGAACGTGGAAATGCTTGTTTACATCAGCATTTCCCCGTTCTTACTCTCCGTGAGACGATCGCGGGTATCCCTGGGGACATCGAGTCCGTGGGACCTGCGTTCACACTCACGGAGGTCGCGGCTGGCGCGCGTCCACCCGCAAACCACTTATTAAAGAGCAACGTGCAGATACGTTAATCTGCCTGTACGTGCCCTTCTGCCGACGTATATCGACGTGAGCCGGTCGGCAAACGGTTAAGGGTGTGCACACTTATGCAACCACATTATTTTATTTTTTATTTTTACTTCCCTCCACCTAAAAGATTTCAGTTTGTTTTTTAACTGAGTTGTACAGTTTATAGGTCACAATAAAGGTGGGAAAAGCTCTGAAATTATTTATCTTTGTCTCACTTTTTTACATCACAGAAACGTGACATTTTGACAGGGGTGTGTAGACTTTTTATATCCTATGCATGTATGTATGTATGTATGTATATATATATATATATATATATATATATATATACATATGTGTATATATATATATATATATATATACATATGTGTATATATATATATATATATATATATATATATATATATATATATATATATATATATATATATATATAAATATAAATATATATGTAGTGGTACCCCGTAGGGTCTGCTGAAAGTTTGAAAGTTGTGGTCCCCCCACCACCCTGCCCAGCCCGGCATTCACTTCCCAATCACTTTGAGTCAATGAACAGTCCATATGTTTGTTTGTTTTTTTTGTATTTTTATTGAGGGGTTTGTACTTGGATAGGGATGAGATATTATTAGATGCCCAATAAATTTTAGAACAGTCAATTTTGGACAGAACTATGCACACTCTTTTGTACATAACACTTTTTCAAACTCCTGCAAAACACTTGCTTGCAGATTATCACTCTCTCTCTTTCCTGCACAACACTTAACTTCAGGTAGAGCTAGCACATGGTTAGGCCCAACACTGACTCAGTCAGGCCTTAGGAATTGCCATTTGTAAGCAGGGACCGCAGGTCCCTTTTAGTATAGCAAACATAGAATAGAAAGCCTTTAGTGCTAGCTGTCCTATGGTGGACTACTGCTCCAAGCAATCCCTCTTAAGGCCCTGCCAGCCTTCCTGGATGCAGCTGCCCGACTCCACTGCCTGTGACATTTCAATCCTCACTGGTTCCACACCCAGCTCTTACTGTTGCTTCTCAGTCCTCTCTGGCATGACTCTCAAGTACTCCTGATAGCACATGTCAGTCACCAGCCCTCCTGGCTGCACACACTGGTGGGTCTCTCCTGAAGACTTGCCCAGCAGCACTAGCTCCGGCTGTCCTCTCTGACTGCTCTCTGTGCCTCCTGTCCAGATCCTTCATGCTTTCTTGAAGGGATCCTTCCTGCACCCGAGTCCCATGCCCGAGGTCACCTCCCCCCCTCACCCCCAGAATGGGTAGCACCCGCAAAGGCCCCGACAGCCTAGTACTCCATCCTCAGTTCTTCCACCTGACGACAACAACTCCCCAGCTGGGCTGACTCTAGGTATTTAAGGAGGCCTGCCCCCTGCCAATCCAAGTTGGGGATTGGTCAGGGCTCCTTAGAACACCCCAGGCAGCTCCACCTCTCTCCCCTCCTCTCTTCTAGAATCCTCTAGAAGCCAGAGGGAGGTGACCGAAAAGTGATGCTATCTGTGAGTCACCAGCCTACTCTGAGACATTCCCTGCCCACACAGATCAAAACAAACAGGCATTGAGAAAAAGAAAAAAGAGAAAAAGAAGTTAGGGACTTTGTATGAGGCCAAATAAATGTGCATCCATCCCCAATATATGGAAATATAAAAGAACAGGGTTTGGTACTTTATATGAAACATGCAGCCAGGGAGACATCTCGGCATATTACTGCGGTAGTGTCTGGTAAGTAGGGATGAGCCGAACACCCCCCTGTTCGGTTCGCACCAGAACATGCGAACAGGAAAAAAATTCGTTCGAACACGCGAACGCCGTTAAAGTCTATGGGACACGAACATGAATAATCAAAAGTGCTAATTTTAAAGGCTAATATGCAAGTTATTGTCATAAAAAGTGTTTGGGGACCCGGGTCCTCCCCCAGGGGACATGAATCAATGCAAAAAAAAGTTTTAAAAACGGCCGTTTTTTCAGGAGCAGTGATTTTAATAATGCTTAAAGTCAAACAATAAAAGTGTAATATCCCTTTAAATTTCATACCTGGGGGGTGTCTATAGTATGCCTGTAAAGGGGCGCATGTTTCCTGTGTTTAGAACAGTCTGACAGCAAAATGACATTTGGAAGGAAAAAACTCATTTAAAACTACCGCGGCTATTGCATTGCCGACAATACACATAGAAGTTCATTGATAAAAACGGCATGGGAATTCCCCACAGGGCAACCCCGAACCAAAATTAAAAAAAAAAAATGATGTGGGAGTCCCCCTAAATTCCATACAAGGCCCTTCAGGTCTGGTATGGATATTAAGGGGAACCCCAGCCAAAATTTAAAAAAAAAATTGACGTGGGGTTCCCCCTAAATTCCATACCAGACCCTTCAGGTCTGGTATGGATTTTAAGGGGAACCCCGCGCCAAAAAAAAAAAAAAAAAACGGCATGGGGTCCCCCTAAAAATCCATACCAGACCCTTATCCGAGCACGCAACCTGGCAGGCCGCAGGAAAAGAGGGGGGGACGAGAGTGCGGCCCCCCCCCCTCCTGAACCGTACCAGGCCACATGCCCTCAACATTGGGAGGGTGCTTTGGGGTAGCCCCCCAAAACACCTTGTCCCCATGTTGATGAAGACAAGGGCCTCATCCCCACAACCCTGGCCGGTGGTTGTGGGGGTCTGCGGGCGGGGGGCTTATCGGAATCTGGAAGCCCCCTTTAACAAGGGGACCCCCAGATCCCGGCCCCCCCCCCTGTGTGAAATGGTAAAGGGGTACAAAAGTACCCCTACCATTTCACTAAAAAACTGTCAAAAATGTTAAAAATGACAAGAGACAGTTTTTGACAATTCCTTTATTTAAATGCTTCTTCTTTCTTCTTTCTTCCTTCATCTTCTTCTTCTTCTGGTTCTTCTGGCTCTTCTGGTTCTTCCTCCGGCGTTCTCGTCCAGCATCTTCTCCGCGGCGTCTTCTATCTTCTTCTCCTCGGGCCGCTCCGCACCCATGGCATGAGGGGGGAGGCTCCCGCTCTTCTCTTCATCTTCTTCTCATCTTCTTCTCTTCTTCATCTTCTTCTTCATCTTCTTCTTCCTTCTTCTCTTCTTCCTGTCTTCTCCGGGCCGCTCCGCAGCCATGCTGTGGCATGGAGGGAGGCTCCCGCTGTGTGACGGCGTCTCTTCGTCTGACGGTTCTTAAATAACGGGGGGCGGGGCCACCCGGTGACCCCGCCCCCCTCTGACGCACGGTGACATGACGGGACTTCCCTGTGGCATTCCCCGTGACGTCACAGGGAAGTCCCTCAAGTCACCGTGCGTCAGAGGGGGGCGGGGTCACCGGATGGCCCCGCCCCCCGTTATTTAAGAACCGTCAGACGAAGAGACGCCGTCACACAGCGGGAGCCTCCCTCCATGCCACAGCATGGCTGCGGAGCGGCCCGGAGAAGACAGGAAGAAGAGAAGAAGGAAGAAGAAGAAGAAGAAGAAGAAGAAGATGAAGAAGAAGATGAAGAAGAGAAGAAGATGAAGAGAAGAGCGGGAGCCTCCCCCCTCATGCCATGGGTGCGGAGCGGCCCGAGGAGAAGAAGATAGAAGACGCCGCGGAGAAGATGCTGGACGAGAACGCCGGAGGAAGAACCAGAAGAGCCAGAAGAACCAGAAGAAGAAGAAGAAGATGAAGGAAGAAAGAAGAAGCATTTAAATAAAGGAATTGTCAAAAACTGTCTCTTGTCATTTTTAACATTTTTGACAGTTTTTTAGTGAAATGGTAGGGGTAAGTACCCCCTTACCATTTCACACAGGGGGGGGGCCGGGATCTGGGGGTCCCCTTGTTAAAGGGGGCTTCCAGATTCCGATAAGCCCCCCGCCCGCAGACCCCCACAACCACCGGCCACGGTTGTGAGGATGAGGCCCTTGTCCTCATCAACATGGGGACAAGGTGTTTTGGGGGGCTACCCCAAAGCACCCTCCCAATGTTGAGGGCATGTGGCCTGGTACGGTTCAGGAGGGGGGGGGGCCGCACTCTCGTCCCCCCCTCTTTTCCTGCGGCCTGCCAGGTTGCGTGCTCGGATAAGGGTCTGGTATGGATTTTTAGGGGGACCCCATGCCGTTTTTTTTTTTTTTTTTTTGGCGCGGGGTTCCCCTTAAAATCCATACCAGACCTGAAGGGTCTGGTATGGAATTTAGGGGGAACCCCACGTCAATTTTTTTTTTAAATTTTGGCTGGGGTTCCCCTTAATATCCATACCAGACCTGAAGGGCCTTGTATGGAATTTAGGGGGACCCCCACATCATTTTTTTTTTTTAATTTTGGTTCGGGGTTGCCCTGTGGGGAATTCCCATGCCGTTTTTATCAATGAACTTCTATGTGTATTGTCGGCAATGCAATAGCCGCGGTAGTTTTAAATGAGTTTTTTCCTTCCAAATGTCATTTTGCTGTCAGACTGTTCTAAACACAGGAAACATGCGCCCCTTTACAGGCATACTATAGACACCCCCCAGGTACGAAATTTAAAGGGATATTACACTTTTATTGTTTGACTTTAAGCATTAATAAAATCACTGCTCCTGAAAAAACGTCCGTTTTTAAAACTTTTTTTTGCATTGATCCATGTCCCCTGGGGCAGGACCCGGGTCCCCAAACACTTTTTATGACAATAACTTGCATATAAGCCTTTAAAATTAGCACTTTTGATTTCTCCCATAGACTTTTAAAGGGTGTTCCGCGGCATTCGAATTTGCCGCGAACACCCCAAATTGTTCGCTGTTCGGCGAACTTGCGAACAGCCAATGTTCGAGTAGAACATGAGTTCGACTCGAACTCGAAGCTCATCCCTACTGGTAAGTAAACCAAGAATTGTAACCATATATCTAAACATAATAACGTAATAACCAATCATTGTAAAATGGAAAAACTTTAATCCTCAACATAGTACATAATAGTGTACATAATGGCATGATATAATTATGTACTATGGTGAGGATTAAAGTTATAAAGTCCCAAACCCTGTTCTTTTATATTTCCAAAACTGCTTAAAGTTGTTGTAAATAGGGATGAGCTTGATGTTTGGGTCGAACATGAGTTCGACTCGAACATCGGGTGTTCGCTCATTCGCCGAATATCGAACATTATGACGTTCGCGGGAAATGTGAGCGCAAGCAGAACGCCCAATAATGCACTGTGAGATCGCAGTGCATTTCTGTATAATGATTGGCCAAAGCATGCACCTAACCTGCATGTTTTGGCCAATCCCAGCACCTTCTGCTAGGAGAGCCATAGGCAGGCAGGGTGCCTTTGGCCAATCATGGCTCAGGGGGACTAAGTCCACGCCCCGCACTATATAAGGCTGCCTGCACGGCGGCCCTGTGTAGTGTTGTTGCTGTGGACAGATATATATATATATATATATATATATACTCTGCATCCAGTCAGTGTAGCCTAGAGATCTACATTCTACAGTGCATTCCATGGTGTACTGTTTCTAATCTACTTCAGGCAGTGTATTTAATATATATATATATATATATATATATATATATATATATATATATATATATATATATATATATATATATACACACACAGGCAGTCTAGTATATATACAGTGGGGACGGAAAGTATTCAGACCCCCTTAAATTTTTCACTTTTTGTTATATTGCAGCCATTTGCTAAAATCATTTAAGTTCACTTTTTTTCCTCATTAATGTACACACAGCACCCCATATTGACAGAAAAACACAGAATTGTTGACATTTTTGCAGATTTATTAAAAAAGAAAAAAAATATATACACACACACTATATTACCAAAAGTATTAGAATGCCTGCCTTTACACGCACTTGAACTTTTTTTTTTTTAATCAGAACTTGTTTATTTATTATTATTATTATTATTCAGGATTTATATAGCGCCGACAGTTTACGCAGCGCTTTACAACATTAGGGCAGACAGCACAAGTACAATACAATTCAATACAGGAGGAATCAGAGGGCCCTGCTCGTTAGAGCTTACAATCTAGGAGGGAGGGTCAAGTTATACAAAAGGGTAATAGCTGTGGGGGATGAGCTAATGGAGAAAATAGTGCAGTTGTTAGATGGAGGCAGGATAGGCTTCTCTGAAGAGGAAAGTTTTCAGGGATCGCCTAAAAGTGGATAAATTTGGAGACAGTCTGGCAGATTGGGGTAGGGAGTTCCAGAGGATAGGCGAGGCTCGGGAGAAGTCCTGGAGGTGGATATGGGAGGAGGTGATGAGGGAGCTAGAGAGCAGGAGGTCTTGGGAGGAACGGAGATGGCGATTAGGTTGGTATTTTGAGACTAGGTTAGTGATGTAGCTGGGGGCACAGTTGTGGATGGCTTTGTAACTTATTGTTAGTATTTTGAATTTAATTCGTTGGGCCAGTGGTAGCCAATGGAGGGATTGGCAGAGAGGGGTAGCAGACACTGAGCGGTTTGTAAGGTGGATGAGTCTGGCAGCAGCATTCATGATGGACTGAAGGGGGGATAGTCTATTTAAGTCTATTTAAAGGTAAGCCAATGAGGAGTGAGTTGCAGTAGTCAAGGCGAGAGATAACCAGGAAATGAATCAGAAGCTTTGTGGTTTCACTGGTTAGAAAGGGACGTAGTTTAGAGATGTCGCGGAGGTTGAGGCGGCAAGCTTTGGAAAGTGATTGGATGTGGGGCCGAAAGGAGAGTTCAGAATCCAGGATAACACCTAGCACCCTGACATGTGGGGACGGGTGGATGGTTTTGCCATTGCTCTTGACAGAGAAGTCTGGGGAAGAGGCACGTGGGGGAGGAAATATTATAAGCTCGGTTTTGGACAAGTTGAGTTTGAGGAAGTGGTGTGACATCCATACAGATATGTCGGTTAGTAAGTTAGTGATTCATTGCTCACGTGATACATACAATTATCTCAGTAGATGAAATTGAACATTACATGTATAGACAGTAACACATCAGGGGTCTATACTATTTGAGCAATAACAGGATACAATGCACATATAAGATTTCTAACCCTCCCGAACACTAATCAGCACTTATGACCCATTATAATGTATCCGAATTAATCACTTCTTCAACCAACGGATTCTCTTCGGTCCAGTGCATAACAGTAAGCATACCTAAATCTATGTTTCCCAGTCCCCTCTCCCTCCCCCCCCTCCCCCACCCACAATCCACAGATCTCTACATAAACAGTCTGTCCATTACCAGCTGTGGTGGTGCAAGGCTGGAATCTTCCAGCCATGGTTGCCAGATGTGGTCAAATTTACCCACTGCCTTCCTACGACTATATGCCAGGCGTTCTCTAAGAAGTAAGGAGTTAACATAGCTAATCCATGGTTTCCCTGTGGGGACCGTAGAGGCCATCCAATATCTTGCAATAAGTTTTCTAGCTAGATACAGCAACCTAATAATCATGTAATACATTCCTTTCGGATACATTTCTACATCAATGGCCCCTAGTAAACACACCAGGGGGTTCAATGGAATTGGTGTCTGGGCTAAACGAGCAATATACTGGGATACCTCAGCCCAATACCGATGGAGTATTGGGCATCTCCAGAGTAGATGTAAAAAGTCCCCCTGGTGTATCTTGCATTTTGGGCATAAGGGGGAGTCCCTTCTTCCCCACCTATGTAACTGCACTGGTGTTCTATAGGCTCTATGTAGGATAAATAGTTGTGACAGTTTATGGGATGCAGATACATATACCGCCAGTATAGATTCTAAAGCCATGTCCCATTGGTCAACATCTATATCCCTTACATCTTCCACCCACTTACTTCTACTTTTGAAGTAGGCATGGTCTTGGACCGAGGACAACATAACTGTGTAGATCCTGGAAATCAGTCCTCTCCGGGCCTCTGCCCAGAGGACTTCCATCAACAATGGCGATGATGATACTGTCAGGGAGCAGGTCTGCTGCTGTGCCCGAGGGGCATGTCAGAATTGGAGATATTTATAGAAGCCCCTAGGGGTTAATTTGTATTCCTGACATAAAATTTCATATGTTTTTAACACCTCCCCTTCATATAACTGTGGAAAGAACCAGATCCCCCTCTCCTTCCAGGGGGTAAACCCCTGCAGATCTCCAAACTCTAAATATTTAGGGTTATTCCACACTAGGGTAAAGGGCAGTGGACCCTCTATTTTCAAAATCTTCTGAAATTCCCTCCACACCTTCCTAAGAAGGACACCAGTGGGGGCGGAATGCGGAATACTTGGCATGTCCATCTCCATATGGGAGGCCGCCTTCAGCAAAGGGTCAGACACAGCCACCAAATTGATCACCGGATCATCCCCCGCTTCCCGTCCCCACCCCGCCAGCTGCTGAAGCTGTAAGGCTAGGAAGTACATTTTAGGGTGATGTACTGCTAGTCCCCCCTGTCCTTTCCATATTGCAGAATGGTTAAACTGATCCTGGCTACCTTCTTCTTCCAGATCAAGTCTCGCATAAGGGAGTAAATTCTTTTAAACCATTTGTTCGAGATCCACATAGGTGAATTATGAAAAATGTACAAAAGCTGCAGGGCCCATACCATTTTTATTAAATTCACCCGTCCCACCACTGATAGGGGAAGCTTACACCAACTGGAGCATTTTAATTTCTGTCTATCGAAGGTATTCTGCCGGATCCGGGGACACCGTCACTCTCAGGTATCTAAAGCTGCTTACTATGGCAATTTGCTCTGTTCCCGCCGGCAGAGGCTCCATCAGTGGGTTAATGGGCATTATGGTTGATTTAGACCAGTTTATTGTGAAGCCAGAGAAGCCCCCGAAATCTGCTATTATCCCCATCACTGCTTGCAGAGAGGCAGCGGAGTCGCCCAGATAAATGAGTGCGTCATCCGCATATAAAGAGATTTTGTCCTCCAGCTGACCTCTGCGGAACCTGACCACCTCCGTCGCAGCATGTATCAAGATGGCCAAAGGCTCTACTGCCAAAGCGAACAGCAATGGGTTGGGGACAAAGGGCACCCTTGTCGAGTGCCTCTGTGCAACTCAAATGGAGACGAGAGATTATTGTTTATGCAGAGTCTGGCTCTAGGTCTAAAATACAGCACTTTCACCCATGTGATAAACTGGTTCCCCAGTCCGAACCTTGCCAGGATTTCCAGGGGGTAGGGCCACTCCACACTGTCAAAAGCCTTTGCGGCATCCAACGACAGAATGGCCCTACCCCCAGGATTATCCACCGGCACCTGTAGGTTCATATACAGCCGCCAAATGTTATCGGCCGTAGAGCGAGTGGGGATAAAGCCTAACTGGTCACGTTGGACCAGCCTGCCTATTACCCAAGTGAGTCTTGTGGCCAAAACTCAAGCCAGAAGCTTGACGTCAGCATTTAATAACGAGATCGGGTGATAGGAGTCTGGCAGAAGCTTATCCTTACCCGGCTTGGGGAGTACTATAATTATTGCCTTCTGCATGCTATCAGGTAGGCAGCCCCTCTCAGCAGCTTCAGTTAAGGCCTGTAACAGTGGTGGTAAAAGGACTTCACTATAGCGGGAGTGCAATTCCGCTGGTAAACCGTCTGAACCCGGTGATTTATGGTGTGGGGCTCCTTCCAAAGCATCTGACAATTCTGTCAGAGTGATTGGAGTATTTAGCACCTCCCTGTCAGCTGGGGAAAGGGGCAGTCTTGTAAAAACAGGGCCAGGTCTGATGGAGTGGCCTCAGTGGCCTCCATAATCCTTAAATGGAAGACGTTTGGGGCGACCAGAACCCTTCCTAGAGCTGACCGTCTGGCCAAACTGAGCTATCGGGGGAGAAGAGCCTTGGTGAGTGAGGTAAAGAAGAACCCAAAGATCACTGTGGCTGAGCTCCAGAGATGCAGTTGGGAGATGGGAGAAAGTTGTAGAACGTCAACCATCACAGCAGCCCTCCACCAGTTAGGGCTTTATGGCAGAGTGGCCCGATGGAAGCCTCTCCTCAGTGCAAGACACATGAAAGCCACATGGAGTTTGCTAAAAAACACCTGAAGAACTCCAAGACGGTGAGAAATAAGATTCTTTGGTCTGATGAGACCAAGATAGAACTTTTTGGCCTTAATTCTAAGCGGTATGTGTGGAGAAAACCAGGTACTGCTCATCACCCATCCAATACAGTCCCAACAGTGAAGCATGGTGGTGGCAGCATCATGCTGTAGGGGTGTTTTTCAGCTGCAGGGACAGGATGACTGGTTGCAATCAAGGGAAAGATGAATGCGGCCAAGTACAGGGATATCCTGGACGAAAACTTTCTCCAGAGTGCTTAGGACCTCAGACTGGGCCGAAGGTTTACCTTCCAACAAGACAATGACCCTAAGCACACAGCTAAAATAACGAAGGAGTGGCTTCACAACAACTCCTTGACTGTTCTTGAATGGCCCAGCCAGAGCCCTGACGTAAACCCAATTGAGCATCTCTGGAGAGACCTAAAAATGGCTGTCCACCAACGTTTACCATCCAACCTGACAGAACTGGAGAGGATCTGCAAGGAACAATGGCAGAGGATCCCCAAATCCAGGTGTGAAAAACTTGTTGCATCTTTCCCAAAAAGACTCATGGCTGTATTAGATCAAAAGGGTGCTTTTACTAAATATTGAACAAAGGGTCTGAATACTTAGGACCATGTGATATTTTAATTTTTCTTTTTTAATAAATCTGCAAAAATGTCAACAATTCTGTGTTTTTCTGTCAATATGGGGTGCTGTGTGTACATTAATGAGGAAAAAAAATGAACTTAAATGATTTTGGCAAATGGCTGCAATATAACAAAGAGTGAAAAATTTAAGGGGGTCTGAATACTTTCCGTTCCCACTGTATATATATAATCTGATTAACGTAAACATTTACTTTTTAGAATGTTCCAAAGTTTTCTACTTACCTGTCCCCAAACAGAGCTAAAACCTTTAAAAATTTCATGTAATTGGGCCAAAAGCTGGAGAAAAGTTTTGTCTTCATACTCAAACCGGCTTCCAAACACCACTGAGCAGATGACGTTGGAAACTGCCTTGGCAAAATAGAAAGTTGGATCCACAGACTGACCTGTGAGAGAGACATAGTAAAGACTTCAAAAATAATTTACTATATACAACTTTATGGGGTTACTCCCATTGAAGCTGATATTTCAGTTTCTGGTAGATGTTCAATAGTTAAAACTTATATAAACCCAAAAACACAAAGCAATATGTTGTAGCTTATCATTCCTTACCAGTATATGTGCATTAGTTAAATTTTTCTATTTTTTTTCCCCTGGTGATCCTGCAAGTAACACACTTTCCTAGGGTGACAGCTCTTTTTCACTGTACTGCTTCTATGGAGGAACAACATTTTCATCCTTAGCTGTTCTCCTGATTTAGACTACAGACACCTTCCCTTCTCTTCAGCTCCATTGCATAGGCCAGAAGGGTGGTGTAGTCCACAAAAGAGAACTGGGAAGGCTGCAAAGTCAGGTGAAGCTAAAGCTAGGAATAAGAAACACAATTACTAAAATTACATGGGGGTATTTACTAAAACTGGAGCAATTAGAATCTGGTGCATGTGTGCATGGTAGCCAATCATCTTCTAACTTCATCTTGTTCAATTAGACTTTGAAAATAAAACTTGGAAGCTGATTGGTTTCTGTGCAGAGCTGCACCAGACGTTGCACTCTCCAGTTTTAGTAGCCCCCCATGATAGTCTACCTTAAAGACACCCCCTTCACCCAACTAACCACTTTATATTCACCTCTCCAGTACTCTCCAGCTTTTCCTTTTTCTGTATCCTCCACCACAAAATTGCCTGAAACAGCAGGGGAGCACTGAAGAAGTTAGTATAAAATGGTTGGGGAATGGGCTGTAGACTGTGTGCCCTGAACTCTTCAATGGTCACCGCAGTGCTGAATCCACACTACACCTGCATCTGAGTCATTAAAAAATGCAGCTCGCAGTGCGTAGCCTGTGGTGTCCTACAGAGCATAGGCGTGCGCAGGGGGTGTGCCTGGTGTACCTGGGCACACCCTAATCACCCCAAGCACATTAGCATTATCACTCTGTGTGCCGGCGGGGAGATGAGGGATATTTCCATCTGACCAGTTCTGCTATTAATAAAGTGCTACCATACCTCTCTACCATATATATATAGTAGTGGCCTTATGACAGAGACAGATATGGATCACATAAACATGTAACAAGACTTACATCATAAATAGACCTGAAGTGTGGCTTGGTGGTCTGGTCGGTATGCCAAGAAAAGGGGGCATACCCAAGATAAGTAATGGGTAGTTTATGGAGAAGGAAGTGCTGAGAAGTGCCCTGAAAAAGGGAAGGGTGGTAGGGTATCGCACACTGGAACCGACAAAGAGCATGGGCGAGTGGGCTCCTTAAATACCCTCCGGGCTCCTCCCATAAAATCAGGCCACCATACTGGCCTTCTTATTTATGGTCATGGCCCTATGACCGAGACAGATATGGATCACATAAACATGCGACAAGACTTACAACATAAATATACCTGAAGTGTGGCTTGGTGGTCTGGTCGGTATGCCAAGAAAAGGGGCAAAAGACTCAGATAGTGGAACAACTCTATATTTATTATTGTGGTTGTTGACCCAGCTTGGTGAATGCTTGTGCCATTTCCGCCTGAGGATTAGGATGTATGTGGCAAAGCAAGCGGACTTCCATCAGCCTAATTTCTTGATTACGTGGTCTGGTACTCCATGCTGGGATGCAGCTGAAGCTGTTCCAATCGGGAAGAAATGTCCAGAGAACTGACTGGGGTTGAAGCCCAAGTTGCTTAGCAGGGTCCTGACATGTCTGTAAACTGGCTGCCACTCAGGGGGCTGGTCAGAAAGGGTAGCAACGGGCTACCATCAAATTGGCTGGGTAGATGGGACGGTAGTTGGTCGAGTACCGTCACTGGGCACCAGGCGTTGTTGGTCTGAAACAGGTTGATCTCAACCCCGGGACTGGTTTGTTGTGTTTTGGAGACTGTAAAATGAAGGGTGTATTGGTTCGGAAAGCGAATCAGATGGCGTCAGAGCAGTGTCTGACTGCCGGAGCCGTTGACTGTAATTCAGTAGGTCGTAGGAAACCGTAGAAGGCCAAGTAGATGGCTGCTTGAATGAATAGGCTGGGCAAAGCCCCAAAGGGAGAATGTGTAAGGATTTCAGATATGTCCCTGAAGATGGCGCTCGTGATAGGTAGGCATTTGCCACTGGCTATGGGTTGGTGCCCCATGGGGTTCTGTATGCCCTATAGGAGGGACCTGACTGCATGGCCCAAGAATACTGACGGTTTACTGGAGTCCTGTAAGGACAGAAAATGCTGGACCCCGGCTAGGTATAGCCTGATGGTATTGTGAGAAAGGACTAGCTGCGTATGGCAATATGATATGAAGGCTAGGATGTGTCTAGCGTCACCTATCGCTGCCCCGGGCAAGAGGCCAAAAACTTGCGGTAAGTGTTCCAAGCTGTGCGATAGGCTTCAGCGTGTTGTGTGCCAAGGATTGGTTAATGAGCTGGGTTGCGTTGGCGAGGTGCGATTTTTAGTGCATTATCAGCAATGACCAGGGTGGGACAGGAGTAGTCGTTGGGTCGGCTCCAGGCTCCTGCTGGAAAAACAGAATAAGGTTGAAACGGGACAGCGCATCAGCTGCGATATTGCATTCCCTGGAATGTCCACAGAAGATAATAAACTGGTGATGGAGTGACAGCTGCACGCACCTGCGCAGGAAGGACATGGTGGGGAGTGACTAGGATCTACCTTTATTGATGATGTCGGCTGTGGCCTGATTGTCCGTTGTGAAGAGTAGGGCTGAACTTCGAGTTTGAGTCGAACTCATGTTCGACTCGAACATCGGCTGTTCACCAGTTCGCCGAACAGCGAACAATTTGGGGTGTTCGCGGCAAATTCGAATGCCGCGGAACACCCTTTAAAAGTTTATGGGAGAAATCAAAAGTGCTAATTTTAAAGGCTTATATGCATGGTATTGTCCTAAAAAGGGTTTGGGGACCCGGGTCCTGCCCCAGGGGACATGTATCAATGCAAAAAAAAGTTTTAAAAACGTCCATTTTTAAAACCTCCACGAGCTTCGCTGCCATTTTTCGACCGCCACTGATTCGCCGAACCTTGGCCCCCAGAAATCCCTGGTTTCACCCTGTCTTCGTCACTCTTCGAGCTTTATTCCATCTTGGCAGCTGTCCAGGTCTGGGGCCACACTTGGACCAGACAGACGATGCTCTTCACTAAGGATGAGCCGAACACCCCCCCCGGTTCGGTTCGTACCAGAACTTGCGAACAGACCAAAACTTTGCACGAACGTTAGAACCCCATTGAAGTCTATGGGACTCGAACGTTGGAAAACAAAAGTGCTCATTTTAAAGGCTAATTTGCATGGTATTGTCCTAAAAAGTGTTTGGGGACCTGGGTTCTGCCCCAGGGGACATGTATCAATGCAAAAAAAAAGTTTTAAAACGGAAGTTTTTTCGGGAGCAGTGATTTTAATAATGCATAAAGTCAAACAATAAAAGTGTAATATCCCTTTAAATTTCGTACCTGGGGGGTGTCTATAGTATGCCTGTAAAGGAGCGCATGTTTCCCGTGTTTAGAACAGTCTGACAGCAAAATGACATTTCAAAGGAAAAAAGTCATTTAAAACTACTCGCGGCTATACTGAATTGCCGGCCCGACAATACACATAAAAGTTGATAAAAACGGCATGGGAATTCCCCACAGGGGAACCCCGAACAAAAATTAAAAATGACGTGGGGGTCCCCCAAAATTCCATACCAGGCCCTTCAGGTCTGGTATGGATATTAAGGGAAACCCCGGCCAAAATTAAAAAAAAAAATTGGCGTGGGGTCCCCCTGAAAATCCATACCAGACCCTTCAGGTCTGGTATGGATTTTCAGGGGAACCCCGCGCCAAAATTTAAAAAAAATGGCGTGGGGTACCCCCAAAAATCCATACCAGACCCTTATCCGAGCACGCAACCTGGCAGGCTGCTGGAAAAGAGGGGGGGATGAGAGAGCGCCCCCCCTCCTGAACCGTACCAGGCCACATGCCCTCAACATTGGGAGGGTGCTTTGGGGGTAGCCCCCCAAAACACCTTGTCCCCATGTTGATGGGGACAAGGGCCTCATCCCCACAACCCTTGCCCGGTTGTGGGGGTCTGCGGGCAGGGGTCTTATCGGAATCTGGAAGCCCCCTTTAACAAGGGGTCCCCCAGATCCTGGCCCTCCCCCCTGTGTGAAATGGTAAGGGGGTACAAAAGTACCCTTACCATTTCACAAAAAAAATGTCAAAAATGTTACAAATGACAAGAGACAGTTTTTGACAATTCCTTTATTTAAATGCTTCTTCTTTCTTCTATTTTCTATCTTCTTTCTTCTATCTTCCTTTGGTTTCTTCCTCCATCTTCTTCTTTTTCTGGTTCTTGTTCTTCTAGTTCTTCTTGTTCTTCTGGTTCTTCATCCGGTCTTCTCGTCCGGCATCTTCCTCAGCGGCGCCGTCTTCACTTCATCTTCTTTCCTCGGGCCGCTCCGCAACCACGATTGGATGGGATGCTCCCGCTGTGTGACACTTCTCCTCTTCTGACAGTTCTTAAATAATGGAGGGCAGGTGACCCCGCCCCCTCTGACGCAGGGCGGGTGTCCCCGCCCCCCTCTGACATCACGGGGAATGCCACAGGGAAGTCCCCGTGCGGCTACCCCCAAAGAACCCTCCCAATGTTGAGGGCATGTGGCCTGGTACGGTTCAGGAGGGGGGGCGCTCTCTCGTCCCCCCCTCTTTTCCTGTGGCCTGCCAGGTTGCATGCTCGGATAAGGGTCTGGTATGGATTTTTGGGGGTACCCCACGCCATTTTTAAAAAAAAAATTGGTGCGGGGTTCCCCTTAAAATCCATACCAGACCTGAAAGGCCTGCTATAGATTTTGAGGGGGACCCCACGCCAATTTTTTTTTTTTAATTTTGGCCGGGGTTCCCCTTAATATCCATACCAGACCTGAAGGGCCTGGTATGGAATTTAGGGGGACCCCCCACGTCATTTTTTTTTTTAGATTTTGGTTCGGGGTTCCCCTGTGGGGAATTCCCATGCCGTTTTTATCAATGAACTTTTATGTGTATTGTGGGACCGGCAATGCAATAGCCGCAAGTAGTTTTAAATGACTTTTTTCCTTTGAAATGTCATTTTGCTGTCAGACTGTTCTAAACACGGGAAACGTGCGCCCCTTTACAGGTATACTATAGACACCCCCCAGGTAGGAAATTTAAAGGAATATTACACTTTTATTGTTTGACTTTAAGCAGTATTAAAATCACTGCTCCCGAAAAAACGGCCGTTTTAAAACTTTTTTTTTGAATTGATACATGTCCCCTGGGGCAGGACCCGGGTCCCCAAACACTTTTTAGGACAATACCATGCAAATTAGCCTTTAAAATGAGCAATTTTGATTTTGAACGTTCGAGTCCCATAGACTTCAATGGGGTTCTAACATTCGTGCTAAGTTTTGGTCTGTTCGCAAGTTCTGGTGCGAACCGAACCGGGGGGGGTGTTCGGCTCATCCTTAGTGAAGAGCATCGTCTGTCTGGTCCAAGTGTGGCCCCAGACCTGGACAGCTGCCAAGATGGAATAAAGCTCGAAGAGTGACAAAGACAGGGTGAAACCAGGGATTTCTGGGGGCCAAGGTTCGGCGAATCAGTGGCGGTCGAAAATGGCAGCGAAGCTCGTGGAGGCTGCAGTATCGGTGACCACTCGTGGTGACTCAGCTGACACTGCTGGGATAAACATTGAAATGCCATTCCAGCTGGTGAAGAACTCATCCCACATAGCTAAGTCTGCTACTGCTGCTTGGTCTAGTTTGAGAACTTGGTCTGGATCTTGCACTGGTGTGAGAAAGACTAAAGCCGTGATATAAAGGAGCGTCCTTGAGGAATAACCCTCATTGCGAAGTTCAGAATCCCTAGTGAGGATTCCAACTGCCTCCTGGGGCACCCTTGTGAAGTCGTGGATGACTGTCCTGGTACGGGCTGGTTTGTTGGGAGGCAGGCTAGCCTGTATAGCATGCGTGTCCAGGAAGGTGATAGAGTGTGCCGGGCCTTCCACTTTATACTCGGCTATGGGCACAACTCCCAACTTTTTGAGATGGAAATGAGGAACACCTCTTAGCAAGAGTTTGTAGGCTTAAGGCACACCCCTTGACATGCCCCCTTAAAGGAGACTTGTACAAAAAAAAAAATATTAGTTAAACTCACAAGTGCTTTTTTTACCACTGCTATTCCTTAATACTGGCTTTTGACATTTACAAATGCAGCAATTTAGAAATTGGATGAAAGGTTTAGCACTGGGAAACACTTTTTAAAGGTTAAATAGAAAACAGTGCATTTTGTATACATACAAACTATAAAGATCAGACCAAAATGAGGGACAAATGAGGAGGAAAGAGGAACAGAGGGACATTGTTCCAAATCAGGGACAGTCCCTCAAAATCAGGAACAGTTGGGAGGTATGGCTATGGGCATGTTGAGGTTGCTGAACACTATTCTCAACCTGTCTAGATCTGCCGGGGGAGTGCCTGGTTGTTCGATCATCAAGGTAGTGGTTGACCATCTGACAGAGGGCCTGATGTGACAGAATCCATGTGAGGGCCTGAGCGAAGATGTCGAACAGCCATGGGCTGCTTTTGGACCCGAAGTAATAAGACTCACTCCCCTTAACACGGTGCCACTGCCAAAGGGATGGCTCGATAGGGAGGAGTTTGAACACATCTAAGATGTCTGCTTTGGACAGCCAGGTGTTGGCACCTATCCTAATGATGGACTGGATGGTCAGGTCAACTGAGGTGTATTTGAGGGAAAATTCCTGCGTTCATGGGTGGCTAGTGGTAAGGTGACGGGGCCAGTGTGGACCCCGCTGTGAAGCCGTGCACCAGAAATATGGCTAGTGATGGGGTGGGGTGTGTAGAGAGGTAGAACCCCAACCAACTGACATCTACCCAGCCTATTCAGGATTTCCCATCTTGTTTCAGTAGACAGGTGGCCCTCGGGTGAGCTTTATGGGGCGCAGAAACTCAGTTAAGAAAATACCCATGAACTACACACCTGACTGGCACCCTAGTAGCAGGGTCCTGGCACAGATCGAGCCTGGGTCGACCGGAAACCTGTAGTGAGGGTGACATAAGTGTAACACATATACTCCTTTTACCTGAAATGAACTGGCCCACCCCTGTCATGCGACTGACCCTGGTGAAGATGCGAACTGTACATTCTTCCCCTCCTGTATATACTTTTTTTGTTTGTTGCTGCGTGTTTGTGTGGCTGATTGTGTGCCACTGAGGTGTGTTTGCAAGTTAGTTTTGTATGCGGGTTTGCGCGTAGGTGCATACCGCAAAGTGTTTTATACTACTGGAGACGATATTGCATGGTTGCAAGGGTCTCAGTGAGTGTCAGGTTTTTGAGACGATATTGCTTGGTTGCAAGGGTCTCAAGGAGTGTCAGGTTGCGGGTCTCGATGAGTATGAGGTTGTGTGAGACGATATTGCGTGGTTGCAAGGGTCTCAATGAGTGACAGGTTGCTGGGTCGATATTGCGTGGTTGCAAGGTTCTCAGTCAGATTGCTGAGACGATATTGTATGGTTGCAAGAACTGCATGACTGCAAGGGTCTCAAAGGGTATCGGGTTTGCAGAGAAGATATTGCGTTTGCAAGGTTCTCAAAAGAATGTCAGGTTGTTGGGATGATATTGCGTGGTAGCAAGGGTCACGATGAGTGTGAGGTTGATGATAGGATTGCTTTTGAAAGGGTGTCGACAAGAGTGTCAGGCTGCTGAGGCGATTTGCATGGCTGCGAGGGTCTCAACGGGTGTCAGATTGCTGAGACGAGATTGCGTGGTCACAAAGGTCCTGACGAGTGTGAGGTTGCTGAGACGATATTTTGTTTTGCAAGGGTCTCAAATGAGTGTCAGGCTGCTGGGACAATATTGCATGACGGCGAGGGTCTCAATGGGTGTCGGGTTTGCCGAGACGATGTTGCGTTTGCAAGGGTCTCAAAAGAGTGTCAGGTTGCTGGAAAGATATTGTGTGGTAATGAGGGTCACGATGAGTGTGAGGCTGCTGAGACGATATTGCGTTTGCAAGGGTCTCAACATAAGTGTCAGGCTGCTGATGTGATTCTGCATGGCTACAAGGGTCTCAACGGGTGTCAGGTTACTGAGATGAGATTGCATTTTTGCAAGGATCTCAAAAGAGTGTTAGGCTGCTGGGATGATTTTGCATGGCTGCAAGGGTCTCAACGGGTGTCAGGAGATTGCACAGTCGCAAAGGTCTTGACGAATGTGAGGTTTCTGAAACAATATTGCATTTGCAAGGGTCTCAACAAGAGTGGCAGGCTGCTGAGACGGTTTTTGCATGGCTGCAAGGATCTCGACAGGTGTCAGGTTGCTAGGCTGAGATTGCGTGATGGCAAAGGTTTTTCTTTTACGATTGAGAGGTTGCTGAGACGATATTGCATTTTGCAAGGGTCTCAACAAGAGTGTCAGGCTGCTGAGACAGTTTAGCATGGGTGCAAGGGTCCCAACGAATGAGAGTTAGGTTACTGAGATGAGGATAGAAACACCTGGTTTGTTTGGCAGCTTAATGTACCCCTAAGCAAGCAGTATAAAGGATAAGAACAATGTCGATTTGATTCGTAGGTTTCCATAGGGGAACTAAGGAACAATATGGGTGACAACGAATTGATAGGACATAAAGAATGTGGTAATGAACCTTACTTGCGACAGTGGGCCATACGAGTGAGTTTGTGGCGGACTGTGGCGGGAGTACAAAATATCGGGAAGGTGTGGCGTGATGCCGTGCATGAGGCAAAACAACAAAGTCTGGTGTAGAAAAATAGAACGCGAGAAGTGCGTACGAATGATTCATAAGATGCACTGCGGGAACCGAACACATGGTACGGGCAACACCGCAAGTGGCCATGAATTTTAACATGACAAAACATGGTAACGAATCCTACTTGCGACAGTGACTGTGCAACTGAGTACGCATTGGACTGGAACAGCGCCGTGCATGACACACATAAAATAACTTTGGTTTGGTAAATAGATGAGAGAAGAACTGTGTACAAACGATTTGTAAGTTCCGCTGCAGGAACTAAAACACACGGCATGGGGAATACAACGAATGGCAACGGAAGAAAGTATGCGATGTACCTGATACAAATCGGTTGTAAAGAAAAATGTCTCTGATACGAATTGGTTGTAAAATGTATGAAATGAATCCTATACGAATCGGTAGTAAGGAGTATTAAATGAATCTAATACGAATTTGTTGTAGAATGTATGCCACCCCTTACTCTGAAACCGAACACATACCAAACACCCAGGCTAATCAAAGTGCAGACAAGGCACCAGGTGGGTCTAATTACCACCTCAATCAGCCACACAAACAATACATGCTCATATCCAAATGAATGAGACGGCAACCCCATGGACAGTGAATCCTATAACCAGTGAAGCCTATGTCGAGTGTTATCTGACAGCGACCGACAGTGGATCAGAGGCTTGGCTTTACAAATGAATCGTATTGTTTGTAGATGGGATGAGAAACAAGGCAGAAGGAACCTACGAATGTACTACGCCTGTGCCAAATGATGTCGGAAGATGACCGACAACAACCCGGAGGCAGGTTTTTTTACGAAAGGGATGCGGGATAAGAAACATGACGAATCGCAAGTTTGATACAAAAAGGTTTGAATCCTACCTGCAACCGTGAGCGGGAACCACCGACGAAGACCACGAATGGAGAAGCTGCAACGCACTTGCGATCGAATGCACAGATTCACGAAAATGAGGTGAGCTGGGAAGAGTCGGCCTAGTGACGTGTAGTATCGCGCACTGGAACTGACAAACAACATGGGCGAGTGGGCTGCTTTAATTTTAATACCCTCCGGGCTCCTTCCATAAATTCAGGCCACCAGACTGGCCTTCTTATTTATATATCTATATGTAATATATATAAATACACATACACGCGTATGTGTGTTTGAGCTTTGGGGTGCATACCCTAATGCAATAGACTGCGCACACCTATGCTACAGAGTAAGCTCTGTGTAACGCTAAAGAGATCATTTGGTGATTGAAGGAGAACCTGGCCACTTGACTTTGACAGTTTACCAGACCAGACTCTCTACCTGACCGAACTCATCTCTTTTATTTACATGCATGGGGCTAAACTTGCTTTGGAGTCATAAAACAAAGATAACTCTAAACACGTTTGTTTAACCCCTTCCCGCTGAGCGTACGCAGATATGCAGCCTTTGGTTTCGGGGGTTATACCAGGATGATGCCCGCATCATCCAGGTACTGTTTTTTTAGAGCGGGCGATCGGCTATCCAAGGATAACAACCGATGCCGCTCGATTGTTATCCCGGAGGAGCGGGAGGGGACATCCCCCACTCCCGCCGCCTCCCACCGCTCTGACTGGGCCGGGAGACCTGATCCTCGATCCGCCACTTCCGGCGGCTAAAGACAGCCTGGCATGAAACCGGTAACGGCTTTGTTCCAGTCTCCTGAATGTAAACACGGAAGCGACGTCACAACGTCACTTCCTGTTTACTCGGCTGCCAATGTGCCAGATTAAAAAAAAAAATACAGTATTCAGAATCGCCATTTTCCATGATCTGAATACTTTGAAGTGCAAAGGAGGGATTGGAGGTCTTTCAGACCCCCGATCCCTCCATAAAGAGTACCTGTCACCACCTATTACTGTCACAAGGAATGTTTACATTCCTTGTGACAGCAATAAAAGTGATCAATTTTTTTCTTTTAAACACAATTTAATAATATAAAAATAAATAAAATAAGAAAAAAACATTTTTTCAAAGCGCCCTGTTCCCGCGAGCTCGCGCAGCAAAGAAAACGCATACAGAAGTCGTGACCGCATATGTAAATGGTGCTCAAATCACACATGTGAGGTATTGCCACGATTGTCAAAGCGAGAGCAATAGTTCTAGCACTAGACCTCCTCTGTAACTCTAACCTGGTAACCGTAAAAAAAATTTAAAGCGTCGCCTATGGAGATTTTTAGGTACCGTAGTTTGTCGCCATTCCACGAGTGCGTGCAATTATAAAGCGTGACATGTTTGGTATCTATTTACTCGGCGTAACATCATCTTTCATATTATACAAAAAAATTGGGCTAACTTTACTGTTTCATTTTTTTAAAACTAATGTAAGTGTCCATTTTCCCAAAAAGTTGCGTTTAAAACACCGCTGCACAAATACCGTGTGACATAAAATATTGCAACAATCGCCATTTTATTCTCTAGGGTCTCTGCTAAAAAATATATATATATATATATAATGTTTGGGGGTTCTAAGTAATTTTCTAGCAAAAAATATGGATTTTTAACTTGTAAAGACCAAATGTCAGAAATCGGCTTAGGTGTGAAAGGATTAAAAAAAAAAAAAAAAAAAAAGCACTGTATTAACATTTGGCGTGTTTTCTTTCTTTGGCCATACAACTTCTTTAAAACTGGACCACTATGTGTTTGACTTACAGCTGGTTTTCCTAAATTCTTCTGTCAGGAAATGGGCCTCTTCCTTGATTCTCTCTTCGATGCTCTTTTTACCCATTCCAAAATTTCTGAGGGTCATCAGAGAAAATCGCCGTAGCTGTTTCCATCGCTCTCCATTACTGGCGACCACTCCTGAAAATTATGTATGGAACCAATGAGACACAACTGTTTACACGTTTTCTTTTGACTGACAATCTACTCCATAATTTGGGAACCACATACTGCTTTACCAAGAAGATTTTCAGTAAGTTCTCATAATTTGTCTGTCCAACTATGGCTAAATTACCATTTTTTCACTGGGCAGGCAGGATAAAAGGAGCGTGCTACCAAAGTAGCCAAAATTCGGACTTTTAAGGCATGGAAACAATGGAGAAGTGAGAAAATGTATATAATTTATTAGAAAAAAATTCATAGAGATAAAACACATGAAAAATAATACAATCAGTACAGTGAGCCCTTGTGGGTCTACGTGTTTCGCCGTGAGGCTTCTTCAGGACACGATCAAGGTTCAAAGGCGTAACAAAAGAGAAACAGAACAAGTCTCACTGTCTGAAATGAGATATATTGCAATTAAAAACAGAAATATTACATAGACATATTAGAAATATTACGTTTTTGATTGCAATATATCTCATTTCAGACAGTGAGACTTGCTCTCTGTTTCTATTTTGTTACGCCTTTGAACCTTGATCGTGTCCTGAAGAAGCCTCACTTCTCCATTGTTTCCATACCTTAAAAGTCAGAATTTTGGCTACTTTGGTAGCACTCTCCTATTGTCATTATATGCTTTGGATGTGGCATTGGTAGTGCTTCTTTCCCTTATTCTCTTCCTTCACTGGGCAGGCATGCCAAACCAAACAGAGAGTAGAAGGCAAGGGCCTAAATAAAGATAACATGGCTACAGCTACATACAGCTAAACTTTAGGCAAACAACCAATACATAGATGAGATACATACTGGACCCAGTGGCAATTGGTGGTAAAATTTTTTTTTTTGGGGGGGCCAGCAAACAGTGCACCCACAGCCACCCCCCCTGGTCGGGCGGGTCACCAGCACCACCCCCCAGGTCTGATCACCCAGGTCATCGGCACAACACCCCCTGATCGGTCGGTCGGATGGTTATGAGCCCGGCACTTACCCGTTCTATGGCGTGGGCAGCGCTTCCCTCAGGGCAACAAGCGGAGGTTTCCCCTGGGTCTCCTTTTCGGGATCATGATGGCTTTTTCTATGCATCTCCTCCCTCTTCTTCCTAGGCCAATTGGAAAGCTCCTCCTTTCAGTCAATCAGGAAACAAGTCTCAGACCCGCTTCCTGATTGGCCCGGAGGAGAATCTGGAAGACAATAGCGAATATTCATTCACTATTGTCACAAAGCTGGGTGGGCCTGGGGCGCAGTGCCCACCCTTTTTTGAAGCCTATTGCTTTTTTGAAGCCACATGCTTCAGGAAAAAAAAAACCCTGATTGGAATCCATGCGTCCAGTGCCCCGCATGTAGATTAGGGGGCCAGACACATGGATGGGGGGGTGCCCATGTGCCCTGCATTATGGGCTGCCACTGTCTGCACCTGTATATGGGAGCTCTTTTACCTGTCAAAATATTTGAATTTTTTCCCATCCAGTCTTAGATTTGCACTGCTCTACCACACAGCACAGTCCTGCCTGGCAGGGGAAGGGGCATGATCTTTTACTGTGACTGCAGTTTCACTTTGACATAAAGGTCTCCTCCCCACCTCTCCCTGTGAATACTGGTGAGTGAACCGGGCAAAGTTCACTTTGCTGGATTTTTGCCAAACACTTAAAAAAAAACCACAAACCCCAAACATAGTGAAGTCTGTGGAAGCTGAATTGTATAATTTTTGTCCGTCTTTTTTCAAGGCCAATTTGCAAGCTTTTAGTATCAAAAGGCATGGGTAGCTCAGGGGCGGATCCAGCATCTGGTCTCGGAAGGGGCACTGCCAGAAAATACTTTTTTTGCGGGCAATTTGTCGGGGAAATGGCTGGTGTTGTTGCTTCAATCATCCCCGCACCATGGTTGTTATGGTGTCAGAATGATTGAAGCGCATTATTTCTTTGATGACGCCCTGGAGGAGGGGCGAAACGCGTCAACGCAATATCCGGCTCACGTTCTAAACCAGTGACGCTGCTTCCTGTTTCCGTGGAACGCGCGCTTACAGCGGCGAATGCGGACGTTTCTCTGAATGCCTGTGTACCACCTTGTTCTCATGAGTAGCGCTGTTATGCGCATTTGATATCCTGTCTCCACAGTACTTCACCATAGGTTTTTTCTTTTTGTCTCTTTGGGTGAATATGGAATCCTGCACCTTGAAGCACTTATCCCATTTACTAGTCATCTCCTTTGCCTTCATTGAATTACAGCATATCAGCATATCAGGTGACTGATTGATATCATAGGCTGAAGGATTGATATTACTGACCAGTGGGACTGTTTTTGTTTATTTTCACATGTGTGTTTTATTTTTATTTCTATTCATTTTTGCATTTTTATAAATTCATTTATATATGGCTAAACACTTATATAATAGGTATTACCTACTTATGATCATAGTGTCGCTGCACAGTGTTTATTTATATTTACTCCGGTAATATTGGTCACATTGCCAGCGCTGTATTTATTTTGTTTTCATTTCTATTATTACATTGTTATATAAAATGAAATAGTTCAACTCACCATAATGCAGAATCAGTGGGAGCCCTGAGCGTGTCACTTGCCTCCGTCGCCTGCCACCAGATGCGGATTGTCACTTGCCACACCACCTGTCACAATTTGTGGACTGTCACTTGCAACCGTCACCTGCCACCAGATGCGGATTGTCACTTGCCACCTGCCACAAGTTGCGGATTGTCACTTGCCACGTCAGCTGTCACAAGTTGCTGACTGTCACTTACCACGTCACCTGTCACAAGTTGCGGATTGTCACTTGCCACCATCGCCTGCCACCAGATGCGGATTGTCACTTGCCACCATCGCCTGCCACCAGATGCGGATTGTCACTTGCCACCATCGCCTGGCACCAGATGCGGATTGTCACTTGCCACACCACCTGTCACAATTTGTGGACTGTCACTTGCAACCGTCGCCTGCCACCAGATGCGGATTGTCACTTGCCACCTGCCACAAGTTGTGGATTGTCACTTGCCACGTCACCTGTCACAAGTTGCTGATTGTCACTTGCCACGTCACCTGTCACAAGTTGTGGATTGTCACTTTCCACCATTGCCTGCCACCAGATGTGGATTGTCACTTGCCACGTCACCTGTCACAAGTTGTGGATTGTCACTTGCCACGTCACCTGTCACAAGTTGCTGACTGTCACTTACCACGTCACCTGTCACAAGTTGCGGATTGTCACTTGCCACCATCGCCTGCTACCAGATGCGGATTGTCACTTGCCACCATCGCCTGCCACCAGATGCGGATTGTCACTTGCCACCATCGCCTGGCACCAGATGCGGATTGTCACTTGCCACACCACCTGTCACAATTTGTGGACTGTCACTTGCAACCGTCGCCTGCCACCAGATGCAGATTGTCACTTGCCACCTGCCACAAGTTGTGGATTGTCACTTGCCACGTCACCTGTCACAAGTTGCTGATTGTCACTTGCCACGTCACCTGTCACAAGTTGTGGATTGTCACTTTCCACCATTGCCTGCCACCAGATGCGGATTGTCACTTGCCACGTCACCTGTCACAAGTTGCGGATTGTCACTTGCCACGTCACCTGCCACACATTGCGGATTGTCACTTGCCACCGTCGCCTGCCACCAGACACAGATTGTCACTTGCCACATCGCCTGCTACACGTTGCGGACTGTCACTTGCCACGTCACCTGTCACTCGTTACCCAGAGTCCCAGAGTCAGGCAGCAGAGAGATGATGTAATCTCTCTGCTGCCCACGGCTGCCTGCACAGTGAGGGTGGAACTGCAGGGCGGGCGGTGAGAGATGATGGCGGTTTCCCCTACAAAATCTGTTTCCCCTGGCTCTCAGCTGAGAATGGAACTCCACCCCTCCTGCCTTCTGCACCGCTGCTCCTCCTACTCTCCCTCGAATGCTAATCATCCTTCTACCTCCCCTGACCCCGTGCGCGTCCACCTTCCAGGTGATATTGTCAGACTAATAATGATGACATAATAGGGACCGCGGGCAGAACTTCCAGTGTCTGTACCGAAATAGGTTTCCCCAGAAAACTGGGGACACGTACGGGGGCGGGGGCAGTAGAAGCTTTTAGCATTCAGGGGAGAGTAGGAGGAGCTGCAGTGCGGAGTTCCGATCTCAGCCTAGAGCCAGGGGAAACAGATTTTGTTGGGGAAACTGATCTCGGCACAACACTGGCCCGCCCGCTCTCTCATCCGCATCTAATTTCTCGGAGGGGGCGATTGCCACATTGCCCCCCCCCCGGATCCACCCCTGGGGTAGCTGGGCACTAACATGGGAACATATACTGTTCAGCAGGGATAGGGTATTTTAATGCGGCTAGAAGGGCAACATTAAAAATACACAAATCCTTTAAATAACATGCTTGGGGGGATGCCTTAAAGACTAACTCCAGGAATACTATGACTTAGGTGTCCGTTTATAAAACAGAGATCAGCCGCGATCCTCAGGATCACGGCTGATCTCCGTTTATCTCTGGGGTGTACCAGTTTATATAGCTGAGATAAGGAGCAGAGAACATGTTCTCCGCTTCTCATCACAGTACAGGACTGTTTTGTCACAAACGGCCAGTTTGTAAAAGTGAGATCTGAAGATCTCACAGCTTTTACACTGAAATATCTCCCTTCCAGATTCACCATCTAGGAGGTGGAGAATCTGGGAGAGAAGCTGGTGTGATAAGAGAAAGAAGGTTTCTTTCTGCATAATATCAGCACCAGTGGGTTAAAAATGATTACATATACTATATACAAGTGTACAAGTGTGTGTATATATATATATATATATATATATATATATATATATATATATATATACACACGTGAACTTGGCTACACCATAATCTCACAATATCTCACGAGATTACAGGCAGCCCACCCACTTTTACACATATCTCGGCTTCAGAGGAACTTCTCCTGTTCTCCCTCTGAGAACTGACGTTCTCAGTTTCATAAACTGGCTGCAGAGAATACAATTTTCCTCAGAAGTGAGAACTGCCAAGAACTGAATTGAGAAAAAACTTCTCAGTTTTATAAACGTACACCTTTAGCTGGTCCAAGTAATCTGCATTGTATATTCTTCACTAATTGATGCAGTGGTTGTCATCAAAATCAAGTTGGGTTAAAAGCTGCTCAGCCATTCACAGGAAGCCATGTGTTTTTGTGAATGAATACAAGACTTCCTCTTATTGGCTAAGATGGAGAGGTGGAAGGGTGACATTTTGATCTCCACCTCAGCCAATCAATAGAAGCCTTGTATTCATTCATAAAAGACAAAGCTTCCTGTTAATTGGCTGAGCAATGCTCAACCCAACTTGATTTTGTCCTGGGAAAGGGATGGGAAGTCCCCATACCACTGCTGAAACAAGGACCTGTATACTGTATGTAGCTGATGACACACACTGTATACAGCACTGCCAGCTGCTGTATGTGTTAGTTTGGACCAGCTTGATACAACCAAACTATTTAAAGTTGCAGAATCCCTGGAGTTGGGCTTTAAACCTACCCATGGAGTGGTGCACCAGCAGGATGTACTAGTGCAAAAGTGTGAAAAAAAAAAAACATGGTAGACCCCTATCTGGGCATGTAGCCTGGCTGGCCATGAAAGGGATTGCAGTGAACTTGCACCCCTGCTCCTGAACCGTACCAGGCTACATACCTTCAAGAAGATTGGTAAAATGCAACAGCTTCATCAGCACATCCCTGGCCTGGTGGAATATGTAGGGGTCTGTGGGCGGGACTCATCATAAACAGGGAGCCCCCTTTAAAATAAATGGATTCCCTGATATTCCTCCTTCTTAAAAATACCCAAATGAGCATACCAGTGCCGGGGACTTTTTTTGACATGGGTGACAACACTGATCCCATGTAGTAAAATGACTGAAGTGTTGCAGACCTGTTAAGAGCTTCCTTGTTATGCAGACGGAGGGGGAAAGCCTTCCTGCACCAGGAATTTTGACTGTCTCCATCACCCCAGAAAATGACCCCTGGAAGTGATACAGGGTGCCTTTTACCATCCCTCCTCCCTGCTTCGGGGACCAAAGGAGAGAGCTTTGGACCCTGTGATGGCATCATAAGAGCTATGTAGAGGATTTGCAGCATCCTTAGACAAGGAAAGTAAAAACAAAATCAAAGGGGCAGGGGGAGCCCAAAAAATGACCATAGATGAACTTTAGGCAAGAAGGAGTATCTTTCATAAACTATAACTAAGTTATTCAACAGTAAGTGGCTTCAAACATGCTTGAGACAAACATAGAACTAAAATCAGAAAATAAATAAATAACAAAAAACAGGGCAGACTTTATAGACCATTTGGTCTTTTTTCTGCCATTACTCTTCTATACCACTTACATCCTGAGACTAGTAGAGAGGGAACAAGAGGGCTGCATGTGGTATGTTGAAATGGAATCCCTAGCCTTTGAGCTGCAAGTAGGCAGGCTTGAGAAAGAGACGTTACTGCCTCAAAATGCATAGCCATGTCACCTCCACTCATCTGACCTGCACTTCTATACTTTCTGACACTGTTGGTTTTGCTTCCATCTACGCTAGACCACCACTACATTGCCCAGGTTGCATGAATGATGGCTTTTTGGAGATATGATATGCACTTTTTAACCTACTACATGCGATTGGTAATTTGCTCTTTAATAATAAATGATCCTGTTTTCTGCACTTAGATGCACACTCTAGTGTCTCATTACCTGTCTGAAGAAGGCACTGTGAAAAGGACCGTTACATAATTTAAGCTGGTTCTTACCATGTCCTCCTGAACTTATCCTGTCCAGTAGAGGCATGTGTCCCCGAGCACCAAAATCATCTGCGTTATCGATGAGGGCCTCCTTGACTGCGTCACAGCTGCAGAGCACTACAACTGTCTCCATGCCCATATGAATGGTATATACTGGACCATACGTCTCACTCAGCTGCAGGACAAACAAGATCGTAAGTGCAAATTTTTTGTTTTTTAAATTTTAGGGCATGTTATTGTTCTAAAGTTTTAAAAGGTGCTTCCCAATGCAACATATTCCATATAATACCCCAATTACACAACAGAGCCACACTGGTGGCCTTTATTGCTTTGAAAACTCACAAACTGTGTCTGTATTTGACAGCTTTTTTCCAGGGACAGTCCCAGATTTGTAAGAATTTTTCTTTGTCTAGAAATGTAAAATTATTTTTTCTACTGAAGTTTTTGGTAAAAATGTTTTACTTCGGGTCCACTGGTTGTGTTTACAATTGTCATAACAATAGACCCCTACTCCACTCCCCAATACTTACCTTTATAGTGTAGCGGTCTCTCCAACTTCCAAGGGCCTGATGGTGACCCCCAGAGCCAGGGAGAACTGACATTCCTCCTCAGGGTGAAATTTACTAGGCTTAGTGGGTGTAGTGCAAGGTGGAAAGATTGGGCGCCAGTCACTTGTGTAAAAATGAACAAAGAGAGTTTTATTTCTCTTAACAGGAACGGTGGGGAGAGAGGGTTTAGGGCACAGGACACCCTTAGGCAAATGCAATAGTAATTAAGGCAAACTCCGCAGACAAAAATAGAACTAGGCAGACATCGATACAGAAAGAGGGCCTTTAAGCTTCTTGCAGCAATTGTACCTTGTAGCAACTGCTGTCTCCTATGGCAACAACTTCTGGCACATTATCCTACTGTAGATCTTCCAGTTTAACTCACAGTAACCCACTGTAGATCTTCCAGCTCAACTCAAAATATCCCACTGTAAGCTCAGCTCGCTCACTAGACTTCTTGGACTCTCAGCCACCCGCTGGATTCCCTGAGCTTCACCCACTGCTAACCGCTGTATTTTATCTTCAAGCTTTACTTACAGCTACCCGCCGTACTCCTTCAAGCTTTATGCACAGCTACCCGCTACATTCCCAGAAGAGTCTCTACTGAAGCTTTCCCACTTACTTCATTGTCTGCTCTGGTACTCCCTCAGAACTTCATCCCTTCCAAACTTGCCTCCGGTTTTGGCAACTGCTTCTCCTTTACCTCCAGCAATGGTCAGGCTCCCCTCAGGCTGAGCCTCTAACACACGCAGTTCGGCTCCAAGCTTCGGGCTAAACCTTGGCTGCTCCTCTTTTGCGGAACCCTGAAATGCTGGATAGGCCTCAAGTGCACCTAGCAGCCACACCATGCCTCCTGGATAGGCCTCCGGCTTCAGGCCTAGCAACCAGGAGCTTCTCAACACACACCCACCCAGGCCGCAGCCTCGGGTGGGAAGAACCCCGATCACCTGACTCCTCCCAAATAAATAGCCTATCCCAGCATACACAGCGGTCAAAGAAACTTCTGCTGACTGGCTGAGACAACCTAGTTACCCACTATCTGAATTTATGGTAATCCATCATTCTAATACCAAAAGCAACAGTGCCACCTATTGACAGAAGAGAGAGACTACCCCAAACTCAGACGTAGGCCAGGCTAGTTACCACCTACGACAACTAGATTTATTAGCAGCCCTGTTTAGGACCAGGGTGCTAAATTTGGTTCCCCCAAAGTTTCTTTACCTGTTCCCTTATTTTCACTTCAATCTCTTAGCCACATCCAAATGTGTATTCTACCTAAGCAAGAGACTCTAATTGGCTGCAGAAGCAGAGTAAACCAATCAGAGCCTTTGCCGCACATGTTCCGTTCCTTTGCTAGCAGAACTAAAGTACATTTTTAAATTGTGTATAGATGTGGATCCTATGCGCTACCACTATCGCTTATGGAAGAAATGTGAATACAGCTACTAAAAAATCAGTAAAAAGAATAAAGATAAAAATGTAAGTTCAATCGAGCAGCTGCTCATATTTATCAAATGTGTCCCCACATTATATAAGTGATAAAAATATAAACAATGCAACACTTGCTCTATTTATCTATAGGTGACCGTGTCCAATAAATAGTGATATACTCCTAAATTGTCTATATATAGCCTAAATCATACAATACAATCATACATATAAATAAGTGCAATTCAGCGCTTATACACAAAAGTGCTCACCATACCTACATACAATAGTGGTAAATTCAACAAATCATAAGCCTTCTAATTCATGCAATACTGTGAATAAAGACCCCTTTATTGTTTAAATTCTTCTTATGCACTTTACAGTAAAAAACAAGACATCCTTCATAAACTAAATGAACAAAAGTAGGAAAAAACCTTTAAATCTTATACACTATACTACATACTGTACATACTTTTTTACAAACATATAAAAAAGGTGTATATCCTATGACCTTATCATATTGCCCAAATATATCATATTCATCATTTCCAAATGAGGAGGAAAGAGGTGTCATGAGGGGCGAAGGCTCCCCCCCCATCTAAATACAGAAAAAAATCCAACAAATCTTCTCCCAGATAGGCCTAAGGGTTACCAGGCCTCTCTACCTAAACCTTGCCTTTAGCATCCTCACTCCCCCACCTTCTTTCTTCTCCCCCTTCCATCAATCCCAACCACCCCTTCCTACATTTGTTTATGACGTGATCAAAAAACGAAAATCAATTCTAAAGCAAAACATTTCTGATATTAACTACTTGCTTACTGGGCACTTATATACCCTTCCTGCCCAGGCCAATTTTCAGCTGTCAGCGCTGTCACACTTTGAATGACAATTGCGCAACATGGTACCCAAATTAAATTTTTACCATTTTTTTTCACAAAAATAGATCTTTGTTTTGGTGGTGCTTGATCACCAATGGGTTTTTCATTTTTTTCTAAACAAAAAAAGACCAAAAATTTTGAAAAAACAAACAAAACGTTTTTCATAATTTGTTATAAAATTTTGCAAACAAGTAATTTTTCTTCTTCACTGATGGGCACTGATGAGGTGGCATTGATGGGCACTAATGAGGCAGCACTGATAGGTGGCACTGGTGGGCACTGATCAGGAAGCACTGATGAGGCTGCACTGATGGGTGACACTGATGGGCACTGATAGGCGGCCCGGAGAGGTGGCACTGATAGGTGGCACTGATAGGTGGCGCTGCTGGGCACTGATAGGCAGCACTGATGAGCACTGATAGGCAGTACTGGTGGGCACTGATCAGGAGGCACTGATGGGCACTGATTGGCAGCACTGATGGGCACTAATAGGTGGCACTGGTGGGCACTGATTAACAGTACTGATGAGCACTGATAGATGTCACAGGTGGGCACTGATCTGGAGGCACTGATGGACACTGATAGATGTCACTGGTGGGCACTGATTAGCAGCTCTGGAAGGCACTGATTAGCAGCACTGGTGGGCACTTAGGGGACCGATGTCCCTCTAACAAAAGCCGGTTAACAGTTTTCTTCTTTTCTATGCTCTGACAGTGTGAAGAAAAAAAAGCTGGTAACCGGCTTCTGTTTACTTCCTTGATCAGCTGTCATTGGCTGACAGCTGATCACGTGGTAAAGGGCCCACTGTGACTGGCCCTTTACCCTGCTCTGTAATCAGCCAAGTCCCAAGGACTCAGCGATCACAGAGCGCGCCCTCCCAGCATTTTAAGCCCGCGCTTTCAGCTATAACGCGGGAGTCAATAGTTAAAAAGAAAAGATAGGGGGAATATTCTCAACTCCCTTCCCACATCATATTCCCTGACCCTGCCCCTTTACCCCTCCCTCATTTTTACCCCTTTAGGCCCATTATGGGCATTCTATATCAGTGAATATACCCACTACCCTAAATTACTACAGGTTTATGTGTCATTTTAAAAGTTCTTCCACCGATTGGCCCAATAAAAAGTGACCTCTCACCAAAAAATAGGCTATGTTTTCATACAGGCCTATTTGTGCCTAGTAGATGATCCCACTCAGGGCTCTCCACTGCTGTCACTACGCCGCATTTTCCATTACTCTCCGCAGACTATCACAACAATGTAATCAAAAAAACAAAGGAAAGCCTTCCATAGTGTAAATCAGTAAAAATCTCTCCTTAATGAAAAAGCACTCACATTTACTGTAAAACATCCACAATAGGAAGTAATAGCATTGAACTCAATAGCTGTGTAGTCGGCTAGAACCTCACACCTTCCGGTGTAGGCCATGACCGGAAGTGACATCACTACGCTCCGTCTGACACGTTGCATCACTGACATTTGACTTCCTCAGGGATGCCTGAGTTTACACTATGGAAGGCTTTTCTTTGTTTTTTTCATTACATTTTTGGGATACTTTTCAGAGAGGAGTGGAAACTGCGGCATAGTAATAGCAGTGGAGAGCCTTATGTGGGATCATCTACTAAGCGCAAATAGACCTGTATGAAAATATAGTTCTATTTCTAAGGTGAGCGGCCACTTTTTACACTGATGGAGCATGGTGTTCTGGAGCACGTTAAAGTGAAGTATTGTCTAAAGGGGTCTTATTTATTTACAGTATTGCATGAATTAGAAGGCTCATGAGCTAAAAGTCACGTGGCTTTTGTTTTGTCACACTTTTGATATATGGACGGCATTTTATAGGATTCCATGGGACACTAATTTCATAATTTTTGCACTCAGTGTGTGGTATTATTTGCTCAGTTTCACTAGTTGGGATACCTACTATGTTATAGTGCCAATCATTTTGCTTTTGGTTTCTAATACAAGATTTGTTGAATTTAGAACTATTGTATGTATTGTGAATACTTTGCATATAAGCACTGAATTGAACTTATTTACTGTATTAGTATGATTGCATTATATGGTTTAGTCTATATATAGACAATTTAAGGGTATAACACTATTTAATGGACACTGTCACCTATAGATGATTAGAGCAAGCCCCACATTGTTTATATTTTAACATTTTTTTTATTGAATGTGTGCATTAAAACGTCTCCTTTAAAGTGATTGTAATGCCGTGTACACACGACTGGACTTTACGGCATACTTGGTCCTGCGGACAGGAGTCCGTTGGACAATTCAATCGTGTGGGCTCCAGCGGACTTTTTTTCCCCAAAAGTTCGACGGACCTAGAAATGAAATCTTTTCGACGGACTCGCGTCCGGTCGAAAAGTCCATTCGTCTGTATGCTAGTCCGACGGACAAAAACCGACGCTAGGGCAGCTATTGGCTACTGGCTATGAACGTCTTTGTTTTAGTCTGGTCGAACGTCATCACGTACGAATCTGTCGGACTTTGGTTGATCTTGTGTAGGCAAGTCCGTTCAGTCGTAAAGTCCATCGTAAAGTCCGTCGAAAAATCCGCCGGACAAAGTCTGCCGTAAAGTCCTGTTGTGTGTACGCGGCATTAGGCTTCGTTTTTTTTTTTTTTTAAACAAACATGTCATACTTACCTCCACTGTGCAGTTCGTTTATCACAGAGTGGCCCCGATCCTCGACTTCTGGGGTCCCCCGGCGGTGCTGGTAGCTCCTCCCCACATCATATAAGCCCCTAGGAGAACGCTTTCCCAGGGGGGACGTTGCCTTGCGGGCGCGTTCCCGAGTCCAGTATTTGCGCACATAGACTCAGAATGCCGGACTCGGTCCTGCATAGGATGCATTAAGGTGAAAAAAGATGAGGGTTTACAACCTCTTTAAGTGATGTTATAAGAATTAAAATTAAAATTCATACTTTTCCCGCCTGTGATTTTTATTTTTTTTTAGTATATCAAAGCCAAAACTTAAATTTTTTACATTGGGGATGGAGTGAAGAACCTCTGTCTGGTTTATGTTTCTGTCTGCATGCACCCTCCTCACTTCCTGCTCCAAAGACTGGCATCAGTGGAAGAGGAAGTGGGGGGGGGGGGAGTGCCAGGTTACATGGTATTAGTACTGTCCCCTCCTTCAAAAAATGCTAACTGCTGGGCCAGGGATGTAACTACAAATCATGGAGACCTATTGCAGTCCCTCTGCCAGAACACAATAGTGCAGCGGGAGATTGCTGCACTAACATCCAATGTGTTAGTACAACGACCCCTCAGTTTTTTTTTTCATTCAGCCCTCTGGGTCGAACAAAAAACAACTTCCCGTGTGTACCTAGCTTAAAGTGGTTGTAAAGGCTGAAGGTGTTTTACATAAACTTTAAGGCATCATGTACACTGTTGCTGGTAAGCGGACATTTAGGAGCAGTTGGGGCGTTTTCAGTTGCCCCTGAACTCTCCTCTATGTTATCTTATCAGTACATGTACACAGGGTCATTTCTAGGCAGTTGAGTTTAGAAGCGTTTTTTGGAAAGCAAAAAAATGCGTTCAGGACGGATGTTCCGAGGCATTTGAAACGCCAAACGTCTGTAACAGCTTGTAGACGTGTGTAAACGCGGAAACTCGCGTTTAACCGCATTTTGTTTACAGGCGGTTTTGAATTTTTGACTATTTGAAAAAAAACAAAAAAATGCTTCTTAATGCAAACGCAGCTAAACAGACGTTTTTTAAATGTCGGTTACTATCTGCCAAGCTAAATCGTTCAGGTGAGGTTGTAAAACGTCCTGTGTACATTAAGCCTTAGGCTTAACTTTACTTTACTCTATCCAAAATATAAAACAGGTTTTACAAACACTTTAACCCCTTCAGTCCTGGAAGGTTTTCCCCCTTAAAGACCAGGCCATTTTTTGCGATACGGCACTGCGTCGCTTTAACTGACAATTGAGCGGTCGTGCGATGTTGTACCCAAAAAAAATCAACGTTCTTTTTTTCCCGCAAATAGAGCTTTCTTTTGCTGGTATTTCATCACCTCCTGCGGTTTTTATTTTTTGCGCTATAGAAAAAAAGCGCGACAATTTTGGAAAAAATAAAAACATTTTTATACTATTTGCTATAATAAAAATGAAAAAAAGTCTTCATCAGTTTAGGCCAATATATATTCTACATATTTTTGATTAAAAAAAAACAACGCAATAAGCGTATATTGATTGTTTGCGCAAAAGTTATAGCATCTACAAAATAGGGAATAGATTAATGGCATTTTTATTATTTTTTTTACTAGTAATGGCGGTGATCTGTGATTTTTAGCAGGACTGCGACATTGCGGTGGACAGATCGGACACTTTTGACACATTTTTTGGGACCATTGACAGTTATACAGTGATTAGTGCTATAAAATGCACTGATTACTGTGCAAATGTCACTGGTAGGGAAGGGGCTAACACTAGGGGGCGATCAAGGGGTTAAATGTGTTCCCTCATGTGTGTTTCTAACTGTGGAGGGATGGGACTGACTAGAGGAGGGGACAGATCGCTGTTCCTAATTAGTAGGACCAGATGATTTGTCTCTCCTCTCCTGTCAGAACAAGGATTTGTGTGTTTACATACACACAAATCCCCATTCTGGCTCTCGTGCCCGTGATGGCGGGTAGCCGGCGGACATCGCGCCTGCCAGTGATACGCATCGGGTCCCTGCCAGTGATGCGCATCGGGTCTGTTGCCTTTAAAGGTGCCGACGTACATCTACGGCGATTTGCGGGAATGAGCCGACCTGCCGCTGTATAATGACTGCGTTTGGTCGGCTAGTGATTAAAGCTTAACTTTGGATACAAGAATTATAATTAAAATATATTAATAACTATAAAGGATATAAATCCTTTTATGTGTTCAAACCCCATTGCAAACCCTTATAATAGATTGTAGAAATAGCAGTTACATTATCACTGGGCTGTACATAACCTGCACCAAGAGTAGATCTGTGGGAGGGGCCCAGCAGGACCACCCATTACAGGCTGCCTGCAGAAAACTACAGGAGGGGGCGGAGACCAGACCTGTGACCCTGCACAAGGAGCTAGAGTAGCAGTGACAGGTCTTTATTACAGAAAACTCCTGTTGGAGGCAAAGTGCCTGAGTTGTTTAATGCTGAATTATTGCATAAACCTGGGAGAAATTCCCAAAGCACACTGAGAGTAAAGGAAGAATACACATGCATCTTTTATTTAGGCAACATTTATTTAGTCCCAATTTTTGTTTTACATTTTAAAAACTGTACATGATTTTCAGCAGAAATGTTGACTGGTCATAATTAGCTACAAAAAGCCAACAGAGGGAACACTATTGGATCTACTTATAAAACATTCATTACACGAATTCCACAAGCATTCACCCAACCTACACACATTTTCCATGCATTTCTCTAATAGGATTATTTCATATGATCATCTGCTCCATGGAGTATCAAAAATTCAGTTATTTTTAATGAAATATCTCAATAAAAAAAATGCAGCTATTTTGGCCACTAGATGGAACTGACAATCATAGGAAAAAATTGTATTAGAGAAAATACAGGAAAAGTTTGTGCAGGTTGGGTGAATGCTTGTGACATTTGTCCAACAAATGTTTTATAAACAGACCCCTAGGCAAAAGTTGTGTTTTTAAAAACATTTGGTGACATTCAAAACCATATGACATATTTAGGAAATACCCTTTTCTCCCTTTAAGTAAAAGTCAAAATGCGGTCACTGCAACATGTTATATTGTGACTCAACAAACTGTAGGTTGACAACAATAATTATATAAACCAGCCTTTCTCAATCTTAATACCCCAGTAGCAACCTTGAAATAATTCTCAGATTTCAGGGAACCCCTAATAAGATTAATCCAGCAGGGTGCATTGTGAAAAGTGCATTGTGAAAATGCCCCTTTACGATAGTGGTCAGTGGCCCCCCCTCCTCCTCTATACAATGATTGACAGCATGTCACCCTTACAAACAGCTTAAAAGATGATAAATTCCATACCGTTGACTCTGCTAAAGGGGTGAGGGACTTGGAACTATACCTGGACCATCTAATGGGAGTTCAATCGGATCAGCTCAAAGAACCCCTTGGAACCTCTTAAGGAACTCTACGGTTTCACGGAGCCCTGGTTGAGAACGGCTGATATAAACTAATGCTTTCTAGCTAGTATTTGATACTTTTAATCAGCCTTGGACAAACTTACCTTATTGAGTGACTTGAAGACCTCTTTTCCATTTAGTTGCAGAATGTTCCCGATAATGGGCAACGGGGTGGGCCCCGGTGGCAGCCTACCTTTGTTTTGATGCTTCCTGGCATGTGTGATACTTAAGATCAGCAAAATCAAACAGACAGTTAATAACAGCGTGGTTGTACTAAAGATCTCCATGTAGGCACTATGCTCTTCTGCAATGGAAGTAATCAGATTTCAGTCTGAGACAGTCCTATTTATAAAGGGAACACCTTGGAATGGTTGAAATTGGCACATTCAATGGGTTACTCAAGAGCCATCTATTTGTTTGCTTTGGCGACATTTCTTTATCTACTGAAATCCAAACGCTGATATGAAATGTGGACTGGCAAAAGGGTGACACGTTTACTAACAACTAATAGGATTAAAGAAAATGAAAATAAAGTTTGGTAAACTCCTTGCAATGTACATAGATCACTCAGAGGGGATTATTTTTTTCTCAACAAAAGTGCAGTTTTTTTTACATACTGTCACCAGTGCAGTACAGCATCATTGTATTTTTTTTTTTTTTAATGTTTTCTTTTTTTATTATTTTTTTACATTCTGCCTAGTTCTAGCTGTCATGAATGGCTTTCATTCATGACAGCTTGATTACTGGCTACAGCTAATCACATGATATAGGTTGCTGTGATTGGCCCAGGTACCCTGTGATAGCTGAGGGTCAATCACAGCATCACAGTACTAACCAAAACAGTAAGAAAGTCATTCATAACTGTTTTGTTGATCTTGTAATTATGTGAAGATAATAATGAGGGCAGAGACATCAAACTCAGCACCGCATCCCACAAAAATTATAAACAAAGAGAAGGGACGTGGGGTAAAGAAAACCCCGGGGACTTTAAAGGTGCTTATGGTATAAGGTAAATACAGTACATAGACATACAGAGCTTATCCATATAAAGATTTTTATTACAATTGATACAAATGACACAACATTATTAAAAAATGTCTCAATATCCGCATCCAATTAATGATAGACAGTTGGAGTAAAGAGAATACCACTTAATAGATACAACCTAACATGTTTCGCTCATTTTGAGCTTCCTCTGGAGTTTTGATATAATTTATGGTATACTAGAAATGATAAGAAAAACATGGATGAGATATCGTGTTACATAATAGAATTTACAACCACATAATATTAAATATTTAGAGTTGATATGGATAGCATGTCATATAAAGCTGTAAAAAGCTGAAAAAATAAAAAAAAATCATCAAAAAACAATCAAAATTCAATCAATCAAAATAAATCTTAATTCTTACCAGGCTGCCAAAAGTTAAATATGAATTGGGTTGGTAAGATAGTGTTACTAATCAGTAACATCAGAGATACAGGACATCAGGTAAGTCTTTCAAACAGAGGTTTCCATTAAGGCCACAGAAGGACATAGAATTTATATATCCTTAACAGAAAAATAAAAAAAGTGTGAAAAAATTAAGATCTGGTGTCAATCAAATGATGTCAAAAAGGCTTCACATTTGAGCACCGAAATTATCATAGGGGTTACCTTGGGTAGTTTAAAAGTAGAATCAAAACTCTTATTGCTAGAGGCAATAAATCCTCACTGCAAATGTAAATGGCGGTTTAGAATCACCATGGTATGGAGATCACAGCCAACAATTAGAGGGTCAAAGAAGTCTTGATGGTATCCAAAGGTATAGATGCATGGGAATACATCTAAGGAAACAAAAACAAATAAAGTGCTAGTGAAATAAGGACCATATGTGCAAATCACTTGGAAACAAAGCGGAGCCACATAGATGACACTTACCTCAAGTGATGATTTGGTCAGAGAGGCATGGGGTGGGAGAGAGACACCCTCTCCTTTCAGACGGAAGGCCTACGACAGAGGGTTGCGGTGTATGGCTGCATTCTTATAGTCCTTCCATCACAGTGGCATCTGACGTCACAACCAGGATGGGGACGTATAGCGAGGAGGCCCAGGGGAGGGCGTATGGATTGTAGGAGAGGCAGGAACACTAAGGCAGGATGCTGAACGCGTCATTACCTAAAGTGCGCATGCACCAAATGATGAAGTATGCAAGGCGCATTATTTGTCCCGGCTCAAAACCGGCGGCGCCATCTTTAAAGAGGGAAAAATCTATGCAGAGTAAAGTGGGCTGAATGCATCATTCGTCGTGGCAGAAGCTAGCGGCACCATCTTAAAAAAAGGGAAAAAGAACTAAATAAAATGAATAGCAATAACGTAAATTATGTGAAAGATGACACATTCACAGTATAATCCTAGGGAAATCCATAAAGGATAAGTAAATGTACAATCCATAAAATGTCCTGTCATGGGACTGACACCTCTAGGGCTCCCAGATGAAAGGCGATTGATTACTCGCACAGTTCACTGGGTGCCCCCAGCGTCCGTGTGAGCCAAAAATAGGAGGATGGGATAACAAATGAATGAAAGCTTAAGTGGTGCTTAATTAATACTAATACTAGCAATGATGATTATAATATTTATAAACTAATTAGGGGCAGCCTGGGAAGAAATCATGAGATACCAGACAGACAGGGAAGAGCATATGCATATATAAAGTATATATTACAATATTGAAATAAAAAAAAAAAGAGGAATATAGAAAGGAAATTATTAATTTTTAAAGAAAAGGCTTAAAGCTGAAAGTGTCATTGAGGCCGGGATATTTTAAAGCTGACAAGTCATGTATCCAGTGTGCCTCTTGCTGTAGTAGTTGCCTGTCATAGTCACCTCCCTTCTCTCCAGGAGGAATATGCTCTAGAGCAAAAAAATGCATTTTACTGCTGTCAAAAATGTGATATAGGCCAATGTGCCGATTTATTGGGGTTTCCATTCTTTTTTTATGTAACAGGGAAACATGGTCCCTGATACGGCAAAAAAAGGGTCGTTTGGTGTTACCAATGTAGAACGCTTGACGTTCACATTGCATAATATATACAATGCCTATCGATTGACATGTTACGGAAAAGTTAGGTTTAAAAAAACGGCCATTAAGAAGAAGGATACCTCCTGCAGCATGGATAAACCTACAAAAATTGCATTTATGGCAGGGCCTGCTGCCCTTTTTTGATTCGCCAGCAATCTCGGTTGGGGTGTTGTAGTGACAGTGTACTAAAGTATCCCTGAGAGATCGAGATCGCCTGAAAGTGATTTCAGGGTACGGTTTGAGATGTTTGGAGACTTTTTCGTCTCCCATCAAGAGGTACCAGTACTTTTTCATGATATCTCGCACCTGTCTGTGCTGGCCCGAAAATCTAGTGATCAATCGAACACCAGGGTTTGCTTTACTGGGTTTGGGGGTCATGTATGAGAGTGGTTCTATTTTGATTCTTAGCCTTCATGTAGGCTTTCTTCAGACATTTGTTGCTGTAGCCTCGTTGTTGCAAACGAGACCGCAGCAGCTTAGCTTCCTTCTCAAAATCCGAGTCTGCATTGCAGTTTCATTTTAGTCTCAAATATTGCCCGTAGGGCACACTTGCTACAAGAGACACAGGGTGGGAGCTGGTGGCATGGAGCAGGGAGTTACCTGCAGAAGGTTTTCGGTAAAGGCTCGTTCCCCTGGGAATGGAGATTCTGTCAAGAATTCTGAGGAGGTCACTGGTATCCTGAAGGTAGGACACAAGTCCCTCCACGTGGGGTCTTAAAAAGTCATCAATTAATTGGTTAGTGGTTTTGGTGAGACTACCATTCCCAGAGACTATGGGACGACCAGGGGGATTTTTTGGATTTTTATGAATCTTAGGAATGCATATAGGGTCGATGTTCGGGGGGAGGTTACATTAAGAAACACACAAGTTTTCTTGTTTATGAGACTTTTGTGATAGGCTGAACCAATAAGATGTTGATAACAGGTAGTTTGAGATGTTTGGGGGATACCTTGCGATACCATTCTCGATTCTGGACAATGGCCATGACCATAGATTCATATTGATAATTGTCCATAATTACTAGGTTTCCACCCTTATCAGAGGGTTTGATGGTTATATTTTTATTTTGCTGTAGTGATCTCAGAGCCTCTACTTAGGAGGAAGTTAAATTTGATTGGGACAGATTTTTCCATTTTGTCTTGGTAATTTCTGTGGTCACTTGATTAGCGGAAGCCCACATTGGGATTCCCCTGTAGCGTTGGAAAAGTATGAGACTTGGGTTTGTAATCTTTAGGTTTGGAGATAATTGAGGAAGGAGGAGAAGAAGGGGGTGGGGGAGGTAAGGGGTCCGGACTAGACCAAAGACCCTCAGCCTCAAGGAAATTGGCCTCATCCAAACCTGCCTCCTCCCACAGCTCCATCAGGTCCTCCATGGCTTTAATGTCACCAATGGTCATGCCCTCCCAGAGGGGGTTGTCCAGAGTTTGACTCTGAATTGATTTGTCAGGCTTATCATACAAAATTTTGAACACGAGTTTTCTGGAAAATAAATTAAGGTCTTTGATTAATTCGAATTAGTCCACCCTTTGAGTGGGGCAAAAGGTCAGACCAAGACCTAACACAGAGATTTGTTCTGCTGAAAGTGAATAGGAGGATAACTTTATCACCTCAAATTGGTTTTCGTTGGTTTTGGATTCATAGGATCTGTGTTCCCTGTCTTTCTTGGGTCTAGCACCGGCTGGGAAAAAATAGGTGCTGGACGAAAATCCAATTGTGAGGGTGTGAGGTTTGCATTGCTTACCTGTGTGCTGGAAACCGGAGTTTGTGAGATATTAGTTGGACAAGTGCTGGTAGTTGATTCGGGGTGACCCGGTGCGTTAGTGGATAGAATTTTGGCAGTGCCTGCCCGGGTGATCATAGGTGCTTTAGTGCTGGGGTGCGTCTTTGTCAGGGAAGATGTCTGCAGAGTACAACTGTTGTTTCCAGGCGCATACCTGTGCGCAGGCGCCAACCAAGAATATCCAGAACGACCAGGGGCGCTTCTGCAGACACGCATGTAAAGAGGGCTTCCAGATTCTGATAAGCTCCCACTGCCCGCAGACCCCCACAACTACTGGGTCAAGGTTGTGGGGTAGAGGTTATTGTCCTCATCAACATGACAACAAGGTAGCCCCATGATGAGGGTATCAACAGAGGGTCTAAATTAAGAGCACCAAGTGTCACTAAGTGTCATTTCTGTCTGCTGTCTCAATCCTCTTCTATCAGCATGAGTCACTTCTGATAGGTTTTCCTGACATCAAGTGAAAAAAGATGACAGGGGAGGGAGCTCCAGGTAATTGACATCCTCCACTCTGTTACTGTGTGTTGTGTGAGATGTGTGTGTGTGTGTGTCTGCCTGCGGGGGGGGATCTCTTCCCTCAAGTCAGGTCTCAGCTCTCCTTACTGAGCTCTGCAGTGTGTAACTTCAGCTCTCCACTCCCATTTTCTGAACTCTCAGACAAGCTTTATGAATTCAGCACTTTAAACAGATGTAGAGAAGAGAGGGTTGCAGATAAAGATGTACAATTTATATAGGGTAATCTTTTTCATCTCTGTGTATCACCTGAGGCCAGTCACTTCACTGGGTATTTGTAAGGGTTTACAACCACTTTAAACACACTTTTTATTTGCAAATGTCAGTTTTGTTGTAATATATTGTATACACTGTACAGATGCGCCAATTCACAGGTAGGGTAAAGGCATCCCCCAGACATGGTATTTAAAGGAATTTAGCATTTTGAATGTTCCAGTTTAAGCATTACTAAAATTAATGCTCCCAGCTAAATAGAATTTTTAAAGTTTTTTTTCTGCTTTGGTACGTGTCCCCCAGGACAGTTCTCAACTGCCCCCATGCCATTTGTTTGACAATTACTGGCCTATTGGCCATTACGCTTTTTCAACATTTTGCTTCCATTGACTTCGATAGGGTTTGGATTCACATTTTGAAAAAAAAATGTTTGACCCTGGACAACCGGGTTATAAATTGTTTTATTTGTTTATATTATAACACATATCACCACACACATTTTTTCACATGTGCTCATTCATTATATGTATATTTCATACATTTATGGATATCACATTATTTTAACACTTATTTTTATCGCTTTTATTTTTTCACTTTATTTTATTACATCTCCAAATTGTTGTTTCTATGCCTACTTGCTATGGGGATTTCCATTTTGAATTTACTAACCAGCAGCAGGTGCGGAGATCTCATACGGCTGCTTCTCAGCTGTTTTGTATTTTCTCGCCATTGCATGGTCACATGTTCTAATATTTTTAGTATATATATATATATATATATATATATATGGCTTTTCATTCCCATTTTAGCCAGCTATGAGTAAGCACTTGGTGTAAGTGCGAAACGCATCAGCTATTTTTGTACCACCCCACAGTCATGTTTTGTGTACCCCATGATCCTGTATTTTGAATAAAAAGACGGATTTATCCATTCCGGTGTGCGGCTGTCCAGGTCTTCTTGTTCTCTATTACTTGCATGAGCATTCGGCCAGCATCTGGGGCTCTTCTCTTCCTGGAGATAATGAGACACAAGCACTCTGGTTTAAGCCCCTCTTTGAGCGGAGGATCCCACATTATCTCGTTTAATTCCTGGATTTTTGCTTCTTTATCCCCTTCCCGCCGACCGAACGCATATATGCGTCCTCGGCTTTCCGGGGTTATACCGGGATGATGCCCGCAGCTGCAGGCATCATCCCGGTACCGTTGTTTTCAGCGGGCGATCGGCTACCCGAATATAACAACCGATGCGGCTAAAAGCCGCTCGGTTGTTATACCGGAGGAGCGGGAGGGGACATCCCCCCCCTCCCGCCGCCTCCCGCCGCTGTTACCGGGCCTCCCGTGCGATCGGGAGGCCCGGTGTCCGGTCCGCTGCCTTCGGCGGCTGGGAGCGGACTGGAACGAAGCTGCGAGCGGCTTCGTTCCAGCCTTCTTCTTGTAAATGCGGAAGCGACGTCATGACGTCACTTCCCGTTTACTCGGCTGCCAATGGCGCCGAATTTAAAAAAGTACACAGTATTCAGAATCGCCGTTTTCGGCGATCTGAATACTTTGAAGTGTAAAGGAGGGATGGGGGGTCTTTTAGACCCCCCATCCCTCCATAAAGAGTACCTGTCACCACATATTACTGTCACAAGGGATGTTTACATTGCTTGTGACAGCAATAAAAGTAAAAAAAAAAAAAAAAAAATTTAAACACAATTTATAAAGTACAAAAATAAATAAATTAAATAAAAAAAAAAAAAAAAAATTTTTTTAAAGTGCCCCTGTCCCCGCGAGCTCGCGCAGCGAAGAAAACGCATACGGAAGTCGCGCCCGCATATGTAAACGGTGTTCAAACCACACATGTGAGGTATCGCCGCGATCATCAGAGCGAGAGCAATAATTCTAGCCCTAGACCTCCTCTGTAGCTCAAACCTGGTAACCGTAAAATTTTTTTAAAGCGTCGCCTATGGAAATTCAAAGGTACCGTAGTTCGTCGCCATTCCACGAGTGCGTGCAATTATAAAGGGTGACATGTTTGGTATCTATTTACTCGGCGTAACATCATCTTTCACATTATACAAAAAAATTGGGGTAACTTTACTGTTTGGATTTTTTAAAATTCATGAAAGTGTCACTTTTCCAAAAATTTGCGTTTAAAACACCGCTGCACAAATACCGTGTGATAAAAAATATTGCAACAATCGTCATTTTATTCTCTAGATTCTTTGCTAAAAAAATATATATAATGTTTGGGGGTTCTAAGTAATTTTCTAGCAAAAAATATGGATTTTAACTTGTAAACACCAAATTTCAAAAATAGGCTTAGTCATGAAAGGGTTATCCACCAGCTCAGAGGTATTCCCGGATTGCTGATTTCACTGTTTTTATCTTGTCCTCCAGTTTGTTTTCAAGAAGAGTTTGTCTGCATATATATACCATTATGGATCATGCGGTTACCTCAACACCAGTGGCTGATAGTGTGTACAGCAGAACTCTTACGGCACCTTCTAACAATCCGTTAAGACAATCTTTACAAACACACACGTCACAACTTTCTGACGATAATGGAGTTTTACTGATTCGCCATTTCAGGAAATTGGAACAATTGATGGCCACAATGGGCCATTGGAACAATTTGACGATCAATTATAGAAAGATTGGACTGACACCCTTGATACATGTTCATTTAAACTTATGAACATTTTGATTGCCTCAAAAAAGAAGGACTTGGAATTGCTACAATCGGATATGTCTTTGATCCAAACGGATCTCACAGCTCTACAAACCCACACGAGTTTACAGACCTGGATGGACGATTAAACAAAAAATTTTTTCTGACCTTGAAACCGAAGCAGCAGATGACACCACTACATATACCACATCAGACTCTTCACTTGAACGGTCTATAGCCCCCGTGGAACCAGCAAGATCTGTCAACGACCGGAGCCCTGGGAACCCCCGTGGGTCCCGACAAACCAAGAAGAAAAAATCCTCCATAAAAAAAACAGGAGAGGGGGCAAGAGGCACAAGAGATCCAGACAATGTACATTACACTCTGCGGGGCAAGAAGAAATAATAGGCCGGAGTGTCATCAATATTTCCAAAAGACCCTTGAACAGAGAAGAATTGGGTCTTTTAGCGAAGGGCCTCAATTTTTGTCCTAACAGACATTTTAATTTATTTGATACCATTTTGGATGTCAACAAATTTTTCACGTTCTCTAACTCTTAAGAAACATTATTTTGGATTTTCCATAGAGGATACAGAGGTCTCCTTTGACGGCTGCGATACAGGTGAGTCTCCCCATTCACCTATATTATTTACTGACGTCTGTGCTTTGCATGACTTAATTGATTTGACACATGAATCGGATCTATCTCCCACGGATCCCACTGATGTTTAACATAAACGACCGTTCAAAATCAGATCGGATTTTTATCCAGTGGCATCCAGGGGAAAGGATCTTGATCTATTTCAAAAGATGGTGGAGGGCGACTTAACGCGCCTGGCTCGCTGCTGTCACAGGAAACCCACTAGCGATAATTTTACTTCAGATGAGAGACATACATTTAAACAACTGATGGCAGATGACAGTATTGTCATCAGAAATGCAGACAAGGGTGGGATGGTTGTTGTATTAGATTCAGATATGTATAAAATGGAAGCTTTACGTCAATTGTCTGATACACGCACCTATTTACCACTCAGTTCGAGTCTCACTATCCTTTTTAAAAATAATTATCTACCTTACTTGACAGAGCGGTGCAGGTAGGCCTTTCTTCTCAGAGGCATAAAGAATCATTCATCCCATTTACACATTGCTAGCCATATCTAATTATTTTTGTTTTGATTTGGTTTACCTTTTTTTTTTTTTTCTACATCAGTATTTATCTTTATCCTTCTAATCCAAACATGGTTATACCTAAGGACGGACTTAAATTGTTCTCCAATATTTAACAACATTTTTTGTTTTTACAATTCCCGTCCCATTCCTTTTCCTCCTCTCCTCTCTTTGCTGAATTTTTATTTGAAGTGCCGTATTTTTGGAATTTTTCTCCAAAAGGTTCCCCTTTGTTCACTGGCAGCTCGCACATATATTTCGTTGTACTTATATCCATATTTTTACAACCAAAACTAGCTGCTTAATACGAATGATTAAACATATATTTTTTAAGTCTTTGGAGAGCATTTTAATATAGTTCTGCTAAGGGGTGTCTGGATTGGCGTTTTTGCCTCATACGCCATTCCAGTACCCCAATTTCATTTAGTTAGGTTTTGAACCAATATATGCACATGGATATATATATCTTTGTTTAATCACACATCCACATGGATGAGTCCAAGTTTATGGTTCATCACCATTCTAGAAACATAATATTAATCTTGTATATGATGTTTTTATATGGTTACAGGTACATCTTTACCACATAACTAAAAACAAAAAAACAAAAAAAAATGTCTTTATATATTCTAAATATTTTTTGTACTTGTTTTTGAAATTTGTCTGTGACATACAGTATTTTTTTTTTCTCAGATCATGGGCTTGATGATTATGGACTATGTCGATCTAACAATCATGCTGTCTTGAGATCACGGCACCTGTTGTTGATTTATTGCATATTCATTTTGCGTGCATGTCTTGCACATATTCACTCACATGCATTTACCCTCAGACCTCATCTTATTATACATATATATTTTTTGTTAGAATTGATTGCCTTGTGTCTATACGTCTTTTTCACACATGATCAGTTTTTATTCAGATAACATATATATATATATCACTGCCCATTTGTCACTACGCACATTCACATTTTGAAAAAATTTTTTTGACCCTGGATAACTGGGTTATTAATTGTTTTATTTGTTCATATTATAACACATATCACCACACACATTTTTTCACATGTACTCATTCATTATATGTGTATTTTATACATTTATGGATATCACGTTAGTTTAACCCTTTTTTTTTTTTTATCTCTTTCATTTTTTCACTTTATTTTATTACATCTCCAAATTGTTGTTTTCTATGCCTACTTGCTATGGGGATTTCCATTTTAGATTTACTAACCAGCAGCAGGTGCGGAGATCTCATACGGCTGCTTCTTAGTTGTTTTGTATTTTCTCGCCATTGCATGGTCACATGTTCTAATATTTTTAGTATATATATGGCTTTTCATTCCCATTTTAGCCAGCTATGAGTAAGCACTTGGTGTAAGTGCGAAACGGGTCAGCTATTTTTGTACCACCCCACAGTCGTGTTTTGTGTACCCCATGATCCTGTATTTTTAATAAAAAGACGGATTTATCCATTCCGGTGTGCGGCTGTCCAGGTCTTATTGTTCTCTTCTACTAGCATATTTAGATGTCTGGCTTGACAATTGTAAAGTACAGTATACTGATAGGTTGTCCTTCAGTTTAGGACATAGGACTGCACCAATGACTTTATAATTGACCTGACCCTGTAGAGAAGTGTTCCTTTTCCTGAACCTAAGTATGGGCTATCCTATATAGACCCAGATATAGGAAATGTTAGTTCACAGAACCATTAAACAACTCTATTTGTTGTCTATAGAGGAGGAGATGAACTCACCTCACTCTGAGAATAAAATCATTAACTTTTGTCCATTTTTGTGATTAGAAAATCTGGAATGCCTGCAGTGCTGCTGTGTGCTAGATGAAATAGATCATTAACTTTTTATCAAAAGGTCTCGGTTCAAACCTAAATCCCCTTTTGTAAGTTAACACTTGAACCAGGCACAGTTTTATTCAAATCACTCATAGGGGACATCCTGATTCCTGTGCCATATTGACTGGCAAGGTGAATCTAGTTTACCATATTAACATGATAGAGTGACCTTCTGGCTAATCATTATTCCAATCAAAAATCAGTGTGTAACCTCAACAGTTGTTTGCGTCATTCTAAGGGCCACCTTGTAATAACTGCACTTCTGTTGCTGGCTACATTACCAAAATGCAATAGCTAGTATATCAATGGATGTTACTCCTTCACTAGTCTATATAACCTAATAACGCAGAATCTACCTATTAACAATTGCTTTAGGGCCCTGCAAGCAATTTTTTCTATGAAATTCTACCAGAAGTTCAAATCTGTACTGGGCATTGTAACAAGAATTTTCACTATCTGATAACAACAGGTAGTCAGGGAGAAGATATAGGTATATAAGGCCAACTAAGTGGGAATACAGCCATATATGATTTTTCCGACCAGGGGTAGAAGAAGAATTATATCCCCTCATGTCCACTGCCTAAGTTGATGTGCTACCCAAGTATATCACTGGGAATATTAGTCTTAATGAATTAAACTCAGCAAGGATGTCATCCCAAGCAAGTCCCTGAGATCATCACCCCGCCCCTATGGGTGCTCACTGTGGAGTGAGAGAGCTCCAGGACCCCGCCCGGGCGGAACATCCTGCCCAACTCCTCTCTGCCCCTCCTAGTAAAAATGCACGAGCCGGGTGTCTCCCGGGACGTCACATCCCCTGAGGTTGGGCCAGGCGGTTTATTATATATTTTCATGTGACAACACTGAAGAAATTACACTTTGCTACAAAGTAAAGTAGTGAGTGTACAGCTTGTATAACAGTGTAAATGTGCTGTCCCCTCAAAATAATTCAACACACAGCCATTAATTTCTAAACTGCTGGCAACAAAAGTGAGTACACCCCTAAGTGAAAATGTCCAAATTAGGCCCAAATAGATATTTTCCCTCCCGAGTGTCATGTGACTCATTAGTGTTACAAGGACTCAGGTGTGAATGGGGAGCAGGTGTGTTAAATATGGTGTTATCGCTCTCACTCTCTCATACTGGTCACTGAAAGTTCAACATGGTACCTCATGGCAATGACCTCTCTGAGGATCTGAAAAAAAGAATTGTTGCTCTACATAAAGATGGCCTGGGCTATAAGAAGTTTGCCAAGACCCTGAAACTGAGTTGCAGCACGGTGGCCAAGACTATACAGTGGTTTAACAGGACAGGTTCCACTCAGAACAGGCCTCGCCGTGGTCGATCAAAGAAGTTTAGTGCACATGCTCAGCGTCATATCCAGAGGTTGTCTTTGGGAAATAGATGTATGAGTGCTGCCAGCATTGCTGCAGAGGTTGAAGGGGTGTAGGGGGGTCAGTCTGTCAGTGCTCAGACCATACGCTGCACACTGCATCAAATTGGTCTGAATGCCTGTCATCCCAGAAGAATGCCTCTTCTAAAGGTGATTCACAAGAAAACCTGCAAACAGTTTGCTGAAGACATACAGACTAAGGACATGGATTACTGGAACCAGGTCCTGTGGTCTGACGAGACCAAGATAAACTTTTTTGGTACAGATGGCGTCAAGCATTTGTGGCGGCAACCAGGTGAGGAGTACAAAGACAAACATGTTTGGAACAAACATAGATCTAGGCTCAGGCAAAAAAAAAAAAGTTAAAAAAAAATGCGGGACTCGATGGACCTCTTGTTCTTTTTTTTTTCTGCCATCACTCTTCTATGTCACTATGTTAAGCCTGTGGGGGTCATATGTTTTAATTTCATAGATTCATCTTGTTTCTGTTGTAGATATTTATATGCACAAGTGGTAAAAGTAAACAGGGTCACTTATCCAGGGCTCAAGATAAAATAATATATAGGACTAAGCTGCTGCTATATACAAATATAACATTTAAAAAGAAGACAAAAAAGTTCCAAGAAAATAGGTCCTTTCCAGCTTAAGCAGCGCTCAAAGAAACAAAAACTCATAAAATTAGAAATAAAAATTCAGTAAAAAGCGTATGAGCAAAAAGAACTATTTAAAATTAGAAAAATTGTGACAGTCCAGGTGTTGGGTAATTTCTCATGTTAGAAAACAGCACTGAAGAGATGTTCCACCATCGCCACACCATGTGATTGCACTCCCTATAGGTATTGCACTCACCAAACTCCTAATAAACAATCGCCTTAATGGATAAATCCAGCTTTAATCTCAGCTACTACAGGACATCAGCGTGGGAATTCAGTAACGATCAAATCGACAGATGCATGGTGTCCTGATCCTGAACCATCCAGACTGAGCACAACCGCAATCCTCTTATTCACTCAAGCATAAAGGAGGAAAGGAATCCACATAGTGTGATTCTGTAAAACTTTTATTGTCCCAAAAACACCCGACCCTTAAGCTATTGCACTTACACAAAATTCAGTTTAAAACAGCATTCAGGTAACTCATACAGCAATGGTAATAGCAGTTCCGATAATCTCACCACCTCAAAGAAGAACGGATCGTTCGTGGTGGTTCCCAGGAGATACTCAGAACAAATCCCAAATGCAGCAAGCCACACATTTACAGTATCACGCTATGTGGATTCCTTTCTTCCTATATACTTGAGTGAATAAGAGGATTGCGGTTGTGCTCAGTCTGGATGGTTCAGGATCAGGACGCCATTCATCTTTGATCGTTACTGAATTCCCACGCTGATGTCCTGTAGTTGCTGAGATTAAAGAGGAAGTAAACCCCGGCTGATTTTTCTTATTTTTCAAATTTTAACATACAATAGCTCATTACAAGGTATAATAGATAAAAATCGGCTTAAAACGAGGTCTGCAAATACCTTTTTTAGGGTATTGGCCGCACCATTGTATGTGCTATTTGCTGAATCCTTTTTGGACGTCACTTCCACCCTTACTCTGTATGCCTTAGGAAATATCATGCATGCGTCGTAGCGCCGTATCAGGAAAGAGATAAACACTGCAGCATCGCGAGACTTCTCCTCTGTGCCGTTCAGAGGGGAAGCTCGTCCACAGACATTTCCCGACATGCAACTAATACAGAAACGGCACACTTTAGGTGTCGTTAATGAACGATCCTACTGCGCAATCGCGCATTACGTCATCTAAAATTAAAAGACAATTTCCTTGGAAAAGACAGCAGTAAGTACACTTTCACAGGTAGCGATCAGCTGCCTGTGCTATCTACTTTATGAACAGATAAACTTGTCGAAGAGAGTTTACAACCACTTTAAAGCTGGATTTATCCATTAAGGCGATTGTTTATTAGGAGTTTGGTGAGTGCAACTCCTACAGGCAGTGGAATCACATGGTGTGGTGACGGTGGAACATCTCTTCAGTGCTGTTTTCTAGCATGAGAAATTACCCAACACCTTGACTGTCACAATTTTTCTAATTTTAAATAGTTCTTTTTGCTCATACGCTTTTTTACATAATTTTTAATTTTCTGAGTTTTTGTTTTTTTGAGCACTGCTTAAGCTGGAATGGACCTATTTTCTTGGAATTTTTTTGTCTTCTTTTTAAATATAGATATAGTTTTTTTTTTTTTTATTTCAACCACTCCAATGGGGACTGCCTTTACCTGCACATGAACTTTAATTGCATCCAAGTCTTATGCCCTGTACACACGGTCGGATTTTTCCAACGGAAAAAGTGCGATCAGATTGTGTTGTCGGAAATTTCGATCGTGTGTGGGCTCCATCGGACTTTTTCCATCGGAATTTCCAAGACACAAGTTTGAGAGCAGGATATAAAATTTTCCGATAACAAAATCCGATCGTTTAAATTCCGATTGTATCTACACAAATCCGACGCACAAAGTGCAACGCATGCTTATAATAAATTAAGAGATGAAAGCTATTGGCTACTGCCCCGTTTATAGTCCCGACGTATGTGTTTTACGTCACCGCATTCAGAACGATCGGATTTTCCGACAACTTTGTGCGACCGTGTGTATGCCAGACAAGTTTGAGCCAACATCCGTCAGAAAAAATCCATGGATTTTGTACGATCAATGTCCAATCGTGTGTACAGGGCATGAGTCTGTAGGGCTCAATATCGCGCCATAAAAAAAAGATCCATAAAGACATGGATGAGTGAGTTTGGGGTGGAGGAACTTGACTGGCTTGCACAGAGTCCTGGCCTCAACCTGATAGAACACCTTTGGGATGAATTAGAGCAGAGACTGGGAGCCAGGCCTTCTCGCTCAACATCGTGCCTGACCTCACAAATGCGCTTCTCGAAGAATGGTCGAAGAATGGTCAAACATTCCCATAGACACAGTCCTTAACCTTGTGGACAGCCTTCCTAGAAGAGTTGAAGCTGTTATGGCTGCAGAGGTTTGGTCAACTCAATATTGAACCCTACAGACTAAGACTGGGATGCCATTAAAGTCCATGTGCGTGTAAAAGCAGGTGTCCCAATACTTTAGACAATATAAAGTAAGTGTGTGTGTGTGTATATATATATATATATATATATATATATATATATATATATATATATTTGACCTTAGCATTCTATATCTTCTCCCTGACTACCCTTTCCTATGGCCCGCTGTTATCAAATAGTGACAATTCTTGTTACAAGGCCCAGTACAGGTTTGAACTTCTAGTAGAATTTCATAGAAAAAATAGCCCTACAACAATTGTTAATAAGTAGAGTCTGCATTATTAGGTTGTAAAGTTAAATCTCCGAACTAGTAAGGTATCACTCTGCCACTGGTCCTTCACCAGCAATTGGAGATTCTATGGTATATAGACTAGTGAAGAAGTAACATCCATTGATATAATAGCTATTGCATTTTGGTGATGTAGCCAGCAACAGAAGTGCAGTTATTACAAGGTGGCCCTTAGAATGACGCAAACAACTGTTGAGGTTACACACTGATTTTTGGTTGGAATAATGATTAGCCAGAAGGTCACTCTATCATGTTAATATGGTAAACTAGATTCACCCTGCCACAGTCAATATGGCACAGGAATCAGGATGTCCCCTATGAGTGATATGAATAAAACTGTGCCTGGTTCAAGTGTTAACTCACAAAAGGTGATTTAGGTTTGAACCAAGACCTTTTGATAAAAGGTTAATAATCTATGTCATCTAGCACACTGCAGCCATTCCAGGTTTCCTAATAACAAAAATGGCCAAAAGTTAATGATTTTATTCTCAGAGTGAAGTGAGTTCATCTCCTCCTCTATAGACAACAAATAGAGTTGTTTAATGGTTATGTGAACTAACATTTCTTATGTCTGGGTCTATATAGGATAGCCCATACTTACGTTCAGGAAAAGGAAAACTTATCTACAGAATCAGGTCAATTGTAAAGCCCTTGGTACAGTCCTATGTCCTAAACTGAAGGACAACCCATCAGTATACTGTACTTTACAATTGTCAAGCCAGACATCTAAATATGCTACATAGCCCCATATTTAGATTGGACAGTCTTGCCACTACGACAATGTGTAGTGCTAAGGAAATGTTTTAACCATGAATGGTAATAGGTAGATCTTTTTGATTTAACGCTTTTGCTGGGGACATGCAGGTGCATCTCAAAAAAGTAGAATATCATCAAAAAGTAATTTTTATTTCAGTAATTCTGTTCAAAAACTGGAACTCATATATTATATATTATTTATTTTAATTTTGATGATTATGGCTTGCAGTTGGTGAAAACTAGAAATGGGTCGAACGGACCCCTGTTCGGTTCGCACCCGAACTTTCGAACACCGCTAAAGTTGGGACCTGAATAACAAACTCCATTAAAGTCTATGGAACCGGAAACGTCAAAAATCAAAAGTGCCCATTTTGAAGGCTTATATGCAAGTAATTGGGCATACAATGGTTATAGGGGTCCGGGTCCTGCCCTGGGGGACATGTATCAATAAAAAAAAAGTTTGTGAAAAACGTCATTTTTAAATGAGCAGTGATTTTTTTAAATTTTTTAAATAAAAAGCATAAAAATAAAAAAATCCTTCCAATATAGTGCCTGGGGATTCCCCTTCGTCTACCTGTAAATTGGCAGATCTGTACCATGTCTAGAATCTGCTGCAGCAATAATTCCATTTATAAAGCCAAAAAAAGACATTTTCCCCGCAAGCCACCTTTGTTTTGCTCAGCAACAGCTGGGGAGCCAGTGTGTATGATGAGACCACAATGTAGTGCACTGGGAACAACATTAGAGATTTTTTGGATACATTCTGGTGTCACTTTGACTTTGGATAGATGTTACGGGTGCTTAAAAATTGGTCTTTGGGTGTCGGTGCCCCCTTCTCACCGTAACCCTATAGAGGTACACTTGATGAAAGCAAGAATTTGCCTTGCTGTAAAAAATTGCAATGATATGCACCTGTCAAACAGGTGCAGAAAAATTATTCTTTGGGCGTTGGGGGTGCCTTCCCACCGTAACCCTATAGAGGTGCTCTTGATGAAGGCAAAAAAAATTGCAATTATATGCACCTGTCAAACAGGTGCTGAAAATTTGGTCTTTGGGTGTTAATTGTTCCCATGAAACCTATACCAAAAACATTCTTCCAGATGAAATAATTGAACACCCTCGAAGCTAGGCAGCCTTGAAGTCCTGCAGAGATTCCACATCCCAAAAAGACTTAATCAGTGACATTGGCATCAGGAGCTTCATAGCTGGTAATCCAGGACTGATTCATTTTTATAAAAGTCAAACGGTCCACGGAGTCTGTGGACAGACGTGTTCTATGATCAGTAATGAAACCTTCTGCAGCACTGAATGCCTGTTCTGAAAGCACCCTGGCTGCAGGGCAGCCCAACAACTCAATAGCATACTGGGCAAGTTCTGGCCAGTGGTCTATTCTCATGACCCAGTAAGTCAGTGGATCATCAACTGGAAAGCTCTCCATCTCTGTTTTGGCCCCGAGGTAATCGTCCACCATTTGATGCAGACGCTGCCGATGGGATGTGGAAGCTGACAATCCTGGGCGGTGAGGACTAAAAAAATTCCAAAATGCCTCACTTAAGCGGATGCCTTCTCCAACGCTCCTCTCTTGACCAACAGCAGACTCAAAATGATGTTTTCCACGACACTGTAACCTACTGGAGTCAGGAAAAACGTTCAATAAAATCCTCATTAACGTGTCCTCAAGAGATTTTATCTTCTGCACTCTCTGTGGGGACGGGATGAGTTCTGAGACCTTCCCCTTATAACGGTGGTCAAGGATGGTTGCCAACCAGTAATCATCCTTCTCCTTTATGCCACGTATAAAGATGTCCTTTCGTAGGCTTTGAAGCATGAGGTTGCCCATGCACCTCAAATTTGCAGAGGCTTGAGAAGCAGACTCCTCGGGGTCACTCAGGATGACAGCATCTGGAACTTCCTCCTGCCAGCCACGTACTACTCCCAAGGGTCCTGTGGTTGTAAAGCCATCGCTTATAGATTGACGCATGTCTTCCTCTTCTTCGAAGCCTATGAAAGTGCCTGATTCCTCCTCCTCATCCTCCTCCCCTCTCTCCTCCTGTGTGTTCTGTGACATAGGAATGACGGTGTCTGATTAACCACTTCAATGCCAGGCACTTAGACACCTTCCCGCCCAGACCAATTTTCAGCTTTCAGCACTGTCACACTTTGAATGGCAATTGCAAGGTCATGCTACACTGTACCCAAACAATTTTTTTATCATTTTGTTCCCACAAATAGAGCTTTCTTTTGGTGGTATTTGATCACAAAAGCGTTTTTTATTTTTTGCGCAACAATTAAAAAAAGACCGAGAATTTAAAAAAAATCAAGTTTTTCTTTGTTTCTGTTAAAAATGTTTGTAAATAAGTATGTTTTTTTCTTCAATGATGGGCACTGATATGGCTGCACTGACGGGCACTGATACGGCGGCACTGATGGTCACCAATGAGGTGGCACTGATGAGGTGGCACTGACGGGCACTGATGATGGGCACTGATAGGCGGCACTGATGGGCACTGATAGGTGGCACTGATGGGCACTGATAGGTGGCACTGGTATGAGGCACTGATGGGCACTCATTGGTGGCACTGATGGGCACTCATAGGCAGCACGGATAGGCACTCGTAGGTGGCATTGATGGGTACTTATGGGTGGCACTGATGGGTAATTATTTGTGGCACTGATAGGTGGCACAGATGGGCACTGATGGGCACTGATAGGTGGGCACCAATGGGCATGGATGGGCACTGACAGGTGGCATCAATGGACACTGATGGGTGGCACTGATGACACTGATTGGTGGCACTGATGCCCCTAAGGGTGGGCACTGACTGGGCACATTGGGCATATGTGGATGGCCATGGGGTACATACCTGGCCATCCACATGTTGCCCCTCTCCCTGGTGGTCCTAGTGGCGATCCCTGGCGGTCCAGTGTGGTCATCTGAGGGGGGGCTGCACTGATAAACAATCAGCGCAGGCCCCCCCTGTCAGGAGAGCCGCCGATCGGCTCTCCTCTACTCACGTCTCTCTGACGCGAGTGAGGAAAAGCCAATCAACGGCTCTTCCTATTGACATCGTGATCAGCCGTGATTGGACACGGCTGATCACGTGGTAAAGAGCCTCCGCCGGAGGCTCTTTACCAAAATCGGTGGAACGGTGTGTCAGTCTGACACACCGCTCCACCGATCGCCGCGATGCGCGCCTCCGTAGGCGCGCGGCGGCATGTTATCCTGCTGGACTTCATATGACGCCCAGTCAGGATAACTGAACCACCGCCCGGCCGTCATCTGCTATGGGCCGGGCGGGAAGTGGTTAAAGTGGGCCTTGAGAGGAAAGGAAGTCCTTCTCTTCCTCCTGCTGCTCTACCTCCAGTGCCTTGTCCATAATGCCACGCAGAGTCTGCTCCAGCAGGAACACAACAGGGATTGTGTCACTGATGCATGCACTATCACGGCTCACCATTTTTGTGGCCTCCTCAAAGGGTGACAATACAGTGCATGCATCCTTAACGATCAGCCATTGGTGTGGGAAAAAAGCAGAGGCGGCCTGAGCCTGTCATCGTGCTGTACTGGCACCGGTAGTCGATGATGGCCCTCTGCTGCATGTATAGCCGCTGCAGCATTGCCAAAGTCGAGTTCCACCTGGTGGGCATGTCACAAATCTATAGGCAGGTGGAATTCCCACTGAATTTTAGCCAAACGAACACTGGCTGTGTATGACCACCTGAAATGGCTCAAGATTCTTCTGGCCAGCTTTAGCACATCTTGCAACCCTGGTTATGTATGTAGGAAATGCTGCACCACGAAATTGAGGACATGTGCAAGGCATGGCACATGTGCTAACTTTCCCTGTCTAAGGGTGGACAGGAGGTTTGAGCCATTATCGCACACCACCATGCCTGGCTCCAGCTGGAGTGGTGTGAACCACCTCTGGGCCTGTCCCTGCAGAGCTGCAGGAATATTTATTTCTATATCTCCGCCAAGAACTCATATGTTTCGGTATATCTGAATATGATCCAAGGTTGTCAAGTTTTGTTGAAGATTTTGATTGTTTCGTGAGCTGTCGCCCTTATCTCTTCCATTTTATAGAGGAGGTGAACTTCTTCCAACAATTTCCTAATTGTGGGAGCGGTGGCATTTCTCCAACATCTGGGGATCACTGCCTTTGCGGCTGTGAGTAAGAATCTGGTGAGTGGTCACTTGTATTTTTTCAGGGAACAATTGGTGATGTGCAGTAGGCAGCATGCAGCGTCTAAGTGAATCTTCATTTCTGTTTTAAGTTTTATGGTGTCGCAGACCTGTTTCCAAAATGGTTGTATTAGGTTGCATTTCCGCCATATATGTTGTAGGGTGCCTTTCTCCTGGTTGCAGCGCCAACAAAGGAATGTTAGGGAACCATTTATGAATTTTGTTCGGTGTGTTATACCAGTTCGTTAAGAGCTTAAATGAGGCTTCTTGCAATCGTGTGCTAATAGCACATTTATGGGCAAACACACACGCCTGCCACCATTGGTCCTTAGTAAAGGATTTGTGTAAAGCAGTTTCCCAAAACAATTTATGTCTGTTATGCTTCTGGGAATTTGATGCCTGCAGCCAGGTATAGGCTAAAGAAATGTTTTTTTTTTTCGGAGTAGTGTGCTCTGAAGCAAATATTCTCAAATGGTGGTTGTCAGTGGTCTGGTGAAATGTTTGTGTCTCTGTGGGCTCATGACGTAACTATGTATTTGACAATCCTATTGACTTAAAGACGACAAACCCTCTTCCGTTTGTAATTCTGAAAATGTTTTGATTTTGTTGCCTTTGAAACAATGTGTGGCTAGAAGTGGTATACTTCTGTCGGTACATGACAGGATCAGCTTGTTCAAATCTGGTGTGAAGTCTGGATTAGCCGCCAGTTGTGTCAGTGGACCCGGGGATGTGGTTAAGTCGGGGAGTTGGGTTACTTTTTGCAGATTTTTTTAGCGTCGCCCCAATCAGGGGATGTTGTTTGAACTGTGTAGGGCATGCATCCCATGAAATCCATGGTGAGTAAGTCACCAGTATTGGGCCTATGTCATTTTCTAGTGTCACCCAATCCTTATTTTTTGCGTGGCAGGTCCAATCTATGATTCTAGTGAGGTGTGTGGCCAGGTAGTAGTTTGTAAAACTAGGGAAAGCCATGCAACCGTTTTGTTTATCCTTTGTAAGTAGGTAGAGGCTCGCTCTTGGCTTTTTTGGAGGCTCAGATAAATTTCCTGAGTACAGCGTGTAAGGATCGAAAGAACTTTTCTGGTAGACTAATGGGGATGGTTTGTAGGAAATATAATATCTTGGGTAGGATTGACATTTTGATAATGGCTGCTCTGCCAAACTATGAAAATTGCTCTAAAAGAGCTCTAGATATGTTTTGTAGAAGGGGATGGAAGTTTTTCAAGTATAATGAATCTAGTTTTGGTGTTAACCATATCCCTAAATATTTTACGGAAGTGGTTTCCCAGTGGAACTCGCAATTGTCTTGCGTGAGTTTTTGTGTGTATGCTCGTAGTGTTAGGTTTAGTGCCTCCGATTTTTTGTAATTCATTTTGAAATTCGAAATATAGCTATAATGGGTAAAAATATTGCATAGGTTGGGCATGGTGATGTGTGGCTGGGTTCTAAAACATAAAAGATCATCAGGGTATGCTGCGCACTTGTAAGTCCTACTCGGAAGCCATGTATGGATGGTGTAACATTCAGTGTGTGGATCAAGGGTTCCAGAGTGAGAATGAACAGTAGGGGTGAGAGGGGGCATCCCTGACATGTACCATTTTGTATTATTACCGTGTCTGATAGTGTCTCATTGCTTTTAATTTTCGCCGTTGGGTTATGGTAGATGGCCTTAATCCAGGCTAACAGGTGTGTTTTTAGTCCAATGTGGGAGCATGTGGCAAATAGAAAGTTCCATGACATACGGTCAAAGGCTTTCTCTGCATCAGTGGAAAGTGGCATACCTTCAAAATCAACTATTTGCGCTTTATGAATAAGGTTCAGAGCTTTTATCACGTTGTCTTTAGCTTCCCTACCCAACATAAAACCTTCTTGTTCTGGGCCTATCAGTTAGTGCAATAATGGTCGTAGTCTGTTCGCCAGAGCTTCAGATCGATATTTAATAAGGGTATCGGTCTGTAGCTGGCACAGTCCATGGGGTCCTTGTCAGGTTTGGGGAGTACTGTGACATGAGCCCCATGAAAGTCAGCTGGGATCTCCTGTGGGTCTTTCAGACAGTTGAAAGTCTTCAGCATATGTGGTATTAGGACCACTGAGAATGCTTTGTAATAGTGAGCTGTACGGCTGTCTGGGTCAGGGCTTTTCCCTGTTTTTAGGGACTTAATGGCCTCGACGAGTTCCGTTTCCCTAATTGGATCTTCTAGTGATTGTGAGTCCGTGTCATTTAATGTGGGGAGGCCACTGTCAAGGAGAAATTTGTGAATTAATTCTGACCACGACCCGATTAGGTCTTTAGGCTTGTGTGTGTTCGGTAGATTATATAAGTCGGTATAATAGTCGTGGAGTCTTTGTGCAATCATTTTAGTGTCCTGCGTTATGTGGTCATCTTTTTTCTTAATAGCCGCTATGTTTATTGACAACAGTGCCTTCGCCAGGTATTTTCCGGTTTTGTCCCCGTGTTCATAGAAGAACCCCTTTTTAGCAAAGAGGATCTTCTGTGCCTTATAATTTAGTAGAGATTGTAATTTCTTTCTCAGTTCGACTAAAGCCATGGCCGCTTCTATTGCTAGGGATTGTTTATGTTGCGTCTCTAAGTCACTTATGGCTTGTGTCAAGTCTGTAAGTTCTTTCTCCGCCTTTCTCTTCCTTGCAGCCACCATCCTAATGAATTCCCCCGTATCACACATGAGCCGCCCAAACTGTTTATGGAGACAGCTCGTCAGTGTCGTTTTCGGTAAAGTATCTTTTTATGTCTCCAATTATTTTGTCTATATCTGGTGTATCTGTCAATAGGGATGGATTCAATCTCCAATCTCCAATTGGTGGTCCTGTTTTGTTTGTTAGGTGATCGTAGTGTCAGCGAAATGGGGGAATGGTCCGAAAAGGTTTTAATGCCTATTCTGGCTGCTTGTATAAGGGGCAAATCCCTTTGAGAGAGGAAAATGTAGGCAATGCAAATGGATTTGTTATGCAAGGCTGAGAAATATGTGAAAGCCCTGCCTGAAGGGTTCGCCAGGCGCCATGTGTCTACCAATGTGAGGATGGTTAGAAGCGATTTGATTTTGCGCAATTTGTTGTATGGTAAGCTAGACTTGCCATCTGATGTGTCTTGTAGGGGATTCAATGCTGTGTTAAAGTCCTGGCCTAATACAATGCATCCCATGGCAAAGCTTTTCAGCTCATCAACTTCATGTTGGCAGAATGTAACCTGTGCAGTATTGGGAAAGTATACGTTTGCCAGTGTAATTGGAGTTCCCGCCCAGTGTCCCTTAAGAAATATGTATCTTCCCTCCGTGTCTGCTTGTTGTTGAGAGATGACAAAGTCTGTGTTTTTATGGAGTAGGATGGAGACTCCGTTTGACTTGGATGTGGAATTTGTGGCATGGTAAGCGTGTGGATAGTGTTTATCTTGCAATTTTGGTACAATACCTGTTTTGAAGTGTTTAGATGTAAAAAGTGTAGCGCTAAAGTGCAAAACCTCTATGTGAAAGAAGTTAGAAAATAGTAAAGCTATTCAACACTTAAGTGAAAAATAACTGTATCCAGTCTCGAAACTACACAAATAAGCAAACTCAATTCTAAATGTATAGTCTAATAGCGTATAAAACGCTCATTCATATATTTTTTTCACTAATATTCTTTCTTCACTTTTATTTTATATTTTTAACGATTGTTCACGTTTATTCACTATATTTTTGAAATTGTTCATGTTTTCCTCAGCCACTCATTTTACATCTAAGTATTTTGCACAATTTGGTCATTTTGTAGTGTTGGCTGCTGTTTAATCTTTCTGATTGGCGTGGTATTCTCTATCCATTCTGTTTTGAAGTGTGTCTCCTGGAGAAATACCATGGCTGGTTTTGTTTTGTGCAATTCTTTGAGTATCGAAATTTGTTTCTCTGGTGTGTTTAAGCCCCTGACATTATGAGAAATCACAACAGGGTTTCAATCATTCAACGAACAGGACATAGTAAAAACAACTAGAAAGCTATTTTACTAAAGTGTGCAGGTCAGTTGGTTCCTTGACAATTAAGACAGAACAGGAATGAAAAAGTAGAAAGAGGGAAAAGAAAGATATGCTAGTGACTCTCAGAGAGAGTGTCAAGCAGATTGAGTGTGCAAGGAATACGTCTCCTGATGTCAAACTAAAGAAGAAAAAAGAGTAAGTTTGTGTTTGGCTGCTCACAAATCACAAACCACTGTTGGGAGCAGTGGGAGGTTGTTACCACAGGGATGGCTATAGTGTAATTAGCAAGACCTGTTGTAACATATAAAAAGGGTGAGCAAAGCCTCCCTTGGCTTGTGTGAAGCTTTAGTACTTTGAATTGTTCATGCACCCCTTCCAGCCATTGAGGTGGTAACATGAGTCTAGTATAGAGGTATATTAATAACAATCAATAATAGGACGATATGTGCCCTGCTCCGCCAGATGCCTGGTAAATCCGGGAGGGCCAGGGCACACATCATCCTGTTAAAACTTTTGTGTAACTGAAGGCACCTTAAACAGTATACTATAATGTGTAAACTTGTTTGAACTTAATATAATATCTGCCAGCTGCCTCAATATAGGCCAAGGGCACATCTGTTGATCTTGCATCGGGTATCACCCGTTGCGGTCCGATGATGTCGCCCCCTGAGCCAGACAAGGAACACCCCCATCCAACTTGGGCAGAACAAGCCAGAAAATCGAACATTCAATGTTAAATGTTCATCCTTGGGTCAAACAACAAGCATCTCAGCATATAAAAGAGAGATGTAATTATATTGGCACGCTCACCTGCAACCACATTTGTAATGGAAACCCGGTTACACAGTGAGGGCGCTCCCAGACCAATGGTAGGTAACATTCAACCATCATTCAAAACATGTTACCGATACCAGAGCACCGTGTGTTCAAAGTTTGGCCAACTTGCAAAGGTAGAGTTCTCTTTGAAGTGCATAACAAATACATATCATTTCGAATATGACCCCTAGGTGGTGTCCCAAGATAGGAGTTTCTGTGGGGAAAAGAAATTAGTTATCACATGTATATGACACATCTGCAAGGCGCACGGTATCTCAGGTGGATGATGAAGGCCATTCAGACTATCGAGAAACCTCGATGATGGAGTGTGGTGGGGTCTATTGTTAAGCTCAAATAGAAGTCAGCGGCTAGGTATCTTTCCTAGCATGAGGTATCTCTGGAGAAAGCGGAGAGTAAAATAGGCCATACCAGTAGCCATGTGTATTTTGTCTGAGTGTCCTTTAGGAAAGCATAAATAGACATGGGTCATTGGATAATCCCACTTCTTGCGTCCGTTGTGGGAAACAGCGTAGTGACAGGGATGCCGTAGGTCCAGGCCCCTGGCCGCTGCAAGGATGGATGCATTCATTATGATGGAAGATTACATGTGTTGGTCCCCTGAGAATGAAACAAAGTTCCTCGGTCTGTTGTTCCGGGCTTTGTCACTAGATGGCATCCAAGTATAACCCAGCCTTATAGATGCTGAGTTGAGGCATATAAGAATGGAGTTCCGTGAAAGTTCTGCTATCAAGCAAGGAAGAGACGAATGGTGGGGAAAGTCAGGGGCTGGAATCTTAGCGGTAAAAAGGTGCGATGGAAATACCATGATCTATCCTTCACGGTGAGCGCAGGATCGTATGAGCTGACGTCCATCTTATGATCTGTAAAAAGGTATCATACGTTAAAGATTAGCTGTGTGTAGCAATCAGTGGCGCCCTGAGATCTGGAACCTTTAGAGGAGTAGGGCGATTTGCCAAAGCCTGTGTATTTTGAGAGCTTTAATTTCCTTGTCAAAAGAAGTTTATTGAGTATACAATGTTATAAAGATACATAAAGTAAGTTTACAAGGATCTATAAAGTAAGCTCATTGTTTTACAGTAGGGTTTATATAGGTAAATATCATGAAATTTCAAATATTAAATGATTTATACCTACTATACATATTGTTTACAAGTAGAGTGTATATAGGTCAAATAAATTCTGATAATGAGCTTTAATCGTAAGGTGGAGAAAAGGAAAGAGAAAGAAGAAAAAGGGTTGAAAGGTAGAGGTATGGTCCACAAGGTTGTCCCGCTCGTCAGTTTATTATTCTTTTTAGTTCTCTTTGAAGCCTTAGAATGGGTGTCTCTGTAAGTCATTTAATCTGTTACCATGGCAACAGGACAGAGTCATTGAAGTTTGACAGGAACTGTTGTTTTATCCAAGGATGCCAAAGTTTTTCAAATTTTGGAATTTGATTTTGATCGATGGCTACCATCTTAGCATGGGACATTGTATTATTCATTCTGTGAATTGTTTCTGCTAGTACCAATGTAGGAGATTTCCATGCCTTGGCCACTGTTTGTTTTGCAGCCGTTATTAGTTGGATCATAAGTTTGAATTGAGAGAGTGTTAACCATTCCGGTTTTAGATTAAGTAAAGTTAAATATGGATCTGGTTGTATTATTTTTTTAAATATTTTAGATGCAATCACGAAGACTTCCTTCCAGAAGGTTTGGATTACTGGGCACGTCCACCATATGTGTAAATATGTGCCTATTTCTGGGCATCCTCGAAAACAAAGAGTTGAGGTATTAGGTGAATATTTTGCCACTCTAGCGGGTACAAGGTACCAGCGAGTTAGGACTTTATAATTTGTCTCCAGTGCTAAGATGTTGGGTGAAGATGACTTAGATGTGAGCCATATGTTAGTCCAGTCCGTGTCTTCTAAAGTTCGTCCCAGGTCCTCCTCCCACCTCTGAACGTAAGAGGGTCTATTAAGATTTGCTACTCCATATAATTGATTATAAAGTGATGAAATTGTACCTTTAGCAAATGGATCTTTTGTACAGATTGATTCAAAAATGGATAATTGGGATAATGGTGTATTCCCCTTTAGGAATGGTGTATAAAAATTTTTGATTTGGAGATATCTAAATATCTCAGAGTTTGGTAGATCATATTTTTCTCTAAGCGATGGGAATGAAAGGAATGATTTAGATGCTATGAAGTCATTTAGTGTCTGAATGCCTGATGTTGTCCAAGCTTTAAAAGAATTTGGGTAGATCCATGCCGGATAAAAGGCCGGATTTCTGATAAAAGAAAGGAGAGGATTGTGTGGAGATTGTAACTGATAATTGGTTTTTAGTTTATCCCAGAGAGATAAGAAGTGTTTAGTTATGGGATTATGAATTTTAAAGCGGTCTTTAGGATCAAGCCATAATAAATTTGATATTAATAGAGGGTCATTTTCTGAAGCCTCTATAAATACCCATAATGGGATTTCCTGTTTTGCATGGTATTTGGACAGACTGGCCAAATGTGCTGCTCTGTAGTAGTTAGTAAAATTAGGGTATCCCAGGCCTCCTTTATTTTTGGGAAGATGTAGTGTATGTATAGGTATACGTGGTTTAGAAGAGCCCCATATAAACGAAGTTGCTCTTTTTTGTACTATTCTCAAAAAATAGGAAGGAATTGGAATAGGGAGAACTCTGAATAGATAAAGCAATTTGGGTAGAATAGTCATTTTGATTGCATTAATCTTCCCTATCCAGGATAAAGGAAGTTGCGACCATTGTTTTATTAGATTTGTGATCTGTCTTAATACAGGAGGATAATTGGTTGAGAATAAGTCAGAATGAGATGCTGTTAAATGAATACCAAGATATGGGATTGATTTTTCTGCCCATGTGAATGGGAGTGCAGCCCTAGCCGGGATCAATTCCATGTTTGTGAGTGAAATATTAAGCACTAGGCATTTCTTAGGATTAATCATAAGGCCGGATAGGGCTGCAAATCCATCAAGAGCTGGTATTAAGTTAGGACCAGAGACCTGTGGTGATGATAGAAAAAGTAATATATCGTCTGCAAATATACATAATTTGTGTGTAATACCTCCTACTTCAATGCCAGTTATAGTTTGGTTTGTTCTGATGTATTGGGCCATGGGTTCGAGTATAAGGGCAAATAATAAGGGAGATAATGGGCAACCCTGTCGGGTACCTCTTTCGATATTAAAGGCTTCAGATTTGTATCCAGCATATTTTATATAGGCTTTGGGTTTATTATATAATGCTTTGATCCATGTTAAAAAGTGGGGTCCAAAACCCCATTTTTGTAATGAATATTGCATATATTGCCAGGATACTGTGTCAAATGCCCTCTTAATATCGAGAGATAGAAAACATAAAGGGATTTTCCGTTTTTTAGCAATATGTGCCAATAACACTGCCCTGCGTATATTATCGCCTGCCTGTCTATTTGGCATGAAGCCTACTTGATCTCTATGTATTAATTTTCCTATAATGCTATTGAGGCGTTTTGCTATTATTTTTGCTAATAATTTAATATCGAGGTTTAACAGAGAGATAGGCCGATAATTCACACAGGAAGTATCATCAGAAAGGGGTTTTGGGATCATACAAACAATTGCCATTAGTGTTTCTTGCCGAAAAGAATGTCCATCTAGAAGTTTGTTAAAAGTTTCAGTGAGAATGGGAGAGAGTATTTCTGAGAATGTTTTATAGTATAAAGCCGAGTAGCCGTCTGGGCCTGGTCTTTTGTTAAGTTTTAGGTCTTTTATGGCGTTAGCAACTTCATCTATAGTTATAGGCTCATCCAAACTGCTTTTTTGATTCTGAGATAACTCAGGTAAGGTTATTTTTGAGAAGAAGGATTCAGCTTCTGTAGGATTAAATTCATTGTTTGTCTTGTATAAAGTTGCGAGATGTGAGTGAAATTTATGGACTATTTTAACTGGATTACAAGTGTAAACATTTTTTGATAATTTCAAACGTATTGGTTTGAAAGATTTGTTAGTTGAATTTAATGCCCGAGCCAAATATGTACCTGGTTTGTTTGTATTCATGTAGAAATTGTGTTTGGAGCGTTTGAGGGATTTATCAACTGACTCAGTGAGAAATAGATCGTATTCCAATCTAGATTTTTCCAGATGAGATTTTGTACTCTGAGATGGATTATCTTGAAATGATATGTAGGCTGCATTAAAATTGAGTTCTAGTTTTTTTGCTAGATTTTTGCGTTCCCGTTTAAATAGTGCCATTTGTCTTTGTATTGTATCACGCAAGACAGGCTTATGAGCTTCCCACAGTGTTATTGGGGAGATGTCTGTTGTATTATTAATTGATATGTATTCCTTTAAAGCTTGTTCAATGGCCATCTGATGTAGTGGGTGTTTGAGCATTATGTCCGGTAAGCACCACGTTGGGTCATGCGCTTTTGGTATGGCTGAGGCTATAGTAGTGTATACTGCATTATGGTCAGACCACGGAATCGAAATTATATCTGATGCAATAATTTCTGGTATCATTCCTATTGTTAGAAAAATATGATCTATTCTGGTGAAGGTTTGATGAGGGTGCGAGAAATAAGTGAATTTCTTTTTCATTGGGTTACTTTCTCTCCATGAATCTACCAGATTGTATTTGGAAAGAAGTTGAGAAAAAGGTAATCTAGAGGTTATTTTGGATGGTGTAAAAGGTGATTTATCTAGAAATGGGAGGGGGACCTGGTTCGAATCCCCACACATTATCACTGTTCCTATTTTGTGTGTATTAATCACTTGTAATATATGTGAGATGAATGGAGTAGGTTGTTTGTTAGGAGCGTAGTAGGAAATCACCGTGATTGCTGTATCCATTATATAACCCATGAGTATCAGGTATCTACCTTCTGGGTCTTTAATTTCTGATGATAAGGTGAATGGTGTGGATCGGTGAAATGCAATTAGAGTTCCCCTTTGCTTGGTACAGGCAGAAGCAGTGTAAATTTGTTGATAAAAAGGAGAAATATATTTTGGAGTAGAATCTTTGGTGAAGTGTGTTTCTTGGAGGCATAATATGTGAGCCTTCTTGTTATGGAAAGTACGGAAGGCTTTGGTCCTTTTTTGAGGGACATTTATTCCCTGAACATTCAGGGAAAGTATATTCAGTGGTGCCATGGCAATAGATCAAATAGTTTTGACTTACTTTTTGTTATGCAGAGCTGACTGCGCAGATCAACCTGTTTGGACTGAAGAGATGAATAGATAGAAAAGAAACCAGTGAATTCTGGAGTAAAGAGTAAACAAAAAACATATGAGATTAGATGATACATTGTATAAATTATTTTTTGCAAGTAATCACAATTTACCCGTGAAAGAGAATAAATATCTCTCTCAGGGGAATAAGTGCCTTCGTCACACTCCCACATAATATGGTTGGGAGAATGAGGAGGGCTAATGGGGGTACACAGATCTTCCGCTTACAGGAGAGAAGTGCTATGTCAAAAGACATCAAAATGATGTTTCATTAATTGAAGTGCAGAATATAGTTTTTGTTGAAATTATTTATTCCAGGGTGGTTGTATATGGTTAGTCTTGCCCTAGGCTAAATAATTCAGTTAGAAAGGTACTGTTAATAACTTTGGTATTGATGAAGATAGTTTGAATTATTTTGGGATTTTAACCCTTTTAGAGTAAACAATTACATATTTTATTCATATGTAACTGTTTAGATATGTTAACTCATAAAATTGAGGTTGTATTGCTTCAGATTAGAATAAACAAAAACATAATTCTAGGAACTAGTTAGGTAATAATATATTTGTTTTAAGAAAAGAAAGAAAAAGCTTCCATTACTTCTGGATTATTGAACATATTTGTCCTAAAAAGTAATAAATCTATTGTTATTACCTGATAATATATAATTGAACAAGAATTTCCTTATTTCACTTATATATTCTAAGGCTATATGAATCAGAAGTAATAAGAAATATAACTGGAATGTAACATGATCCAACACAGTGTGTGACTATCAGAATGCAGTTACATTCAGTTATAAATATAGGTTTTTTATAGAGAACCATCTCTTAGTATAATAAATGAAGAGATATCAGGAATTAGGATGTCAGTCCATTGAATCTTCTTGGTCCATGGATGATGTGGCATAACGGCCTCTTTTGTGAGAATGATGATTCCCATTTTGTTCTGAAATTTTCTGGGTGCTGCCTGAAGGTGAAGATTATGCCATTCTTCTGCGTGTGGGAGAGTTGCTGCTTGTGGGTTCTGTCAGATTTAATTTTAAAAGGGTTTGTTGTAGTTCATCTGCTGATCTGCTTCTGTAAATTGTACCTTGGTAGTTAAATCTGACTGAAAAGGGGAAGCCCCATTGATACATAATGTTGTGGCGTTGCAGTTCCATTAGTTGGGGTTTCATGGATCGTCTTTTAGTAATAGTAAGTTGGGATAGGTCAGCAAAAATTTGATAATTGTGTCCTTGAAAATTAAGTTCCTTTTTTTCTCTTGCAGCAATTAGTATTTGTTCTTTCGTTCTGTAATAATGAAATTTTGTGATTATATCACGTGGGGGTCCATCTTTCTTTTTGGCTGTGAGGGCTCTGTGTACTCTGTCCAGTTCTAAACCTTCAATAGGGATATCTGGCTTTAGTTCTTGTAATAGAGCAGTAATAGTAGATTGCAGGTCTGTCACAGTTTCAGGTATTCCCCTTATGCGCAAGTTTGAACATCTGGCTCTATTTTCGTAATCTTCGAGCTTAGTTTGAAGTATTAAATTCTCTTTTTTTAATTGTTCCAATTCTGTTATATTTTCTTGGGTTGTAATTTCAATTTCATCCATTTTTATTTCTAAGGCTGCGGTGCGGTTTCCCAGCTCTCTTATTTCTTTGGTTAGGCTTTTTGTTATTTGGTCTGAGGTTTGTTTTAAAGCCTTATGAAGCATCTTTTCAAATTGTAATAATATTACTGGGGATACTGAGGAGGCTTGTGGAGAAGTTTGTGAGAGGATTTGTTCTGTATCTGACTCAAATGGAGAGTCTTGCTGTGACATTTTCTGTCTGTGAGAGCGCCCTGATGCTGTATCTTGTGAGGTGACTGGAGCTGCTTCAGCTGCAGTGAGTGCCTGTGAGCTCTTTGTGAGGTGATTTTTATTTCTGCCACGGTTTCCTCCCAGTACCATATTTCCTGCCCAAACTTTCACAGTTTGTTCCCTGGGGCAAAAAGGTTCAAATGGATACCTTTTGAGCCTGCAGGCTCCGCTTTGTCCTTCTCTTCTCTCCTCAGCGGTGTGGAGCTCTAACAATGCATGTCTGCTCCGCTAGGCTCCGCCTCCTGCCCCCCCTTGAGAGCTTTAATTTCATGGTGGAGGGAGGCTTGGAGGATGATGATAATGGGATGTACCAATCCAGAAGGTCAATCAGGGGGATTTGCAGTTCACAAAAACTAAGGAAATTCGTATCACCACAGAGTGGCACTGTGGATACGGTACATATATAATTAGTGCCACGTCCAGATATTGGAATTAATTAGAAAGTGGTTGGAGTGATGGACTTTATAGGCATAACAGAAAAAAAATTAAGAACAAATTTAAATATTTAATACAAAAATTGTTAAAAAGACATGTACATTGACTTACATATGTTCACAAAAAATACCTGGGAGCAAATTGAAGACACTATCTACATGATAATTATATCTTTATACAAGGTATTCGATCATTTTACTTGTTCAATCATAACAGGTTTCACAGAAGACAGTGTAAAAAATTGCTCAGCTTGCTCTACATGTTGCGCGTTCAGTAACGCTTCCTCAGGAGCTTTTGGTATGAAAAAATAAACATAAATACATTACATTCTACATTAGAGAAGAGAAAAAATGAATAGAAGACATTGTATCACATATCTGTATACAAAAAGTGTATAATATTACCACCCCTGTGAAGTAACACAATTAAAATGATGTCTCTATAGTATGGCTCCAGACCTCTAATAGCAAGGTAGGGTACAGAGGGGAAGATAAATGTAAGAAAAGAGCATGGAAAGAGAGAAAGAAAGAACAATGATGACAAAGAAGTGGAGAAGAAGACAAAGGCAAAAAGACTATCTGACGTCTAGTTTGCCATTTTGGGTCAATCAGTTCCCTGTCAGTCACTCAGCTCGCTCTGGTTCTCACCCATTAATGTATTCCTGATTTTGGACCTTATATTTTGAGGACATTCAATCCTCTCCGGGTATATTTATTTTTTTTGTCATATCCAACAATGCATTCAAGTTCAATCTAACTTTATGTATGTTCATTACAATGTTTTTTGTAATGCCTCTGATGTCTTCATATATTGACTTTCAAAAGATCTTGTGGACTTTTTACCCTCTGACTCTAGGTGGATGTGGTGGCATTTGGCTCCCCCTGGCTCCGTCTATCTTCCCGGCGATGGGTAGGCTCCCTGGTGGCCAAGTGTCGGCTCTCCCTCTGGTGGATGCCTCCCTGGTTGCTTGTACCCGCCTTATATGGGACCTTGGTCCCACCCCTTGTGCAGGCTCACATGTGATACCATCACGCGCGCGCTCTGCTTGGGTACCGCCCAGTGGCTAGGAGATGCGTGCGCATCATACGCGTGTCACTCCTTGTCCAGTGGCTGCGAGGCGAGTGCGCAGGCGCGCGGTTTCCGTGCGTACTGCGGGACCCTTGACCCCGTGGCGGTGTCGGACACCGACACCGATGCCGGCGCCGATCCACGTCACGAGGTTGAAGGGGATATATAGAGCGGTTTTATCCCGCTATACACCCAGGCTAGCTAGGGCTAGCTAGGAGACCCAGACAAGCCCTGGAATACAACATCATCGGTAAGCTTGGTTTTTATATGTAGATATTTGTATCTGGCCACACCTTTTGTAGGTGACAGATGGCCGCACCATACTTTGCTTCCCAATCTTCGGGGGAGACCTAGCCGGGCTGCCTTGTTGCTGCACACCCTCCTGGGCTCGGGTAAGTAAGTCTATTTTTCACCCTCCCCATTTCATAATTGTGTAAAAATCCTCTACATGGTACTTATTTTGTATTCTTATCTATATTTACAGATGTATTGTTCTGATGAAGCGGTAAATCTGCAAAACATGTTGAAATATCATGTCATTTGAACCTTTTTAAATTATATGTTTCGTTGTCTTTTTGCTATTTTTGTATAAATAAATGTTGTGACATTTTTACCAGTGTTTCGTACGATATAGTTATATCTCCTTTATATGAACCGTAATAGTCCACTTGCCTTTCTTTCCTTGGTGAGTCTGGTGTGGGGCCCACACTCCCAAATTATCCTTCTAAACTAATTTGAATGATGGTACATTCCATTGATATATATACTTTACTTATTTTTCACTGTGAGGTCATATGTTTTTTCGATTTTCTAAAAAAGAATATAATAAAATAGAATATAAAATAATAAAGAAATAGAATAAAAATTTAAGAATAGAAGAGAATAAAATAAAATAGAATATGATCATCTTCTGAAATTTAAGTAGAATAAATTCGAATTTGAATAGAATACATTAGAATAGAATCCAAAACAATGGAATCCAAAATAATAGAAAACAATAGAATAGAAAATAAGAGAATTAAATAGAAAAACAATTAATATAGAATAGAATAAAATAGAATATAACAGTTATGTTCTTTCTATTTTTTTATTCTATTCTATTGATTTTTTATTCTAGTCTCTTATTTTCTATTCTATTCTATTCTTATCTATTCCATTCTGATCTTTTCTATTTGAAATTCGAATTTCAGAAGATGGTTATATATTCTTTCTATTTTATTCTATTCTGTTCTATTGTTTTTCTACTCTATTCTTTTCTTTTCTGTTCAATTCTTTTATTTTCTATTCTTTTCTTTTCAATAATTTTCTATTCTATTCTAATATTTTCTATTCTAGTTTGAATTCATTCTATTCGAAATTCGAAACTTGGAAGATGGATATATATTATATTCTCTCTATTTCATTCTATTCTATTATGTTGTTTTCTATTCTATCTTTCTATCCTATTCTATTCTCTTTAATTTCGATTCTATTCTTTTCTATTCTAATATTTTCTATTCAAAATTCTAATTTAGGAAGATAGTTATATATTTTTTCTATTTTGTTCTAATTTTTAAATTGTCAGACAGTCAGTATCAATAGCCTAATGCAACAGCTGCATTTAAATGGAAAAGTCTAAATAAATAAGTTTTCGAATTTGAATATCGATTCGATAATTTTTTTCTAATTCTTTTCAAATACAGTCAAATTTTTTCGAATTCAGTTGAATTTTTCGAATTCGTACCAAACTAATCGAATTATGAAAACCAATGAAACGAATGTAACAAATTTAACTGTAGCACTGACCCCTGAAGGAGCTGCTGATATTTTACTTGGGCCTGTACTCTGCTCCTACACCCCCTTAATTTGACTCAGTCCCCTTGACACAGCTGTGGTGTAATGTAGTGTGCGGTAGAAACTTAAAGACAATTTCACAATATACAATATAATATACCTTTTGTCTTCACCTTTAACCTCCAGCTTCCACCTGGTCAGTAATTCAAAGGAAACAACACTCCACGCAGGAATACTTAAACAAGAATAATGTTTTACTGTATCTACTTCAAAAATAATGATTACAGCAGTTGCACTGTCAGACCAACGTAGTGTGACAGCCAACAGATTTAATTCACAAAAGTACTACACAAATGGAAGTTGTTTAAATGAACCTTTTCGAAGTGCGTCCATGAAATGAGAACAATGGCAGAGTGAAACTGACTTCACTATGTGCACTGTCCCACTCTCAGCACGCTCATATCTGTAGAAGAGACAAATGCTATTTTAACAAAGCATAACACAATCCCTAGGGAGCTCCCACTGCTTGATATTACAATAACTTTAAAGAGCAATAAAATACAAGGCCTTGCCTTTAAAGAGGCAGTCCTTCTTTTCTTCTGTCTTCTGCTAGCTATATGTAGATTAAATTGTAATCCAGTGGTTAACAACTCCCAGGTCATAGCAAACTGAATGTTGAACTAGTGTCTCTGGTGCAAGTAACACAGTGTCAGAATTGTAATGAAGCACAGGCTTGAGGCCTATATTGAGCTCAGTCTTAATACTTAGAATTTCCTCTGTGGGACTACAGGTCCCAGCAGCACTGCGCTGTAAGTGCAAATGTGTAAAAGTGCGTCAGTGAAATTTTGGGCAGCAGCCCTCTCACCCAACCAGGTCTGCAATGTAGAACAGTTCTGCTCTTATGCACAGGGTCCTGTTTTCGTCCGTCCGACGCTGCTATGCTGCTCCGCTCTGCTCTGCGAGATGCTCAGGAACTCTCAGATGGCTCCGACAGGCTTCACTGGATCCTCCTCAGTTCTACCTCGCCGTCAGTCCAGCTCACTGATGTGCTGCAGGGTCGCTGATTGGATCGCTCCGCAATGGTTGTAGGCCGCGCTTTGCTGGAGACCTCCACACGGATCCTCACAGGCTGGCCATGCGTTCCCAAGAGTGCTAAGATGGCCGCGCCGAGTTCTTTTATAGCCTTCCCAGAATGCAGTTCAGTCTCTTGGTGCTCATGGGAGGTCATTATGGGTAGGTCAGGTTAACGTGGAAATGTAAACAAAATAGTCACTTCCTATCTTCTCACATTCTTCAGAAAGAAAGAAAATAGAATAAAGTCTATTCACAATTTTGGCCGCTAGATGGCGCCAAATACTAAGCTATAACATAACATTAGATTATTGAGCAAAAATGTGACCGCTACACAACTAAACTAATGTATTTGAATAATGAATCAATAAAATATTTTTTTTCATCCTGCACATGTTTAAATACAGCCTGCTTTCCTCTATGGACGGTCGGATGTAAACAGACCGCCTGTCCATTTACATCTGACTGTCATCCGATCCCATCCACCAGACGGATGGTGAACGGATCCCCTATGCGTCTATTTTTAGTGGATAGGATCAGAGGTCAGCAGGTATAAACAGACACTCTATAGAGGGCAATAGATAGTCCGATCAGGTCCGCCTAAAAAACCAACAGGCTGAACTGATCAGTCCGCCTGTGTGAAAGGAGCCTTAATAACAACTCTCTTCTCCCACAAACACACATACATATCACACACATCATCACATGCGCTACATAAATTGTGCTAATGCACAGTGCGTAAGGGCCCATTCATACCAGCTGTCATGCACATAATGCCCGTTCTGGTGTGCATTGTGCATTTGTGCTGCAGTGTGTTGTTACAATGCATCAAACGGTTTGATTTTTTTCTTTTTCAAAACCTTTTTAAAATTACATTTATTCAACTCTTTGCATTGCCCACATTGTAACAAGCTGTGTTGAGATATAAGGGTTGATTTACTAAAGCTGGCGAGTGCAGAATTTGGTGCAGCTCTGCATAAAAACCAATCAGCTTCCAGTTTTTAGTGTCAAAGCTTAACTGAACAAACTAAAGTTAGAAGCTGATTGGCTACCATGCACAGCTGCACCAGATTCTAAATGCTCCAGTCTTAGTAAATCTCCCTCATAATGTATGCCTGCATCATTTTACTGCAACACACACTATCACAGCAAACAAACTGCATTAGCTGCTTCCCAACCACCTCTTGCAGATATACTGCGGCAGAAGGGCACGTATAGGCAGATTAACGTACCTGTACGTTGCCCTTTGAGAGGCGTCTTGTGCACGCGCGCCTGCTGGGAGCTCCATGATCGTGATCACGGTCCCGCGGACTTGATGTCTGCGGGGATACCAGCGATCATCTCACGGTGAGGAAGAACGGGGAGATGCTAGAGCGGTGATCAGTGATGTGTCACACATAGCCCCTCCCCCCCACAGTTAGAATCACTCCCTAGGACACTTAACCCCCTACAGCGCCACCTAGTGGTTAACCCCTTCACTGCCAGTGACATTTTTACAGTAATCAATGCAATTTTTTAGCATTGATCGCTGTATTAATGCCAACGGTCCCAAAAATGTGTCAAAATTGTCCGATGTGTCCGCCATAATGTCGCAGTCATGATAAAAATCACCGATTGCCGCCATTACTAATAAAAAAAAAAAAATCAATAAAAATGCCATAAAACTATCCCCTATTTTGTAGACGCTATAACTTTTGCGCAAACCAATCAATAAAGGCTTATTGCGATTTTTTTTTTACCAAAAATATGTAGAAGAATACGTATCGGCCTAAACTGAGGAAAAAAATGTTTTTTATATATTTTTTTGGGATATTTATTATAGCAAAAAGTACAAAATAATGCGTTTTTTTCAAAGTTGTTGCTATTTTTTTGTTTATAGCGCAAAAAATAAAAACCACAGAGATGATCAAATACCACCAAAAGAAAGCTCTACTTGTGGGAAAAAAAGGACATCAATTTTGTTTGGGAGCCACGTCCCGCGACCGTGCAATTGTCAGTTAAACACCGCAGTGCCGAATCGCAAAAAGTGCTCTGGTCAGGAAGGGGGTAAAATCCTCCGGGGCTGACGTGGTTAAGAATCAAGCATTATTGCAATGTATAGGTGTGAAGCCAGCCTATAGATTTTTAGCGTACATTGCTCATTTATGATTTTGTGTACCTTTATTTTTTTTGTTTTGCAAAAAAAAAAAAAGGTAGAGATTTACAAATGTTTGTTGTTTGCAAACTTGATATAGTTTTATACCTAAGTAGAAATTATGTAAGCTATGTTGTGTTTGTGTGAGATTATTTTTTTTTAAGTGTGATATTATCAAAAATATCGTTTTGATAAACATTTGCGCAGTTATCACAGGACCTACAAAATCTGTAGCACCACCTTTTTATTCTATTATGCCCCGTACACACAGTCAGACTTTGTTCGGACATTCCGACAACAAAATCCATGGATTTTTTCCGAGGATGTTGGCTCAAACTTGTCTTGCATACACACGGTCACACAAAGTTGTCGGAATATCCGATCATTCTGAACGCGGTGACGTAAAACACGTACGTCGGGACTATAAACGGGGCAGTGGCCAATAGCTTTCATCTCTTTATTTATTCTGAGCATGCGTGGCACTTTGTCCGTCGGATTTGTGTACACACGATCGGAAATTCCGACAACGGATTTTGTTGTCGGAAAATTTTATCTCCTGCTCTCCAACTTTGTGTGTCGGAAAATCCGATGGAAAATGTCCGATGGAGCCCACACACGGTCGGAATTTCCGACAACACGCTCCGATCGGACATTTTCCATCGGAAAATCCGACCGTGTGTACAGGGGATGAGTCTTGTGCTTTGAGGAAATGTATACTTTATTTTTTTTTTACTAGCTCTGAAAGCATTTAGTGAAAAAGGATAAAAAAGTGAAACATTGCAAAATCTCTGATCTGACTATCTGCAAATTGGCCTGCCAGTGAAAGGGTTAAAGATATAAACATGAAGACCAGGGTAACAAAGGAGTTCAGCATCTAAAAAAGTAATAAGTAATATTTTATTGATTAACTTAATTAACTTAAGTGAGGAACTTCAGTGTTCCTATAGATGCATGTATAGCGCTTACTCCTGTGGGTGGGGTCATCTAGGAAATGCACATGGGAGCACACTCATCAATACCCGGGACCAGGCGGAGACTGTGGTCAGATGTCATAGTGCAATTACAGACCCAGACGCTGCTGCGGTTTGAGCGTCACCTGCGGTGGAGAAAGTAGACTGCACCTGTCTACGAGTTTACGGACTGTATTCACTGATTTATATTTGTGTTGAGCATGAAAGTTTGACAAGTATATTTTGTGTGAACCAACAGGCACCCCTTTGAAGAACGTCTGACAAGACTCATAATGGTTAATGCAGATTTGCTGTAAAAATTCAGCATGACAGTACAAAACAGATAATGTACTGACCCTAATCCTAACTAAGATATCATAGTGGCCCAGGCATACCCCCATGAGGTGAAAGTCCATAATGGAAATGTACATGGCTTGGTTGCTGTCCATGATCCCTGGTTTCTTCAGTACCACACTTGTGCTCATAGTTAAGTCTTCGATCCACCTATACCCACGTTCTGTTCTCCTGAGAGCCCTTCATCTAAACTGTCCCTCTTCTTATATAACAGGCAGGCCCCTCAAAACCAATAGCCTGGGAAGTTAGCTAAATATGTTAGCTAAATATGTTTAACCCTTTCTGCAGGCTGGGCTGGCAGCAGGACAACTGACTACACACACATTTCCATCCTGTCTACACCATGGAGGAGCTGCTTGATGTGATGGGTTCCCTCTTCTGCCATGAGATTTTAAGCTGCTCGGTCCCCACTGACCCACCTGGTTGTAAATAAAATAAGTGTATTAAGACAAGGAAAGGTACCCCAAAGCACAAACCAATAAATGGGCAAACATTAAGTTATAAAATGTTTGGCTAACTAATTTGAATACTAGCCTTAAGTATGGAAGTTAGTTTAGACCACATTAACGCTAAACCAAACTAACATGGCATTAATAAGGAACTGCATAAACAGTGATGTATATAATACCAGTAAAGGAAGTCTCAGTCTGTCTAACTTTACAAATACAAATCAAAGAAAGTGTCCTGAAGTGAACTGTGTAGTGAGAACTGGTGCCTAGTGTAAAATGTTAAGCTGGCTGACTTTGGGGCCCTTATGTGGGGTGGTGCACATTAAGCTGTCCCTTTTAGAGTGTGTAATGGATGACTGATGGGCTGCTAAGTAATTAACAATCTACTACATTATAAAACAAACAAAAATGATTCTGTACTGCTGTCAAAATTAAATATCCAAAAACAATATACTAATCTCTCTATAATCAAAATAATAGTGCCAAAACCACACAAAATATACTTGTCAAAATTTTGTGCTCAACACAAATATAAAACAGTGATTACAGTCCGTACACTTGTAGATAGATGCAGCCTGCTTTCTCCACTGCAGGTGGTGCTCAAACTGCAGCAGCATTGCAGAGGGAGAAGAAGTCAAGAGGAACGTGGTTCCTCTGTGGTTTCATTGGAGCAGCTATCCAATTGGATACTGGTGTCCCATGTGACTTTGGTGGCCATCTTGGGTCAGGCAGAGTCTATTTTAGATCCTGGCTCCTGGGCTTGGTGCACATATCACATATGGGTAGTGTAGGGATAGGTTACCCATCTGTCAGGGACAGTGCTAAGCATCAGGTAGAGGTTCCAAATGAGTAGGGACAGTGCAGGGTCATGCCATCCTTTATGGAAGCCTTCCCACTTGCATATGGACTGGCCAAGCTGCATTCCAACCCTCATTGTTTCTGCCCTTCGTTGTAATCCTGTGAGTGTGCCCGGTCGGGTGGTCTTCCTGCTGGGTTTGTTGTGCATTGCCAAACTTTAATTTCAATGTAATTCTATTTACTGCAACTGGACTTTGAGTGTTTACTGCCGCCGCACCACGATGAACCTATCCACACACTTGTGATAAAATCTTGTGCTATTTCATTTTTAGTTAAAGTTGTCCCCATAACTCAAGTGCTGCACATCCACAGTGAGAATCACACATGCTGCATCTTATGGTTCATATACTGTATGCCCTCACTTTCAACATACGACCCACATTACTCAGCTCATAAAACGCATTGGTACATATGCAGGGAGGTATCCTGTAACCAGTTGTCCCTCTTGCTTCCTTCCATCTTTCCTTATTTCCTTCTGCTCCCTCACACCATAACTGTGGTTAAAGCTAGCAAACTTCTAAAAAGTTGCTGTAATTCATAAAAAATGTTTGCAGAAAATACGCATTGAACTGAGCCCAATCAGTTTTAAATATATTGGATTTGTCAACTTTTTCTCAAATTTAAAAATATACCTTTAATACAACAATTATCTTATTACAATTTAGTAATGTTAATTTCTCTATTGTTTCTAAGCACCATGGTATTAGCTGGGACTCCTTTGTAAACTGGTAGATACTTAAAGCGGGGTTCCACTCAAATTTTGAACATTATCTGTATGCATTCTCTTCCTTGCCTAGATGCTGACATGCTGTGTAAAAAAATTTAAATCGCCGTAATTACCTTTTTTTTTCTAATCTTCTTAGCACTTCCTGGTTTTCCTCCCATGGGAGTAGGCGTGTTTCTAGCCTCTCCCAGACCTCCCACAGTCCCCTGGGAGCTAGTCTCAGGCTTCCCAGCATGCATTGTGCAACAGCGTCATCACAACATCTCAGTGAATGCTGGGAGCACAGCATTCACCGCATCCAGGAAATACATGCTTGTGGGCTTCAAATGCCCACAATGAAGATGTAAACCGCCTTCAGTGAATTTTATAAGTTATTCTTTACAACGAAATCGGACACAGGCGGACTTATTACACAGAACATGTGAGTAGATAATCATGAGAAGAAAAGTTTGTGAATGAACGCCAAAAAAAAAAAAACGATAGGTGGACCCCCGCTTTAAGTGTAGCACCCTGATGTTTAGGCAGGGTTGCTCCTAAACTTACCTGCCAGGTGTAGTTACCTTGGCTCATTGTTAGGAAACAATTGAGTTCACCCTAAGTCTGGAATTGCTGCACTTCTCTCTTCTGCTGCTAGGTGGCCGGGTACCTGGTGGCATCAGATAAGACAAGGGCAAAGCAAGGACAGATTAGGAGTATATGGGGTATCTCAGCCAATGGGCAGGAGTTTTCTTAAATCCCTTGGCCTGCTGGGAAAACCTATATATTTGGGTGGAGGCAGGTGATTACTGTTCTGTGCCACCTGGACGGCTGTCTGGGTGGAGGTGTGTTGTACTGCCCAGGCTGCTAGGTCAGAGTTTGTGTCTATCCCCAGGGCCGTCTTTTTGCATGGGCACGCTGGGCAGTTGCCTGGGGGCCCCACCTGCCCAGCGACCCCAGCCAAGCATCAATCATATCTTCCAACAGTCTCGGATTGACCTACAACAGTGTGCACATCCAGTACAGCCAGGGATTGGCTAGCAGCAGGATGTGCACTGTGCAGCCTCAATGACAGACTTCACCTGTCTGTCAGGTGAACGAGTGTGTGATGTCGGGTAGGGGTGGGACTGCTACCCAGACCCGCCCCTCTGTCAAACCACTGCATAGCGAAAGAGCCGGTGACACAACACCGGCATTCATACATTGCTGGCCAGGACAGAGTTGCAGAGGGTCAGGATCAGCTATCTATTCCTCTTTCCCCAGGGTTTTTTCAGCCTCCATTAGCCCTGCACTCACAGGCAGCTCCCCACTTTCACTTAAACACAGAAGCCTGGCTTCTGTAGTTGAAAGTGAAAGTAACAGCTCGGCTCTATCAACAACCTCTCTGCTCTGCACTAGAGTCGGGACAAGTGAAAGGCTGACTGCAACATGTTCGAGGAGGGAGGAGGGGGGTGAGCTGCCCCCTAATCCTTATCTCCTTCCTGCTCCAGGAGTCCAGGAGCCGAAAACACCCAGTGCACGGAAAGGAGAAGGAAGCTGTGGCTGCACTGGATAGAAGACAGCTACAGAAAGGTGCTACTTTTACAAAAGTGTGTGTGTGTGTGTGTAGTATGTACTGTGTGTGTGTGTGTGTAGTATGTACTGTGTGTGTGTGTGTGTGTGGTATGTGTGTGCGTTATGTATGTGTGTGTGTAGTATGTACTGTGTGTGTGATATGTATGTGTGTGGTATGTATGTGTGGTGTGTGTGTGTGTGTTATGCATGTGTGTGTGTAGTATGTACTGTGTGTGTGTGTTATGTATGTGTGTGGTATGTATGTGGTGTGTGTGTGTGTGATATGTGTGTGTGGTGTGTGTTATATGTGTGGTGTGTTGTGTGGTGTGTGTGTGGTGTGTGTTATGTGTGTTATGTGTGTGTATGTGTGTCTGTGTGTAGGGGGTGGGTTTCAGAGGTTATAGTTGAGGAGAAGAGCAATAGTGAGATTTGGATGGATGACTGCACTCTGTACCTAGCGTTCTTGAACCCTTGCACTCTGTACGTAACGCAGGGTTGCCAACCGCCAGTAAATTTACTGACAGTTTGTAAAAATCAGTGATTTTTTTTTACATCTACCAGTAAATATCAGGGGCTGATAATTTCATGCTGTGTTGACTTTTTAAGTGTAAATCAAGCAAAATACTTTGTTATAGGTATTGTCAGTGTGTTCCATATAATGTTTATACTGTTTAAATTTTCACTGTGTTAGTTTTTAATAGGAGTTCTGTAATTTCTCAGGTTGCCAGTAAAAAATGTGCTCTGCCAGTACATTTTCCATGTTTTGTCAGTAAACCCTTGGCAACCCTGGCATAATGCACTCCAGAAACATGCACTGTGTCATGGTTATGCAATAGAGTTTGTCTGTCAGCTTACCTGTCTCCATGTGTTCATCTCTAGAGACCAACTGACCCTCACCTGACTGCTTTTGTAAACTCTCCTCTAGCATGGCTCCACCCCAGCTCCTATCAGGGAACCATATATTAACCTGTGCACTGAAAGCCAGCAGTGCTGATCAACCATTGTGTGTTAGCTTTCATGTGTACTTGCTGTGTTTCCTATGTCTGATTCCAGGTACCGACTGTGGCCTGTTCTTAACTATTCCTGTCTGCTTGTGACCCTGACCTTTGGCGTGTCCCCGACCATCCCTGTTTGCCTGTGACCCTGAACCTTGGCGTGAACTCTGTTGTCCTTGTCTGCTTGTGGCCCCGACCTTGGCTTGTCCCTTACTTTCCTTGTTGTTCCAGCCTGCTGCCTCCTTCCTCTTCTCCTTTAGTCTACCGTGAGCGTAAGCTGTGAGACCCTGGGGGCCGCGACCTGGAGCCAGACTGCAGCGCAGTCCATCCTCACCACTAGAGGCTCTGGTGAACACCTGCTGGCTCTTAGACTCTGGGGAATCTATGCTCTAGCTCCCAGTGGGATCTGTGTCAGTGATCCAGTAGACCTGCTTCCTGAACCTCCCAGGGTTCAATCCACAGAAGTCAGTCCTAGGGTCCACTACCTAGCGGTGCACTTCTGACTCCTACAGAGTGCATCTGTCACCTAGCCTCAAGGTGACCTGATACACTGTGCCTAACACTCTCCTGCACTCTGTACATAACACACGCCAAAACCCTGCACTCTATATGTAACTCCAGAACCCTGCACCCTGTGCATAACACACTCCAGAACCCTGCACTCTGTATCTAGCACTCTCCTGAGCCCTGCACTCTGTACATAACGCACTTCTGAATCCTTCCACACTTTGTGTAACGCACGCTTCCATAGTTTATGCAAAATCATTTGTAATGGAAGCTTCATATTCTTATTTTTTTTAATGACTGTGCTGGGTTTTTGTGTGCATCAATGAGAATCTTTCTTTTTGCCACAGTGCACGTAGCGCGCTGCCAGTCGCTTCCTCCCATAAGTGTCCCTCATTCTGAAGTTCAAAAGTTGGGAGGTATGGATTATCATTCAGATGTCACAAAGTCCGCTGCCGCATTGTGCCAGTGCTGTGTGGTGCGGCTCCTTCACAGAGACAGAGTGCCGCGCGATCAGTCCCGATATCAGTCAGCAACTCAGCGGCGGGCAGTGTGAGTCAGCTGTCACTGTGAAGAACGGAGCCTATGCTTTCTGTGTAGTTCTGGCTCTTCACAGGCGGAGTGATATGAAATGCACTCCGCCTGTGACAGATACAGGAAGCATCGGCTCTGCTCTCTACTGCAGCTGCATGCTTCCTGTCACACTTCCAGGGATGGACTGGCCATCGGGACTACTGGGAGATTCCCGGTGGGCCGATGGCTCAGTGTGGGCCAGTTTCTACTGCATCTGCGGTGCGCGGCGATCTACCCGTCAACCGCCGACAGCTGTCGCCTGACGGGTAGATCATAAGCCAGCATGCAGAGTAGCACGGGAAGCGTGTGTAGTAAGTTCTCTCTCTCATGTCACGCGCGGCTGCTCCCCGGTGGCCCCTCCTCCCTTCTCGTCTATCCCCATTGGCTTGTAAGATCATCTGGGATAGACGAGAAGAGAGCAGGGGCCGCTGGGGAGCAGCCGCGCATGACATGAGAGAGAGAACTTACTACACACGCTTCCTGCGCTACTCTGCATACTGGCTAGTAAGATCCTGATGTGCCCTGATGATGTGTCCCCTGATGATGTGCCCCCTGATGTGCCCTATAATGTGCCCCGATCATGTGCCCCCTGATGTGCCCCATGACCTGATGTGCCCTGTGCCCTAATGTGCGATGTGCTATGTGCCCTGATGTGCCCCATAATGTGCCATGTGCCCTTATGTGCCATAATGTGCCCTGATGTGCTATGTGCCCTGACGTGCCCCATGCCCTGATGTGCTATGTGCCCCGATGTGCCCTGATGTGCCCCATAATGTGCCATGTGCCCTGATGTGCCCCGTGCCCTGATGTACCCCATGCCCTGATGTGCTATGTGCCCTGTGCCCTGATGTGCTATATGCCCTGATGTGCTGTGTGCCCTGATGTGCTATATGCCCTGATGTGCTATGTGCCCCATAATGTGCCATGTGCCCTGATGTGCTGTGGGCTATGTGCCCTGATGTGCTATGTGCCCTGACGTGCCCCGTGCCCTGATGTGCTATATGCCCTGATGTGCTATGTGCCCCGATGTGCCCCATAATGTGCCATGTGCCCTGATGTGCCATAATGTGCCCCGTGCCCTGATGTGCTATGTGCCCTGATGTGCCCCGTGCCCTGATGTGCCATGTACCCTGATGTGCCCCATAATGTGCTATGTGCCCTGATGTGCTATGTGCCCTGATGTGCCGTGATGTGCCCCATAATGTGCTATGTGCCCTGATGTGCCCCGTGCCCTGATGTGCTATATGCCCTGATGTGCCCCGTGACCTGATGTGCCCCGTGGCCTGATGTGCTGTGCCCCAATGTCCTATGCCCTGATGTGCCCCGTGGCCTGATGTGGCTTGTGGCCCGATGTCCTGTGCCCTGATGTGCCCTGTGCCCTGATGTGCTATGTGCCCTGACGTGCCCCATGCCCTGATGTGCTATGTGCCCCATAATGTGCCCTATAATGTGTCATGTGTCATGTGCCCCGTGCCCTGATGTGCTATGTGCCTTCATGTGCTATGTGCCCTGATGTGCCATGTTCCCTGATGTGCCCCATAATGTGCCATGTGCCCTGATGTGCCATAATGTGCCCTGATGTGCTATGTGCCCTGATGTGCCCCATGCCCCGATGTGCTATATGCCCTGATGTGCCCTGATGTGCTATGTGCCCTGATGTGCCTTGTGTCGCCCGGTGCCCCGTGCCCTGATGTGCCCCGATGTCCTGTGCCTCAATGTTGTGTACCCTGATGTCCTGCACCCTGATGTGTTGTGTCCTGATGTGCTATACTTTGATGTGCTGTGCCCTGTACCCTGATGTGATGTGCCCTGATGTGCTGTGTCCTGTACCCTGATGTACTGTGCCCTGACGTGCCCTGATGTGCTGTGCCCTGTACCCTCATGTGTTGTGCCCTGTGCCCTGATGTGCTGGGCTCTGTACCCTGATGTGCTGTGACCTGTGCCCTGATGTGCTGTACCCTGATGTGCTGTGTCCTGATGTGCTGTGCCCTGTATGCTGATGTGCTTGGCTCTGTACCCTGATGTGTTGTGCCCTGATGTGCCCTATACGCTGATGTGCTGGGCTCTGTACCATAATGTGCCCCATAATGTGCTATGTGCCCTGATGTGCCCTGATGTGCCCTAATGTGCTATGTGCCCCATGCCCTGATGTGCCCCGTGCCCTGATGTGCCCGTGCCCCAATGTCCTATGCCCTGATGTGCCCCGTGACCTGATATGCCTTGTGGCCCGATGTCCTGTGCCCTGATGTGCTATGTGCCCTGACGTGCCCCGACGTGCCCCATGCCCTGATGTGCTATGTGCCCCATAATGTGCCCTATAATGTGCCATGTGCCCCGTGCCCTGATGTGCTATGTGCCCTGATGTGCCCCATAATGTGCCCTGATGTGCCATAATGTGCCCTGATGTGCTATGTGCCCTGATGTGCCTTGTGTCGCCCCGTGCCCTGATGTGCCCCGATGTCCTGTGCCTCAATGTTGTGTGCCCTGATGTCCTGTACCCTGATGTGCTGTGTCCTGATGTGCTATACTTTGATGTGCTGTGCCCTGTACCCTGATGTGATGTGCCCTGTACCCTGATGTACTGTGCCCAGACATGCCCTGATGTGCTGTGCCCTGTACCCTCATGTGTTGTGCCCTGTACACTGATGTGCTGGGCTCTGTACCCTGATGTGCTGTACCCTGATGTCCTGTACCCTGATGTGCTGTGCCCTGATGTGCTGTGCCCTGTACACTGATGTGCTGGGCTCTGTACCCTGATGTGTTGTGCCCTGATGTGCCCTATACGCTGATGTGCTGGGCTCTGTACCCTGATGTGTTGTGCCCTGTACTCTGATGTGACCTGGTGTGCTGTAACCTGATATGCTGTGCACTGATGTGCCTTGTATCCTGATGTGCCTTGTGCCCTGATGTGCTGTGCCCTGATGTACCGTACCCTGATGTGTTGTGCCCTGGGCTGGTCTGGATGAAGTCCAGGGCCACATTTTTGTCCCAGTCTAGCCCTGCACACTTCCACAACTCAGAGGAGCCAGGTAGCAGTACACACGCCAGCATTAATACCCACCAGCACCAGCAGTACCCACGCCAGCATTAATACCCACTAGGCAGCACCAGCAGCACCAGAGTGTGATGTCGCGTACACACGAGCGGACTTCTCGTCGGACTGAACTCCAAAGAACTTTTTAATGGAGTTTCAACGGTGTTCCAGTGAAACAGACTTGCCTACACACGATCACACCAAAGTCTGATTGTTTCGAACGTGAAGACGTACAACCGGACTAGAATAAGGAAGTTCATAGCCAGTAGACAATAGCTGCCCTTGCATCGTTTTTGGTCCCTCAGACTAGCATACAGACGAACTGATTTTTCGATAGGAATCGAGTCCGTCGGAAAGATTTGAAACTTGATCTATTTCTATGTTCTATGTTCTATTTCTAAGGTCCGTCAGATTTTTAGACAGAAAAGGTCCGATGAAGCCCACACACGATCGAATTGTCTGACGGATTCGTTCTGTTGGACCTTTGATACCGAAAAGTCCGGTCGTGTGCACGCGGCATTAGTGTGTACATTTATATATATTTATTTAGTTTTTTTTTGTTGTATGATTTAGTGGTGAAAGGTATTAGTGCCCGGGCCCCCCCAAGTTGACTGTAATATCTTATGTTTCCCTCTTATATATCAATCTTAGAGTTGCCACTAGTTCAAGGACGTACTTAGTGCCTTTGTACTGTCCCATTTCAATCTGTAACTTCTTGTTTTTCAATTTCTTGCTTTTCAAGCTCGTGTTATATTGTCCAAACGTTGTGTTAATGTTTAAACACTGATTTTGTTGGAAGTACCAATAAATATAGCCTTATTAATAATTTGCATTTTTATTCTCGTGCGTGATTGTGTAGACAGGGCCCCAGTGCACTGTATTGCCTGGGGGCCTATAATGCTTTTAAGATGGCACTGCCTATCCCGGGCACATCTGGCTGCTAGGCTGTCTGAGGCCCTATCCAGAAGCAGGGGAGCAGCCTAGGGTTGGGACTGCGGCTTGCAAAAAAAAAAAAAAAGGAATTTGGAGATTCAGAAGAGGCTGAGAGCAATTGAAGGGACTTTTTTGAGTTAACAATACATACTGCACTAGAAAACTATTTATTTACACCAGAGCTTAGTGTCACTTTAATGAACACTATTAAAGTGGAAATTCAGCCAAACACTAACTAAAGCCCCATACATACTATCAGATTTTCTGCTGATTTTTGTCTTCAGATTTACCAAAACCATATAATATGAGGTCAAACCTTAGGAGTTTCAATTTGTATGCAATCAGCAGGCCCTTGCGCTACATGGTTTTGGTAAATCTGAAGACAAAAATCAGCAGAAAATATGATAGTGTGTATGGGGCTTAACTCTAAATCTACTGTCAGACACATTCTAAAACTAGTCTATCTAACCCTTTAAAGCAAACATCACTATACATACCTTTTCTGAAGCTGATCCGGTCTGATTTCCAGCAGTGGATGCTGTGTGGGAAACGCCTGGGAAGTGACGTCACCCATAGAGTTACTATGGGGCTTCCATTGTCAGCTGCCTTTACTGCACACACCTACACAGAGAAGCCGCTACTGACAGCTCAGCATGGGACCGGATCAGAGCAGCTGCAGAAAAGATATGTATTACGATTTTTTGCTTCACAGGATTAGCCTTAGAATGTGACTGCCAGTAGATTTTGAGTTAGCTTTTGACTGAACTTCTACTCTACACACTAATACCCACTGAGTTCCATGTTTCAATAGTTTTTATTAAATTTTATAAAACAGGTAACAGAGATATAATTTGTGGTCACAATAACAGGATACATGTTAAAATACCCATTGAGTTCCAATATAACATATAATAGTTTATAAAAAAAAAAAAGAATGAACTAACCTCTGTTTCCAGTTTTTAGACGCAAACCTCCTGATATGTCTATACATTTTGTTACACTGTATTATCCAATTAACTAATAATTGTATTAGATTAAGATTTAAATCAACCAATAAGGTAAATACACACTTTATATACATATATATGGAATCTGCTTTCCTTGCAGTTTTTCAACAATCTTACTTTATTCAGCTATTACAGAGTTTGCCCTGCCAGACAGCACAGTCAGATTGCTGACCTCAATTTTATCTATTTCTGATACGGAATACAGCTTTGGGCACCTCACAGCCACCATCCTGTCAATGGACAATGAGGAATCAGTGGCATACTGATTCATTCTCCTCCTATTGGCATGTTATTTGTGATCTTGTGCATGCTGGAGAGTCTCAGAGGCTAAAAGGGTAACTCCCCTTTCCCAGTGTACTGTACAAGAGTTACCAACAAATATAGATTCTACAGAAAATACATATTGAAATCTGTGGTATGTTATATTTTCCTGGAGTTCAGCTCTAACTTTTCTTTATAAAAATCAAATTCTTATGTGTACGGTTTAATACGGAATGCTCCACATAGGCTGTAAGGTGGTAGGGTGGAGATATATACTCTCTCCATATATATATATATATATATATATATATATATATATATATATATATATATTCTTTCACTGTGTTAGAAGACGCATTTCCGTATTTCCGGTTTCCAGTTTGAAACTCAAAATAACAAGTACAATATAAAGTTCAATAGTCCAATTGATTAACGAGGGAGGAAGCACAGTTCATAGGAAGGTGGAACTTTTCCAAATCCACTCATTTTTGGTTTAAGGTCTAAGTCTTGTGGGTCCACCAGGGATTTCAAGGTGAAGTTCTGTAAAATTGTAGTGAAAAACAAGAAGAGCTCCATTTTTGCAAGACCTACGCCCAGACAGATCCGCTTCCCTGCGAAGCAAAAGAGAATTATAAATGGCTAAAAAACAATTACTGATGGCATTTAGCAGAAGTGTAAAAAAAAAATAAACAGAGCAACGTGAAAAGTGCAGTAATCTATAAAGCAGATTAAATGTTTGGATCCAAGAATTAGCCTTTATAAAATTGAAATTTCAATTCTAGGCAGGTTTTGACAGTTTAAATTGGAACTATGCTTAAAGCGGACCTTTAGTCATTTTTTCAACTTTCCATCTATTAAATCTTCTGCCCTTGTTGTTTTAACTTTGGACAGTAAACATTTTTTTTGCTAGAATTGCTAGAACATTAATATTATTATTGTGATAAAGTTTAAATTGCATTTAATTGGGGGGAAGGTTCATACCAATATCAGGTCACATTAAACATAGCATTCATGTACCTAGAGTATGTGGGGTTAACCACCACCGCAAAAGAATGAAGGATGAATATTCTTATGATAGGCTACAGGAAAATGGCCACGGCATACATTGATATGGGAAAATGGCAGCAGTAACAATATCTCCCTGAGGAAGTCACGAGGAGTGACAAAACTAGTAGGAGGGACCTGAGAGGCTGATGACCGCAGAACAAGGAAGGGGCAGCCTGAGTGTAATGGATGGAGGGAGTACTGACGGCTGGGGCTGCAGAGCCATTTCATAGATGAAACATTCGTCCTAGCATGGTTGGCACATATAATATATACATGCCTGACTACGTTTTTCCAAATGTGAGTGCATATATGTTGTACGATTTTTGAATAAATTTTTAAAAATGATAAAGCACTATTGCAAGATCTGTGTGCTTTGCATGTGGTCGTTGTGATTGGAGTTCATAGACAGCATTAAGGAAGCATAATACTAAGAGGTGATCGATGTGACTGAAGCTTACGGGCAGCTTTTAAGGAGGAGGAATACCAGGAGGAGAGCTCCAGAGAATTAAGCATTTCCAGTTGGAGGGAGCACAAGGATTCTGAGAATATACACAGAGGTGGATGATTGTGGAGAGATCATTTCATCTATAATTGTTTTTACTTTTCACATAATGGACTGGCACGTTGCTTTCACTATCATTTGATTTACATAAGGACACTTTGTGGAGACATATTTGGCACATTGCACTTTAATTTGCTTACAATAGTATATTATTCATTATATCCCTAAGGGATATTCCTATGTCTATTTAGTTTAGCGCTGCACTTATATTATTATTTGTTATTATTGTTTTTTTACATTATTTAAGGAAGTGTGGGAAGTGCGGGTAGCTTCGCTGTTTTAGCATAGCAGAAGCTGCCGTATGGCAGGGAAGAAGGAGACATGCTAGAAGCCGCTGCCCGTCGCTCACCGCCCATCACCCGTAGGAGCGCTGCCCGCCCGCAATGGGAGGATAGGGGGGTTCCTGACGACCGACCGGGGGAAGTTGTTTGCCACCTTCCCAGAAAAAAACACCAGCTGCCATTGTTTTATGGTATGCTTTTTACATACAGGAAAGCTACCTGAGCAAAGCATTTGAGACCAAGAACAATTCCCTTATTCCATGAATCTGTTATATTGTGCATACCTGCTGGTAGTTACCAGGGTAAGTGGGGATACTTATCTTATCATCCTCTAAAATATGTGTATTTAGGTATTGGGTTAAATATATATTTTTTTCCTTTTTAGGGGATTCTCCATTAATGTGCTCTTATGCTTGCGCAGGTATACATGGTCTCCTTTGGTGCCTACAGTGCGCCCTCCTTCGGTCTGACACGGGTCACACATGGGTGTTTATACCATACCTCATTAGTTGTTGAAAAAATATTTTTGTTGTATATATATTGTAATATGTTAGAAATTTTGTGTATTTTGTATATGTTTAGATCAGGGTTTCTCAACCAGGGTTCAGTGGAACCCTGGGGTTCCTCCAGAGGTTGCTAGGGGTTCCTTGAGCAATAAGTAATTTCTGCCTCTCAGCTAAGTTCCGTCTGACACTGATGATATTTCTAGCTATCTGTAAGGGGATAGTTCTTCCCACTGACCACAAGTGTAAAGAGCATTCTTCTCACTTACCATCACACTAATATATCATTAGTTGTAGATATAGTTATTTTAGCATGCAAAACATGTTGAGGGCAAGGATGGTGGAACTCCCCATGCAAAATACATAGTGACATCAGTGACTGAGTGCTGCTGAATATTAGTGATATGGGAGTTCTCCTTCCTCCTAGCAGCAGCAATAATTGCAAGTAAAATCCAGCATGCCGGTTGTACCCAAGTTGAACCATCAATCATCTCCTGCCCATACACGGTTCTCATTTTGTCCAGTTCCTGCCGAACCTTCTATGGCCACCCTTAGTCTAGCTAGACAATCTTGTAGGTTGTATACAGGGAGTTATTTTACTGTACCATCAATGGTTCTGATGATGACCAAGTGCTTTTAGTTCTAACACCATAGTGAAAGCCATTTACCATCAGCTAGCATAAACGTGTACATTCTATCTCCTGTACTTGCTCTCCTATGTGTCTGCACTGTGTTTAGATTTTATGCTCTCTCCTAGACTTAGACTTGTACTATGTTTCTGTTATCAGGTTGCTTTTTCACTGGAGCTCCTAAAACCCCTAAATACAGCCAGCAATCAAATGCTACCCATGATATACTGCATGTAACATGAAAGATTTGGCTGTTGGGTGCCCAATGCAGAGATCCAGTTCCACAATAGTTGAACATGTTAGTAAATTGTGACGTACAACAAAATGACAACACTGTAAAGGTGGCATCAAGGTCAGACCAATCTAGAAGCCTAAGCCAAAGTACTTGAATGATTACAGTAATACAAATTGAAAGTAAAGAGCCACACCATTGCTAAGAAGTCCAGTTACAACTTTATTCCAATAAAAGTCAGAGGGACAATCCAAAGAGTAGCTAATGTGTTTCAGGGGCCAAAAACACCCCCTCCATCAGGGCGTAATTGAAAACAATGTGAATGGACTAGAAGTAAATTAGAGTAAATTAGACTGTTAATGTTATTTTTCCCCATGCAATTACAAGCACAGGTCTTGTCAGCAGCTGGTTTGGCTGGTTATTGAAATAAAGTTGTATCTGGACCTCTTAGCAGTGGTATGGCACTTCAATTTCCATTTTTGTTATATTACACTACAATTCAAGTAGACAAAGGAGATCCTTTGTGGTGTAGAATCCACCTGCCCAGAAACCAGAATATTTACATCATCAGTTCTTTAAGACAGTAATATCAATAAGATAACATTAAGGGTCCAGCAATATTTTCCCACATTCCTTAACTATCTGAAAGATTACAGTGGCTCATCTTTTTTATTTTTGTTTGATAAAGCCCATGTTCTCTAGTCAATTAAAATTGCCCGCTGTTTCCATCATCGTATTGAGTAATATCCAAATTCTCAGAATATTTATGTATCCCGAGGGCCATCACTTCATCTACATGGTGCAATGATACTGGTAATACTATGTGTGTAGTACTGTAGATGTCACACGGGTGGGTATGTTGAGCCTACAGTATTTAGTGATGCATACCTGAAGAGAAAGGCATGTATCCATCATTCATACGGAACTTCCCATTTTCATCCAAGAAATGTTCAGGCTTAAACTCATTGGGGTATTTAAACTGCTTGGGGTCTCGGAGAACAGAGCCAAGCATGGTATACACAGTGGTGTCCTATAAAAGTTGATATGATGTTATACAGGATGTAAAAGTATACATTTAGTAAGGTCAGTTGTTGACTCAGTGTCTGTTCTGAAGACTGAGAACTATATAATAACACCCATATTAGTACTGTAGGATTGCTATCCATCAATGTGTTTAGACACCTGCATACTTCCTAATGGATACCAACAAGACAAATATGGATTTACTCTTGCTTTGTTCAGTTTGAGTTTTAGCCTAGTACATGTCTCATTTGATTATTACTGGGATCATAATGGTTTATGCCAAGAAAATGTCCATAAAATAAGTAAGAAAATATATGTATAAAAAAGAACAAACCAGACTGTTATTTATGCAAAGAGATCATATAAAACAAAACCAAAGAAATTCCCATCTCAACTTACTGATAAGCCCGCAACCAACCGAATTGTCCTGTCTAACAGGTAAGTTGAGATGGGAATTTTCTTTGGTTTTGTTTTGCAGGCATTGCCCTTCCATGTGCTCCTTGCTGCAAAGGCCAGTTATAGGTGAGGGCAGTGACTATTTATTTGTAGTAAGATCATATAAGCCTGATTATGACAGAATATAAAGCGGCATGCTTATATATCTTCATATTAAAAATTCAATTTTGAAATGTAGATATAGTTAATAACTGTATTGTCACAAGTATGCATTTATTTACATTTCACGACAGGTAGGTCTTAGCCCTTAGCCCCACTTTAGTTAAAACCAAACGTGAGCACAGTTAGTATACATGTGTTTGTTTATTTATTTAGGATAAAGAGAAAAATGCAGTAACCAATAGAGACCATGCACAATCAACTATCTATCTTCAGAAAAAGTGAAATCTGATTGGTTGCCATAAATTAATGCACTTTGCATACTATCTCTGTTTTGTGTACTGCCTAAATAAGCTAGCCAAAGCTAGCCAAAAAAATAGATTGGCATATATTGTTTCAGGGCCGTCTTTCCGAGCGGGCACACCTGGGCATAGCCCAGGGGCCCCAGATGCACATGGGGCCCCATCAGGGCCAGTCGGATCTAGAGCGAAGGCATTGGAATTGCCTCCGCTCGCCGTCACACACAACCCCGCCTCCTCCTAACCCCGCGCCTGTGATAGACAGAATGCGGATCCAACGCTGGGATGTGTTCTGTCTATCACAGGCAAGGGGTTAGGAGGAGGCGGGGCTGTGTGTGATGGCGAGTGGAGCGGAGGCAAGTTTATGTAAGCTGTAACAGCGGCTATCCGCTCTGTGCTCACCCGCTCTCCTGTTCCTTCCTCTTCCACAGTGAGGCTGCAATGGGGCACAGTGAGGCTGCAATGGGGGCACGGTGAGGCTGCAATGGGGGCACGGTGAGGCTGCAATGGGGGCACGGTGAGGCTACAATGTTGGCACAGAGAGGCTGCAATGTTGGACACGGTGAGGCTGCAAGGGGCACAGTGAGGCTGCAAGGGGCACAGTGAGGCTGCAAGGGGCACAGTGAGGCTGCAATGGGGGCACAGTGAGGCTGCAAAGGGTACAGTGAGATTGCAAGGGGCACAGTGAGGATGCAATGGGGGCACAATGAGGTTGCAATGGGGGCACGGTGAGGCTGCAATGGGGGCACAGAGAGGCTGCAATGTTGGGCATGGTGAGGCTACAATGTTGGGCACGGTGAGGCTGCAATGTTGGGCACAGTGAGGCTGCAATGGGGGCACGGTGAGGCTTCCATGGGGGCACGGTGAGGCTGCAATGTTGGCACAGTGAGGCTGCAATGGAGGCACAGTGAGGCTGCAAGGGGCACGGTGAGGCTTCAATGGGGGCACGGTGAAGCTGCAATGTTGGTACGGTGAGGCTGCAAGGGGCACAGTAAGGCTGCAATGGAGGCACAGTGAGGCTGCAAGGGGCACAGTGAGGCTGCAATGGGGGCACGGTGAGGCTGCAATGGGGGCACGGTGAGGCTGCAATGGGGGCACAGTGAGGCTGCAATGGGGGCACGGTGAGGCTTCAATGTTGGGCATGGTGAGGCTGCAATGGGGGCACGGTGAGGCTGCAATGTTGGCACAGTGAGGCTGCAATGTTGGGCATAGTGAGGAATTATACTTTAATTCTTGAGAGTAGGTGCAAAAATTGGGACAGGCTTGTAGGGGCCCCAGTGCATTACTTTGCCCAGGGGCCCATGATGCTGTTAAGATGGCCCTGTATTGTTTTACCTTTGGAATGATGAAATCTCGGAAGTGAACATCACAAGTCACTTTGTGGGGCACTCCCAATGGGGCGAGGTCAATGAATCTCTGAATCTCATGGATCACAGCATCCATATATGGCATACGAGACCGATCTTCCATACAAGGAGCCCGGTTCCGGCCAATTACATGGTCTATCTCTTTGTGGATTCGTTCTGCAAAAATAGAAGCCATGGAAGCAGGTGATTTAAAGCTAAAATAATGTTAATTTAATTATCTGATACTTCTGAATTTATAAAAAAACAAAACAAAAAGGTCTATAATTGAATAGACTTAAATGGCTATTTGACAGCCAGTTTCAGTATATGGCTTATCTAATATTTTATAACACCAGAACTAAATGTTGCTTGGTTGAATGAATGTAGTTCTTTATTTAGTAGTCTTTTTTTTTTTTTAATACAACTAGTACAAATGACTGATCTGACTAAGCCCATGTCAATGACAATAAATAGGCCTCACACCATTACAGTGCCTTGAAAAAGTATTCACACCCCTTGACAATTTCCACATTTTGTCATGTTATAACCAAAAAAAGGAAATGTATTTTATCTGGATTTTATGTGATAGACAAACACAAAGTGGCACATAATTGTGAATTGGAAAAAAATGATAAAAGGTTTTGAAAATTCTTTGCAAATAAATATCTGAAAAGTGTGGTGTGCATTTGTAGTCAGCCCCCCAGTCAATACTTTGTAGAACCACCTTTCGCTGCAATTACAGCTGCAAGTCTTTTTGGAGATGTCTCTACCAGCTTTGTACATCTAGGGAGTGAAATATTTGCCCATTGTTCTTTGTAAAATAGGTCAAGCTCTGTCAGATTGTCTGGAGAGCCTCTGTGAACAGCAATTTTCAAGTCTTGCCACAGATTCTCTATTGGATTTAGGACTGGGCCGTTCTAACACATGAATATGCTTTGATCAAAAAGATTCCATTGTAGCTGTGGCCTTATGTTTAGGGTCGCTGTCCTGCTGGAAGGTGAACCTTCACCCTAGTCTCAAGTCTTTTGCAGACTCTAACAGGCTTTTCTTCTATGACTGCCTTGTATTTGGCTCCATCCATCTTCCCATCAGCTCTGACCAGCTTCCCCATCCCTGCAGATCCTCCAGAGTTACCATGGGATTTGCTTCTCTGATTAATGCTCTCCTTGCCCTCCCTGTCAGTTTAGGTTGTGCCATACTCTTTCCATTTTTGGATGATGGATTGAACAGTGCTCCGCGAGATGTTCAAAGCTTGGGATATTTTTATATAACCTAATCCTGCTTTAAACCTCTCTACAACCTTATCCCTGACCTGTCTGGTGTGTTCCTTGGCCTTCATAATGCTGTTTGTTCACTAAGGTTCTCTAACAAACCTCTGAGGGCTTCACAGAACAGCTGTATTTTTACTAATATTAAATTACACAAGGATGGACTCTATTTACTAATTAGGTGACTAGGGATGGGCTTTATGTTCGGGTTGAACATGAGTTCGACTCGAACATTGGCTGTTCACCCGTTCGCCGAATGAACAAGGAACAGCCTTTAAAGGCTATGGGAGAAATCAAAAGTGCTAATTATAAAGGTTAATATGCAAGTTATTGACATAAAAAGTGTTTGGGGACCTGGGTCCTGCCCCAGGGGACATGTATCAATGCAAAAAAAAGTTTTAAAAACGTCAGTTTTTTCGGGAGCAGTAATTTTAATAATGCTTAAAGTGAAACAATAAAAGTGTAAAGTGTAAAATTTCATACCTGGGGGGTGTCTATAGTATGCCTGTAAAGTGGCACATGTTTCCCGTGTTTAGAACAGTCTGACAGCAAACTGACATTTCTAAAGGAAAAAAAGTAATTTAAAACTACTCGCGGCTATAATGAATTGTCAATCCGGCAATACACATAAAGGTTCATAGATAAAAACGGCATGGGAATTCCCCACAGGGGAACCCCAAACCAAAATTAAAAAAAAAATGCGCGGGGTTCCCCCTAAACTCCATACCAGGCCCTTCAGGTCTGGTATGGATATTAAGGGGAACCCTGCACCAAAATTAAAAAAAAAAAAATGGCGTGGGGGTCCCCCTCAAAATCCATACCAGACCCTTCAGGTCTGGTATGGATTTTAAGGGGAACCCTGCACCAGAATTTAAAAAAAATAGCGTGGGGCCCCCAAAAATTTATACCAGACCCTTATCTGAGCATGCAACCTGGCAGGCCGCAGGAAAAGAGGGGGGGTGAGAGAGCGCCCCCCCTCTGCCCCCTCTGATGCATGGGGACATCCCTATGGCTTTCCCGTAGCGTCAGAGGGGGCGGATGGGGTGGCCCCGCCCCCCTCTGATGCTACAGGGGAAGGCATAGGGATGTCCCCGTGCCTCAGAGGGGGGCAGACCGGGGGGCCCCGCCCCCTCTGACGCTATGGGGGAAGCCATAGGGATGTCCCCGTGCGTCAGAGGGGGGCAGGGTCACCCGGCAACGACACCATTTTAAAAGAGCTTTTACCTGTGAGGATGCGTCATATGGCATGTGCCTCCCGTGGAGGCAGATCTTCTTTATTTTTTTTTTTGGTTCGTGGGCGGAGGTGAATGGACTACGTGGGACAGTTTTATTATTTTATTTTTTAATAAAGGACTTCTCCCACTGTGTGTGTGTTGTTTTTTTTTTACCAATTTCACACTTTTTTTGTGAAATGGTACGGGTACAATGTCATTTCAAACGGGGGGCGGTATCTGGGGGTCCCCTTGTTAAAGGGGGCATCCAGATTCCGATAAGCCCCCCGCCCGCAGACCCCCACAACCACCGGGCAAGGGTTGTGGGGATGAGGCCCTTCTCCCCATCAACATGGGAACAAGGTGCACCCTCCCAAGGTTGAGGGCATGTGGCCGGGTACGGTTCAGGAGGGGGGGCGCTCTCTCATCCCCCCTCTTTTCCTGTGGCCTGCCAGGTTGCATGCTCACATAAGGGTCTGGTATGGATTTTTTGGGGGACCCCACGCCATTTTTTTTCAACTTTGGCCTGGGGTTCCCCTTAAAATCCATACCAGACCTGAAGGGTCTGGTATGGATTTTGAGGGGGACTCCCAAGCCATTTTTTTTTAATTTTGGCGCAGGGTTCCCCTTCATATCCATACTAGACCTGAAGGGCCTGGTATGGAATTTAGGGGGACCCCCTCGCATTTATTTTTTTTTATGTTGGTTCGGGGTTCCTCTGTGGGGGAATCTAATGCCGTTTTTATCAATTAACCTTCATGTGTATTGCCGGACCGACAATTCATTATAGCCGCGAGTAGTTTTAAATTACTTTTTTTCTTTAGAAATGTCATTTTGCTGTCAGACTGTTCTAAACACGGGAAACATGCGCCACTTTCCAGGCATACTATAGACACCCCCCAGGTACGAAATTTAAAGGAATGTTACACTTTTATTGTTTCGCTTTAAGCATTATTAAAATCACTGCTCCCGAAAAAACTGATGTTTTTTAAACTTATTTTTGCATTGATACATGTCCTCTGGGGCAGGACCCGGGTCCCCAAATACTTTTTAAGACAATACCATGCATATAAGCCTTTAAAATTAGCACTTTTGATTTTTCATGTTCGTGTCCCATAGACTTTAAAGGTGTTCGTGTGTTTGAACAATTTTTTTGCCTGTTCGCATGCTCTGGTGCGAACCGAGCGGGGGGTGTTCGGCCCATCCCTATAGGTGACTTCTGAAAGCAATTGGTTCCACTAGATTTTAGTTAGGGATATCAGAGTAAAGGGAGCTGAATACAAATGCACGCCACACTTCTCAGTTATGTATTTGTAAAGAAAGTTTGAAAACCATTTATCATTTTCCTTCCACTTCACAATTATGTGCCACTTCGTGTTGGTCTATCACATAAAATCCCAATAAAATACATTTAAGTTTTTGGTTGTAACATGACAAAATGTGGAAAATTTCAAGGTGTATGAATAGGTTTTCAAGGCACTGTATCTCCATGATTAAGTATTAAATGCATTGGAGCGAAGGACAACGGTTGGGAAGTCACACTGTGAACTTGTCTTATTAGATTAAATGTTTTATTATTTGTGATGTCATTGGTGTTTCCCAAGTTCCTATATTATACAGACAACCTCTTTCCCACTCTCCACAACCCTCTGTGTTTTTTAGTCCTTTACTTTTTTAAGAACTTTACAAACCTTCAACATCTGCATGTTTGAGCAGAATCAACAGTCCGTAACGCAAAGTTGTGCTGACAGATTCTGTACCAGCACTAAACAAATCGAATGTGGTATGCACAATTCCCTGCATGTGAAATTCAGTTTGCAGCACATCTTTTTCCTAAAGAATTGAGAAGACAACTTAGATGTTAGAAATGAGAATAAAGCTAAGGCTTGGGCAAAATCCTGGATTCACATTTTTTTCTTTTTTGAATAGAGTAAGAGAGACTTATAATCCCTGTCAGGTTTTTTTGCCATCTGTATCCTATTGGGGAGATTTCCCTTCCCTTCTTGTCCCATAGTCAAAACAGGAAGTGCAATTGAGATGTGTTCAAGAGGAGGGGTCCGTCTTACACATTTTCTGGAACTGCCTGTGCTGCAAGACTATTGGAAACAAGCGAGCAACATTATAATTAAACTGACCGATGTCAATTTACAAAATGACCCGAATGCTTTCCTCCTATATCTTGCCCCACTCTCGGCCAAATGTTATAAGAAATCACTTCTCATCTATCTCTTAAATGCCGCAAAGGCCTGTATCCCTTTGTTAGAGCAACAAACCACTGCCCCATCATTTAGCCTTTGGTTTGGCAAAATTAAGGAAACCCAGGTTATGGAAAAGATTGTAGCTTTCGTTAATGGCACTGGAGAACAATGTCGTAAAACCTGGTTCTATTGGACAGACTTTCTTTACTCATCTGCTTATTAGTCTTTTGTGACGGATGCTTGAGAAGCAATGATTCAGCTATAACTGTACTCGGAGAGCTTTCGGATCTGAAGTGCACCCTTCTATCAACAGAATCCTCTACAATTTTTCCATCCTCAACCCCCCCCCCCCACGCACACTCTTCCCCGTCCTATTTCCTCTCTTTTTTCTTTTCTCTCTTATCCACCAGAACTTTTTTTAGCTTCGAGAGATACCTACGGCAAAGTTTTTGTTCATGTACCCACCCGTCTGTTTGCTCTGCTTATATGCAGAAATATACCCAGCATTCTTCCTGTTCTGTCCTCAGTCTCGGCTACTGGAGACATTTTGAGTTAGACGCCAGGTTCCAAGCCTGAATGTCGGATAATTCTTCATATACTAAGTCATTGTCCAAGAAGGTATTAATATATGTTCACAACATATTCAACTGTATTCAGCTGTAATGCTGATCTCAATCAAATAGCTGAGAGAGGAAGGAATTGTCTCTAACGTCATATTCTCTGCCTTATTGTATTCCTAATGTACCTTCTTATATACTGTACAAATAGCTCCACGAGTATTTATGTATGTATGTTTTGTGGAAACGCTCTATGTATCTCTCGTCAGTTTTGTCTTTCCCAGGTCTCTCTACTTGTCTGTAATTTTGCTTTGCAAAATTGAAAATAAAGCATTTATAAAAAAACAGGTGCAAGAAAACCTCTCCAAAGTAAATGAAACCTTGGTCACCAAAATTAGTGCCCCCACTGAAAGATTCCCCCTCTATTACAGTTAAAGGGAGAACCCCAAATTTGGACTATTCTTTGAATTTCACTTGATGTGATAAAGGTAAACAGGACAAACAGAGAGGGTGACTCTCCCTAATGGAAGCACAGACAGCAATAAAAACTAACAGGCGTTTGAATCTCTTTCCACTTAATCCAAAACCAAAAAAAAAAGTTTTGCCTTCAGTTATACTTTACCCACTTCAGCTCATGCACCACTATACCTTAGAGAAATGTTTACATTTGTACTATAGACCTATTTATTCAGCAGTAACTTTTATGACTACTCAAGATGCTGACGTAACACATATAGGGCTAAAATTTTAAAGTAGTGAATGTGACATTTACCAGACATTCACTCCAGATTTATCTTCTTGGTTCATGTGACTTAAATTACAGAGAACAACATGCACGGCCACTGTGAAAGGGGAAGTAGATATAACATAAGGTTCACACATAAGCAGAGTACAGGGCTCTGGATTATTAATTCTGAACAGGCAAAGGTGGTTTTTCAACTTTCTCTGAGTTTTGGTATTCCTGACTTAGGGTTTCACAGTCTGGAGACTTCTAATGCCCCGTACACGCGATCGGATTTTCCGACAACAAATGTTGGATGTGAGCTTGTTGGCGGAAAGTCCGACCGTGTGTATTCTCCATCAACATTTGTTGTCGGACTTTTCGCCAACAAGTGTTGGCTAGCAGGCTCTCAAATTTTCCGCCAACAAATTTTTGTTGTCGGGCTTTCTGATTATGTGTACACAAGTCCGTCGCACAAAAGTCCACGCATGCTCGGAATCAAGTATGAGCTGGAAGTGCCCGGTCTTGTAAAACTGGCGTTCGTACTTCTTGTACGTCACTACGTTCGTAATTGTTGGCCAACATTTGTGTGACCATGTGTATGCAAGACAAGTTGGAGCCAACAACCTTCGAACAAAAATCCACGGTTTTGTTGTCGGAAAGTCCGATCATGTGTAAGGGGCATAAGAGTTTTGGGGGGAAGAAATCTCCAACCCAGTGTACAGGTCTTGCAGGAGACTGACAGGCTTAGTGTGCAATTGGAGGATTTGGGCATAGTGTGGGGTTAGAATTAGGAGACAGGTGTGCTCCACTCAACAGACAGGCTGGAGGAGAGATTTCTTCTCTATAGGGCTGGGAGAGTTGAGATGGCTAAGTGAGTCTAGGAGACGGAGAGAGCCAAGATGGCTAGGCGAGTCCAGGGAACTGAGGGAATCTGGATGTCTCATAAAAGTGAGAGAGCCCAAGTGTAAGGAGAACCCTATCAAAAGGCCAGGGAGTGGACCAACCAATTGCCAAGGTTGAGGCCTAAGAAGTGGCGCTGCTGAAGAGAGAACCAGGTGGCCTGGCATTAACTTTGTTACCCATTTCTGTTGGTGAAAATCCCTGCATGGGCAACTTTTCTTCCGAGCTTTCAGTTTCTTTAATAAATGTGGTCCGACAAGCCCTAAACCACAGTTTGGATTGGCATAGACTCACTAAAAATGCTTCTACCACTGAGATCCCCAACATATCACACCCTGTAGTGAATATTTGATAAACATCACATTCACAGCTGTATAAATATGTCCCATAATTTTTTCTTTACAAGTCTTTTTTATAGAAATGTTGACTTCAAGAGATGTTTTTCTGTCTGTGCATGCTAAGCACAAAGAAAGTCATAAAAGTAAAAAATATGCTTTTTTCCCCCCCCAGCCTTACCAGTATTCGTTTTAAACAACTTTTGTTAGATTAAAAAACAGTTATATTTTTTTCTTGTGATTCATTTAATTTGTCATAAGACAAACATTACCTTCCACAAAGCACAGCGATATTTTTTTTAACAAGAGAAATTAAATTTTGTTTATTTTTTTAAATCAATGTTACAAAACCAACTAAAGAAATTTAAATATCAATGATAACAAAAAAATAGCTAAAAACTGTAAGGTTCAGATGAAAGCCAAGGATCAACTGGTGTACTAAATTAATGATAGGGATATTGCATATCAAAAATATCTAAGAAAGCCTCTAATAGCCTGGTTATTCTGGTTACCTTGAAAGACTCATCCTGTTGGAATGTGAACTGCCTATATGGACAAGCTAGCCTCCTCTCATTTAGGGTTTTGCCATTTTCCTTAGAAGGTCATTTTGCTCTGAAAGTGGACTTGACAATTTCCTACATACAAGACCTATATCCCCTAGCTAGAACTTGTAACATGGCCAAGTGTCTGGCCCTGATTACCTGTGCCATGTTGCGTAACAGCAAACGGGTCTCCATGGCGGGAAACAAGCATCTTTAGGTAAGTATTCTTGATATTTTCTTTATCTTTATCTGTAGCTGTCATTACTTTTAATAAACATTATACTTTTAAGTATTTGTGTGATCTCTCTTTGCATATATCGAACACAACCCCAAAAAACGTGCCAAAACAATTAACTGCATGTATTATCTTAAAATGGAATGCCAAGAGATGGCTCTCAATCAGCTCTTTGATACTACATAGCCTGTTGATCTATGCAGTGAGCCCAGAAAATACAGTGACTCTAGACTTTATTCCATATTTGAAAGCCTAAATCCATCAAAAATGTGTTTTGTGATTAAAAAATAAACTTTTGTACGATTCCACTTTTGGCACTCATAGATCATACAACATACATATAACATCTATGCCTTGATCCTATTTTAAAAGGACTTCCACTATGAAATGCTTTCTGAGCAGCCTAAGATCCCATACACACTATTAGATTTTCTGCAGTTTTTTGTCTTCAGATTTACCAAAACCATGTAGTGCAAGGGCCTGCCTGATTGCATACAAACTGAAACTCTTAAGGTTTGACCTCATATTATATAGTTTTGGTAAATCTGAAGACAAAAATCTGCAGAAAATCTAATCGTGTGTATGGGGTCTTAATCTAATGACTCTGCTTATTATCAATAAATCTGAGAACTTTCCAATCCAGTGCTGCTACAACACAGTCACAACAGGAAGTGGGTGGACAGCTATCCAATGTAAGGTAATTGCCCACTTAGACAGTTGTTACTGGAACAGGCGGTCAGGGCTGGGCTCAGCCCTTCCTTCTCTGAGCTAGCCGCTCAGCTGTCGGCTAATTGCCAGCTCCTATCTCTCCACGGGTACTCAGCTGTTGGTGATATCCTGCTCGTCAATCCTGCCTACTTAAGCCGTCCAGCCCAGAGGATCTCTGCCTTCGCCTTAGTCTACATCACAGAGATGCTCTCCTGCATTCCTGTTAAAAGACTTGCTTGGCTGACATCCCTTCTGGCTCCAGATCTTGCTTGCTGTTTTATTATTAAACAAGTGTGATTTAACTGTACTTCTGTCTTGGTCTGATTTCATGGTTTCTGACACAGGCATCCTTACTGGAAGATCTCACCCTCCATTCCTATTCTAGTGAGACCTGTCAAAATTTTGATGATGACTTTTATGACATTGATCATAACGGTAAAAAGAGTCAAATGAACACTTTATCACTAAAATTAAACAAGAAACCTTTGGCCTCAGATATACTTTAATGTTTAATCACTTAGGTGCCAGATACACCTTTTTACTTTGCTTTAAAATGATACTAAAGTCTCAGGAAAAAAAAATGAAACATGTCATACCTGCCTGTTCTGTGCAGTGGTCTTGCACTGAGCAGCCTGGATCCTCTTCTTCTCAGGTCCTTCACCAGCAGTCCTGGCCTATCTCTCCTGGTGATTGCCCCCACAGGAAGCAGCTTGCTATGTGTGCACCCTAGCCGAGCCACTGTTCTGTGTGTCCATTCAGACATGGAGCTACGGCTCGGCCCCACTCCTATCTCTCCTCATTGGCTCACTGACTTTGGTTGACAGCACCTGGAGCTAATAGCACCTCGCTGCTGTCTCAGCCAATGAGGAGTGAGAGTCCCGGGCAGCCAAGTCTCTCCTGCAACATTGCTCAGGTAAGTATTATGAGGCTGAGGGGGACTGCTGTACACAGAAGGTTTTTTTTTATTATAATGCATAGAATGCATTAGGATAAAAAACCTTCTGCCTTTACAACCACTTTAAGATATATACAGTATCTCACAAAAGCGAGTACACCCCTCACATTTTTGTAAATATTTAATTATATCTTTTCATGTGACAACACTGAAGAAATGACACTTTGCTACAATGTAAAGCAGAGAGTGTACAGCTCGTATAACAGTGTAAATTTGCTGTCCGCTCAAAATAACTCAACACAATGCCATTAATGTCTAAATCTCTGGCAACAAAAGTGAGTACACCCCTATGTGAAAAGTGGCCACCATTGATTTCCAGCACTGCCTTAACCCTCATGGACATGGAGTTCACTAGAGCTTCACAGGTTGCCACTGGAGTCTTCTTCCACTCCTCCATGATGACATCATGGAGCTGGTGGATATTAGAGACCTTGCGCTCCTCCACCCCCACAGATGCTCATAGGGTGTAGGTCTGGAGACATGCTTGTCCAGTCCATCAGCTTTACCCTCAGCTTCTTTAGCATGGTAGTGGTCGTCTTGGAGGTGAGTTTGGGGTTGTTATCATGATGGAATACTGCCCTGCGGCCCAGTCTCTGAAGGGAGGGGATCATGCTCTGCTTCAGTATGTCACAGTACATGTTGGTGTTCATGGTTCCCTCAATGGACTGTAGCTACCCAGTGCTGGCAGCACTCATGCAGCCCCAGACCATGACACTCCTTCCACCATGCTTGACTGTAGGCAAGACACACTTGTCTTTGTACTCCTCACCTGGTTGCCGCCACACATGCTTGACACCATCTGAACGAAAAAAGTTTATCTTGGTCTCATCAGACCACAGGACATGGTTGTAGTAATTCATGTTCTTAGTCTGCCTGTCTTCAGCAAATTGTTTGCGGGCTTACTTGTGGATCATCTTTAGAAGAGGCTTCCTTCTGGGACGACAGCCATGCAGACCAATTTGATGCATTATGTGGTGTATGGTCTGAGCACTGACAGGCTGACCCCCCCACCTTCAACCTTTGCAACAATTATCACAGCACTCATGTGTCTATTTCCCAAAGACAAATTCTGGATATGACACTGAGCACGTCAACTCAACTTCTTTGGTTGACAATGGCAAGGCCTGTTCTGAGTGGAACCTGTCCTGTTTCCTGTAAACTGCTGAATGGCCTTGGACACCTTTCTGCAGCTCAGTTTCAGCATCATGTGCACTAAACTTTTTTGGTCGACCATGGCAAGGCCTGTTCTGAGTGGAACCTGTCCTGTTAAACCGCTGTATGGTCTTGGCCACCAAGCTGCAGCTTAGTTTCAGGGTCTTGGCAATCTTCTTATAGCCTAGGCCATTTCTATGTAGAGCAACAATTATTTTTTTCTGATCCTCAGAGAGTTCTTTGCCATGAGGTGCCATGTTGAACTTTCAGTGACCAGTATGAGAGAGTGAGAGCGATAACACCAAATTTACCACACCTGCTCCCCATTCACACCTGAGACCTTGTAACATTAACGAGTCACATGAAACCAGGGATGACATTTTCACTTAGGTGTGTACTCACTTTTGTTGCCAGTGGTTTAGACATTAATGGCTGTGTGTTGAGTTATTTTGAGGGGACAGCAAATTGACACTGTTATACAAGCTGCACACTCACTGCTTTACATTGTAGCAAAGTGACATTTCTTCAGTGTTGTCAAATATTCATTCTCTCTCTCTCTCTCTCTCTCTCTCTCTCATTCCCTATATGAAAGCAGAGTTTAGGAATGACATTTTAGATTATCCATTTTCTAATTTAATGGTGGCTACAATTTTTTAAAGCTCTGGTCTTGGGTATAAAATTAACATTTTTTTTGTGAGACTCCAACTGTAAATCTGACAACTTTCTGTGAGCTAAAAGTAAAATTTCCCAGTAAAACCCAGCAGAATAAATTGCTTTACCTGCTCCATCTTCAAGAGGAAGCAATCAATGAAGTCTCGAGGAGAACCTGGATTCAGGGTTTCTTTATGCATTTTCACTCTTTCTTCAATAAATTTATGAATGTCATGAACAGCTTTAAATGATTTTTGATGAGGTCCCGGAATCTTTTCGACCACTTTGGGAAACACATTGTACATCTAAGAGATATTTACAGAATAAGGTTATGACCTTACCTTAAGACCCATTGAGAAATTAGCATTCATATATGCAGCGGGATTTCTGCAAAGAATTCAGAATGGGAGACCATTCCATATGTTGTGCACCAAAATAATAAACCAATAAGCCTATCTAAGAGAAATTAAAGATTTCCACATATGGATAAATTTACGATTGTAGGCAGGAGCAGTTTATCCTCCACTTTATAGGTGACGCTTTTTTGCTGCCCGCTGTACAGAGGGAATGGAGGATGAGAGAAGCTTTGTTCCTCTGAAGCCTTCGTAGGTGTCATCAGGGAAGCAGCTGTCCGATTACACAGTGTAACACTGGATGACCTCCACAGCCATCTTTAGTGAGAGCAATGCTAATGAATAGCACTGCCCCATTGCAGTTGGTGTGCATTTGCTAGGTGGATAGAATAGGGACAGGATCCCCACTGGTTAGGGACAGTGTATTTAGCACTAGGGAGAGGTTCCTGTTGAGGAAGGACAGAACAGAACAGGGATACCGCTACTGGCTTTGCTATGTGGGGACTCTAGGACTCTAGATCTTTTTATCAATCTGCTAAGTGCACCTGGAACTCTGCTCTGTCTATCAGCCACCCCTTCCCTCAGATGCTGTTCTGATAATGTAAGAATTATTAAAGTGACAAATGATGGGGCTGTGTTAAAGTACTACAACATTGCAGTGAACTTTTGTACCTGAGTTCCTTGCTGCCTTCCAGTTGTTATTTGTTACATAACCAAATAATAAATCTGCCTTCCTTTCTTGGTCTTGGTGTACCTTTATTCCATCTTGGGTACCAATCAGCTGGCGCTGCCCACATGGTTACATTGGTCCAGCTTGAACCAAAGTAACTCTGCATACACCATATCTGTGAGATCCCTCTAGAAGCTTCAGATCACAGTAATAGGCACTGCTACCCTAGTGGTCTCCTTGAGTGGTCTCCTTGAGCTTCTGTGTCCCTTGCTGAATGACTGCCTTGCTGCATTGTGAACACACCGTTTAGCCTGCTTGGCATAGGTGCCATACACTATATCACCAAAAGTATTGGGACACCTGCCGT